>NC_071395.1:55319241-55919241 GCF_022682495.2 Desmodus rotundus
GGGAGGAGAAGGCAGCCCATTGGTCCAGGCTGAGGATGTGCGGGTGACTGACAGTTTCAGTCACCTGTCAGGATGAGGTGCTGTGTCTTCCTCAGGACCGGTCTTCCCCTCCTTCTTGGGGTCTTGCGGCGGAGGCTGCTTCTGTTCACGGTTTTGGAGGGCTGGTGGGTGGGAGGAGGAGGGGGACGAGCCGATCCCACTTGTGGTGGGCCCCTGAGCGGAGCCTGTCGAGGCGTGAAAAGGGGCGGCCGTGGAGCGCTGGGAGGGTGGGCGGAGCGGGCGCGGAAGGGGACGTGGGCAGGGATGGGGACGTGCGGCGGGGACGTTTGGGGATGGACGCGGGCTGCCTGCCGAGGGGAGGGGGCGGCCGAGGGGCGGGGGCGGCCGAGGGGCGGGCGCGCGGTCAGGTGTGCGGCGGCGCAGAACCTGGCGCAGCTGACCCCACCTCGCCTCTCCGGGTCGGCCCGGCGCGGAGCGTGAGACCTCTGGTTGCGGCCCTTTGTTACCACAGGCTGGTTAGGAAAATCATTTGGTAATTTAGTGGTTACTTGTTTAACGTCGGGGAGTGGCGGGGGGCGGGGGGACAGAGCTACGGCACTTTTTTTTTTTTTAGAGGTTTCAGAGTTGCTCAAGTGATTTTTTTCTTTTTTAACGATGGAGTTGTGTGCCCTGTAAACCTGTTTATGAACAGACACCCTCTTGAACCATGCAAGATTGCACAAATCATGGAGTCTGGGGCAATGAATTTTCAGAAACGGGTTTAAAACCATATTCATACACAAGGGCGGTTGAAAGTTAATGGCAGTATTGAATTACGACCAACTACAGTTGCTTTTCATAACATTCTGGTGCTCAGACATCTTGTCCTAAGGTTAGCCCCAGATGGCTTTAAAGCTCAGAGTCTTGGAAAGGTTTTTGCTTCGTCTTCCTGTAATTCCTCCCATGAAAGAGGTGGTTGGGACACTTCTCATACAACCAGATGAAACTGTTAAAAAGTCGTTTGGATGCTTACATGACATTGAAGGCATTGCAGTCTCTTTCATAAAAGGAAGATGTTGCAATATGGCCTCAAAATTATCTTAGGGAAGAGAGTTCCTGTTCTCACAAGATGGGGATAGAATTCGATTATTTTAAGATGTTTTCATTGCTTATTGCTGCTGCTCCATCTTTTCGTGGATAAATTCCTCAAATGTTGATTTTTTAAAACTTTAAAAAAAGTGATGTTCTGAAATGTAAAACATTGTTTCCCACACTAAATTAGAATAAATTTGTGCCTGTGTTATTTGCTGTACATATTAATCTGCATTTTAAAATGATTTACCCGTGTTTAGCATACTCTTTTAGAACCATGGGATTTTAAAATGGCATAAGATTTCTTTATTATTATTATTTAATTTTTATTTTTCAATTACAATTTACATTGAATATTATGTTGTATTAGTTTCACATGTTCAGCACAGTCTTTAGACAATCTTCTACTTTACAAAGTGTTGGGAAGAGACTTAAGAGATTTCTGTCACCTGTTACTTACCAGTAAAGAAACAGGTCTAGAGTCAAGTGTGCGGTTGTCCAAGTTGACACCTGGTGAGGACCTGGAGCTGAGGTTTTCACATTCATCCATCTAGTGCTCTTTTCAGGACACTTCTTTTCAGTGGCCCAGAATTGTGTGTTTCTTATTCTCTGGGTGTGTTATTCCACCTAATAACACATCCAGGACAGAGGTGGCCTGCCCTTCTGTCTCTTTTTAGTACCTGTTTTTTAATTGTACTCAGTGTTTGTCTATAATACCTTTAAGTTAGCTATTTGGTTAGTATGTGTACCTGATTTCACAGAAAGCAGAGGAATTGTAATTTTCCTTTGACCATTTAACAACAGAAATGGTGTTGAGCTATATGTGATTGTTTTTATCTCTGTGTCTGACAGACCTATTAGGTATTTGATGATGTTGGCCAAGCAGTTGCTGCTATGTTTATGTTAGCTCTTAAAAAGTGGAAGAACACTCAGCCTGGGTATGATAATCAAAATGTTGCTTTGGGAAGTCTGCTACATAGGAAGTATTCTGGGGGTAGGGTGAGCTTTTAAGTTACTGAAAAGCTTTTGGATAGTGCCACATTTATTAACTCCCCTTTTGCCTTTTACAGTTTGTTTTTTAGCTCATTATACAACACTGGACTGAGCAAAACAAGCCTTAATGATTCCTTCAAGTGATTTTTGGGCACTGGGCAAAACAACTTACTCAGGCATCTAATATGTACTATCCAAATTGCTGATAAGTTGAAGTTCTTTGTTGGGTAGAGTTGCACAACTAAGAAAAACAGGAGATGAACTCATGGTACAAATTATCTCTGGCTTGGGATTTTATCTTTAGTTCAGGGATCAGAGTTTTAATAGCAAATTATTGAAATATTTGGAATAATGAAACCTTTCTGTGATTTTTTTTTTTAGTTTACTGTTTTAGGGAAACTGTTCACTTTCATTACAAATTAGTGAACAAATATCTGAACTGCTTTTAAAGTTAAAAGGACATTTTCCAATTTCCAATGTTAGTTTTATTCTTAAGAAAACTATTAAATTACTTAAGAATATTTGCATAGGACATTTATGTCATAAAAATCAGTAGATGTAATATAAGGAAAATCAAGATACCAGTATAATTCTTGTTTAATGTAGGAAGTACAGTGTTGTTGTGTTTTGTTTTGTTTTTTTTAACATCTTCAACCATGATGTTCTTGCTTCCTCAATATTGCAAGAAGGCTTTTAAGACTATGATACATGAAACATCACTGTCTTATAATACTGCTTAGAATACATAATTAGTGTGTTGTACCTACTTGTGCAAAAAGGCCAACTTTTTTTAAAATAAGAATGTCCCTGACTATTCGTAATCTAAATTCTAGCTTCAGGTACTTGAAATAAAATATAGGCTTTACAGAAAGAGGATAAGACATAATGAAATGTGTCACTCCTGGTCAGGGTCAGATTGACATGTGGAGCCTTGAAAAATGAGAAATAGTACTGTTCTCTTTTTCCTCACCCCCTAGCTCTCCCACTCCCCTTTTTGCAGGAGGGTTGACCTGGTGATTGTAAAACTAGAGAGAGTACAGGTAGCAGACAGTCATGAATGTACGCAATAACTGGGCCAGCCTTCATGATGTACTATATTAGAGAATGTAGAAACATGCTTCTCTGAATCTTTTAACAATTCTCAACTTAAACTGGGAAATGTCTAATGTATTATGTACATGTACAATCAGTCATAAGAGAACAGTTTTCAATTTGTAAGTAAGCTTTTAGTATGATAGAGCCTGCAGTTTTTAATTTTAAAGCTTGATTTTTAGGAAAAGAATTCACTCTTGAGATTTTTTTCCCAGTTTGTATTGCTTGGAAGCACAATCCTCATATCTTGTTTCCTTTCCAAATAAAAAGGGACTAGTAAGGATCTGTAGAGTTAGAACATCAAGAAAATCTGAGCTGTAAATCAGAAATGAATAAGGTGAGGTGAAAAAGACATGTGGAGTTCATCTATGGAGAAGGAAAAGTTTGCTTTTTTCAAAACCATTTTTCTCAAAAGATAAAGGTGATGTGTAGCCTCTTAATGAATATGTGTGCATAACTTTCTCTGCAGTGGTGTTTTTTTTACTATAGATGATATTTCTGGGAAGAGAATTATTGATTAAAGGAAATCTAACTTTTTAAGGCTCTTAATGCATGTTGCCAAACTATCCTCCATTGAAGCCTTGATTTCAATAACAATATTAGAAACAATAATTTGGGGGGGGGGTTGTTTTTTGTTTTTTGTTTTTTGTTTTTGAGAGAGGGGAAGAGAAGCAGAAAGAGAAGGAAACATCAATGTGTGGTTGCCTCTCGCCCGGCCCCTACTGGGGACCAGGCGTGTGCCCTGACTGGGAATCTAACCAGTGACCCTTTGGTTTTCAGGCTGGCACTCAATCCACTGAGCCACACCAGCAAGGGCAGTGATTTCCATATTTCTATGAAAACTCTGGAAGTTTACATAGGAAAGTTTTAGAAGTGGTTTCCCTTGTGTTAGGGATGTGAGATTGGGAGGAGAGGTATTTTTATGTACTGATGTTGCATTTTTCAAGAAAATTATTTTGTAATGTTTTTAAAAGATAGAATATAATTATAATATTAGCTAACACATTGTACTAGTAACCTTTCCTTTTTTTTAATGTGGTTTATTCATATCATCCTCCTGACAATACAATGAGGTAGATACATTTACTAACCCTATTTACAGATGAGAAAACTGGCAGGTCTAGGTGCAACAGCTGTCATAGAGTGGGAGTCAGAACTCTTAACCCTCTCCTAATACATTTCAAGTAACTGCCTTCAGTTATACTGAGTGTTAAGGCAATTACAGAGACCACTTTTGCTAAGATTTTCTAGGTATGTCTCCCCAAGTTCCTAGATTATGATTGCTTATATATTTTTAATGCAGGAGGTAGAATTTAGATATTGGTATGGAAATCCTTAAGAAAAGTAAGGTCCAGAATGTTACACGCTTTTTTTTTTCCTCTTTGATCAGCTACTTCAAGTGAACATTTATTGCATTTGGGGGAACACTGGCTTCCACAGAGACCCGTCTGGAACTCCTGCTTGCTTAGTTCTGTCTCCACCAGAGCAGGTCTGGCCTGTCACTCCTGGTTAGGGTCAGATTGACATGTGGAGCCTTGAAAAATGAGAAATAGTACTGTTCTCTTTTTCCTCACCCCCTAGCTCTCCCACTCCCCTTTTTGCTGGAGGGTTGACCTGGTGATTGTAAAACTAGAGAGAGTACAGGTAGCAGACAGTCATGAATGTACGCAATAACTGGGCCAGCCTTCATGATGTACTATATTAGAGAATGTAGAAACATGCTTCTCTGAATCTTTTAGCAATTCTCAACTTAAACTAGGGAATGTCTAATTATTATGTACATGTAATGTTCATAACACTTTTGAACTGTTATGTACTGTTCTTTGTTTTTCTTTACTTGTACACGGTGTACTTCTGTACAAGAACTGGTCCCATTGGTTTAAATAAGTTTGAAAATCCCAGAAACAGTGCTAGAAGGGGGAAAGAACAGTTTATCATATACCTCGCGTTTTCTCTGCCTCTCATTCAGTTAAAATATTTTGCAGCTCTCTAAACTTAGGAATGCTTTTAGCATATTTCTTATACACTCCAGAGGCACTCTAAATATTTAGTTAAATTACCTTCAGTGTTAGATCTGCTCTAGCTTTGCCGGTTGAGTTTGTTAAGTCATGTTGAGTTCTGTGTCGTCTGTGTCTGTCTTTGTGTGTATACAGCCTGAGGCTTCAGGGATGTCATCTAACTGGTGTTTGGCAGTACAGTCCCAAAGATGTGGTGGGGATTAGGGGACTGTGACAACCCAGGACTGCCTCAGGGAAAGGACGGAAAGAGTAACTTCATTTTTATTGAGCAAACACTGTTCTAAGTACTTTACAAATATAAATTCTTTTAACCAGTTTGTAACTGAGCACTTACTGTTTGTCTACGTTCCTATATTTAATCCTCACAGCAACCCTGGGAGATAGGCACTATGCTCTCATCTTTGTTTTACAAATGAGGAAACTAAGGTCAGAAAGTCAGATAGTAAGGGGTGGAGTCAGATTTCCAACCTGGTCTGCCTTTGAGCTTTTCCTTCACACGAGGATGATGTTCACGTCCAAGTCCAAGTCGGAAATAGCCATCACCTCATTTAGGGTGCCTTTAGGGTTTGAACCTGTTTGGGTCATTATCCTGTTTTGCTGATGGAGTAATGTTTGGCCACAGAACTCTCTTTGATGCTTTTGCTGGTGAGATCAGAGGAATGGTCTCAGCAACCTGTGTGGTGACAGTTTCTAAAACAAAATTTATTGTATCAAATGGAAATTATGAAAAAAATTATTTCTAGCCTGTTGTGAAATTGGCTTATCAGCTACTGTTGCCAATTCTTGTTAAAATTAAAGCTTCTTAATGTGTTCAGCAAACTCATCAAGCCAATAAATATTTTTAAGACCAATCCATATTACCACAGCCATAGCCCCTTTCCCATGGCTCCACCCTCTGCCACTGTTCCCTTGAGAAAACTTCAGTTGTCACCTGTGGCAGACACGCAGTTGTTACTCCCCCCAAACCAAAGAGGCTTACTGAAAACCCTAGAAAGTAGCAACTCCTGAGAGAGAATAGAGAAAAGAGAAGTTCACAAGGTATGCTTAGTGGATAGAGAAAGGAGAAAGGCTAGAAATAGTGAGGCATAAAGGAAAGGAAGAAACTGTTTTGCGGGCTAGAGGTACAGCTTTTTTCAGGTTTTCTTAGCATTAGCACCTGACTTAGTTGTGAGCCAGCTGCATTAACTTTGTGCTCCAGATTTGTATACAAATTGAAATTTTTATGATTGCATCCAGGTCCCTCCTCTAGGAGCTTCACAGTTGTTTGTGCTAATTAGGACATAGTTGTTAACTTATTTAGATGACCTTTTGAAGTTAAATCATATGTTTATTTCATTTGTGGAGAGAATAAAACTGAATAACTGGTGTGGACTATGGAAAATATATTAAAGGTAAAATATTAAAGGTAAATTTGTCTAGATATAAAGTATTTTTTGGAAAGCAACCTAAAAGTTTTCAGTTCAGTGAAGTGTTTGTTGTATGTAAACTAAGCTTTAACCAGAGGGAAAATTGGCTTAAAGACATTTTCTACAATACTAGTTTTAGAGTTCCAGCTTTTTCTAAGTTGGTTCATTGCATGACCTACTTCAGGAGCAGAATTATATAGACTTGTAGACTATTATTGCTCCTTGTTTATCTTCTTCAGAATACTTTTTGCATTTGGTTTGAGGGGAGTAAGACTTCTTATCTGAATCCACCATATTCACATCTGTGTGCACATGACAGATTTCAGTTCTGCTGTGGTTAACGCAAGTTATCTGACTTGCCCAACAGGTTCTTGGGTGGAGCTCCCCATGAACAGCAGCAATGACAATGATAATGGCAATGGGAAAAATGGGGGGCTGGAACACGTCCCTTCCTCATCCTCTATCCACAATGGAGACATGGAGAAGATTCTTTTGGATGCACAGCATGAATCAGGACAGAGCAGTTCGAGAGGCAGTTCTCACTGTGACAGGTAAGTGAGGTTTTGGTGGAATTCAGGAAACAGATGGGTACAAGGTTAACTCCCATTAGGAAAAATAAATGACTTACATCTTCAGTTCATAAAATATGACGCCCAATTTATTACAGTATGTGTATTTTTTTAAAGATTTTATTTATTTATTTTTAGAGAGGGGGGAAAGGAGGGAAAAAGGCGGGGAGAGAAACATCCGTGTGTGAGATACATCGATTAGTTGCCTCTCGCACGCCCCCAACTGGGAACCTGACCCACAACCCAGGCATGTGTCTTGACTGGGAATCAAATCAATGACCTTTCAGTTCACAGGCCGACACTGACCCACACCAGCCAGGGCGCAGTGTGTATATTTAAATCACACAGTTCATTCACAAGTACTTGTGTTTCTCCCAGATTAAATCAATTTCCTTATCAGATTGTATTGTTCTTAGATGTTTTATCAGTTTAAAACTCAGTGGAATAAGTGTTTATTTATAGAGTTAACCCAGCTTTCTCCCATTGTCCTTTTTGTGTCCTTGTCTCACAGCTCTTAGTCTGCCTTGAATATAGTTATCTCTGTGTATATCTGTCCTCCCTTCTCTGTGAGGCTCTGTGAGGCCGGGTCATGTTTCATCTCCTTGGTATTCCCTCAGTAATGGTGCTGGTAGGTAGTAGATGCTCAGTAAAGCATTTACATTATAGGAACTGCAGTTTGGTTCAAGTTAGAGTAATGTTTGCAAAGTGGAAGCACTAACCAAGGTCTGTAAAGACAGTTAATTTTGAAGGCCATTCTGTTTCCTCAGAGGAAGTTTTTGTTCAGACCTCATTTTTCTCTGAGTTAGAGAAACTAATTCCACTGATTAAAGTGAAACAGTAAGAATATAGAGGTATGTGTGGGCAGAATGAAATTGAGCTGTTTGTTTAGTGTTTTATTTTTTTTTACATATTGATTTTTTTTTTTTTTTTTTTTTTTTTTTTTTTTTTTTTTTTTTAGGGAGAGAGGGAGGGGAAGGGAAGAGAGAGGGAGAAACATTGATTTGTTGTTCCACCTATCTGTATATTCATTGGTTGACTCTCGTATGTGCCCATGACCGGGATAGAACCCTCAACCCTGGCATATCAGGATGACGCTCCAACCAGCTGAGCTACCCGGCCAGGGCCTGAGTTGTTAGTTTAATTTTCAATGTAAGATTCTCTTTTTTTCAGAGGGACTAGATATTAAATGACAAACTGTTATCATTTGACAATTCTTAGACCAGTGACAGCCATGCTGATAGCATTACAGGGTATTGGATAATCTTCTGGTTAATTAAGAGTTAATTGATATCAGCCATGTAGAAAATGCCTGGGGGGGAAAGATTAAGGAAATATTTAAAAATGTAAACAGTGATTGTCTCCAGGGGATGGAATTACAGATTTTTTTCCTCTGAATATTTTTGTGTTTTGTAAAAATTATGTGTATAGCACGTATTATTACTTACCAGAAAAAGTATAAATGGAGAAATAGAGGTAACTCATGATCGAAGTGCTGTGTGTTTTATGATCCACTGATTTTCCCAAGGCAGCAGAGGCCTGGTTTGAGGTCTATAGCTATGGCACAGTGTGCAGCCCTGCCACCCCGTCTCATCGCTGACTTATCCCTGTGCTCCTTAAGAGCTTGGGATGGCTCTAGTAATAAGCAGGAGAGTGGATAGCTTTCTGAGCAGCTTGCCTTTGATTCCAGTCACGACAGCATTAGTCTTTCAGAATGAGGTTTTTGTTATCCAGGCAGATGTCAGACATACTGCGGGTTCAGTTCCAGATCACCGCAACAAAGCTAGTCTCACAGTAAAGTAAGTCATAGTCTTTTTGCTGGTGGAGGGGCTTCAGTTTGTGAAAAATGCAACATCTGTAAAGTACAGTAAAGCAAAGCACAATAAAACATAGCAGAAAAAGTAAACTATAAATGTATTACATTCATTTCATGGGACTCCCTGGTGGGTTTCTGAAGTTTACTGCTCATATGGTCCTGTTGATAGGCTTTTACTCTACATTTAAGTGTGTGACCCTTGATCACCCATGCCAATGTGTTGCTTCACCTGGTGGTCACTTGGTGCTGTTACTGAGCAGAGGAAAAGTCACTTGCTCACCTTTCTGGTCATCTGATTTCATTGATGGTTGCAGTGATACCTGTGATCAAATACGAATTCACCCTCCTGTGATCGTGTTTCAGCTGGGTTTCCAACCACGTGAAGTAAGGTGTGGCAGATGCTTTTGAACACTTTCCTGTCCCTCGGCTTATATATCTGCAGGCCCTGGCTTACTGGTTGTCTTTCAGGGAGGCCTAGAACTCCAGTGCAGTAAGACTCTTGGGATATCTAACACACTTTAACATTTAAAAGTGTCTTCAGCCATGGCTGGTGTGGCTCAGTGGATTGAGCGCCAGCCTGTGAACTGAAGGGTTGCTGGTTCAGTTCCCAGTCAGGGCACATGCCTGGGTTGCAGGCCTGGTCCAATAAATAAAATCTTAAAAAAAAAAAAAAAGTCTTCAAAATTCACGTCATTTGAATTGTCATACATCTGTATATTTGAAGTTGTTGAGAAGTGTTCCTTGTAGGTAGCAAAGTTTTAGGATTATTGGCTATTGGTCCCTAATTTATGTACACTTTAAGTTTAAAAATGATTTCATAGATATACTTTTGTCACTGTGGTAGTTGTTAGAAGATAACACCTATGTGTTTTGCTTTGCGTTCCACCCTGTTGTAGCAGTTTTCAACCTATGATTCATCCAGACAGCTTTTAAAAATACCAGCACAGCAGACGCCATCCCTGGAGATTCTCATTCTGTTGTCAGGGGACGGGTAGAAACAGGAGAATATTTAAAAATCTCCCCAGCTGATCCTGACATGAGCTGGGGTTGAAGCTCTAATACAGGGGTGTCAAACTCACTTCCACCAGAGGCCACATAAACTTTGAGGTTGCCTTTTAAGGGCCGAAATAATTTTAGGACTGTATAAATGTAACTACTCCTTAACTGTTAAGGGGTTGAAATTACATTCAGCCCTTTGAAGGCAACCTCGAGGCTGATGTGGCCCCAGGTGAAAATGAGTTTGACATCCCTGCATCTAATGCGTTCCAAAGTGCTAGGAGTGGTAAGCAGTTTACCAAATACATGTTTAGTATTTCTGAGCGAGATGGGAGCAGTGTCGAGAAGAGTGTGGAAGTGGAACAGTGCTTGGGGTGGACTCTCACCTGTCGTGCTGCTGCCTTGACCTGCTCACGGCTCTGCAAAGCTGGCCCTTAACTTGACCTTCGGCTGTGAACCCAACAGAGTTATGAGCGTAATGACAGTAAACTAAGATTTCTAGTTCAAGACAAAAATTTTTCAAATACATTAATATGTTTGTTTCATATGGAATCAGCTTTTGTCTTTTCCTACCTTCCTTTAAGGATCTCCTGTGTCAACTGTAGTAGCCTAGTACTCCTGGGCTTGATCTACCTGATATATTTCTGGTGACTATACTTTTTTGAGTCAGTTTCACCAACATCTCTGTATATGAACATTGTACACATGCTCATGATAACTTTAATACTTAACATCTGTTCTGTTGAACATTTTCCATCTCTATTTGAATTTAGATTTTGGGGGACAGTGTTTAGTGAAAGACCTAGAGACTTGCTATGGAATTATACAGGGAATCATTGATAAAGCTAAAAATAGGACTTAGCACATTACATTCATCTAGTGTATCAAGTACAGTTCATGGTCATGTGTCTTTGTCTAAAAATTTATCTGTAAATTTTTATAGTCCTGGGACGACATTTTGTATTTTTCATTAAAGGTTATATATTCATATACATACATATATGTGCATATACAGATATATATGTATATGCTTACCTAATTCACTGAAATATCTCAAAGCAAATATTTCTGAAATAAGCAGAATAGTGCTTCTCAAACTTTTTGGTCTCTGTGCTTCTTTACACTCCTAAAAATTATCAGGAATACCACAGAGCTTTTGTTTTACATGGATTGTATATTTTGGTATTTACTATATTAGAAATTAAAACTGAGAAAATTTAAAAAATATTCAACAATAATAAACCATTATATTTTAACATAACTTTTTAAAATGGAAAATAACTAGTTTTCACAAACAAAATTAGGACTAGTGGCACTGTTTTACTTTTTTGTAAATCTCTTTAATATGTGGCTTAGAAAACAGCTGGATTCTTGTGTGCATTTACATTCGATCTGTTATAATGTCACACATGTAACCTTTAGGAAATTTCACTGCATATTCATGAGAGAATGAGAATGAAAATAGCAAATGAATCTAATAATAATATGAAAACAATGTTAACCTCCAAGACCCTTTGAATGAGTCTTTGGAAACTGCGTTCACACTTTGAGAACTGTTGGTGATGAATTATTTAATGATGAAGGAACTTTGAAACAAAGAACCCCAAACAAGGTTTCTGTGTTTAAAGATCATTTTATCTTTATTGGGGGGGAGTAAAAATAAAATGTGACAGTCCTGCGTCTATAGGTAATATTTCCTTTGCAGAGTTATCATTGTGAAGGAATTTATCACCACAGAAAAATTTCAGAATTTTTTGGAAGTAAAAGTGCTCAATTTCATTTTTTTCTTCTATGGGGTTATGGTATACTTCTGAATTGCTGCTTTTCACAGCCATATTACTATGCCTTTTAATTTTCTAATTTCTGGTAGGGATAATTTATTTGACAAAATGGGATAATTTATTTGACAAAATTATTAATGACTAAATTCTTTCTCTCCTAGCCCTTCCCCACAAGAAGATGGACAAATTACGTTTGATGTGGAAATGCATACCAGCAGGGACCATAGCTCTCAGGTGTGTGTGTGTGTGTGTGTGTGTGTGTGTGTGTGTGAATTTACTTTTCTGATTCACAGTGAATAGTTACAGAAATGCAAGCCTGTATGTTTGGCTAAAATATATTAAAGAACTAGAAGACTTTAAAAAATAGTTTGAAGCTGTTTTAAGTTACTCAGTTTCTGTTTTGGAATTCCCTTAGGATGATATAGTCCTTGTTGTACTCCTTTACAACTGAGAATTTGGGGGCATATCACCCTAAAAGAATTGGAAAATGATTGTCTATGAGGTATCATTTTACTGTGCCAGGCTAGTTTTCTTGAGTTTATAAATAGAAAACCAAAACACATGTCTTCATTTAAGGTCACAAAATAAATGAAAAGGGAGGTGGTTGTAGAACCAGGTATGAAAACTTTCACTGCATGAAAGCAGTGACTTTTGAGATGAATTTCAACAGTTAAGAAAAAATTGATCTAAATTATGCAGGTTCCTTAAGTTAAATAAGGTAAATTCAGCTCACTTAGGAGTTGACATTGTTGGAAGTATAGATGGATATGGTATTTAAAACTTATAAAGGTCTAAGTTATAAAATTTGTGATAAGTAATTGTGAATGATTTAGAATGTTCATAGCGAGCCCTTAACTTTATTGATGTGTCAGGTCACCTCAAAGTGTCAGAGTGCAGATTCCTGAGGATAGGAATGATTCTCCTTTTCTTTTGTGTTAAGGTGCTTGAAGAATGTGTGTTGATTGAATGTTTAAATACATTGTAATAAAAACTTTGCTTTGTGGGGTTCTCACTGTATATGTCTTGAACCCTTTGCACTAGAAATATTTTGCCTGTTATCTGGGATCCACCCACTATTGTTCCATTTCAGAAGCCTGCATGATTTCTTCCTACTTTGACTTTGCTCTGTTTGTGCTGTTCTCTGAAGCCCAGGAAACCTCTGGGATTGAATACAAATGTATTTCATGATGAACTGGGCTCTGTGGAGTAGCTTAGCTCTCATGCAGGAAGGTGTCTGACTGGACTTGCCAAACGACTGGCTTTTGTGTGTCAGTTTGGCCGTGTGCAGTAAGCTATAACAATGAAGAAGGAAGTCTGTGAAGTTTCTGTGGCACAAAGTATAGTAAGGAATGCCAAGATAGAGAAATGAAATTAATTTTTTGCTTTTAGTCTGTCCTGAGGAAAATGCCCTCAATCCGTATTGTCTTTTGTATGGATACATTGAAAATCTAGAATAGCATTTTCCAATATATATTTTGAGGAACATTTGCTCAAGTGGAAACCCCATAAAATCATTCTGATGTCAATTAAGTGGGAAAGGATACAGTGCCTGGGCTCCCTCACCTCCGTTAGTCACAGCAGGTAGTAATGTGTTACAGGCTCTGATGATTCCTGCAGTAAAGAAATCTGTTTATTTAAACCAAGTATTCCCCAATTATTTATTTGACCATAGACCTCCCTCACCCTCCGCATATACTTTTTCCCTCTAATAATCTATTCGACATCCTAATGGACCACTTTGGTCAGTGTTCATGCAGTGGCAGGTGTACAATTAGACTTAACTGATGATTGAACTTAGGGGACTCCTGGAGTTGAAAATGTAAGACTTTTGGCCTCTAGGTCAGGTTATGATAGTATTGCTGTGTGATTCCTATTCAGAAACAAGTACCTAAAAGAACATTGGTTAACATCAACCCTTTGATAAGCAGTGTAACAGTCAGATCAGTCAGTTTAAATAGGGTTACATGTTTGGAAAAGCAGTTTAACTTTTACACATATATCGAAAGCATTATATCTTTCTTTTTCCAGTACTCACCCAAGGATATATTTATTGATTTTAGTGAGAGAAGAAGGGGGAGAGAGAGAGAAAAAGAGAGATATGGGTTGGTTGCCTCCTCTATGCATCTCAGAACCCTCAACCTAGGTATGTACGCTGACTGTGATGGAACCTGTCGCCTTCTGGTGTATAGGATGACGCTCCAACCAACTGAGCCACCTGGCCAGGGCATCAGAAGCGTTTTATCTTAGAGTAAGACTTTTAGTGAAGGAAATATCAGTAGATACAATTTATTTAAACTTTCAAATAGCCTTTTAAATTGCTGCTTTTTTTTTTTAATTGCAGAAAAGATAATATAAAATTAATCAGTTTAGAGTTTGGGAGGATGAAAAATTTTTTTCATGAATGAGAAGCAAGTATAGGGTTAAGAAACAATTTAAAGCAGTTAAACAAAGGACTAGTATGATACTTGCTCTTACTGAATATTTTTATATATATCTATCAGGACTATGACATTTTCAGCCTCTTCTAGGAGGAGGAAGGAAAAATATTGATATTTATCAGACACATTATTGGTGCTAAATTTACTTTTTTAAGTTTTTCCCTTTTTTAATGTTCTCATTTCAGTGCAGGAGGTGATATTATACCCATGAACAAATGGGAAAGGTGAGGCTTAATTAAGTTACTTATCTAAGATTACAAAGCAAGTAAGTGATAGAGCCAGGGCTGTTTGAGCCTGTGACCACCACTCCTTCTACTAAAATAATTCACTGAAAGGAATTGGTTTCAGGACAACTCACAAGGTCCTGAGTACAGACTAACACATGTCTGGTTAGTTACGGTATGAGGAAGCCTAAGTTAGAATGCATTTAAGCAAAAGGTCATTCAGACTGTATTTTCAGGATGGTAGTCCTCAAGAGTCTCATTTTTGTCACAGAAAATAGACTGTGAATTGTCTCTTGAAGGCATTTTGCAGTGTGTGTCTGGGACCAAAGAGGCCAGCATAGTGTTGGGTCTCTTTGGAAGGTGATAGAAATTGAAATGGTCCTCTCTTTCCCCTCTTGTAAACTGTGGTTTATCTGAACATGGAGCCCACAGACTGCAGTTTACTGTCCGTGTTTAGAGTCTTGAAGAACTTGAGGTGGGCCAGAGGAGGACAGTGTAAGGGGTTAGAAGCTGAGGGCTTTCCACAAGAGGACAGGCTAAAATGATCATAATCTACTGTTTGAATGTAAGTGTAGAGAGAGGGTTATCAATTCAGTTGAAAGCATAGCTCTTATTTAATTAGATTAAGTGCATTTTACTGTATTCTGAAATTCTGAGTTGGAAGACAATTTAAAACCTAAAACTGGCAAATTTAAGATTAATAAAAGGAAGCTCAGGGTTGATAGTAAATGAGGAGAGCTGGAGAGATTATGATCCTGATTCTAAAGTGATCTGGTTTTTTTTTTTTTAAAAAAATAATAGTCCAAAGATAACTTTGCTTCACTCAACTGAGAAAATTAAGTCATCTTAAAAAAAATAGAACAAAAAAATCTATTTTTTAATTCTCTTGGAAATTATGAAATACTAACTTGTTCACAAATTTAAACCTAAAACTTTGAGCAGTTTCAGAGAGAGACATGTGAGACCAAAGTTGGAAACTTAACAGAAAGGGTGTGCAGTGTGTTGAATATTGTCAGATACTGTGTGTGTACAAATTGGTCTATAAATAAATTGTAACAATTTATTGTTTTTGATTTAGGATGTTTTTAGATTTATTCTAAAGAGCCAACTCATGATTCTGAGTAACTGAGATTTCCCCAGGGGAAAAAGTTTAATCCTCAAGGCTACATTGTGTCATCCAGTGGAATTTGCAAAGTCCAGGTGCACTAAATAAGAATGATACTACAGTGTAGCAAAAATCCAGAGGGATGGTACTTTCAGTTTGATAGTAAAAAGGACTATCTGTATCTGGAGAGTTTTAAAGCTGCCTTCCATGGGCAGCTATTCCACAGAGAACTGGACCTGTCAAAAAAGAATCATGGGATATGTCAGGCTCTGCATTTTGTAACTACCTACTGAAAAGAATCAAAGCTTTGGTCAAAGGCTGGATCCTATTCAAACAAAATAACAAATCAAAAACAATTCTTAGCTTTGAGATCCTTTGGTTTGAGGTCACAGCATCACATTCCCTAAAACTGAATAAATAATGCTGTGTCATTTTTAGGAATGTCTCATTCCTATGGGTTCTATAATAAGAAAAGCGTTTGGGAAATTTGATTGCTCTAGGCCTGAAAACTTTAGGTTATTATTAAAGAGAAAACACATTTATTTTTCATTTAGTTGATACAAAAGATGTCAAATTCTGACTCTGTATAAAATACGTATTCCAAAAAAACCACAAAAACAGCCTTTTGTCGTAAGTAGTTTTGAATAGACCTCGGGAAATGTTTAGATAGTGATTTGTCTAGAAAAATAGAACCTTCTAGGGAGTAAAACCTATTGCTGAAGAGGGAGGGCTCTAGAAACATTTTGCCTGGGTTTGGAATCCAGCCCTGCTACTTATTGCTTATAGAACCTTAGGCAGTTACTTAATTTATATCTGTTTCCTCATCTGCAAAAATTGAGTATTAACAGTTCCTATTTTTACTGGGTTGTTGCATGGTAAAAGTAAATGCATGGGAAGTGCTTGGAGTTAGACTTGTCTCTTGATACATGCCTAATAAATACTATTATTATTTGTTTCCTTATCATGTCTCCTACTTATTTATTTTCTCATCACTTTATATTTGGTAGCACATACCAGGGGTGTCAAACTCTTGTTCACTGGGGGCCACATCAGCCTCGTGGTTGCCTTCAAAGGGCCGAATATAATTTCAGGACTGTATAAATGTAACTACTCCTTAACTAGGGGCAAGGAGCTCAACGCTGCCAGCGGGTAGAAACAAGGTACTAAGCAGGATAAAACAAAGTGGAGGGCTGGATTCAGCCCGCAGGCCTTGTTTCTGCCACCTGTGGTGTAATACTTTTTGATATGTTGTCTTTTATTTTTAATTATAAAAAGTTTTAAATACAAAAGTAGAGTATATTACAGTGGACCTTCATGTAAGCAACACCCAAATCAACAATTATCAACATTTTCCACACTTTAGTTAGCATAGCCTCAAATGTGCTTTTTCAAAATTTTTATATAATTATTTTTAGAGAGAGGGGAAGGGAAGATGAGGTGGAGAGAAATATCATTGTGTGGCTGCTTCCTGCATGCCCCCCACTGGGGACCTGGCCCACAACCCAGGCATGTGTCCTGACTGGGAATCAAACCAACGACCCTTTGGTTTGCAGGCTGGCACTCAATCCACTGAGCCACACCAGCCAGGGCTAAAATGTGCTTTTTTTTCAGGTTCACTTTTTTTTTTATTGAGGTTTAATTGAAGTTTCAGGTTCATATTCTATGCTTAGATATAAAAACAGTGAAACTCACTCCAGTTCTTTTTAAGATACTAAATACTCTGATCTTAGATTATTTTGTCAGCCTTTTTAGAAAAATGGCATATTTCTTACATAAAAATTACTGATGTTCAACCTTTTGATTTCCACATGATCTCTGAATTTGTCTTTTGTAGTAGGAAGAACTGGTATTCCTTTTTGTCTTTTTAATTTTTGAATTCTTCTTTATAGTCAGAAGAAGAAGCTGTAGAAGGAGAGAAAGAAGTTGATGCATTGAAGAAAAGTGTAGACTGGGTGTCAGACTGGTCCAGTAGGCCTGAGAACATTCCACCTAAGTGAGTTCTCACATGTTCTCTTCAGTGGGCATAATGGGTGTGTATGCGTTGGACCTGCTACTTCCCACACTATTTTCAGCAAATGCATTTCTGATACCTATTTCTGAATTTCTTCCCCCAGGGAGTTCCATTTCCGGCACCCAAAACGGTCTGTTTCTTTAAGCATGAGAAAAAGCGGAGCCATGAAGAAAGGGGGTATTTTCTCTGCGGAGTTTCTTAAGGTGTTCATTCCATCTCTTTTCCTGTCTCATGTTTTGGCTTTGGGGCTAGGGTAAGTACTGGGCAACTCGTACAGGTTTTTTTCATTCATTTTATCCTCATGTTTTACTTCTAAATGTAAGAAGCACATGTAAAATCAGTTTGTGTTGTTTTGCTATTAGTGTTTTAGTTCAAATAGGGTGTGAGCTTAAAAGAATTCTTAAGGTTGGTTGGTACAGTGATTAGCATTTTTAATTGTAGTTTTTTCTGAAAAATAAGTTCATATTAATTTCCTAAGTGATCTTTTTTTAAAGAGACTTTATTTATTTATTTATTTATTTATAGATAGAGAGGAAGGGAGGGAGAAAGAGAGGCACGAGAGAAACATGCAGCCTCTCACATACCCCCAATCAGGGACCTGGCCCATAACCCAGGCATATGCCCTCAACTGGAATCAAACCTGTGCCCTTTCGGTTTGTGGGATGATGACCAACCCACTGAGCCACACCAGTCAGGGCCTTAGTGATCATTTTTAAATGGGCTTGTCTGTGATTGATTTTTCTTTTTGGTTTTTGTTGTTGTTGTTTATAAATTACTCAGGATTATTTAAACTTTAATGTAAACTAATCATCAGTTTGTAAATTTGGGGGTTGATGTGGACTTTTTTCCCCAGCTGGGAAGATACGCCATGTTATTATATAGTCCTGGAGTGAAGCTGGTTGGTTGGTTGATGAGATACTGTTTTCTTTCTCTTTGTAGCATTTCCATTTGTTCTCCTAAAATTGGTCCCACATTTACCTGTACTTCATTCATTTTTCAGGCATGCCTTTTAAAGTCTTTTTTTGACTTGATTTGAGTAACTGAGGGAATATATTTTTGAAAGATTTTAGGAGTTAAACACTAGCTGTTAATTTTATTCCAAGACATACCTGTTATTCTCTTTAAGTGTGTCCAGTGGGTCACTTTCTGTATATAATAAGCAAAAGATACATCTTTCCTAAGCTTCCCTTTAAGGAGCTCAACATAATGGGAGAGATGTGCACAGTCGTGAACACAGAAACATGCGTGACTGTTCCACACACCCCCTTTGGTCTTCTGAGTGATATATCTGTCTTTGAGGACAGCGATCACAAACATCACCAGGGAAGGTGTTTGGGGAGGAAGGGAGTGCATGACTGTTTTATGGGGTTGGAATGGGGGCAGGGGTAGGACTTTCAGTTCCCTGCAATATTGACTGCACTGTGGTCCATTTGTCCTCATGAGGTGGGTTTTTGTACCTTGCAGTGTCTTTTCCTTTGCTGAATCCAGACTATTTCTCTTGCTGGCATAAGTGTAACTGTTGTTATAGGTGAATACAGGAAAGGGGATTTTAAGAGTTGGTTGATTTTATTACACCATTGTTTTATTCCATATTCCTTAACTTCCCTTCTGCTTGTGGTGTTCAATGGTAAAATACTTGCTTAGCACAAAAAAGTAATATTGGGCTCTTAGTCCTTAAGAATTAAACTGTTAGTAAGGGCCCTCTTGAAAGCACTGGCAGCTTCATAATTGGGGATATTACTGTTCAGTATATTTTGTATCTGAAGTATCTATCAGTCAATCTACAAAAACGTAGAAGTTTTTATCTACCGCAAAGGAGTAATCGAAAGGAGACTGGCCCTTCTTTACTTCTGGGGGAGTCTGTTTTCTCTCACCTTCCCTTGTCTAATCCCTGGCCCTACACTGTCCTGTCTGGCCTCAGGAGACCAGTTGGGCTGGCTGGTGACTAGTTTTAGGTCAGTCAGTGATGACTTCAGGGTGCTGGGGACTACGTACTTACACCTTTTGAGCGTTTTATAAGGACTGAAATTTTTAGTTACTAGAGTTTATCCTGTGGACAAGCCTATGTAGAACTGTTGAAATAGGTGAAAATGGTGCTCTCTGTTTCCTTTCAGCATCTACATTGGAAAACGACTGAGCTCGCCGTCTGCCAGCACCTACTGAAGGAAAGAAGCCCCTGGAAAAGCGTGTGACCTGTGAAGTGGTGTATTGTCACAGTAGTGTATTTGAACTTGAGACCATTGTAAGCATGACCCAACCTACAACCCTATTTTTACATACCCAAGCTCCAGTAATTCTCAAAATCCAGTATTTTATTCAAACTCTGTTGAGGCATTTTACTAACCTCATTCCCTTTTTGGCCTGTAAGACACTTTAGAATTTCCTAACAGAGTTTACTGTTGTTTAGAAATTTGCAAGGGCTTCTTTTCCACAAATGCCACCAGCAGATAATAATTTTGTCGGTAATGCTGTTGTCTCCTTTTAGTACCACCAGAGTGAGACCTGAATCATTCATGGTATAAATTTCACTCTTGCAAGATGACTCCCGTCTCTCTAAAAACAAGATCAAGTTGGCAAATGATATACAAGCTTTGTTGTTTTGTTTTTCAAGACAAAGGCAAGCTTCTCTAAGCTTGAACTTACTAATTATTAAAAAGAAAACAAGAAAAAAACCCACAAGACACAAGGAAAAAATATCCTGGGCAATAAAAAATTATTTTAAACCAGCTTTGGAGCCACTCTTTGCCTAAGCTCCTAATGGCACCTTTTCATTCGTAGGAGGTGATCTGTGTAAATGACAGCTATGAAATGGAATAGGAACTAAAACACATCAGCAGATTTTACTACTAGTATGTTGTAATGCTGTCTTTTCTATGGTGTAGAATCTTTATTTCTGATAAGGAACGTCTCAGGCCTAGAAATACATGAAACTGCTTTTGGGATTTTTGTGTGTGTGTTTGGTATTTTTATGTTTATTAGCTGCATGTGAATTTTTCATGACTTTCTTTACATTTAAAAATTTTTTCTTTCCTAAAAAGAGGCTTTGGAATGAGGTCCAGTTTGTGGTGTAAATACAGGCTGACTGTCTTAGGAAGCATCACGTCTGCTCTGAAGCCTTTAAACTAAAGGCGATTGTTTGAGTTATTCCAAGCACTTGAGCAACTTGGATAAACAGACTTGGTTTGTGGGAACATTGGACACAGTTCTGAAAAGATGCCATCTGTTGTTTTCTGATCTCCCCTTTGTTGATGTTTACTGTGTGATCTTCCTGAGGTGACCCTGTGAACTGCAGGCGCTGCCCACTTCCTGCTGTAGCCATCTTTTCAGTTACATCAAACGTCTGATGTTCCAGAACCCTCAACAACTTCCTTCAATGACATGCTTTTTTTTTGTTTGTTTGTTTCTAAAATGTGAAGCTTTAGGACCAAATTGTTAGAAAGCGTCAGGATTACCAATTATTTCAAGTAGATTTATTGGATTTCAGAACTCATAGCATGACTCTGAAGGATACTATTATATGTTTTATATATAAATAATTATGTTTATGAGATAGACATTACTATTGAATATTTAGAGAACCATTGTTAATTTTAAAACTAGCAATTTACTCATTAAATAAAGTGCATCAGGTTGACTCGAATAAAAACACTTGGACAACCAGGTTCACCAGTTTGCAGAAACTCTCAACTCTTTCCTCTCTCACATCAAGTTTTGTTAAATTTATGTGTTATAGTGGGAAATAACATATAGGTTAAACAAAAAAATTAATTTCTGACCTTTTTTCAAGTATATAGCTGGCTGTCTTTAAGAAAAAGATGATATATACAAAATAGTTTTCTGAATTACTTTACTTTGTTTTTCTTTCTAGCAGTGGATGCTAAATAATTTTGAATACATTTTTATTATACCTTGTTTCTATTTTATTCTTAAACCTGGTAACACTTGATTTGCCTTCTATAACCTATTTATTTCAAGTGTTCATATTTAAGTTTCTTTGGGAAGAACAAAAATCTGATGGCCCATTGATTTTTGTAAAGCCTGAGTAATATTAAAAAGGCTGGGCAGGTTAGGAGGGCTAAATAAATAAACTGATATAATATACAATTTGTATTACAATTGGTATCATGGGAGGGGAACGTAAAATTATTCTTAAAATACGAGCAATTTTTTCCAGGCGATATGTTACCCTCTGTTGAAATTCAGTAGCAGTTCTATCAGCAGTGTGAATAAACTTGGGTCTATTTATTTTTTCCACATTGAAAATAAATTTTAGTTCTGCCCTTTTTCTTAAAAATACCAGTGAAATTTTGGATTGTTTATTATAGGATCACAGTAGAACTTCTAAGATGGAATCCTGCAGGGTTTATCGGTGGCCCTACCATACGTGATGAATGTCTGTGTTCCTACCCAGGTGTGTGGTGAACAGAAGGAGATTATGTGATTGGAAAGGAGAACCCAACAACTAACTGTTGACATTTTAATGTTTAAAAAGCTTTACATCTGTTTACAATTTGGAGATAAAAAGGCAGGCTTCATTTTTTTTCTGTTTGATGAAAATTGGCTTAAAATATTTATCAATAGTCAAGAACAAAACTGCACAAACTTGCACGCTGAAAAGTTCAACATGCTACTTTGATTACAGTACAAATATTTACTGTCCTAAGAAATGAAAACTGAAGACTTAGCCAGGCAGATGAATTTTTAAGTGAACCAGTTGTTGAAATTATTGAAATTAACTGAGCCAAAGTGATTATGCATTCTTCATCTATTTAGTTAGCACTTTGTATCATTATATACAGTTTACAATACATGTATAACTTGTAGCTATAAACATTTTGTGCCATTAAAGCTCTCACAAAACTCTTTCTGTCCGTTTATCATTTTCAGTCATGTGTTGCCTGGGAGTTTAGAGGAGATGAGAACATTTTTATCATTGAGCCTGTGGGATTGAGTGACACTCCTGCCCCCAAGTGTCCTGCACCAGGGAGACAGGCGGCACATGGTGCGGTTGGTGTGTGAAGCATGACAAGACCGTGGCAGGCGGAGCCTTTTTTTTGCCTGATAGTGTCAGGACATCATTCACAGAGGAGGTGACATATTGAAAGGCCAGTAAGTGCCCTACAAGTGCAAAAGGGGATTAAGAGCATATCATGCCTGGGAAGGGAATGGCAGGAACTGACATGCAAAACTGCATTCCAGAAATAGTGTGAAGTTCAGTGTGGCTGGAAACACTGAGCAGAGAGGTCATTCTGCGTTGAACCAAGTTGAAGTGTACGTGGCCTGCTTGGGTGGAACTGAACTGTGTGTAGTCAGTTGGATCCCTTTTGGGGGCCTACTTAAAGCTGGGAAATGGCTGAGGACTTAAGTGTTAGACAGTTCTGAAAATGAAGGGAAGGCAGAGGCAGGACCTGTCAGTGCTGGAGGTAATGAAGGAGGGCCTGCAGGATGGGATGGGATGGGTTGGGACAGGTGGGTCCGGGTGGCTATGAAGTTACGAGGCACAAAGCGAGTGGGAAGATGGGGTTTGTGTTTGGTGCTGGTGTCTAGGGGAAGCCTAAGTATAAATTAGGTATAAATTAGCTGAGGAAGTGAGGACTGGAGGAGGAATAGAGTGGTAAGGGGAGAGAGATGATTCCCATGTTTAATACATTGAACCTGGTTTGAACATAACCACTTAACACAGAACTAGAACTCAGAAGAAAGGTCTAGACTGGAAGTGAAACCATGAGATGCAAATGCATATATATATTATACAGTGATTAAAGATTTGGACACGGGGAAAGAAGAAAGGAGTTGAAATAGCGGTGAAGTATTTACCATTTGAAGATTGAGCAGAGAAGCTCAAAAAGGTGCATATTGTAGTAGAAGTAGGACTACCTAATCCTCCCCGCCAGAAGAGTAGGAGGCAACCAATCCTATGACATTGAGTGGTTACTGAGGGTGAATTGAAGGGAGGCTTTTGAACTTGAGAATTGAATCACTACTCATCTTTGCAAGAGCATTTCCTGTAGGAGCAAAGGAGGGGACTTGGTAAGACTGTAATTAAGTTAATGAATGAGTAGCAAGTGAGAAAGTTTTGGCTTTCCTCAGTAAATTTGGAGACAGAAATAAGAGGGAGGATTTTTTTTCTTTTCTTTTTTAAATTTTTATTGTTACTCAATTACAGTTGTCTGCCTTTTCTCCCCATCCCTCCACCCCACCCCAGCCAAAACCCCCTCCCTCCCCCACCTCCACCCTCCCTCTTGATTCTGTCCATGTGTCCTTTATAGTAGTTCCTGTAATCCCCTCTCCTCACTGTCCCCTGCCCATCAGCAAATGAGAGGATCAAAAAACTGTGGTATATTACACAAGACGGAGGATTTTGAAGAAGAGACAGGATGGTAGGATCGTTTACTGAGGCTGAGATGGCTGGGATAAGAGATGTAAGTTCTCAGGCTAAGGAGAGTGTGCAAAGGACATGTTCAAGCTGTGGGAACAGATTGATAATGGAATAAGACCTGGGCAGGAGCAGGATGTATTAAGGACTCGGGGGAAATTAACCTTGGAAAGGAGTAGAAGGACTTTTGGAGCCATTGAAAGTTCACAAAACCCAAACAATCATGGTAGGAAATGAAGCATCTAGGGTTTCTTAGTCTTTTGGAAATAATTCTGAAGCATCAATAGCTTCTAACTAAAATATTACACTTAATAAAGGGTGATCTGGGAAGAGAGAAAATTGGATCAAAACGTAGGCAGCTATGTCGGCGTGGCACGGTTCACTGTGTTTGGCAACGCTGGTAATTCTGTATAGAGACAGATGTTACGCTCCAAGCTATCCATTTGGGCATCACAAATTTAAGCATCGTGAATAATTATGAAAAAGGAAAATTCATACACATTTCACCCATTTCTGAATGTTATTTTGATGTTATCTGTGCTTTCATAAATGCTGTAATGTTCCTGCCAAAGGATCCATATTTGGGGGGTTGTGATTCAGTGTGAGAATAGCATGAAGAAAACTCAGTATCACTGGTTTCTTCACTGTTGTGTTAGCCGTATAATTTAGTAAGCCACTGGGTGAGGAGTGAGGAGCAAGGGGGGAAGAAATATGGAAACATGCAGGGAGTAGTACTTAGCCTGGGCCAGATACTGACTCTTCAGCTCTCACTTTATTATTATTAAATTTATCAGGGTGACATTGGTAAAGAGCTCATGTATTCTTTAATCCTTACGACAATCCATTTGAAGTAGTTGCTTTTTTGATTTTACTGAAGAGAAATTCCAAGTTCAGTACCTGAACCAGGTAGATCTCTGCCCATAGCTGGGTGGCCCTCCCCTTAAACTTGAACTGTCCTTCAAAGAATGTACACTTCATGGTAGGCGGGTCAACTTTTTATTTTTTGGCAGATCTGACTTCCTAGTGGGAAAAGAAATTATGTGTTAATGCAGTGAACCCAATCTTAAAGGAATTTCCTATGTCAACTAATGCAGTGTTTTCCAAACTTTGGTTTAACATTCATGGTTTTTGCCATTTAAAGGTCAGGTGGATGAAGTTTTAAAAACTATTCTGTGTAAGAGGGAGACCTTCGTTCCATGAAAGCAACTATGACCCTTTTATTTCACACATTCTTTTTTATCATCACCCAAGGACATGCTTATTGATTTTAGAAGGGAAAGGAGAAAGGAAGAGAAACATGAATTGGTTGACTGTCACTTATTTCAACCAATAATCGAACCCGTGACCTTTCTGTTTACGGGACGATGCTCCAGCCAGCTGAGCCACACCAGCCAGGGCTATTTCATGCATTCTTTTAAGTAGCAGACATTCACTGTGTATGCATTGTATGCCAGGGGCTTTTCTGGGACACCGGATTTATAGCTGTTGTATTAGTCCACTCTGACAAATAGATTCCAGTGTGGTCTGATCCTGAAGCCCATGGTGTCCATGAAAAAGTGGATTTGAGGTGGCGGGATCATTGAGAGGCTGGAGAGCACCCTCCGGAACTGATAGAAACCTCTGCACACCAGGCATTACCACCTTCTCCAGTTCTCCCAGGACTTCACTTGTCAGCCCACGCCAGCGCTGCTGTCCTGGGAGCTCATGCTTGGAGCCACCCCCTGCACTGCTGCCCAAAGGAGAGGAGTGTTCCCCAGCCTTTCCCTCTGGTTATCAGTTGTTGACCAAAAAAACCCTCTAAGGATGTGCCGATTAGGGGTTTGCTCATGTCCTACCCAAAAGAGAGGCTGGGAAAGTGACGGGTTGGGGATGGTCTTTTGTCTCCCTGCCCCTCCACCAGGATTCATAAAGTGGCTGATTCTTCCAGTATAGCAAGTTCAAGTGCTGTGTTGCCAAAAGGAAAGACAAATATCTGTGACTGAACAAAACAGACATGGAACTTCCTGTCTAGCAGGGAAAGCAAACAAATAATTGCAGAAATTACTACAAGTGTTAAGAAGAAGTAAAGAACACTTGGAAAGCCTATCACATGGGCGCTTCAATGTGGGGGAGCACAGGAAGTTCCCTGAAGGCTGAGAAGCAGGCAGCTGTGTGGTAAAAAGTGTGGAGAACATTGTAGGCATGGGGGCAGCATCTTCTCTAAGGTGAAAAAGGTGCCAGTAACTCAGGGCAGATAAGAGTGGACACAGAGAGTGGGGGAGAAGTTGGACAGGCAGATGGCAAACATTAGGTACAGCCTTGGAGGCCATGCAAAGAACTGTAGACTTCATTCCAAAGTTTGGGAGGTCACTGAGGAATTTTAAACAGAGGATCAGCAGGCATAGATTTGCATTATTCAAAGACCACTCTTTTAAACAGAGAATGACCTTGAGGAGGGTGAGGATGAATAAGGAATGACCAGTTAAATTTGTGGTTGTGGAAATGGGGAAAAATAGGGATTTGAGAACTATCCAGGAGGTGAAATTAACAGGGCTGAATAAGTGATGAGATGTCACCCAGATGTGGCAAGGGTTACTCCTAGGTGGTTACTGGTTGATGGTGCTACTTCCCAAGGGACAGCCTGTCCAGTGGTCCAGAATGAGATTGAGGTTTGTCAGGCAATAGGGTAGAAGTCAGATGAGGTCATTGGATAGTTGACTCTGGAACTCAGAGGAAGGAGCTGGGGACTGCAGATACCAGTTTTAATCTTAATCAGCAAGAGGATGGTGGATGAAGCCATGGGATGAGGGTATGGTCTAGATGAGGGAGAGAGTGAAGAAAGAACCCTAGTCAACCACAATGTTGAAAGAAAGATTTGGACAGAGGAGAAGGTAAGAGGCAGATGGAAAGGAAAAGCCAGGGGAGGAGGAGAGCCAAGCATGCGAACATTTCTCCAGAGCCACAGTGCCAAGTGCTGTTTTAAGATCCACTTTTTTTAGATTTTCTTTCTTTCTTTTTAGAGAGAGGAAGGGAGGGAGAAAGCGAGGGAGAGCAACATGTGCGACAGAAACATTGATTGGTTGCTTCTCACACACCCTTAACTGGGGATCTGACCTGCAACCCAGGCATGTGCCCTGAGGGAGAATTGAACCAGCGACCTTTCGATCACAGGCCAGTGCTCCATCCACTGAGCCACACCAGCCAGGGCTAAGGACATGAACTATAGGCGGGGAATGTGGGAGGGAGGGGGTGGGCAGGATGGAGTGGAGTGAAGGGGGGGAAATGGGACAACTGTAATAGCATAATCAATAAATACATTAAAAAATAAAAAATAAATTAGCATTGCAGAGCATTGGCTGCTTTCATCAACCTAGGAATTATGGACCAGAACTAAAGCCTGTTTAGAAGGTGGTGTGGCTGGGGCCAGACCGGAGTGCTTGTGGGGTGGGAAGAAGAGCAGGGGCAGCCTTTTCTGGGTCACGTGGCCCAGAAGGAGAGAATGAGATGGGATGGCGTCTGCAGGGAGAGGGCCTTGAAGATTGTTTCTAAAAGATGGACCAGATTTTGAGCATATTTAAATACTAAAGAGAAGGATCTAGTAGAAAAGTTGAAGACAAGGGAGGGATGCAAGGTCACAGAGTTTTGTTCTCTATTCTTTTTGACATACTAAGTTCTGTGTCACAGAGAACAAAAAAACCTCCTGAAGATGTCTCACTGGTCCCCTTTGCCTCCAGGCCCCTGGCTGTGTGAGGCCAATGAATAGTGCCCGCTAGGGACAGCTGTTCTGAACAACACCATTAAACCAATAAATATTACTTGTCTTTAAAAGCATGTTTGCAACTCCATCCAACCCTGCCAATTACACCTGATATGTGATTTGAAGGCACAAGGCAGAAAGCTAAACCGGTCCTTACAATCCAGGGAGAGGCATGCAGGGTGAGTGCAGGTCCTAGGGGAAGGTCAGAGAAGGAGCGGGGAGAGGGAGGAGGCCTCAGAAACTCTCCAGCTGAGAAGGGTTTGGAAGTCCAGGCTCTTCTTCCCCAAGCAAATTTCCAGTGGAGCTGGCCTTGTTTGTCTCACAGACGAAGTGGATGACAGGGTCACTTAAAGACATGAATGTCACAGTGGGTCAAAACTGTAGCTCAGAGAGCTGTGGTTACCACACAACTTGTTTTTCCCATTACACAATAAGCTTAATTTACATAAAGTAAACCTCTTTCTGGCACACAGTTCTGGGAGTTTTGACAAATGTATACAGTTGTATAACCACTACCAAAGTCAAGATACAAAACAGTTTCATCACCTGCCCCCCAAATTCCACACCCTCACGTTATTCATACTATTCTCATATTATGAACAAAATACCAAAGAAAACAACTTCAATCAGAGATGGTTTGAGATGCTTAAGCAGTCACCTGACAAAATTGTTAAAAAAAAAAAATGGTGTGGCATTCTAATTGCCAGTGTGGGATGTAATTGAAAACATGCCTTTTAAAAACCACTTTACAAGCAGTATTTATTGGCTTAAATGGTGCTGTAGGAAGCTCACTCCAACCTGTTCTAAGCAAATCAAGTAGATGCACTTTGATTAGTCTCTTTGAGATAGGCCAAAGGAGTGTTTTTTTCAAAGTGTAGTAAAACACATAAAACCCACCATCTTAACCACTTTTTAAAATATTATTTTTAATAGACTTTATTTCTACAGCAGTTTTAGGTTCACAGCAGAATCGAGTAGAGGTACAGAGATTTCCCATATACCCTTCCCTCCACACAGGTACTCCCTCCCCCACGGTCATCCCCACCAGAGGGGACACTTGTTACAGTTGATGACTGGACACTGACACCTCATTATCTTATCACCCAGAGTCCATAGTTGACATAAGGGTCACTGTTGGTGACATAAGGGACAAATGTATAAGGACATTCCCACCACTGTAGTATCAGAGTATTTTCACTGCCTCAAAACCCTCTGTGCTCCACTTATTCACCCCTACCCCCCAATCCCTGACAACTGCTGACCTTTTTATTGTCTTTAAAGTTTTGCCTTTTTCAGAATGTCATATAGTTGGAATCATACTTTTCAGATTGGCTTCTTTCACTTAGGGATATGTGTTTAAGTTTCCTCTATGCCTTTTCATGACTTGATATCTCATTTTTTTAAATTGCTGAATCATATTTCATTTTCTAGATGTACCACTTTATTTCCCCTACTGAAGGATGTCTTGGTGGCTTTTAAGTTGTGGCAGATAGGAATAGAGCTGCTATAAATACCTGTGTGCAGGTTTTGTGTGGACGTAAGTTTTCAACTCATTTGGGTAAATACCAAGGAGTGAAATTGCTGGATCACTTGGTTTAGTATGTTTAGTTATAAAAAACTTTCAAACTGTCCTCCAAAGTGACAGCTCCTGCCACTCCATGTCCTCATCTGCATGTGACACCAGCAGTGCTCTGGCCTTTAGCCACTCTGACAGGTGTGCAGTGGTGTACCCTTGTTGTTTTAATTTGCATTTCTCTGAGGCCATATGATGTGGAGCATCTTTTCATGTGCTTGTTTGCTATCTACATCTACCTTCTTTGGTGAGATGTCTGTTAAGGTCTTTGACCCATTTTTAACCAAGGTTTATTTTCTTACTGTTGAGTCTCAAGAGCTCTTTGTGTGTTCGGGGTAATAACCCTTTACCAGATGTGCCTTTTGCACATATCGTCTCCCAGTGTGTGGCTTATCTTCTCATTCTCTTGACAATGTCTGTCACAGAGCAGAAGCTTTTCATTTTAATGAAGTCCACCTTACATTCTTCCTTTCAGGGATCATGCCTATCTAAAGAGTCATCGCCAAACCCGAGGTCATCAGGATTTTCTCCATGTTGTCATCTAGGAGTCTTATAGTTTTGCAGTTTACATTTTGTCATTTCTGTCTGTGATCCATTTTGAGTCATCTTAAGCATTTTCAAGTGTACACTTCAGCGTGTTAACTATGTGCACATTGTGCGATGGGTCTCCAGAACTTTTTTGTCTTGCAGAACTGGAACTCTATGCCCACTAAACACCATCTCCCCATTTACCCCAGCCCCAGCCCCCGATAGTCACAATCCTGCTTTCTCTCTCTTTGAACTTGAACAATCTTGCTGCCTCATATGAATGGAAACATGTTGTATTTGTCAAATGTGAGCAGTGAATGCCGTCAACTTGAATTCATTGCTGTAGTATAGCTGCCCTATTGCTTTCCTAGCCAAAGAAATTCTGCTTGTGAAGCACCAGTTCTGTGTGCAGAATTACTGTCCCAGTTTTTCCCATGCCATGGTGGGTAGAAAAACAACCCTTCAAAGATGTTCACGTCCTAATCTGTGGAATATGTGAATAGGTTTGTGACTTTACACGGCAAAAAGGCTTTGTAGAGGTAACTAAGTTAAGGATCTTGAGAAGGAGAGGTTGTGTGGCTTATCCAGGGGGGCCCACTGTACCCATAGGGTTCCTGTAAGGGAACAAGGGCACATGAGAGTCAGAAGGGGTTGGGATGATGGAAGCAGGATTCGGAGTGACGTGGGGCCATGCGCCAACCGATGAGGCAGAATCTGGAAGCTGGAGAGAGCAAGGACATTGGCTCTCCAGTAGAGCCTGCTGACCCACATTTGACCAGAACTGTTAGATAATACATTTGTATTGCTTTAAGCCCGGAAGTTTGTGGCAGTTTGTTGCAGCAGCAATGGAAGACTAATGTACATGCATTCTCTCATGCATACCTCATGACATTACTGAAAGGTAGGTTTTGTTACTATGTTGCAGAGGAGGAAGGTGTGACTCAGTTAGGTAAGGATTCAGTTGTGGAACACGGCAAGTAATGGGTCCTGGATCTGAAGGGAAAGCTGGCTACTCTGAGCCGTGGACTTCAGGTCCCAACAGCCCCTCCTCTAAAGTGAAAGCTAAGTTCAACTGTGGATGAGGGGCTGTCATGGTGCCGGGTAGGTAGCAGCAGTTTGTCCCTGGTAAGGACTTACGGTCTTTGGAAGGAAAGATGGACGTTAAACAGGGAAGCGTCCTGCCTGGGGGTGGCCAAAGATTTGTCCCTGCTGTCTTTCTCCTTTTGAAAAATAAATGAATCGCACTCCTGAATATTTTTTGTTTGTTTCAACAAATCCCTCTTTCAGAGTCTTTGGTTGATGGACATGCATAAGTAGTTGTGTATTAGCCAGAGTTCTCCAGAGAAACAGAGCCAGTAGCAGATCTATCTGTGTATCTGTCTGTCTGTCTATCCATCCATCCATGTATCTATCTATCTTTCTATCAAGACTTCTTATAAGGAATTGGCTCATGTGATTATGGAAGCTGAGAAGCTCCATGATCTGCCACCTGCAAGCTGGAGACTGAGAAGAGTGGGTGATAAATGTTTAGTCTTTGGACAGAAGCCCAAGATCCCAGCTTGAACAGTCAGGCAGAGAGAGGAAATTCGCCCTTCCTCCACCTCTTTGTTGTTGTCAGGCCCGCAGTGGATTGGGCGAGGCACCGCTGGGGAGGACCTCTGCTTTGCTCTGCCTACTGAGTCCAGTGTTCACCTCATCCAGGAACACCCTCACAGATACACCAGAATCATGTTTAACCAGATATCTGGGCATCCCATGGCCCAGTCAAGTTGACACAAGATTATCCATCACAAGTCTCGTATGGATAAATGAAAAAAAATGTCCAAGTTACAATGACAGCTCAGGATCTGGAACTGGAAGCTCGCCCAGCTCAGCATTGACCTCAGCAGGTTGACTCAGTCTTAGGTCTGGAAGTGGCCTTGGAAGGAGGGCATCCTGCTGAGCCTTTTTTTTAAGAGCTTGCAGTGCTAAAGTGTTTTGCTTGGCTACATACAGCCTTTCGTGGTGGTGGCCCCCGTGCCTCCCACAAATGCACAGGGCGTGTATTATGATAATAGTAAGTTAGCATATATTGAACGTCTCCATGTGCTGAACACCATTCTCAGCTTGTTCCCTGCACTCATGCGTTTACTAACACGTGAGCCCCTCATTTGACAGGTGAGAACCCTGAGGCAGGTCCCCACAGATGCCAAGAGGCAGGGCCAGATCCCACGTGTGCATGTCGGTGCAGAGCTTGGGCCATGAACCACCCAGTCTGACTGGTGTGCCTGCAGCAGCGCACCCCAACCTGGGCTCTGTCGGGTACATCTGCCCAGGTCACCTTGCTTGGAACTTGGTGGCCACAGTGGGCTGGGTGAGTTTGGCAAATGTTGCCCTCTGCAGCTTTTTAAGATGGGACTCTCCACAGATCAGCCTAGTCTGTAAAAGGAAAAGGACCGCATTCACCCGGAGTTTCATCCAGGTGGTACCTGCTGAGTCAGCTGAGTCCCCGACCTTGGAAGCGCTCAGCTACCCTGAGCCGCTTAGGAAATGAATTGGGAAGACTAGGGTTTCAGTTCAGGGGCTGCTCCCTCCAGGGGCAAAGGGAAGCTGGCCTGTGTCTGCATCCTTCAACTCCTGAAGACTTTCCTTTGTCTTCAGAATGAATCTGGGCATTGACTTCCTGAGCTCCTGAGCATGTTCTGTCCCATTCATGGTTTACCTATCAGTGACATTTTACTTTTACTTGTTAAAGCCACACTGCTCTGGATCAAGGCCCTAGAAGCAGCTCTGAGGCAGGTATTCTTGTGACAATGATTATTTAAAGCAGGGCTTTCCAGAAGGCACTGGAAGGCAGAAGGAAGCAGGGTGGAGAGTGGGGAGGGCTAGGGCTGAAGAAGGGTGTAGTCTCAAATCAAGTTTAGGTCTGGTTAATCCACAGAGGGAAGATTCTGGAACATAAACCACACTGCAGAGCTGACCCACCTCGAGGTACAGGGTCAGTTTGTGAACTGTGTCAGTCAGTGTGTGACTGTGGGGGCCCCTGTCAGCAGAGGGTCTCACTCAGACAAGAAGGGCTGTGGGCTGTTGGCAGCGCCATCTCCCTCCTGGGGCCTCGCAGTGGTTCTGACCAGGGCTCCACAGCTGCCACTCTCCATGACTTGGCTTGATCCCCCAGTGCAGACACCATCACTGACACCTTCCCCCTGCCCTGTGTCACGTACAGTCACCAGATCAGCGAGTGTAGAAGCAACATCGTGAGGGGATTGGCAAGACAGGAGAGGTGGCGGCCTTCCTGCTTTTGTCTTGATGGGTGGCACACCTGGCCTGGTATTCAGCATACAGGTGTGAAAGATCAAAGAAGGAGAGTAGGAGTGGAGCTTGGACAACAGCTGGTCTGCAGGTGGGCAACGGCGTGCCATGAGTTAGTGATGAAACCAGGACTGGGACTTAGGTCTTCTTGCTCCAGGCCAGGCTCTTTCCCCAAGTAGCAGCCTAGCTGCCTCCTCAGAGAATGTCCTTATGATGTCTGTCCCCTGGAGCGTGTTACTGCTCTCTGACAACCCGGAGGGAGCCCACTGATGCGGGCTCAGAGAGGTGGGCATGCACAGGGGCAGGTGGTGCTGGCATGGGGAAGTGCAGGGAAGTAGATGCTGGTCACGTTATCTTTCCTTCAGAGAGAAGCCAGAAAATCGCCAGCTGCCGGCACTCGCTGCCCCACTTCCATTGGCTGAGGTGTGGTGGGTGGGACTCCCCTGCAGCCACTGGGCCCCTCTTGGGTAGAGAACCCTCTGCCCAGTGGGGCCAAACCTGTCCCTGTGGCCATGACCCCCAGGCTCAGGTGAGCCTCAGAGCTACCACCTGGCTCTGCTGCCAGCCGTGGCAACCCCTGCATTTCACCTGTGTTCTCTCTGCCCCTTCAGGTCTACCTGGACCTGACACCATGCCAAGCTCTGGGGCCCCTCCCCTGGGCCAGGATTCTTCCACCCACTGGAGCAGCTGGGATTGGGGTTCTCTGTGTACCTGCCCTTCAGCATGTCTGCCACCCAGAACCTCCAGCAATAGCCACCCCTCCCCACCCTTCCCAAGTTCCTTGCAACTGACCTGAGACAATCCCTTGTGATGTACCTGTTGTACTGTTTCTAACTCACACCTGAGACCAGCACCTGCACCAGCTATTTCCCTCAGCTAAGACTGGGTCGGGCCCTCCCTTCCATTTCCCGACCATGCCACTGCCCCGGCCCACAGCTGGGCCCACCTGGGTTGTGTAGGATTAATGGCACCTGGCTTCAGGTCTCCTCCTTTCTTCCCTTCAATAAACCTTGCTTGAGAAATTGAAAGGCATCAGAAACTGAAAGGCACTATTACCTTCTATGATAGGCATTAGGGGGAAAGGCTGAAAGAAACATGATTGCTGATAATAAGAAACTCCAAACAAATCTGGCATTCTGTTAGAAACGCTGCTGAGGTCTGAATGTGTCTGAATCGGAGAGACCTTTAAGTGCAGGGTGTGGAAAGAAAGGTTAACCTGGGAGAACCTCATATCCACAGACAACCTCACTGGTGGCTGTGTTAGCTCGAGTGTAATTATCTTGGGATACTGTATTATTAGTTAATGCCAATAGTTTATATACCTCCTGCACATGGAGTTGTCTTCTTAAGTTTCTCTTTGATCATGCTATTTTTTTTAATAGGTAGAAGTTCTTTTTCTTTTTATTTTTTTATCCTCACTCAATGACATGCTTATTGACTTTAGAAAGAAGGGAATGGAGGGAGAGAGAGAGGGAGAGAAACATCATTGTGAGAGAGAAACATCAATCAGTTGCATCTCACACACACCCCAACCAGAGACAAAACCCGCAACCCAAGTACACACCCTGACCAGGAATCGAACCCATGACCTTTTGGTTTGCAGGATGATGCTCCAACCAAATGAGCCACCGGCCAGGGTGAGCATGCTACTTTCTTAGCATAAAAATTGCCAGTGACTTATCCTTGCCTTCGGACTGGTCAGACTTGTCTTGGCATTTAAGGCCCTTCCTAGACAGGCCCCCTGCTATTTCTAGCTGCATCTCCCTGTACTAACCTATTAGACTTTCTTTTCCAACTGGCCTGGGTGACTGGCTGACAGCCAGTCTGACGTTTCATTCCTGGCCCTGTCCTCCACTTTCCTCCTGCCCACTCCGTGGGCCTGCAGCTCCCCTGTGCACCAGGGCCAGCCCCTAGGTTCCAGCCTGGAAGCCCATACTGCTCCTCTTTTGAATCTGAGGTTCTCACCTGACTGTGTGTTAGAATCATCTAGGAGCTTTACAGAATGAGATGGGGTGGGGGAGGGGTGGGCACCAGACCAACTTAACCAGACTCCCAGGGGATAGCACCTAGCAGTTGGCTTCAGCAGAAGCTCCCAGGACATGCTAAGGTATAGCCAGGGGCAGACCTGCTGTTGCAAACAAATATGCGTTGTGTTCATCCCTCTGGCACAGTTGCTGGGGGAAGCACTGGGCAGGGCAGCAAGAGGCCATGGGTGTGAAAACAGTGCCCATGCCCCATCTTCAGCGAAAATACTGTGGAGCCTAACACTGTTTCTGAGAAGTCTCCTGCCTGTGCGTCTTGGGAGAAAGAGGTGGGAGGGGATAGGACACTTGACACCATCTGTTAGGTGGCATATTCGTTTCCTAGTCTGTCATAATAATGGGTAGCCTAAAACCAGAGAAATTAATTCTCTAGCAGTTCTGGGGGCTGGACATCCAAAATCCAGGTGTCAGCAGGTTGGTTCCTTCTGGAGGTTCTGAGGAAGCACTCCAGGCCCCTATCCTCGCTCCTGGGGGCTGCCCACAGTCCTTGGAGTCCATAGCTTATAGGTGCATCACTCTGTCTCTGCCTCTCCCCATGTGGCCCTCTCCCTGTGTGTGCCTGTGTGACCCAATGTCCTTCATCTGGTAAGGCCCACCCCATCCAGCAGGACCTCACCTCAGCTCGGTCACACCTGCATGGACTGTAATTCCAAAAGAGGCCCCAGGCACAGGTACCTGAGGTTAGGACCCCAATGTACTTTCAGGGGCACACAGTTCAGCCTGCCCCAGGGGTATTAGGTCTGCTCTAGTTGAAAGGGTTAGATAACCTCTGGCTTAAGGGGAAGAAAGAGGTAGGTAAACTTACTTACCTGCATCACGCAGAGCATGGGGAGTGACTGCAGTCTGAGCGCTGCTTTCTTCCCCTCATGGGAGAGAGGAAGGATCTCTCCCCAGAGGCCGAGATCACCCTCCTCTGCCCTGATTCCATCCCGGTTTGCTACGGTAATTGCAGGAAAGATCTCCTGTAAGGCTGTGGTAGCCCAGCAGCAGGAAGCCCATGCCCATCCTTTGGAGCACAGGGCAGCCTGCCCAAATCCTACAACTGAGGATGATGACCCTGGAACTCAGTGGATGACTCTCCAAAGTGCCACCAGGCAATGTTCTTTCTCTGCCTCCACCCAAATGGGAGGCAGGGGCAGCCCCAGCTGGAAGCAGCTGCTCCCTGGCCCTCCCGTGTGGACTGCTCGCAGGCTGGGCAGGCACTGCCTCTGTCCGCCTGCTGTTTGTGTGGTTTCAATGGGTGCATATCTGTGGAGCCCTTACTTTTTTCTCTTCAGGAACCTGGCATTTGCCCTTATGTCTGCAGGAGACAAGAACTATAAACAAGATTGCCCTAGTGAGTGAATGTTCTCAGTAGCTGTTATTTCTCTAGTGTTCTGCACCCCCAGGCCCGTGACCCTGAGGATGGCTGGCCACGGGGTACCACTCCTTGCATCATACCCTCCTTGGGGTGCAGGGAGCTCCCCATCTCTCTAGTGCTCCAAACCTGCCTGCTCCTACCTCTCCCATCGTAGGCAAGCAAGGGGCTGAACACATCTCGAGGTCTGACCTGGGTCCTGACTGCATTAGTATCCCGCTGCCATCACTTTCAGCATCTGACCTGGATGAGGTCCCCCCTCCCTGCACCCAGCCCTCTTCCTCTGCTGCTTCTCCAGCTTCTCTGCAGGGTTCCTTGACCCCTTGCAGGGGCAGCAGAGCTAGAAAAACCTGGTATAGAGGGTGAGACCTTCATTTTCACCCTCACTCACCCTGGGGCAAGGGTGAGCCGCTGTGTGTACTGTGTTCAACTGCTGCCCTGCTGGGTGCCTCTCCTCCTTGTCACTGGTGAGTGTGGCCCCAGGCTTGGGGAGGTCCTCCACCCACATTTCTTCTGCAGGACCTCCCAGAGGGTGAAACAAAACATTGATATTCTCGCCACCACCAATGAAATAGTGATAACAGCCACCCCATGTGCCAGGGGCTGTGTTTAGTTCTTTCAGATCAGTAGCTCATTTACTCCTTCTTCCTAAAATGTAGATCCCATCCCTGCTATTTGGATGAACACACTGAAGTTGTTCCCATGCTCTGGGCAGCTCAGGCTGGGAGGTGGCAGGGAAGGATGGAGAGCCTTCGGAACCTTGCTCTCTCCTCCTTGACATCATCGGCACCTCTCCCCAACTCCTAGCCATGCCCCATAGCCACTTTTCTTAAATAGAAAAAAACCCTTTATTTGTTCACTACTATTTTTTCTTTTTTAAACAAATTAATTTCCCCTTATCCTCATTAATTTCTTCCTTTTGATTTCCTTAAGCTTATTTTGTCAGAGGTAAATGTTCTCAGAAAATGTAAGTGTGTGTGTGTGTGTATGTGTGTGTGTGTTTAGGAGAAACCTGTTACTTGACCAGCGCTGATCAGCCCGGCTGTGTGAGGGCATCGTGTTGAACTTTGCAGGAAACAGAGAGACGGGTGGGGCAGCCTTGTAGAGCATCAAATCCCAGTGACTCGCTTCATGCCCCGTGCTCTCTGTTTCCTTTTTTTCCCTGTTGAGATAGGACTGACATGTAACATTGTGTTAGTTTTAGGTGTACAACATGATTTGATATATGTATATATTGAATCACCACAGGTGATTTCTTTCTAGTTAACATCCATCAACACACAGAATTACAATTTTTTTCTTGTGATGAGAACTTTTAAGATCTACTCTCTTAGTAACTTTGAAATATACAATTACTAATGTGTTCATTACTAGTTTTTATTGTATTGCACCTAGTTATCATGGTCTGTACAATTTCTACTTTTGAAATGTATCAAGCTTTTAAAAAGAATATATATTCTCCATAAAATTAAATACAGAGCTCTTAAAACTATAAAACGCTTATTAGAAAAAGTAGGAGGAAAGCTTCATGACATGGGATTTGGCGATGATCTCTTGGCTATGACACCAAAAGCGCAGGCAACAAAAGAAAAAAAGACATAAATTGGACTTCATCCAAGTTAAAAACTTTGCCCTGGCCTGGGTCTGTACGGGAGGCAACGGATTGATGTTTCTCTCACACACTTCTCTCTCTCTCTCTCTCTCAAATCAGTGAATATATCCTCAGGTGAGGATTAAAAAAGGATGAAAAACTTTCGTGTTTCAAAGGGCACTATGAGCAAAATGAAAAGGAAACCCACAGAATGGTAGAAAATATTTGCAAATCATATTAGGGGCAGACAAGGATGTAGACAAATTGGAATCCTTGTGCCTCACTGGCAGGAATATAAAATGGTACAGCTGCTGTGGGAAACTATGCGGGTTCCTCAAAAAATTAAAGAAGTAATGGTCCATATGATCTAGCAATCCTACTTCTGGAGAATATGAAAATATATATATATATATATATATATATATATATATATATATATATCCCTAGAGGAATTGAAAGCAGGTACTCAAAAGTGGTATTGGCACACCTATGCTCATAGCAGCACTATTCACAATAGCCTAAAGGGGGAAACACCCCAAGTGTCCACCAACAGATGCATAGGAAAAATGTGGTGTATGTACAGACAATGGACTATTGTACAACCTTAAAAACGAACTTCTAACACATGCCTCAACATGTGTGTAGGAGCCTTGAAACCGTTATGCTGTGTGGAAGGAGTCAGTTACAAAAGGACAACTATTGTATGACTCCACTTCCACGAGGTACCTGAAGTGGTGAAATTCAGAGTCAGCAACTGGAGGCTGGCTGCCAGGCGCTCACAACCGCGAGAACCGGGAGCCACTGTTTAACGGTTTGGAAAACGGAAGTGTTCTGAAGACGGACGGTGGTGGTGGTGGCACAACGTGAATGTCCTTAATGTCACTGAGCCTCACATCCAAAACTGGCCAAAATGCTAAATTTTGTTATGTATATTGTACCACAATAACAAAAGCTCTTAAACCAAGTTAATTTCTATAAGTCTTGTATGTCACCTTTTGCTTAATAGGTGTGACTGAGAGAGGGAGTTTTTTGTTAAAATCATGTGATATTTGTTGTTTTCCATGTTCTTCAGACAGTTTTTACCTTAAATAAGCTGATAGCACACTATTCTCGACCCAAAGTTTTGGACTGTTATTCCCCACGCCCCTCTCTTTTTTATAAAAGCAAAATAAACCTTTGTTCCACTTAGTGTTACCTTGCGTTTTGCTTTGGATGATATTAGAATTATCACCTCAGCTTTCTTTTTGGCTTGTATTGCTATTACTTTTCCCTTCCTTCCTCCAGTAAACAATCATGTGCCCCTGTTGTATGCCAGGTGCTGATGATGTAGTAAGGAACAAAACAAACCAAATCTTCACCCTCCTGGAACTTACATGCTAGGGCCAGGAGAAAGGAAAGATGAGGAGTACAGCACTGTGTTGTAGACACTTTCTGTGAAAAATGCTCTGCACACAACCGCAGGCAGAGGCGTGGCAGCGGCACAACGTGGGCCCGTGTTAGATGCTCGGGGACTGCCTTGGACCACCTAAATGCACATCCATGTTGTGGCAGATGCCCAGGTGGCTCACAGGGACATCCAGGTTTGAGAAACACTTCTTAGACTCGAAGAGACCCAGGGAGAAAAAGTAGGCAGTGCAGGAGTGAGGGAGGCCTCTCTGCGACAGAGCATTTGAGGAGAGAGGGGTGAGCTCTGCAGATCTGAAGGAAGATGCTGCGGCACCTGGAAAGGCCCGCGGGCACTGAGGCAGAGGGTCAGTTCCAGGAGGCTGGACCAAGAGGGCTGGTAGCCTGTGGAAGGAGGGTCTGGACCCATCCTCACTATGAGTTTATTCCAGGACTCTCTTTAAGGTGTACCTGGCAGCACTCTCTCTGGCTGCCGTTTGAGCGGCGCTGCAGGCCGGGTGCGCAGGAATGCAGGGAGTGCCAGGCTGGGTGAGTCCTGGGAGCACTCACAGGTACAGCTTGTCTGGCTGGGGTTTCTGCCACTCATCATAGCTCCCAAGGCTTTTCTGTCTTTGGCTTTCTTTTTAACATGCACATTCCTCCTTTAGATCAGCCAGACTTGTAGCACAAGTAACCCCAGGGTGAGCTTTGGGGTTCTTGCCACTATCTCGGCTTCCTGAACCTAAACGGCCTTCCCTAAACTCCGCCTCTCAGTCCAGCTCCGAAACTCTAAGAAGAGTAGAATAGTCCAGGCAAGTGGATCTCAAACGGGGGCGACCAAGAAACATCACCCGTGACAACTTGTCCTTGGTTTTTTGAGCAGCAGGGTAGTGGAGTCCGGCCTTGGTCTGCACCCGGCCGAACCCGGATCCGACGCCCAGCCTGGGACTCTGGGCAACTTCCTACACCTCTCATGATTTAATTTCTTCTTGTGTGAAGAGACCACGACACCACCTCGCCGGGTTGTTTGGCGCCCCCCTTGAGATCGTTTACAGGAAAGCGTTTTGTAAATCAAGTGCTAAATGTCAGCTCCATGATTTTGGCTACAGGACTAGCATCTGGACCCGCCCATCTGGCTTCTGTTCCCGGGAGTTGCCCGCGCACTCAGATCCCGCTTCTGCAGCCGCAGGTTTCCCCGGGGAGGCAAGCGGGCGGGAGGGTGAGGGGTGGGTAGGGAGTTGGCAGCCCCAGATCGAGGGGATGGGACTGGGGTGGGACGAGCTGTGACGCCCGGTGGTGTGGGAGAGGCTGCACTGCTGGGTGCGGAGGTGCAGGGGCCACGGCTGGGCGAGATGGGAAGGGAGCCACCGGGTAGTGGGGAGGGGAGAGAGGCGCAGGGAAGGGAAGGGAGGAAGGGAGGCCGGATGCGGGAGAGCAGCGGGACACAGGGGACCTGGAGAGGGAAAGGAAGGGGCGAGGAGGAGAGAGTGCGAAGGGGGTGGGAGGGAAGCAGAGGGTAAGAGAGTGGGGTGGGAAGAAGGAGGGGATGGGGCGGGGACCTGGGCTTGGCGGGGCTGAGCCTCGTCCCTCTCTTCGCACTGAAAACTCAGTGCGTGGCGAATCTAGACTGGCTCTTTAGGGGAGGAGATGGAGCCTGAGCGCCGGGAGGAAGGGCTCGGGACCGGCGTGTGGGCGATCGCGGGGCACCAACAGCATGGGCGGGGCGGGGTTGGCAGGCGTGGCGGAGCAGGGCAGGGCTACCTCGCAGTCGCTGCGCCCTGGAGGTTTCGGGCCACAGCACGTTTCTGGGCATTTCGGTTCTGCCCCGGCCGTTCCGACAACTCTCTTTTCCCTGGTGGGTGGGCCGCGCGGGCGGGAGGGGAGGGACGTCGTGGCCCAGCCTGTGCGCCTGTCTCTGGGTGAACGAGAGGGGAGGGCAATTGGCGACCCCCAGTGGCGCCTACAGCGCAGGGTGAGCGGGGCGGGTGAGTAGGCAGCGGAACCGGGATATAGGTCATCAGGAGGACCCCGAGGGGGGCAGCCATTGAGAGGTCTTGCCGCAGGGTTTGCCAGCGTCAGGACGGAGAAGGCGTGGGTCTTGAAAGATGGGGACAATCTGCCCAGCACAGTTGTGGATGCCTCAGGCCGAGGGATTGAGGTGATCGAGGCAGGGGCCAGGGCCTTGCTGGGATCCAGGACTGGAGGAGTGGGAGGGCCTCCCTCAAAGGTCCTGGGCCAGCCCAGAGACCCGCAGCGCCCCCCTGGTGCGAGGTGGGTGGGAGGAAGGCTCTGGCCCTCAGTGTGACCTGGCCCGAGTAGCCTCCATGTCCCCACTGTGGGTGGGACAGTATCTCACTGTGGTGAAGATTTATAATATATGTAAACCTGTAGTGCCTTTCCCAGCAGAAGTCCTTTTTCCTCTGGGAAGGAGGAAGTGAGCTGCGAGGCTCCCTGGACACTGTGCACACACGGCTAAGAGCCCCACAGGGTCCAGCACATGTGTGCCCAAGGGTGGAGCAGAGCCTGCGCCTGGCCCAGCAGGCCATCTGTGTCGCGTGTGCACAGCCCCTTAGAGACTGGGTCTGCATTACGATATATGGTCTTTGTTTATTCTTCATTGGGGATTCTTACCTACCACAGCAGAGGGCATATACTGACATCGCTTGCATCAGAATGACGGACACTGACAGAGACACATGGAACCACCCAGATTATCCTAGGCCAGAATTCCCTGATTGGCAAGTCTGTGATGGGTTCAGCATTCTAGCTTTAAGGGCAGCAGCACAGCTGAGTGTGACAGGCAGAACCCCAGAAGTGCCACAGCAGAGCCTCAGGCAAAATGTGTGGTGCCAGGCAGGCCCTATGTCAATGATACAGTGGTGCAGGGCAGAGTAGGTGCCTGCGGTCACACAGCTGTGGATTGGACTTTGTGGCATTTGGATCTTGCTGAGTCAGTGAAGTGTTTTGAATGCGCTGGCAGGTCATGCCCATGACTCAGTTCCCCCCCACCCTGGAAATCAGGAGTAAGGACACTGTACAGCTCCCCTCAGGGAAGGTGTGGTCCTAAATAGCTCTTTCCACGTTGGGGCTGTTGGTGGGTGGAACTGTCATTCTTGTGGGATGGAGTGGGAGCACCTCCCAGTGAGGTCAGAGCTCTGGCATGGCTGAAGCCACACAGAGGAGCCTGGCAGGGAGGGTGGCACTGCCAAAGGGCAGGAGGAGGAAGTGGTAGACTTGGCAAAGAGCGACACCATCATACTGGGGCTTCCCCCCTGGGTGGAGCTGGGCTATGTGAACCCCGGGACACTGGCCAGGGTAGGTGAAGCTTCTCTTTGTGCCAAATGTGGGGCCGTGATTTAGGAAGCAGCTTGACTGGTGGAACCATCAGGGCTGAGCCACAGAATGTGGCCAAAAATGCAAACAGTGCAATTGTCACCAAGCCCTCTGGAACCTGGCTCAGCCAGTTTCCCTCTCCAGGTGGGCCCTGCTTTGAGGACAGGCTCATTCTTGGATGAACTGTCTTTCCTCAGAACTTTACATCATGGAATGCCAAGCAGGCTTGGCCCATGTCAGCTGTTGAATGTCATGCAAACATCCCCATGTACCTTACAGGGGCGCTGAGTGAGAGAGATGGCTGTGAGGCTCTCCTCCTCCTGGCCAGGCTGTGTCTTCCTTCTCTCGGCATCACCGCTGCCTGCTGCTCAGCAAGCCCATTCCAGTCTTCATACAAACTCACAGGATATCCCCCAGACTCACACCCAAAATATTCTCTCCTGCTCCAGTCAGTCCTCCCATTCTCCAGGTCTAGAGTAAGCTCTATGGTCACCACTAGTCCTTCCTTGACAGCTGTGCCCTATTCTGTAACCTCATAGTAACAGAATAGGTGTCATTCCACATACTTATGTTATTGTGAGTTGCCGCCATTGTTTTATGCTTGTGAGTTTTGCCTCCTCATCTGTAAAGTTTCTGGGGGACAGAGATGCTACCAGATGTATCTTTATATTCCTGCATCACCCACACTGAGGCTGAATGCTGTTAAGGGGCTCACTAGATACTTCCTGGTATAACTGCTAGGTTGCAACACTGTCTTCTTTCCTCCCCCTCTTTCTGGGATGGGACACATATGTCCATCCCTTCCTGGGGCCTGGCCCATTCTAGGCCAGGATACTAGATGGCTTCTGGGTCAGATGGAGAAAAGGGTAGAGACTCTTAGTCTAACACACCTGAGCTGTGCTAGAAAAAGCAGGCAGCTTTAGCAGGTGTTTTAGTTGTTTTTCCAGTGTTAACTAACAACCTCCCACCCCCAAAACTTAAAACAACCACTTATTGAACTGTTCATGAGTCTGCTGTCTGGGTGGTTTTGCTGCACATTTTTGCCTGGGATCCCATGTGTGGTGCAGCCAATGGGAGCCCAGCTGGGGAGGGACAGGCCACCTCACATGGCTGGGGGTTGGGGAGGCACTGGCCACCAGCGGGAGCCCCTCCATTCTCCAGGGATCCTCTCATCCCTTTCATAGGCCACATCACTTCTTAACAGCATGGCAGCTGGGTTCCCAGAGGCCTTTATAGCCCAGGCCTAGGAGTCATTCAGTGTCACCTCTCCTGCATTCTGCTGACTGAAAAAGTCAGAAGGCCAGGCAGGACTCAGCAGAAGGGTGTGGACCCCCTCTCTTGATAGGAAGAGTGGCAAAAGTCACACTGCACAAAGGCATGCAATGGGAGGGACTATTGTGGCAGTTTTTGAAGCAAACTAACTCATCAAAAGAGCCATGTCTTGCCATGGCTGGTGTAGTTCAGTGGACTGATGCCAGCCTGTGAACCAAAGGGTTGCTGGTTCGATTCCTAGTCAGGGCACATACCTGGGTTGTGGGCCAGGTCCCCAGTAGTGGGTGTGTGAGAGGCAACCACACACTGATATTTCTCTCCCTCCCTTTCTCCCTTCCCATTTCTCTAAAAATAAATTAATTAATTAAAAAAAGAAAGCCACATTTTTTAGAAATGTCACTGTGAGATAGCCTAAGAAGGCCCGTCTTCCCTTTGTAACACTCCCCTCCCCTGCCCCCAGCTCACCAGACCAGCATCTCCTCCAACATCATGTGTGGAGGGAGGGAGGGCCCATGGAGACAAAGGAAAGGAGGGAGGAGAAGAGAGGGAGGCTGCCCATCGGGGTGGTGTGGGCTGAGGTGACCGCAGAGGAGGAGCTGGCAGCTGTTGGGTACTGTCCTGTGGTCTCTGTGTCGGGCTAGGGTGATTTTGTTTCTGAGTTAACCTTTTTGCTTTCTATCCACTAGAGGCACAGGTTAAAAAAGTGTCTTGATAGATGTTAAGAATTTCACCCTAATAGAAAATCCAGAACGGCTTTTTTTTTTAATGGTTATTCGAGACTTTTCAGGAAAGGGGAGAAAAAAATGGCCTTTGGGTCAAGATGGCAACATAGGTAACTCAGAATCTCCCACCACCACATCAGAATTGCAACCATACTACAGGACAACTGTCATTGAGAACCACCTGAAATCTAGCAGAACAGAAGTCCTGTAATTAAGGATTTAAAAAGAAGCTACACAGAGACTGGTAGGAAGGGCGGAGATGCAGAATGTGCTGGTCCCACACCCACATGTGGTGGTTAAAAATTGGGAGGGATATTTTGGCTACAGAGGTACCCCCTGAAGAATGAGGGGTCCCAGTCCCACACCAGATCTGCCAGCCAAGGTTCCAGTGTCAGAAAGAGAAGTCACCCTAACTTTTGCCTGTAAAAATCAGGGGAGAGTGTGGCTGAGGGAGACAGAAGTCGGGAGTCCCAGGCAGTTCCTCTTAAAGGGGCTGTATGCAGACACTTACTCAAACTCACTCCCTCTGAGCTCCAGCACTGGGGCAGCTTGAAAAGCACCAGAGGCATATGGGGAGGAACTGAAGTGTCTGGCATCAGGTGAGAGCTGGAGGCTCAGCTTTCTCCCAGACAGAACTGCTGACAGAGGCCATTGTTTTCTGAGGCCTCCCCTCCAAAGAGCTACAGGCAGGTGCCATATCTGAAACTCCATCACCCTGGTTAACACTATTTGCCCCGCCCTGGCAATGCCCTGAGACTTCACCCCACTCAACTTGCCAGCCCACCCACGCCCAGTGACTTTTCCATACAAATGACCTGTCTTGGCTCATGCTACCAACTTTCCTAAAATCTTTCAAACAAGCAGCATCTGGCCTCTGTGTGCCCTGTACCTCTTGCTCAGTTGCACCAGGCTTGGCACTAGGAGCAGCCTGCTTTGGTTTACAGCTTGGCCTCTCCCAGGCAATTTCAAGTCCAGTACAAGTAGCAGTCATCTGCACATTGTTCTGTAGCTCATGCAGGGTGCAACTGGACAGGGCACAGGCAGCTGCTGACCTTGGCCTGAACCTACAGTGGTGCCCCAGAGCCAGTGTACTGGTGTGTAAATTCAGACCCAACAACCTCCATAAGCAACACACTCAAGGAGTGGACTTGGTGGGTACCAGAGCCCTGCTCAAAAGAGTTCTACTCCATGGGGTCAGCCCCTGCATAGCAGATCCTCCATGGTGGTCTCAGCCAGTCCTCACAGCCAAGGGTTAAATCCCTCCCGTTGACATGGCAACAGCAGTCAAGGCTCAACTACAACAGGAGGGTGCACACAGTCCAACAGGGGGAGCACCTGGAGCACCCAGCTGGGGTGACTGGGGAGGCTGCATCGCTGGCCCCTACAGTACACGTACTATCTAAAGTCACTACTAAGCTCAAAAGACATAGCAGTTCCACCTAACACATAGACACAAACACAGGGAGGCAGCCAAAATGATGAGACAAAGAAACGTGGCCCAAATGAAAGAACAGAACAAAACTCCATAAAAAGAACTAAACAAAATGGAGACAAGTAATTACTAGACATAGAGTTCAAAATACTGGTTATAAGGATGCTCAATGAACTTAGGGGAAAAGTAGAGAAACTTGGTGAGAACTTCAACAAAACAATAGGAAACATAAAAATGGAGATAGAAAGCATGGAAAGAACCAGTTAGAAATGAAGAATATACTAACTAAATGAAGAAGACATTACAGGGAATCAATAGTAGAGTAGATGAAGTAGAGGATCAAATCAGCTATTTGGAAGATAGACAAGAAGAAAACACCCAATCAGAATAGCAAAAAGAAAAAAGAATTCTTGCCTCTGGCTGATGTAGCTCAGTGGATTCAGTGCTGGCCTGTGAACCAAAAGGTCACCAGATCAATTCCCAGTCAGGGCACATGCCTGAGTTGTGAGCCCTGTTGCCAGTTGGGGGTGTGTGAGAGGCAACCGATCAATGTTTCTCCCCCTTTGTTTCTCCCTCCCTTCTTGTCTCTCTAAAAATAAATAAATAAAATTTTAATAAAATAAAAAGAAAAAAGAATAAAAAAAATTGAGGATAGTGGAAGGAGCCTCTGGGACAACTTCAAGTGTACCAACATTTGTATCATGGGGGTGTCGGAAGGAGAAGAGAGAGAGCAAGCAATTGAAAACCTATTTGAAAAAATAATGATGGAAAACTTCCTTAACCTGGTCAAAGAAATAGACTACAAGTCCAAGAAGTGTGGAGAGTCCCATTCAAGATCAACACAAAGAAGCCCACAGCAAGACACATCATAATTAAACTGGAAAAGGTTAAAGACAAAGAATTTTAAAAGCAGCAAGAGAAAAGTAGTCAGTTACCTACAAGGAAGCTCCCATAAGACTGTCAGCTGATTTCTCAACAAAAACTTTGCAGGCCAGAGGAAACTTGCATGAAATATTCAAAGTGATGAGAAGTAAAGATGTACAACCAAGACAACTCTACCCAGCAAAGCTATCATTGAAGGACAGATAAAGAGCTTCGCAGACAAGAAAAAGCTAAAGAAGTTGCCATCACCACCAAATCAGTATTACAAGAAATGTTAAAGGGTTTTCAAGAAGGAGGAGGAAGAGAAGGTATCAAAAAATACCAATAATAAAATTGTAATAAATACATATTTATAAAGTTACTTTCAATGCAAATGAATTAAATGCTCCAACCAAAAGGCATACAGCGGCTGAATGGATAACAAAATAAGCCCCTTACATATGTTCTCTACCAGAGACTCACTTCAGATGAAAAAATACACACAGACTCTAAAGGGATGGAAAAAAGATATTTTATTTTAAAAAAAATAAAAAGTTGGGCCCTGATCGGTGTGGTGTAGTTGGTTGGGTGTCACTCTGCAAAGTGAAAGGTCACTGGTTCAATTCCCAGTCATGGTACATGCCTAGGCATCTGTGGGTTTGTTCCCCAGTCAGGGTATGTACGAGAAGCAACCAATTAATGTTTCTCTCTCAAATCAATGATTTTTGTCCTCTCTTTCTCCCTCTCTTCTCCTCTATCTTAAAAAAAAAAAAGCTGGGGTAGCAATACTTATACCAGCCAAAATAGACTTTAAAGCAAAGGCTATAACAAGAGACAAAGAAGGATCCAGCAATATCACTTCCAGTACTTATCTAAAAAAACCCAAAACACTACACTGAAAAGACATATACATCCATATGTTCATTGCAGCATTATTTGCAATTGCCAAGATATGGAAGCAGCCCAAGTGTCCATCAGTAGATGAATGGATAAGGAAGTGGAGCATGTATACAACAGAATGTGATTCAGCCATAAAAAAGAAGGAAATCTTGCTATCTGCAACAACGTAGATGGACCTAGAGGGTATTGTGCTGAGTAAAATAAGTCAGTCACAGAAAGGCAAGTGCCAGATAATTTCACTTAAATGTGGACTAAAAAAAACTAAATAAACAAGCAGAACAGAAACAGACTCATGGATACAGAGAACATTTTGATGGTTGGCAGATGGGACAGGGGATGAGGGGATGGGTGAAAAAAGTGAAGGGGTTGAGAAGTACAGATTGATAGTTACAGAACAGCCACGGGGATGTAAAGTACAGCATAGGGACTACAGTCAATTATATTGTAATACCTGTGTATGGTGTCAAAGGGGAACAAGATTTATCGGGCTGATTACTTCATAAGTTATATAAATGCTCTTCCCTCTCTCTCTCCCTCCCTTCCCTTCTCTCTTAAAAACTATTAAAAAACTGGGGTAGCAATACTTACACCAGCTTAGGCATGCGCCCTGACTGGGAATCGAACTGGTGACCTGCTTTACAGTGTGACACCCACCCGACTGAGCCACACAGGTCAGGGCTCAGCTTTTTTTTTTTTAATATCTTTTCCCATCCTTTTACAGTCTATGTGTGTCATTAGATCTGAAGTGAATCTGTTGTAGACAACATACTAAGGGACTTGGTTAGTTATCTATTCAGACATGTCATGGTTTATGCCTTTTGGTTGGAGTACATAATTCATTTGCATTGACAGTAATTGTTCATAGAAACATATTTATTGCCATTTTATTATTTGTACATCAACTGTAATTTGAAAATAAAAAAATATTAAACAACAAAGAAACCCTATCACCTCCCATCCTAATGCCCGAGAATTAGAAATTTAACCTGTCAGGTGCAGCAGTGTGATTCCTTCTGCTCTACGAAGGCAGCCTCTCAGTGTCTGTGTGTGCAGGACCCCCAACATCCGTGGCCCTCCTGTGCTTCTGCAGCCTCAGAGCCCCGCCCTCTGGCCTATGCCCTCACGTGGGAGAAGACCAGATCTCTCTAGCGGATGTTACATGCGGCTCGGCTACCTTCGGAGCAAGCTCTGGGGAAATCCTGGAAGCAGTCACACTTCAGGGTGCGGGGAACTTTGCTCTCCCTGCTCAGGAATCAAAGGAGACAGCCCTGTTGGTTTCGGGGGCTAAGGTGGCATGCGAGATGCAGGGGGTCGCCAGGTGAAAACACAACCTTGGGGGTAGGGACCACCTGCCCTGTGCAGAGCCCTGTGCTGGGCCCTGTGCTGGGCAGGGCAGCCAACAATTTTTAGTGCCTACCTAACTTACTGTATGACTACTTTAAGAATATTCTAGGCACATCGTATCCTCTCCCTGCCCCAACCATCTGTCCTAGGAGCACTGGTTCTTTTTATCAGAGAATGGCTTTAGAAACTGAGATTTGCTCCTTACAGTTGGGGAGTTGCCACCCCCAAGCCCTCTAGGTGGGCAGAGCTAAGGATATACCAAAGATACATTCATATGATTACATCTATACACAAATATTTATTTCTATAGATACCTGTACTGTAGAAAACAATGAGCTCATGCCATCATCTCAAACCAGCCTAGCACTTGGGACTCATTCTCGTTTCCTCCCTTTCTTTATCATTATGTTCACCAGCAGGGAGAGAGCTGGATCACATTCTCTCAGTATGACTACTTATTTTTTAAAAAAATATATTTATTGATTATGCTATTACAGTTGTCCCATTGCCCCCCCTCCACTCCATCCTGCCCAACTGCTCCCTCCCACATTCCCCCCTATAGTTCATGTCCATGGGTCATACTTATAAGTTCTTTGGCTTCTACATTTCCTACACTATTCTTACCCTCCCCCTGTCTATTTTCCACCTATCATTTATGCTAGTTATTCTCTGTACCTTTCCCCCCACTCTCCCCCTCCTGCTCCCCTATTGATAACCCTCCATGTGATCTCCATCTCTATGGTACTGTTCCTGCTTTTGTCTTGGTTTTAGGTGTGGTTGTTAATAACTGTGAGTTTGCTGTCATTCTTACTGTTCATATTTTTTATCTTCTTTTTCTTAGTTAAGTCCCTTGAACATTTCATATAATAAGGGCTTGGTGATGATGAACTTCTTTAACTTGACCTTATCTGAGAAGCACTTTATCTTCCCTTCCATTCTAAATGATAGCTTTGCTGGATAGAGTAATCTTGGATGTAGGTCCTTGCCTTTCATGACTTGGAATACTTCTTTCCAGCCCCTTCTTGCCTGTAAGGTCTCTTTGGAGAAATCAGCTGACAGTCTTATGGGAACTCCTTTGGAGGTAACTGTGTCCTTTTCTCTTGCTGCTTCTAAGATTCTCTCCTTCTGCTGAATCTTGGCTAATGTAATGATGGTGTGCCTTGGTGTGTTCCTCCTTGGGTCCAGCTTCTTTGGGACTCTGATCTTCCTGGACTTCCTGGAAGTCTATTTCCTTTGCCAGATTGTGGAAGTTCTCCTTCATTATTTGTTCAAGTAAGTTTTCAATTTTTTGTTCTTCCTCTTCTCCTTCTGGCACCCCTATAATTCGGATGTTGGAACATTTCAAGATGTCCTGGAGGTTCCTAAGCCTCTCCTCATTTTTCTGAATTCTTGTTTCTTCATTCTTGTCTGGTTGGATGTTTGTTTCTTCCTTCTGGTCCACACCATTGATTTGAGTCCCAGTGTCCTTCGCATCACTATTGGTTCCCTGTACATTTTCCTTGTCTCTCTTAGCATAGCCTTCATTTTTTCATCTAGTTTTCGACCAAATTCAACCAGTTCTGTGAGCATCCTTATTACCAGCATTTTGAACTGTGCATCTGATAGGTTGTCTATCTGTTCGCTGCTTAGTTGAATCATTTCTGGAGCTTTGAAGTGTTCTGTCATTTGGGCCTTTTTTTTTTTTTTTTTGTCTGGGCGTGCCTGTTACTTAAAGGGGTGGAGCTTTAGGTGTTCCCCAGGGCAGGGTATCTCTGGTCGCTGGCTGTAACGCTGTACGTGGGGGATGGGCCGAGAGGGAGCAATGGCGCTTGCTCCATTCTCCACTGGATTTCAGTCACTCCCTCTGCTACCCACAATCAAATTGGGCCCCTCTGGTGCTGGTTCCTGAGTGGGGGGGCTTGTGCACGCTCTAGGCCCCTGTGGGTCTCTCCAACGACCTCTCCTATGAGGCTGGGAGTTTCTCCCGCTGCCACCTAACCCCCACGGGTGTTTTCACTCAGAGGTTTGAGGCTTTATTTCCCTGGGCTGGAGCCCTGGGTTGTGTGGTCTGCTTTGCTCCCCACTGTTTGTCCCAGTTTATCTATGCGCCAATGTCGGGCCGCAGGGTGCTTCCCGGCACACTGCTTGCTCTGTTCTCCGCCACTCTGAGTCCAGCCCTCTCGGTTTATCTGTGCGCAAATGTGGGGCCACAGGGTCTGCTAGTGGTCTGACTGCCTGCCCCGTTCGTCCCACACTCTGCCAGTCTCGGTCCCGCCATGGCAACACGAGTCCTCTCCACCCCGGCTGCCCGTTTCCACTCCTCCTACCAGTCTGGATGAATGTTTCTTTTTTATCTCCTTGGTGTCGGACTTCCTTGCCGTTTGATTTTCTGTCAGTTCTGGTTGTGCGAGGAGGTGCAGTGTGTCTACCTACGCCTCCATCTTGGTTCTCTCTATTGTGACTACTTTTTATAAGCCCTGTCTATGTGACCAGTCTCCCACTGGCACCCCCCTCAGGGGACTTGGTACCCCTGGCTCAGGCGCCAGCGCCCTACTCATGCACATAGCTGCCCTCCTTACCCTTCCTGGGTGTTGACATCCCCTGCTATCCCACTTCCTGCATGTTCTCTGTCTTTGCTACGCTTGGGTTTTATTACCCCATGCCAGAGCACCCCCCAAACCACTGTGGGTGCTCCCCACCATACTCAGTGTCTGAACACCTCACACTGAGTCATCCCTGACCCGAGAGCCTTCTACCTTCATGCAACTCTGTTTGGGGCAAAGTGGGGGATCTGGCACTTGGTCTAGACCCCTCCTCCCACCCCCTATGTGGATACCTACATTTCTAGGCCTCACCCCTTGGGGCTAATTTACTCAGTAAGGGAGGGGGAAGAGAAAGAGACACATGTGACATCTTAAGTGGGTCCCTCAACAGTAAAATGAGCACTAATATTGTGGCCGTGAGAACTTTGTGAGATGACGTATGTGAAGTGCTTCCCAGCACAGGGCCCTACCATGGGGAGCACTGCGTGTTGCCTGCCAGCATTATTATAAATAACTTTCTCATCTTACTCCATCACTTAGGGGAATACATTAGAGGCCTATCATGGAGAACAAAGGCAGGGAGAGTGGATGAGATGGCAGATTATCAGGATAGGAGGACTGACCCTCTTTCCTGAGAGTGAAGACCCCATTGCCGTTGTCCCTCGGTATCCACAGGAGATGGTTCCAGGACCCACGAGGGAACCAAAATCCATGGATGCTCAAACCCCTTACGTGAAGTTGTGTGGTGTTTGCAGATAATGTACACACATCCTCCAAATACTATAAATCACCTCCAGATTACTTATCATACCTAATGCAAAGTAAATGCTGTGTAAATAGATGTCACACTGTACTGACTAGGGAATAATGACACGAGAAAGAAGTCTGTACATGGCGGGTGCAGACATAACCATCCTAGGCTCAACTATAGAGTACACATCAACAACACTGTAACACTGTTTTGAATAGTTTCTAGCTGTGGTTGGTTGTATCCGCAGATGTGCAACTGGTAGACATGGAGGGCTGACTGTATGTTGACTAAGTGAAAGTATGTAAGTAAGAAGGAACTTACTGTGAGTAAATTTTCTAATGTGTTAAAGTGGTTATTGTTTTGGTGGGATTATGTAACTAAAATATTTTGTTCATGGTTTCCAAAATGTATTCAATAAATATGATTCAAACTTAGAAAAAATTGTTGTGAAAGGACTCTGGTTAACTTCAACATAACTAATTGAAAACTGCTCTCAGCCCCAGCAATTGGGGTGCCTTCTTCCTTCACCATGCAGGCTCTGGGGTCACATGTGCCTGGACTCACGGCTTGTTCTGCCATTTCCAGCTGGGTAACCATGGGCAAGTGAATTAACTTCTCTGTGCCTTTGTTTTTGTTTTATAAAGCGAGGAGTCTTCCAGTGCCTAATTCAAGCACTAGTTACAGAGTAAGCACAGGAAAATGTTAGCTGTTCATGTTGTTATTATTTCACAGGAAGGAATGTCCTGAGTGGTTCTGCATGTCTCAGAGTAAAGGATCCCTCCTTCCCTGACTGGCCTTAGCGCTGTATCCCTCCCACTGGTATATTGACACTCAGAGACTCCCTGCAGCTTGGCCTCACCTGGCGCCATGGTTGATTGGTCAGAGGCAAAGGCGACAAACCAAGGCAGGGTAAGTGTTTTCTTCACTTCCTGGATGGGATCCAAAGAGATTAGTTTCTTAACTGACTCAGGCTCCTGAGGTGAAGACACCAGGGCTGGGACCCGCAGGACAAGTAATACAGTTCTGTCTGAGTTGGTGACCAGTTTGGGATTCACTCTTTCATTTATTCACTCATTCGTTCATTTGGCTGTTAATTTCACATCTATTTATTAAATCCTTGCTATGTGTCAGGCACTGATGTAGGCAAAGGGATACAACCATTAAAATGCAATTAATAGCCTTGGCTGGGTAGCTCAGTTGGGTTAGAGCATCATCCTGATACGCCGAGGTTGCGAGTTTGATCCCCAGTCAGGGCTCATACAAGGATCAACCAATAAATGCATAAATAGGGGGAACAACAAATTGATATTTCTCTTTCTCTCTCTCTCTCCCTCTCTATTCTCCTCCCTTCCTCTAAAATCAATAAATAGAAAAAATTAATGCAATTAAAGATATATTAATATTAAAAATATAATTAATAAGGAACTTGAACAGATATTTGTACACCCATATTTGTAGCAGCATTATTTATAATAGCCAGAAGGTGGAAGCAACCCAAGTGTACATCGACAGATGAATGGATAAATAAAATGTGTGTATACATACAATGGGATTTTATTTAAACTTAAAAGGCCGGAAATCCTGGCATATGCTACAACATGGAAGAACCTCAAGGACATTGTGCCAAGTGACAAAAAGACAAACGCTGTAGGATTCTGCTTATGTGAGGTCCCTAGAGTAGAAAGAGATTCATTCAGACAGAATGCAGGATGTTAGTTGGCAAGGGCGGGGGAGGGGTGATGGAAGTCATTATAACGGAGACAGAGTTTCAGTTTGGGACGATCAAAAATTCTGGAGCTGGAAAACTGTGATGGATGCACAATACCATGAATGTATTTAATAGCACTGTGCCACACACTAGAAATGGCCCAAATGGTAAATTCCGTTATGTGTATTTTACCACTGTGTATGTTTTAAAGAGCAGGCAGGGGATGTTTCCACACTGCCAGTGGGAAAGCCAGCAAATCTCTTTCTCTGGTCTTGTTGTTAGCATCATCATATTTATTTATTTATTTAATTATTATTATTTTTAATCTGCATGTCTATTTTATTGCCATTAGAAAAATGTTATATAAAATTTTGGTCCACTTTCTTTTCCTTTACCTCTACCATTCAAACTTAAATCTTTATTTTTACTCAAGTAAAAGCAGAATCATATGTCTGACATGAGAATGAAATATTTCACAATATTAAATTAAAAGGATTGAATTGAAGTAGGTATAGACTCTTTTCTCACTTCCAGTAATCAGAGTGAATAAATGAAATTTATAGTATCGGTAACTGGATTCAGCATCTCATTTTCAATTCATGTTCAATTCCCCTTACTACATGATATTTCCATAATACTTCAGCTATTTTAGTCAGTCGTATACTTTCCAACGTTGATTATAAAAATTAAGATGTTAATTTAGAAACATTATGAAAATTCCAGGCTAGCACTCGGCCCACTTAGAATGAAGCTGTTGTGAGAGGGCCGTGGACAGCGATGGCTTCAATCTCAACATGGCCTCCCCTGGGCAAAGCAGCAACCTGGTGAGCAGCTCTTGCAGGAAAATTACTCTTGAAATACTGTTTGTAGATTTCATTGACAGTATTTAAGTCATTTATGTCAGCCAGCAAAACAGTTGTTTTTATCACGTTAGTGAAGTCACAGCCTGCAGCTTTCAGAATTTCACCCATGTTTGTGAGAGCCTGTTTAGCCTCTGCTGCCACCCCTCCTGGCACAAGCTGTCCGCTCGAAGGCTCCATGCCCAGCTGTCCTGAGATGTAAATGGTCCCGTCCACCAACACAGCTTGACTGTAGGGACCAAGGGCCGCTGGGGCTTTCGTGGTGCTGATCACCTTTCTGATTAAGGATGCCATCGCAAAACCTTTTCTCTTCAGGCCTCTGGGGGAGAATGATCCCATACACTAGCACCTTTCGCATCTCTGTGTCATCATATTTAATAAGAGAGGTTGACTAGATGCTTCTGCGTGTGTAGTCTAATGTTGCCACAGTAACCACAATAAGCAGATGCCTGGTAGGCAGGATTTCACCATCAAATCAACAGGGTTCACCCTACTGGTCTCCCTCCCATTTGTTCCATTCTCTGAGCTGCCATGCAGAGAACTGAACATCAGTCCCAAACCTTGTGCCTCTGAACCTCACACCACCACCGGTCAGTTTGAAGTTCCATTTCTCAAGGCACCATGCTCTGGTTTGTTCCCAGCCGGTCACGTTGCTCTTTTCTCCAGTGTGTAGCACTTTCTCTCTCTTCTCATGCCCTCTCACTCCCTTTCCTCCTCTTCTTACTAGCTCTTTTTCCTCCTTCAAATTCTTCAGGGCTCAGCTGAAATGTCCCAGCTTCCAGGAAGCCTTCCTTTCTTGACTGCATGTTGTGTCAGTTTGAGTTAGCATGTATGTAAACTTGAATCAGCATGACAGACACAGTGGAGAAGCTTCCGTCTGTGAGGCACAGATTTGTCTTGTGACACTACTCCTGGGGAATTCTCTGGGCTTCTAAGAAAACTGCCCAATGGCCAGTGGCTCTGTTCTGTCATCTCCAGGCTCTGTGATAGCAGGATCATGCCCATTCTGTGTATTTTATTAACCAGTGACTCCCCTGCACCTAGAACACTGCCTGGCATTCAAGCAAATACTTTTGAATAAATGAATGCGTCTTCCATTGACTGGGCCCTTCATGTGCTCCCTGACATGTCTTATCTCAGGAGAAGGTAAGGCCCATGGGCTAGCACCATATTCAAGAACTTACCCAGGCTCTGATTCTAATGTGCCATGTGGCCTTGGCTTGTTCTTGAACTTCCTGGTTTCTCAGTGCTCACCTGGTGGAAATGACACCTGCTTGGGCTGACCTCAAAGGTCTCATGAGCATGGGGGGTCATTTAAATAAAAGTGCTGTATGAGTAGATGTTGTGATTGTCTCTAGCCCTGCACACTCTTTGGGGCACGAGCCTTACATCAACAACTAACCTTCCACCTTTTGGCACCTGTCAGATCTCAGTACCTCCCTATAAGCAGCTGTCCCATCCGACTTCCTATTTTTCTCATTATATTGCTATTATCTCAGTCTTTTGTGCTTTGAACTTGAGTCTTGTCTCCCTCCTCCCTCTCCCTGGCTTCCCCTTTGCTGACATAAGTCTAGCCACTTCTTTCCTTTTGTGGTCCTTGTTTTCTCCAACACCACCCTGGCCAGGAGTCCCTTCCTTCTTTCTGACCATTACCAAAGCCTTGGCCATCTCCTATCTCTTGGCTTTTATGCTGCCAGAGAGATCTTCCAATGCATAGCTCTGATCATGAGACCCTCTCAAAGAAGACTGATTGATGCTCACACACACTGGGATGGCTACTATTTTTAAAAACCAACAAAATGAGACTTCCAGTCCAGATGGCAGCATAGGTAAACACGGCTCGCCTCCTCATCACATCAAAATTACAACTAAATGAAAATTACAACTAAAATATAAACAACCACATCAAAATTACAACTAAAATATAGAACAACAATCACAGAGAACTGTAAGAAATTGAGTGGAATGAAAGTCTGATAACTACGGATTTAAAGAAACCACATCCACCCAGACTGGTCGGAGGGGTGGAGATGTGGAATGGGCTGGTCCCACATCCACGTGTGGTGGATAAAAATTTGGGAGGGATATCTCAGGAACAAGGAGACCCAGTCTCACACCAGGCAACCCAAGCCCAGGGTTCCAGTGCCAGGAAGCTAAGTCTCCATAAATTCTGGCTGCAAAAACCAACAGGAGTTGAGTCGGTGGAAGAAACTTCTGGATTTCCAAGCAGTTCTTCCTAAGGAACCCACACAAGGACTTACTCAGACTCACTCCTTCTGAGCTCCAACACCAGGGTAGCAGCTTGAAAGGCATTAGTGGCATACAGGGAGAACCTGAAGTGTCTGGCTTCAAGGCAAAAGATAAGGGTCAGTGCTCTCTCAGACAGTAATGTGGGCAGAGGTAATTGTTCCTTTTCTGATCTCTTCCCCCACAGAGCCACAGAGCTTGGCAGGTGGGTGCCATATGTGAGACTCCATCATTCTGGATAACATTGTTTGCCCCACCCTGGGGATACCCTGAGACTCTGTTCCACCCAATGTAATGGACCACCCAAGCTGTTAACATGACTTTTCCATATGAATGGGTTGTCTTAGTTCATGCTTCACAACTTCCTAAATCCTCTCAAACAAGCAACAGCTGGTCTCAGTGAACCCCTAGACCCTGTACCTCTTGCTAAGGGGCCCCAGACCCAACACTAGCAGCAACCTGCCTAGAATCACAGCTTGGCTTTGCCTGAAAATCTCCAAGCCCAGAACAAGTAGCAGCCATCTCAGATTGCTTTATACCTCAGGCAGAGTGGCCCCGGGCAAAACACAGGTGGGGGCTGACCTTGCCCTGCACCACTTGGGAAACCCCAGAGCCTGAACACTCAGTGGACAACTATAGACCACATCGAAGCACCACCACCCTGCCCCTGCAGACTGCTCCTCCATGGAGGGCAGAGGTTGGTGGTCAGTGGTCACAGCCAATCCTTGCAGCTGACTGGCCTGGGTAAATCCCTCCCACTGACCTGTCAACAGCAATCAGAGCTCAACTATAAGAGGCGGGTGTACTCAGCCCATATGAAGGGCTCACCTTGAGTAACCAGCTTGGGCGATAGGGGAAGCAGTGCCATTGGACCCTATAGGACACCTACTACATTAGGCCATACTACCAAGACAATGAGTCATAGCAGCTCTACCTAACACATAGAAACAAACACAGGAAGGCTGCCAAAAGGAGATGACCAAGAAACACGACCCAAATGAAACTCCAGAAAGAGAACTAAACCAAATGGAGATAAGCAATCTATCAGATGCAGAGTACAAAATATTCATTATAAGGATCTCTGGACTTTCGGCCAAGATGGAGGCATAGGTAGACATGCTGTGCCTCCTTGCACAACCAAAAGAAGGACAACAACAATTTAAAAACAAAAAACAACCAGAACTGACAGAAAATCAAACTGTATGGAAGTCTGAAAACCAAGGAAATAAAGAAGAAACATTCATCCAGACCAGTAGGAGGGTTGGAGACAGACAGCCAGGCAGAGAGGACTCACAGCAAGGCAGCAGCTGGTGGACCCAGCGAGGTGGTGCATTGTGGAGCAGGGTGGGCAAAGCTGCAGCTGGCCAGCAAAGCAGCAGCTGGTGGACCAGGTGACAGACTGTGTAACCCAGAGTTCCAGCGTGGGGAAATAAAGCCTCAAACCACTGACTGAAAACACCTGTGGGTGTTGAGGCAGCAGCAGGAGAAACTCCCAGCCTCACAGGAGAGGTCATTGGAGAGACCCACAGGGTCCTAGAACATACACTGTCAGGATGGGCGGGGTAGGACAAAATGGCAGCCAAACTACAACCAGAAGAGAAGGCTGACGTCAAACCAGGGAACCACCAATGATAGATTGCTGCTTTGTTCAAGGAGACCAATCCCTAGCCCCCACGAAGAGAGCCAACCAGGATTTGGTGCATAAAACCCCGCCATATTCTGTTTGGGTTCGACTTCCCTGGCCCTGCTCTGCAGACCAGGGAACCTCGCCCGGGTGAGCAAACCCCAATAAAGCTCTGTACTGCCTAATTTTGTGGCTGATGGCATTTCTTCCTCAGCGGAGCCTAAGAAAACCTTTCATACACAAACCCACCCACTCGGAAAGCAGCACCAGAAGGGCCCAATTTGCTTGTGGGTAGCAGACGGAGTGACTGAAAACCAGCAGAGAGTGGAGCAAGTGCCATTGCTTCCTATCAGACCCCTTCCCGCCATACAGCATGACCGTGCAGCAAGGAGCATTACCCCACCCTGGTGAATACCTAAGGCTCCGCCCCTTTACATAACAGGCGCACCAAGACAAAAAAAAAAAAAAAAAAAAATTGGCCCAAAAGAAAGAACAGATCAAAGCTCCAGAAAAAATACAACTAAGCAGTGAAGAGATAGCCAACCTATCAGATGCAGTTCAAAACACTGGTAATCAGGAAGCTTACAGAATTGGTTGAATTTGGTCACAAATTAGATGAAAAAATGAAGGCTATGCTAAGAGAAACAAAGGAAAACGCACAGGGAACCAATAGTGATGGGAAGAAACTGGAACTCACATCAACGTGTGGACCGGAAGGAAGAAAGAAACATCCAACCAGAAAAGAATGAAGAAACAAGGATTCAAAAACATGAGGAGAGGCTTAGGAACCTCCAGGACATCTTGAAATGTTCCAACATCTGAATTATAGGGGTACCAGAAGGAAAAGAGGAACAGCAAAAAAATGAAAACTTATTTGAACAAATAATGAAGGAGAACTTCCACAATCTGGCAAAGGAAATAGACTTCCAAGAAGTCCAGGAAGCTCAGAGAGTCCCAAGGAGCTGGGCCCAAGGAGGAACACACCAAGGCACATCATAATTACATTAGCCAAGATGAAACAGAAGGAGAGAATCTTAGAAGCAGCAAGAGAAAAGGATACGTTACCTATAAAGGAGTTCCCATAAGACTGTCATCTGATTTCTCAAAAGAGACCTTACAGGCAAGAAAGGGCTGGAAAGAAGTATTCCAAGTCATGATAGGCAAGGACCTACATCCAAGATTGCTCTATCCAGCAAAGCTATCATTTAGAATGGAAGGACAGATAAAGTGCTTCTCAGATAAGGTCAAGTTAAAGAAGTTCATCATCATCAAGCCCTTATTATATGAAATGTTCAAGGGACTTATCTAAGAAAAAGAAGATAAAAAATATGAACAATAAAAATGACAGCAAACTCACAGTTATTAACAACCACACCTAAAACAAAAACAAAAGCAAACTAAGCAAACCACTAGAACAGGAAGGGAACCACAGAAATGGAGCTCACATGGAGAGTTATCAACAGGGGAGTGGGAGGTGGAGAGGGGGGGAAAGGTACAGAGAATAAGTAGCATAGATGATAGGTGGAAAATAGACAGGGGGAGGGTAAGAATAGTATAGGAAATGTAGAAGCCAAAGAACTTATAAGTATGACCCATGGACATGAACTATAGGGGGGGGATGTGGGAGGGAGCAGTTGGGCAGGATTGAGTGGAGTGGGGGGGGGAATGGGACAACTGTAATAGCATAATCAATAAAATATATAAAATGAACAACCCCCCCCCCAAAAAAAAACACAAAACATTCGTTATAAGGGTGCTCAAGGTACTTAGTGAGGACCTCAGCATCATTAAAAAGATCCAGTCAGAAACGAAGGCTATATTAATTGAAATGAAGAACAATTTACAGGGAAACATCAGTAGAGTGCATGAAGCCAAGAATCAAATCAATGATTTGGAATATAAGGAAGCAAAAGCAACCAATCAGAACAAGAAGAAGAAAAAAAGGGAATAAAAGCAAGGATAGTGTAAGCAGTCTCCTGAACAATTTCAAGTGTTCCAACATTCACATCATAGGGGTGCCAGAAGTAAAAGAGAAAAAGCAAGAAATTGGAAATCTATTTGAAAAAAATAATGAAAGAAATCCCACCTAGTTTGGTGAAGGAAATAGACATGCAAGTCCAGGAAGCACAGAGATTCCCAAACAACATGGATACAAGAAGACCCATGTCTAGACACATCATAATTTAAAAAACAAAGATTAGAGATGAAGAGAGAATATTAAAAGCAGCAAGAGAAAAGCAGTTAGTTACCTACAGGGAAATTCCGTAATATTGTCTGCTGATTTCTCAAAAGAAACTTTGCAGGCTGGAAGGGATTGGCAAGAAATATTCAAAGTCATGAAAAGCAGGGACCTACAGCCAAGATTGCTCTACCAAGCAAAGCTATCATTTAGATTCAAAGGTCACATAAAGAGCTTCCCAGACCAGAAAAACTAATGGAGTTAATCATCACCAAACCACTATTATATGAAATGTTAAGGGGACTTATTTTTTAAAAAGATCAAAACTATGACCACGAAAATGGCAATAAATACATTATCTATCAACAACTGAATCTAAAAAACAAACTAAGCGAACAAGAAGAACAGAGACAGAATCATGGTTATGGAGAACGTTTTGATGGTTGCCAGATGGGAGGGAGGAGGGGGAGAATGGGTGAAGAGGTGAAGGGATTAAGAAGTACAAAGAGGTAGTTACAGAATAGCCATGAGGATGTAAAGCACAGTACAGCAGATGGATTAGCCAAAGAACTTATACACATGACCCGTGGACATGAACAATGATGTGGGGACTGCCTGAGAGAGTGGGGGTGCTGGATGGAGGGGAGAAAAGGGGGAAAAATTGGGATAACTGTAATAGCATAATCAAGAAAATATAGTTAAAAGAAAAAATAAAAACAAACAAAGCAAAACAGAAAATGACAAGGTTTGGCAAAGATGTGGGTACACTGGACCCTTATGTCCTTTTGGTTATAGAACCACTGTGGAGAACAGTATGCCACTTCCTATAAAGTTAGAAAAGACAATACTGTTGCAATCCTGCAGTTCCACTCTGAGCATATATACCCCAAAGAATGGAAAGCAAGGACTCAAAGAGATATTTGCATACCTACGTTCATAGCAGCGTTATTCACAATAGTTAAAAGGTGGAAGCAACCCAAGAGCCCATCAACAGATGAATGGATAAAGAAAATGTGGTGGATACATACAACAGAATGCCATCCAGTCTTAAAAAGGAAGGAAATCCTGTCACATGTTACAACACGGATGACCCTTGAAGACATTATGTTAAGTGAAATAAGTCAGCCACAAAAAGACAAATACTGTATGATTGCATTTAAATGAGGACTCTAGCATGGTCAAATTCATAGAGACAGAAAGTAGAATGGGAGTTGCCTAGAGTGGGGGAAGGTGCAAAAGGGGAGTTGTTTTATGAGTTCAGAATTTCATTTGCAAGCTAAATAAATTCTGGAGTTGTGTTTCATAACAATGCAAATATACTTCATACTACTGAACTTAAACACAGTCAAGACGGTAAGTCTAAGCTCTGCCCGCTGGCTTTCCACACTGGCTCTCTCTGGTTACCTAACCCTGATACACCTAGCACGTTCTTACCTCTTCGTGTTGACATGTATTGCTCCTTCTAGCTAGAACACAGATTTTCTCTCCTTCCCACTCTGTTGAAATCTGTTCTGTGCTTTGAAAACCCAGCTCAGGTGCTCTACTGGGCTATTTCTGTACCAAATTTGCACTGCTATTGCTGTATTTGTGGCCCAGGTTTGGGCATGTCTGTTTGCATGCCTTCCTTTGCTCCCCCCACCAGACTGACTTCCTGAGGTGAGAGGGTGTGTTTGTTCCAGTTCCCAGCGTAGTCCACTCCATCCAGTGGCAGGGGGGTGCTGGTTTGGGGGGATTCCTTCATCCCCACGAGGCTATTTCTGACCCTCCTTCCCTTTCTATCCAGGCCTAGATACTGCCCCCACCCCCTTTCTGGTCCATGAGTGCTCAAGGGCAGAGCCTGGTTTTGTTTTTTCTTAATGCTTGTATTTTATTTATTTATTTTTAATCCTCACCCGAGGAATGCTTATTGATTTTAGAGAGAGGGGAAGAGAGGAGAGAGAGACAACAGAGCCTGGGTTTTACTCTTTGCATGTCCCCAGCACTTTGCCCCAAACCTTGCTTGGTGGGGCTGCACAAATATTTGATGGTTATAAAAATGAATGAGAATCCCATAGCCACTGGCGTGGTTGCCTGTCTCCCGTTGGGGAGCTGAGAAGGAGTTGGTGGAGCTCATCTTTTTCCCGGTCTCCATGAATCATAAAGTCTGTGTCACAGCTGTCCTGCTGTGTCAGCATCTCTTTGTTCCAGATGGCAGAGGAAGGGGATGGAGGAGCACCTCAGCCATCTCTGAGGACTGTACTTGTCACCATACTGCCACCAGCCCAAGGCCTTTTCATTATATCAGACAAGCTGGCTCTAGGCTGGCTGGGTTTCTGTCCCTGATGTACTACTCTGTCTAAGTCTCAGGTGGATTTGGCCACATTGGAGAGCCTGGAAGCCAGCAGGTCCACTCTGGTGAGTCTGCACAGTGGCATCCTGTGCGTGTACCCATATGCAGGCCTGGAACCTCCCTCCTTGCCTGCCTTCTCTGCAGGTGCTCGTCTGCAGGGGGAGCTGGGTCCAGGACCCTGTGAGGGAACCAGACTTCGAGTATACAGAGGAATAGGCTCTTAGGTCTGGGCTTTTCTGGAATAGTTCAGAATATTTTTTTTGATTCATTAAAAAGCAGATAAAGTGTTAAAGGTGATAATGAAAGGTGGTGTAAATTTTATACTTTTGTGAAGTTTTTCAGGTAAATTCACTAATTTAAAAAATCCTTTGAGTAGCCGCTTGCCCTTATTTTTGTGTTGCATGAGCTACAGGGAAACCAAGAGGCAAGATCTTCCAGCCAGGACCACAATTTTCAGAGCAGCATCAGGCGTCACCTTTAAGACATGAGACAGTAGACAAGCTGGAGTTAGCCCACGTGTGGGCAGCCTTCAGAAAGCGACCCTACAGAACTCTTTGGAGAAGAGTCGGTCCCCGTGTAGCCATTTTAACCTCCCGATTTGCCAGCACCTTGTTCCCGATTCCTGCTCCTCAATTCCCACTCTGAGCTAAGACTTCTGCATTCATTGAGCCTTTTTATTTTCTTCATTTTCTGGTGCTTGGAGGGCTGTGGCTTTGCAGATCCTGGAGAGACCACTTCTCCCAGAGGTGGCCCAGTGCTGCAGACAGAAAGAGTGGCCTGCAAGGTGCCTTTCCTATGTGACCCAACCCAGCCAGAGCCCCCATCAGCTCTCATGCTCTGGACCACTATCCCTAGGCCCTAATCTCTGCAGGACCAGACCGCTGGGGGCAGCCTCTGTGCCCCAGAGCCCACTGAAGTAATTTAAACCAGTCCATTGCAAGCCTGCCTCCCTGCCATGCCTTACCCACAAAAGCCACCGTACAGGCTCTTGCTCACCTTGTCTCCTTGCTGCCCTGTGCTTCCCTGTGCGGTCCTGCAGGGTGCACCATGCCCCCATTGTTAGGGACATGTGAGTATAAGAAAATTCCTTCATGACAGTCATTTTCCCGTCTGCATGTGTTACCATACCTTATTAAAGCAATCCCAGGTACAACATACAACCAATTGTAGCCTCTCTTTGGCTCAAAACTTGGTAATTCCTGGTGACGTGCAGAATGGGACTTAGCTTCTTGCTCCTGGCCTTGCTTCGTTAGCGAGAGATCAGGCCTGTCCCCTGCCTCTTCAGGTTATCTGCTTTGCTTTCTCTCTGGCCAGTGTCTAACCAGATACAACCAGGGTAGCTGAACCGACTCTTGCAGAAGTTGACCTTCGTAGAGTCAGTGGGGATTGCGGCAAAAAAGTTGCAAGTCCGCAAATAAATTGTGCTCTTATGCCTATAATTTTCCCATTACCAAGTCACCTCCCACTCCCCTTTGTTGAGTGGCATCCCCTGCTTTCTTCTCATTTTTATCTTGAAAGAAGCTTTCTCAATTGCTTTTTCCCTTGTAATAAAAGAATAGAGATTGGATCAAAATGGTATACCAGGTCCATGCTTCTATTTCTTCTATCCCAATTCCCATGAAATGACAGAAGGTGGATATCTCCTCGGGAGGGGCTCCAAGCCCCAAGCCCTGAGTCCCCTTTACTCGTACTGACAGCAGCTAGGGCAGTGATGTAAATTCTGATTAGCTCTGGATTTGGACTGAAACAGCTCCTGAGAGTTGCATCAGTGAGTGACATCCACATTGTTCAGTGTGATGCATACTTCAGTCCCCATCAGACTTGACTTCTTGGCAGAACCTAACACTATCGGTCAATGCCCTTGCTTCTTGGTATTTTCTCTCCCGTGCCTCAGTGGTCTGCATGGCCCTGAACTCTGGCAGCATGGAGACATACCTTCTGCGACTCCTGGCCAAGCTCCAAGTCCTCCGCTTGGACACCTGGCTGCTGTTTCTCTAGAGGGGCCCTAGGCCCTCCTCGCACTCCATATTCCCTCCTCACCCCTCACACAGCCATGTGTATAGTCCACACAGCCTAGAAAAAACCCTGAAGGGATCTCTGGCCCAGACATGTCCTCTGAGCTCCAGACCAGTATCCTCTTTTGGACAGTGCAGCATTTTCTTCACTGTTAACATGCCCAAAGCAAGTCTCTGACTGGCCGCCATCCCAGCTCTCTTCTAGCAGTCCCTGTAGCTGTGCCTGCCACCAATTCCCCCACCTCCCTCCTGCCCCACCCGGCAAGCCAGAGCCCTCAGGGTGCCTCTCACCCCCATCTTCTTATCCAAGTCTGTCAGTGTGGATCCAGATATTTCTCAAATTCATTCACTTCTCTCCACCGCTGACCCAAACAATAACAACCTTGTTTCTGCCACAATTTTTCCTCACCCAAACCACTGCAAACAAGACAATAACTAGAGTGGCCTCCTCAACGTGCAAATATCTTTATGCTACCTTCCTGCTTCCAGAACACGTGAACTCCTAATGTGACCTCCTCCCCCGAAACCCTCCCTCCTGTTCTACTCACACTGGCCTGACTCAGTCCCTCCTACTCTCCGTGCCTCTCCCCCGCCTCAGGCCTCTGCATGTGCAGTTTCCTCCACTTCAAAGCCTTTACCCCCTTGACTCCTAGGACCACCTTGAACTCAGTTCCAGCATCACCTAGCAAGGGAGCTCCGTCCCTGAGAAGGACAAGCCTCTCACAGTTGCCATTTCACACAGCCTGTGTGGTTTGTGTGGTGCCTGTTTCACCCTTAGACCAGGGAAGTCAGTGAGGTTGGGGATTGTGCCTGCTTTTGCTCACTGTTTTACCCCTGGTGCCCAACACACTGCCACTCTTGTAACAGGCACTCAGGAAGTATTTGCTGAGTGAACGTGTGACTAAATGAGTCACTTTCCTATAGGAGTCTCGATACAGACTGATACTCCTGGCTGCCTCCTTCTAAGGCTGGCATAACAATGAAGGTAAAGAATCGCCCCTGAACATGAGTGACTCTAAAATGGATGGGTCCTGTTATAAACTCAGCTATGGAGAGTGGCTTCTGGCTTTCTGGGAAGGAATCCAGCAGTAATGTTTCTTCTCCCAGCATGCAGCTCTCTGTCTGAACTCTAGTTCGTACTTCATATCACACAATCTCCTAGAGCTCAGAGGAAGCTCTTGTATACCAGAGGCCCAAGTCTGGACCCACTTGTACGAGCTGGATTTCTGCACCCTACCACAGCAGGATGGAAGTTCCTGTGTTGGGCTGTGTGTCTCCTTTCGCTTGTGGGTGATGTGGCCACGATGATATGGGCACCGATGGAGACCTGAGTTGTCCACGACAGGACGGTGTTAGGAGGAAGTCCGGAGCACAACCTCCTGCTGAGTCATCTTCCCAAAGACTCTGGTGCAAGCCCACCAAGGAGGGCTTTGGGGAACTGAAGAACACGTTGGTGTTCATTCACACCATGATCCCTTCTCGATAACTCCCCATACAGGAGGTGGGGTCTGACCCTAGGCACTGACTCTGGTCACAGTTGAATGGGCTCTACAGGGCCACCAGACTCAATGTGGATAAAAGAGATGATCTTCCTGGAATTGAGGGCTGGCATGGACAGCCTTCTGGTGCTTATTGAACATACAAGATGGAAGGCATGTGGGGTCAAAGCTGGCTTGACCATTTCTCCCATGTGCACAGAGACATGGGGCAAGCTGAGATGCAGAGAAAGACAGGCTACAGTGCAAGAAGACAAGAGGCCATTAGGTCCCAGTTCCTGGTTCCAGGCTGTGTTTCTTATCCTGATATTTTACAAGATACCCATATATCCTTCCATTTGCTCTTGATCATAGTCCACAGACACAGAGATAGGATGGGGAGGATGGTTATGTTGAGAGGCATTTCAAAGGAAGAAAACCCGTTTCTCTTGGCGGAGCAGGCATCGATGTATGAATGGAAAGGGAAGAGAGTTTGAACACGGGCCGAATGTCTGCTTGTACCTAAACTGTGCTGGGAATCTCCTGTATATCCCTTCTTTTTGATTTGCAAGAAACTTGACAGACAGGGAAGCAGAAGGTCAGAGAGGTCATGCAGCATACCAAAGACAGACAACTTGTAGTGCTGGGGAAGTGGGTGTGCAGCTGGCACCAGAAGCCACTCCAGTGGCTTCTGCCTGAAAGAGTGACTGGCTAAGCAGGAATTGGGGGAGTGGTGGGGTAACTTGTCCAGGCGAGCGGCAGCCTTTTCTCTATTGTCCTGATTATTTCTGATCCTCACCTGTCCACACAGCAGAATACATCGAACACATCGCCTAAGCAGAATTCCTGCTCTGCCCCTCATTCCTGGCCCATTTCCTCCTCCACCATGACAGGGTGCAATTAACATTCCAGCCTTCCTAGGAAGATGCCTGTTTGGCCTGTCACTCTGGCCAGAGGAGGTGTGTGCTCCATGTCCTTGTGGGACTACAGCATTTCCGACCAGGGTGCCTGGGATAGCAGAGTGAGAGGAAGGAGGGAGAAGGAGTACGCTCTGGTTATAGAGCAGAAATCTTTTGGCTGTTCCCTTCTGAGGACTTGTCTGCAGGTTCCTACTGCAGGCATCACATTCTCTCAGGAGCCAGGGCTGATGTACTAGAAGTTGCCCTTCTGCATGCATAGCACAAGTGTGGTTTCCATGGGAACATTTCAGCAGGAGGATGCTAGGATTCTGGGCTCTTTGTGGCCTTGGATAAACAATGGATCTCTGATGCTTCTGAGAAGCCCAGAGCCTTCCCGCCGTTTCCTCTAATGCAGCTTACAGCCCCTCCCACCATACATACAAAAACCAAGTGAAAGGAAAAATTAAGTCAATTCAGCTTCAATACGCAGGAAAAAACCCTTGTGTTTATTTAATAAACCACATGTGTGTGGGTTTTAAAAACTCTCATCTGTCAAACTCACTTAGAAGTACAATGAATCCTAGGAAACAACCCTGACAAGGGACCACCGAGCTTCCTGCAGGGCGCAGGGGGATGTGGCTTCTCCCTGACCCCTGGTCTGCATGGGCCCTGCCTGCCTTAGCTTCTCTGCAGTGCTGCTCCTCAGCAAGGGCTCATTCACTCACTTACATGTGCACTGTTGTGTACGGATCTCCTCCCCAGAGCCAAGAGTGCACCACCCCCTGGGGACACAGGGACACTAAGGCCCATTACTGCCACCACTCTGGAGTTGACCATCAATTCCAATAGTCACCTTGTGACTGGTGAAAATTTAGCCTTGCTAGAGTCCCCAGGGAAGCAGACACTAAAATGAGTTAATAGTGGGAAAATATAAATTATAGCCGAATTGAACCTGAGACAGGAGGAGTTCAAGCAAGCCCAGCCCCACATGTTATACATCAACCATCAAGACATTTTGTTAATGGTCAGCTCTTTGCTTCCTGTGCTGACTCTTGGGTACTTGGAGCCTGTAGTTAGAGGAGAGTGGCCTTTGGCTTTCGAGATCTCCTCCTAAGAAGTGCAACCTGCCATTGACTTTTCATTGCTGAGCTATGGCAGTCTCCCATTGGTTGAGCTGTCGCTGGGCAAGGAGGACTCTTCCTCCTCTTCCTGAGGTAGGTAGCAGTGTCACTTCCTGTCGGAGATGCTTCCTGTTGGGGTCAGCAGTGTGTGCTGAGTGATGCATGTGTGAGAATTCTCTCTTCTAGTCTCCTGACTCCATTTTAAATGAGGTTTCTCTTTATTAATTTTCACACCAATGTCGATGTAAGACATGTCCAAACCAGGAGAGAATTTATATGAATTTACCTGAGCCAAACTGATGGTAATTGCCGGGAAGAAAAATCTCAAGAGATTGAGAAAATGCTCCTCAGCAAGGCAGTTTCACACCTTATTTTATACATTAGAATCAAACAAGGAGGCATAAGGGGGTTACGTGAAATCCATTGGTGGTAGATTAGGGAGGTGGGAGAAAGGAAAAGCAGGGAAATCTTGGGGATTGGATAAAAGGTAATAGGATAGTTAACAATGAACGTTCACAACACATGGAGATGGTATTTGGGAACGAGATAACAACTAGGGGTTCTGTGGTCTCTGCTCTGCAGCCCGCGGTTGAGTCTGAAAAAGGAGATTACTCTTACAGGTCAAAGCTACGGTACCTTAGATGCAAAAAGACAATAGCCAGGCTCACTTTGTCCAGGAAGCTACAGGCCTGAAATAGGACTGCCCACCATTAGTTAGGAATTTTTGTGTTCGATCTCTGAGTTTCTAAGGCCTCCATGCAGGCCTCCCCTGAGCTTGTCAGATTAGTGTGTGGCCCTTTCTTCATCCACACCAGCATAGAAAAATAGCTCGTTTTTTTCCCATCCAGATTCTGAGGAGTCCCTGAGCCCATAAGGATAACACACCAGCACTACAGCTTTCTAAGGCCCCATTACTGCCAATGTTCTGGGATTGGCCGTAGATTCCAATAGTCACCTTGTGACGAGTGAAAATTAAGCTCTGCTAGAGCTTAATTTTCCCCTGGGGAAGCAGACACTAAGATGAGAGTGCAAAAGGCTGATTAGGGCCCACGCCTGCCCACGGAGCTGTGTGTGGGAATGCTGGGCACTCCTTGGGTATCACACTCAGTCATACCTCAGCTGCCCCTGCTGAAGTAGACCCAAAGTTCAGGGTGGAGTCTGCCAGTGAACCATAGGCCTAGTGGCTGGCCAGGGCTTCCCTGATGGTGGATCCCAGCAGCGTGTCTCTGTTCCTGCCACACTGACTTTGGTCTCTTCAAGGGTCAGGCATGGACATGCCATTCTCAGAGTCCATGCGCATGCTGGGCAGTACTGCCCATGGACAGAGGGCTTCTTTAGAGTAGCAGAGCGTGTCAATGCCACACACTAACTTGTGACATTTCTCTCGCCCTGTGTCCTGGCTCCCCTTCCCCAACAAGGTGTGAGCTCTCCAAGGCTGCAGACTGTGTCTGATTCCTCAGCTCCCTGAAAGCCCAGCTGGGCACAGCGTGGAGGCCCCCAGGGACACTTCTCGCCCTTCCTCACGCCTCTACAGTGCCCCCCATGCCTGCTCCCCAGCACTGCCCCCTGAAGGTTTCCTGCCATACTTGAAGCCCTGGGCTCACTCTCAGGGTGGATTTCTGGCAAGGAGCACTTTCCTCCCACTCTGTCTCCAAACATTCATTGTGCTCGTTGCAAACGAGAGAGAAAAGCAGGCAGTGCTTAGGAAAAGCTGCGGCCCTTCTCTTGACACCTCCCGCGCAGAAGAGCAGTTGACAGCCAGTTCCCATGGCAACGGCCTTTCTTTGAAAGAGTTACTTGTTCAGTGTGCCAGCCCCCAGCTTTTCTTGTCTCGGGAGTAATGGCCAGCATGGAAAACTAGACCAGAGGAAGCAAAGGGAGAACATCCACATAAGCCGCAGGCAGCTTTAGCCAGTCAGCAGGGCAGGGCCCCACCCTGCTCTCTGCAGAGGCACACCGGGCACACCAAGGGTGAACAGATGCCAACAGCAGGCCTGCAAAAAGCTGACAGCAGCGTTCACTGGCACTATTTAGAGCAACACAGTGGTGCAGAGTTCTCTAATTTTGGAAAAGGGCCATGTTTGCACATTCTGAGCCACAGCGCCTGTCCTGGCTCCTTTTTTGGGGGCGGGGGTGGGGGGATGGTTTCTTTGTCAGGCACATGGGCATTGCTTTCCCCTCAGAGGAGGACTGACCCTGGCCCCTGGCCCTCACTCTCTTGACCAGTGAAATTTAGCTCTGCTGGGGTCCTCAGGGAAGCGGCTGGTTTAATTAACTGGATAAGGTGTGAGTGTTTGCTTCAAAATTGCTGCTTCTTTCCTTTTATCCTGCTGCTCTCATGAAAGAATTTCTCTTGTATCCTACCCTAACTGGAACCATACTAGAAAGGGAAATCTGGGCACTGTGATTCAACCTGCCTAGGTTGACTTATTGCAAAGCCATCACACTGAGCATCAATTAAAATATCTTTAGACATGCAATAATGCAGGAAAATAGGACCCATAAACATAATAAAAATATAAACAGACCCAGGCATGACAGAGATGGTGTAATTAATAGAAAAGAACTTTAAAAAAGCCATCATAACTATACTCAACAATTTAAAGAAAAACATCAAGATTATGAGATAAATAAAAGGTACACAAAGGAAGCAAATGGAACAACTAGAGCTGCATAATAAAATATCTGAAGTGAAAAATTCAGCAAATGGGCGCATGTAGATTAGACACAAAGGAAAAAAATCTATAAAATGGAAGACGTGGTAAAGAAACTCTGTAAATAGAAGCACAGTGAGAAAAAAAAGGCTGAAAATAAAAGGAACAGAGCCTCAGTGACTGATGAGACAATGTCAAGTAGTCTAACTTATTTGCAATTGGAGTGCCAAAAAGAGGGTGGATGCAGAAGAGAATTTGAAAAAATAGTCAAAAAATTTTAAATTTGTTAAAAAATATAAACCTCAATATTCAAGAAGTTTGATGAACACTAAGCAAAATAAATAAATACCCCATGAAAGTACCTCATAATCTTATTGGTGAAAAACAGTGACAAAGAGAAAATCTTAAAGAAAGTAAAAAGAAGGCACATTATATACAACAGAATAAAAGTGAAATTTACTATAGAATCTTTGTCAGAAATAGTGAAAGCCAGAAAGTAATGACATCTAATGTGCTGAAATAAAAATTGCCAGATCAGAGTTCTATATGTAGTAAAAATATTCCTTAACACTAGATATAAAATAAAGACATTTTTAATACAGACAAGTTGAGATAATCCACTGTCAATAAACTAGCACTAATAGAAATAGTTAAAGAAGATTCTTTAGCCCTGGCTGGTGTGGCTCACTGGATTGAGCACCGGCCTGTGGCTGAAAGGTCACTAGTTTAGTTCTCAGTCAGGACACATGCCTGGGTTGTGGGCCAGGTTCCTAGTTGGGGGCTTGTGAGAGGCAGCTGATCTATGTCTCTCTCTCTCCCTCTCTCTCTTTCTCCCTCCTTTCCCCTCTCATTAAAAAAAAAATATTTTTTTTAAAAAGGAGATTCTTTAGGCTAAAGGAAAACAATATTAGATAGAAACTCAAATGTACACAAAAAATGAAGAGTACTAGATACATTAACTGGGTGAGTAAATACAAAAATATTTCTTCTAATTTTTAAGTATCTTTAAAAGAAAATGGAGCACAGAAAACTTCTGTTTTCAGTCAAGATGGAGTAATAAGGATTAGAGTTACTCTTTTTTTTTGTCTGAAAGAACCAGAAAAATACATGAAATAATAGCTCATAAGATATTGATTATCAGGAATTGAAGACCAGTGATCCCTGAGAATCAGGGGAAAATGAAGTGACCCCCCATAACTGCTCCAGCTACTGCCTGAAGGAAAATTTTACTGCAGTGCAAGGAGAGAGAATCCACGTAGAGTGTGGTGGTCTCCTTGAGTTACAGAAGGAGCTAGGATCACAAGGGGGCCAAGGCAGATAGAGTCATTAGGTAGAGTATTGGAGATGATAGTGTTTACATGGAGAGAGTTGTGGAGATCTGCAGAAGGTCCCTGTTAAGTAATCAGCTAAGTACTGATTAGTTCATGTGTATGAAGAAATCACCCAATGCTGGGAAGAGGACCATTTAAAATGACTGGAGGAAACAGTCATCTGTACTCACACCAGGTCCACGAATAGTGTCTCCAACCAGAGTGGAAATCTTCATAATTTGTGGAGCAGTGAGTAAGGTACACATAAAGATTTTGTCAGAGTATTGGGACAAAGTAAACCTAGATTAAATTCTACACTGGTGATGCCTAACAATGATTAAAAGTAAGAATCAAAAGAATAAAATTGTGGTAGGTGGAGGTGGGAGAGGTTATAGGGGGGATAAGTGGTAATGGAAAAAATACAGTAAAAATGAACTATTAAAACATTTTTTTAAAGGATAAAGTTGTTAGCAACTAACTTATCCACATCCCAGAACAAAGCTCAAGAATATAAGATTAAAAATATATATCCAGCAGGAAAAATTCACAGTGTCTGGCAAAAATCACCAGGCATTTACAGAAGCAGAAAACTAGGACTCATAATAAGGAGAAAATAAATGGACATTGACCCAGACATGACTCAGAAGACAGAATTAATATAAGAGATAATTAAAACAATTACTGTGACTGTGTTCCATATATTCAAGAAGCTAAAGGAAAGATTAACCATGATAAGTAGAGATGTGAAAGATATATATATATATAAAAATCCCAAACCAAATTTCTAGAGATGGAAAACTATAATGTCTAAAATTTAAAAAAATACATGGAATGAGATTAGTAACAGATCACCTATTGCAGCAGAGAAGACCAATGAACCAAAAGACATAGTAATAAAAATAAGCCAAAAAGAAACCAAAGATAAAAATGACCTAAAAAATGACAAAGTGACAGTGAGTTGGAGCACAACTTTATGGGGCCTAATATACATGTGATTGGAATCACCAAAAGAAGGAGGAAATAGAAAAAGTGTTTGAAAAAATTTCAAAGTTTTTCCAAATTTCATAAAAGCTATATAGCTATAGGTAGATCAAAGATATTCAATGAATTCCAAGCACAAGAAATATAAAGAATCTACACCAAGGCACATAATAATACAATTGCTTAAAACAAATGATAAAGAGAAAAATCTGAAAAGTAGTCAGCAAGAAGAGACACATTCCATATGAAATAAAGATAAGGATGACAGGGGTTTCTCATTGGAAACAATGCGAGTTAGAAGTCAGGAAAGCACATCTTTAAAGTGCTGAAAGAAAATAAAGTCAATCTAGAATTTTTTACTCAGCATAAATATCTTTCAAAAAAGAACATGAAATAGAGGCATTTTCAGATATACCAAAGCTGAAAGAACTCATCCAGCCAACTTGCATGGCAAGAAATATTAAAGGAATTCCTTCAATTGGAAGGAAAATAACACTATGTGAAAATATGGATTGACTCAAAGGAATGAAGAGCACCAGATATAGTAATAACATAAGTAAGTATATTATTGTTTTGTTTATATTGCTTTAACAATAATTGACAATTTAAACCAAAAATAATAATATAATTTGGGCTTATAACATATATGGAACTAAAATGCATGACAACAATAGCACAAAGGCCAAACAAGGAGATAAGGAAGTGCACTAATGTAAACTACTTATACTACGAGTATACATGAAATGATGTGACATCACTTGGTGTTAGACTGGGGTAAGTTAAAGATAAATACTATAGACCATAAAATAACCACTAAAGTAATGCAACAAAGTTATATTTAACAGGCCAGTAAAGAAGATAAAATGATTCATAAAAAAATACTCAATCCAAAAAAAAAAAAGGAGCAGAAAACACATGGGACAAATAAACATCAAATAGCAATACCAATAATCACATCAAATGTCAATGGTCTAAACACCAAGTTAAAAGACCTTTTAACACCAAGTTAAAAGGTTATTAGATTGATTAAGACCCAATTATATGCTGTTTACAAGTAACATAAGTGAAAGGATGGAGAAAGATATGCCATGCTAACTCCAATCAAAAGAAAGGTGGAGACCAAGAAGATTTCACAGCAAAGAATACTACCAGAAATAAAGACAGTATTTTCATAATAGTGAAGGGGTCAATAAATCAAGAAGAAAACAATCTCATATTTTTATGAACCTAATAACAGAGCTTTGAAATATATAGAGCAAAAACTGATATAACTGCAAGTAGAAATAAACAAATTCACAAAAGGTTTAAAAGTGTTCAAAAATTAATAGAAAATATAGACTGAAGTTCAATTAGGCTAGACAAGACTTGAACAACAATATTAAATTGCTTGACCGTTTTCCTGTTTTTTAAAGTATATTTTATTGATTATGCTATTACGGTCATCCTTTTTTTCCTCCCCTTTATCTCCTTCCACCCTACATTCCCCTCCCTCCAGCATTCTCCCCTTTAATTCATGTCCCTGGGTTGTACATATAAGTTCTTTGGCTTCTACATTTCCTATACTATTATTAACCCCATCCCCCCCATCTATTTTGTACCTACCATTGATGCTTCTTATCCACTGTACTTTTTCCCCACTGTCTCCCTCCCCTCCCCACTGATAACCCTCCATATGATCTCCATTTCTGTGGTTCTGTTCCTGTTCTAGTTATTTGCTTAGTTTGCTTTGGGTTTTATTATTATTTTTTTTTAGGTTCAGCTATTGATAGTTGTGAGTTTGTTGTCATTTTACTGTTCAGAGTTTTGATCTTCTTTTTCTTAGATAAGCCCCTTTAACATTTCACATAATAAGGGCTTGGTGATGATGAACTCCTTTAACTTGACCTTATTTGGGCAGCACTTTATCTGCCCTTCCATTCTAAATGATAGCTTTCGTGGATAGAGTAATCTTAGATATAGGTCCTTTCCTTTCTTGTCTTTGAATACTCCTTTCCAGCCCCTTCTTGTCTGCAAGATTTCTTTTGAGAAATCAGCTGACAGTCTTACGGGAACTCCTTTGGAGGTAACTGTGTCCTTTACTCTGGCTGCTTCTAAGATTCTCTCCTTACCTCTAATCTTGGCTAATGTAATTATGATGTGTCTTGGTGTGTTCCTCCTTGGGTCCAGCTTCTTTAGGACTCTCTGAGCTTCCTGGACTTCCTGGAAGTCTATTTCCTTTGCCAGATTGGGGAAGTTCTCCTTCATTATTTGTTCGAATAAGTTTTCATTTTTTTGCTGTTCCTCTTTTCCTTCTGGTACCCCTATAATTCAGGTTTTGGAATGTTTAAAGATGTCCTGGAAGTTCCTAAGCCTCTCCTCATGTTTTTGAATCCTTGTTTCTTCATTCTTTTCTGGTTGGATGTTTCTTTCTTCCTTCTGGTCCACACGTTGATTTGAGTTACAGTTTCCTTCCCATCACTATTGGTTTCCTATGCGTTTTCCTTTGTTTCTCTTAGCATAGCCTTCATTTTTTCATCTAATTTGTGACCATACTCAATAATTTCTGTGAGCATTCTGATTCTGAGTTTTGATCTTCTCAGAGTCTGCGATCAACCTTGCATCTGAGGTTGGCTAACTCCTCATTGCTTCATTCTTTTTCTGGACTTTTGATCTGTTTTTTCATTTGTGCCATATTTATTTGTCTCGGCACACCTGTTACATTGTAAGGGGTGGAGCCTTAGGTATTCAGCAGGGTGGGGAAACTCACTTCACTGTGCTGTATGTGGGGCTGGGGTCAGAGAGGTAACAATGCTGGTTGTTCAGTTCTCACCCTGCTTTCAAGAGACTGGCAGTTTCTCCTGCTGCCACAACCCTCACAGATTTTTACAGCCAGAGGTTCTAAGGCCTTATCTTGCCTGTACTGGGACCCTGGGTTGATTGGTCTGTCTTGCTCCCCAGTTATTCCCCAGTTTATCTTCATGTTAATGTGGAACTGCCTGATCCACCAGCTGCAGCCTTACCTCACATCCTTTCCACCCCAGCTGCCCATCTCTGCCCCTCATACCAGTCTGGATGAATGTTTCTTCTTTAACTCCTTGGTTGTCAGACTTCCATACAGTTTGGTTTTCTGGCAGTTCTGGTTGTTTTTTGTTTTTAAATTGGTTGTTGTTCTTCTTTTGGTTGTGCGAGGAAGCAAAGCATATCTACCTATGCCTCCAGCTTGGCTGGAAGTTAAATTTGCTTGACTTAATTGACATTTATAGAACATTCCACTCAGTAGGTGCAGAATTCAAATTATTTTTAAATGCACATGGAACACTTATGTATTTTGGGATATAAAACTAATTTCAATAAATCTGAAAGGATTCTAAATTACCATAAAGAAATCAAATTATATAACTTAAGCCAAAAATGTCTGAAAAATTCCATAAGTATTTAGAAACAAAACAGCACTCTTTCAACTAGCACATGAGTCAAAGAAAAATCAAAAAGGAAACTAGAAAGTGTTTTGAACTAAATGAAAATTAAAACACAGCACATCACAATTTGTGACATGCAGCTAAAGTGGCACTGAGGGGAAAATTTATAGCAGTAAACACCTCTATTATAAAAGAATACCAGTCTAAAATCATGATTTTAGCTTCCACATAAAGAAGCTATAAAAAGAAGAGCAAATAAAGTTCAAGTGAGACAAGAAGAAAGAAAAGTAAAAAGATCAGAATAGAAATAAATGAAAAAGGAAACAGGAAAACAATTGAGGAAAATAAATATAAATTTATTTATAGAATAAATATAAATAAATAAAATGGAATTCTATATAGAATTATAGAATAAATATAATAAATAAAAATAAATCACCAAAAGTTGATTCTTTAAAAAGAGCAGTAAAATTGGTAAACTTCTTACTAGACTGGTCAGGAAAAGAGAGAAAATACAATTTGCCAATAGGATGGAGGAATGACAGGATTGATTTCACAGATATTATAAGAACAGTAAGGGAGTGTTATAAAAATTTATGCCAATAAATTTGACAACTTAGATAAAATGGACAAAATTCTTGAAGAGATAAAAACCAAAACTTACAAGAAAAGGCATGATCTATGTAGCCCTATGATTATTTTAAAAAATTGAATTTGTAGTTAAAACCTTACCTACTAAGAACACCCCAGTCTCAGGAGACTTAACTGATGAATTCTATTAAACATTTGTGGAAGAAATACTAACAATTCTGAGAACCAAGATGGCGGCGTAGGTAGACACACTGCGCCTCCTCGCACAACCAGAACTGACAGAGAATCGAACAGCAAGGGGGACCAACACCAAGGAAATAGAAAATAAACATTCATCCAGACTGGTAGGAGGGGCGGAGACGGGCACCGGGGTGGAGAGGACTCGCGTGGCTGTGGCGGGACTGAGACTGGCGGAGTGTGGGACAAATGGCGCAGGCAGTCCGAGCACTAGCAGACCCTGCGACCCCACATTTGCACAGATAAACCCAGAGGGCCGGACTCAGAGTGGCGGAGAACGGGGCAGGCAGAGCGGCGGGTAGCACCCCGCGGCACCACATTCGCCCACAGAGAAACCGGACGAACGGTGGGGAGCGAAGCAGACGGCGTAACCCAAGGCTCCAGCACGGGGGAAATAAAGCCTCAAACCTCTGATTGAAAACGCCCGTGGGGGTTGGGGCAGCAGCAGGAGAGACTCCCAGCCTCACAGGAGAGGTTGTTGGAGAGACCCACAGGGGCCTAGAGTGTGCACAGGCCCGCCCACTCGGGAACCAGCAACAGAGTGGCCCAGTTTGATTGTGGGTAGCGGAGTGAAAGATTGAAAGCCGGAGGAGAGTGAGGCGGCTGCCATTGCTCCCTCTCAGCCCCTCCCCCACGTACAGCGTCACAGCCGTAGAGACCAGCGCAACCCCGCCCCGGTGAACACCTAAGGCTCCGCCCCTTAAAGTAACAGAGGCGCCAAGAAAAAAAAAATGGCCCAAATGACAGAACACTTCAAAGCTCCAGAAAAAATACAACTAAGCGACGAAGAGATAGCTAACCTATCGGATGCACAGTTCAAAGCACTGGTTATCAATATGCTCACAGACTTGGTTGAATCTATTCGAAAAACAGATGAAAAAATGAAGCCTATGCTAAGAGAAACAAAGGAAAATGTACAGGGAACCAATAGTGATGAGAAGGAAACTGGGACTCAAATCAATGGTGTGGACCAGAAGGAAGAAACAAACATCCAACCAGAAAAGAATGAAGAAACAAGAACTTGGAAAAATGAGGAGAGGCTTAGGAACCTCCAGGACACCTTGAAACGTTCCAACATCCAAATTATAGGGGTGCCAGAAGGAGAAGAGGATGAACAAAAAATTGAAAACTTATTTGAACAAATAATGAAGGAGAACTTCCCTAATCTGGCAAAGGAAATAGACTTCCGGGAAGTCCAGGAAGCTCAGAGAGTCCCAAAGAAGCTGGACCCAAGGAGGAACACACCAAGGCACATCATAATTACATTACCCAAGATTAAACGCAAGGACCTACATCCAAGATTACTGTATCCAGCAAAGCTATCACTTAGAATGGAAGGGAAGGTAAAGTGCTTCTCAGATAAGGTCAAGTTAAAGAAGCTCATCATCACCAAGCCCTTATTATATGAAATGTTAAAAGGAGTTACCTAAGAAAAAGAAGATCAAAAATAGGAACAGTAAAAATGACAGCAAACTCACAGTTATTAATGGCCACACATAAAACAAAAACGAGAGCAAACTAGGCAAACAACTAGAACATGAGGGTTGTCATTAAGGGAGTGGGAGGGGGAGAGGGGGGTAAAGGTACAGAGAATAAGTAGCATAGATGATAGGTGGAAAATAGACAGGGGGAGGGTAAGAATAGTATAGGAAATGTAGAAGCCAAAGAACTTATAAGTATGACCCATGGACATGAACTATAGGGGGGGAATGTGGGAGGGAGGGGTGTGGGCAGGATGGAGTGGGGTGGGGGGGAAATGGGACAACTATAATAGCATAATCAATAAATATATTAAAAAAAAAAGAAATACTAACAATTCTATATTCTTTAGAAAATTGAAGAGAAGGGAAAACTTGCCATTTTATGCTATGAAGCCATCATTACCGTCATTCTAAAACCAGAGAAATTATAAGAGAAATAACTAAAGACTAATATTTCTCATACATATAGGTGAGGAAAATTTTAACAAATTTTTAGCTAATCCAATTCAATGACTTGTAAGATTTATAAAAAGGCTAGTACCTAATAACCGGATGGGATTTATCCCAGGGATACAGGTTGGTTTAACATTTGCAAATCATTGTAAATAATTCCCCATATAAACAGACCAAAAAAGAAAAACCTTATGATTATCACAAAAGATATAAATGACAAAATCTAAGATCCATTAGTGATAAAAGCTTCTTCAAAGTGATTTATGATATTAGTTTTCTGTTGATTTATAGCAAATTACCACAAACTTGGAAGCTTAAAATAGAACCTGTGTATTACCTAACTATTCTGTAGATCAGAAATCAGGGTGGGGTGGGCTGCTCGCTCTGCTGAGGATCTCAAATTTTGGTGTGTGTTAGACTTGACTGTCATCTGGAGGCTAGGGAAGAATTTATTTTCAAGCTCATTTAGGTTGTTGGCAGAACCCAGATGTGGGTTGGTCTAAGGTCTACGTGTCCTTGCTGGCTGCTAGCCAGGGTCTGTGATCAGATCCCTGAGACCCACATTTCTTCTCCATCACCAGAGCAGCAATGGTGTCAAGTTTTCAAACTTTGATTCTGTGTGACTTCTTCTTCTATCACCTGGAAATCTCTAATATTTTAAAAAAGATTTTATTTTTTAATTTTTTTCCTTTATTGATTCTAGAGAGAGGGGAGGGGATGGAGAAAGAGGGAGAGAAACATGTGTGAGAGACACATCCATTGGTCACCTCTCACACGCACCCTGACTGGGGACCAAACCCTCAACTCAGGCATGTGTCCTGACCGGGAATTGAACCCACAACCTCTTGGTTTGCAGAATGATGCCCAAGCAACTGAGCCACACCAGCCAAGACAAGATTTCATTTTTTTTTTTTAAAACAGTCTTAGGTTCACAGAAAAATTGAAAGGAAGGTACAAAAGTTTCCCATATATTCCCTGTTTCCACACATGGATTTCCACAAAGGGAGAGGGATTAGCCTCTCCCTTTATCAACTTCCCTCACCAGAGTGGTACATTTGTTACCATTGATGAACCTACATTAATACATCATTATCACTCAAAGTCCATAGTTTGCCTTTGGGTTTACTCCTGGTGTTGTACATTCTCTGGGTTTGGACAAATGTATAATTATATGTAGCCATTATGATAGATAGTGTCATACAGAGTATTTTCACTGTCCATAAATCCTCTGTGTTCCATCTATTCATCCCTCCCCTCCATCCCTACCTCTGGTAAGAACTGATCTTTTTACTATCTCCATAATTTTCCCTTTTCTAGAATGTCATGCACTACTTAAGAATGAAGGTATCTTCTGAGAAATGCATCATTAGGTGATTTTGTCATTGTGAGAACATCATAGATTGCACTTACTTACTGCTGAGGGACCTGCCTGAGGCTCTGTTTGAGGAGGTGTCACTCTTTTCAGATATATTCCATGGTGGTTTGTTATTTTTTTCACCACAGATTTGCTTGTAAGCAGACAATGCATCACAAATATTCTTCTATTAATGAAAACCTTTTGGTGCTGGAGTCCATGTTTTCAAACTTTTTAAGGAGCTTCTTGAGGTCTGCCAAAGCTTCTACTAAACCCTTTGCTATAAATGTTCTTGGGAGTCCTATTCTCATTCTCCTGCAGTTTCCTTGTCTCCTGCTCTTCCTCAGGTCTGTGTTCCTGTTCAGTTCCAACACCTCCTCCTTAGTCAGTTCCTGGGGAGCCACCTCTAGGAGCTCCTCAGTGTCATCCTAACCACACCCAGGTGAAAGTTGTTTGTCATCACAACATGGCCTTGTTGATTATTGCAGCCTCCTCTTCTTTAGAATCCTTTGAAAGCATGGATGAACCTCCTGAGTGTCTTCTTTTCAGATGACAGTCATACACTCCTTAGTGATGTCCCTCCAAGCCCAAGCAAGGTTCTTGATGCCATCATAGATATTTTAGTGCTTCCCAAATTTTATCAGTGTCTTCTTAGTATCTTCCTCAGTTGCAGCAATAGCCTGGGCAAAGTTCCTCTTCAATAAGCAAAATCTTGAAAGGTATGCTAGTCTCCAAATAGTACTTCTCCACATCACTGGCAGAGCAATTCAGGAAGGAATCTTGGATGAGGAGCTGTGTCAGCCATGCCATCCTATTTGTCCTATAGTGCATTGGTTGGGTATGCTTACTGATAAACTTGAAGGCCCTGGGGTTCTCCCTGTGGCAGACCACAGTGGGTTTCCATGTGTAGCCTGTAACACTGCCCCCAACCAACACTGTCATCCTGTCTTTAGAACCTTGAAACCTGACATTGACTGGCTCCCTTATGGATGAGAGTCCTTTCAGGCACCCATTTCTGGAGTAGGGAGATTTCATCTATATTGAATATTTGCTCTGTCAAGTAATTTTCCTCCACAACCAGCTTATTTAGAGTTTCCAAATATTCTTCACCAGCCGTCACACCACCACTCGCAGATTCACCACTCACTTTCACATTATGGAATGAATAATGATTCTTGAATCATTTAAACTACCCAGAGCTAGTGGTAAATTTATCATTGTAGCCAGGTCCAGCCTTCTTTTTACAATACAACAAACAAATCTTCTGGTCTGGCCACGCTGGTCATGGCACTGACAGGGACATGCATCTGTGTCTGGTCTTCCATCCAGGTCATCAGAAGGTTCTCCATGTCTGACTGGGTCCTTCTCAAATTTTTGTTGGTCTCATTGCCTTCATGAAGCTGATTCTTTAACACTTCTATCATTTTGTTCTTGTTCTTTGAGATTGTAGCTATGGAGGAAGGGGACGTGCCTGACTGGTGAGTGATAACCACCACTGAATCTCCACCTTCATAATCCTTATCATTTTACTTTCATTTCCAGATCAGTCACCATATGTAGCCTCTTCCTGGGAACAATAACAGTGGATTTTGTATGCTTAGGGGCCGTGATGAACAACATGAGATTAAATCAAGCACAGGACAAAATGATGTGATCAAGAGAAGTGGTAAACACAAGATGTGTGAGGTTGCTGCTGGTGTAACATGCCATACTTTTTATAGCAAACTTCTTTTGAAAGTAGGAAGAGCACACTCTAAAATAATAATAAAAGTATAGTATAGCTCATATATAATCTAGTAAGAGTGGTTTATTATCATTATAAAGTATATGTACTGTACATTATTATACATGCTATACTTTTATTTTATTTTTTAATATTTTATTGATTATGCTATTACAATTGTCCCATTTCCCCCCTTCACTCTCCTCCTCCCTGCACACATCCCTCCCTCCCACATTCCCCCCCTATAGTTCATGTCCATGGATCACACATATAAGTTCTTTGGCTTCTACACTTCCTACACTATTCTTACCCTCCCCCTGTCTATTTTCTACCTACCATTTATGCTACTTATTCTTGGTACCTTCCCCCGCCTCCCACTCCCCTGTTGATAACCCTCCATGTGATCCCCATTTCTGTGGTTCTGTTCCTGTTCTAGTTGTTTGCTTAGTTTGCTTTTGTTTTTGTTTTAGGTGTGGTTGTTAATAACTGTGAGTTTGCTGTCATTCTTACTGTTCATATTTTTTATTTTCTTTTTCTTAAATAAATCCCTTTAACATTTCATATAATAAGGGCTTGGTGATGATGAACTCCTTGAACTTGACCTTATCTGAGAAGCACTTTATCTTCCCTTCCATTCTAAATGATAGCTTTGCTGGATACAGTAATCTTGGATGTAGGTCCTTGCCTATCATGACTTGGAATACTTCTTTCCAGCCCTTTCTTGACTGTAAGGTCTCTTTTTAGAAATCAGCTGACGGCCTTATGGGAACTCCTTTGGAGGTAACTGTGTCCTTTACTCTGGCTGCTTCTAAGATTCTCACCTTATCTTTCATTTTGGCTAATGTAATTATGATGTACCTTGGTGTGTTCCTCCTTGGGTCCAGCTTCTTTAGGACTCTCTGAGCTTCCTGGACTTCCTGGAAGTCTATTTCCTTTGCCAGATTGGGGAAGTTCTCCTTCATTATTTGTTCAAATAAGTTTTCGTTTTTTTGCTGTTCCTCTTTTCCTTCTGGTACCCCTATAATTCAGGTTTTGGAATGTTTAAAGATGTCCTGGAAGTTCCTAAGCCTCTCCTCATGTTTTTGAATCCTTGTTTCTTCATTCTTTTCTGGTTGGATGTTTCTTTCTTCCTTCTGGTCCACACGTTGATTTGAGTTACAGTTTCCTTCCCATCACTATTGGTTTCCTGTGCGTTTTCCTTTGTTTCTCTTAGCATAGCCTTCATTTTTTCATCTAATTTGTGACCATACTCAATAATTTCTGTGAGCATTCTGATTACCAGTGTTTTGAACTGTGCATCTGATAGATTGGCTATCTCTTTGTTGTTTAGTTGTATTTTTTTCTAGAGCTTTGATTTGTTCTTTCATTTGGGCCTTTTTTTTTTTTTTGGTTGGTGTGCCTATTATGTAAAGGGGTGGAGCCTTAGGTATTCACCAGGGTGGGGTAATACTCCTTGCTGCACTGTGATGCTGTATGGGGGGAAGGGGTCCAATAGGGAGCAATGGCGCTTGCTCCACTCTCTGCTGGTTTTCAGTCACTCCGTCTGCTACCCACAAGCAAATTGGGCCCTTCTGGTGCTGCTTCCTGAGTGGGTGGGTTTGTGTACATTCTAGGACCCTGTGGGTCTCTCCAACAAACTCTCCTGTGTGGCTGGGAGTTTCTCTTGCTGCTGCCTCAGCACCCACAGGTGTTTTCAATCAGAGGTTTGAGGCTTTATTTCCCCACGCTGGAACTCTGGGTTGCTCAGTCTGTCACCTGGTCCACCAGCTGCTGCTTTGGTAGCCAGCTGCAGCTTTGCCCACCCCAGTCCACAATCCACCACCTGGGTCTGCCAGCTGCCGCTTTGCTGCGCGTCATCTGTGCCCAGCTGCCCATCTCTGTCCCTCCTACCGGTCTGGATGAATGTTTCTTCTTTATCTCCTTGGTTTTCAGACTTCCATACAGTTTGATTTTCTGTCAGTTCTGGTTGTTTTTTGTTTTTAAATTGTTGTTGTCCTTCTTTTGGTTGTGTGAGGATGCACAGTGTGTCTATCTATGCCTCCCTCTTGGCCGGAAGTCAAATTCTATACGTGCTATACTTTTATATGACTGGCATTGAGGCAGGAGATAGAATAGGAAATCCTGAGGCACTGCAGCTGTCATCAGTCAGCATCCTGATTTCCTGTAATTGCCTTGTGACACCTGGTAATAATTAGCACTGTGGTTTCCTCCCTGAATGGGCAATCAAGGAGGATTGTGGGAAATTGCATGTATAGAAGCTTAAGTAAAAATCCTATAAAGTCTATGGCTGTTCAATAGAAGAGAGTCATTTCCTGGTCAGAGATGGCCTGCTGCCATGTCTTGGGAAGTATACTTTCCTTAACAAATTCCCCATTTGCTTTACTTTACAATGTCTGTGTGGTCAGTCCAATTCTTTATTCACAACCACCAAGAACCTGGACCCCATCTCTATCTGTGATAATTTGGTGAGGTAGCCAGGAGGTCTTCTCTGGAAATGCTGGAGTGGTAAGACAATCCCTTCTACTCTCCCCAGTGGTTGGAGGAGGCATTCATTCTCGGTCTCCTTTGCGCCTTGGGACACCCTTGCTCCTTGAAGAGAGTTTGCTGCCTTCATGTGGGATGGGATCAGGCAGTTAAGAGCCAAAAGGGCACCTGCTGCTTAAAAGACTCCCATGTGAGGATTACTTGGTCATGAATCAGGGTTAGAGACTAGCTCCTTGCCAGGCACAGGACAAAATCCATGCAATGAGGCACACTGTAAAACATAACATCATCCCTTCCCCGCACAGGACAAAATCCATGCAATGAGGCACACTGTAAAACATAGCATCGTCCCTTCCCCGCACAGGACAAAATCCATGCAGTGAGGCACACTGTAAAACATAGCATCGTCCCTTCCCCGCACAGGACAAAATCCATGCAGTGAGGCACACTGTAAAACATAACATGGTCCCTTCCCCGCACAGGACAAAATCCATGCAATGAGGCACAATGTAAAACATAACATGGTCCCTTCCCCGCACAGGACAAAATCCATGCAATGAGGCACACTGTAAAACATAGCATCGTCCCTTCCCTGCAGCTTCCCACTCAGGACTGACTATTGTAACTCTTGGAAAGGGTTGCTGAGTGCCCCTCCCCTCTTCACTGTGTCCTCTTGTACTATAAGCCTCATTTGCAAGCCAACCACATTCCTCCTAAGACTTGCTTAACCAGTTGAATTTTGGCCTATTTGCACTTCTTTCTGTGTGTCTCTTCGGCAACTGAAATGTTTGCTGCATTTGCTGAATGTAGGTCAAGGTTGATGAGACCTTTGAAATCCTTTTGGAGGCCTTCCCAACGCAGGTTAGGTTTGTGATATAGACAAACTAGTTTGAGTTAATCAATTATGAAGAGCAGAGGTAAGTTAATGAATTTCCCTTTTGGTACTTGAACAGCAGTTTTATTTGTTTGTTTGTTTCTTTTATCTCAGGAAATGTCTCGAATGACTGGTACAGTTCCCTCCCTACATCTCTGTTTAACTTACCCAGACTTTTCATGAGGCAGGCCATGTCCAATTAATTGAAGCTTCTGAATTAGATACCAGGAAAGATGGTACAATTAGTCCATGGAAACTGTAGTTCGTTTTCTGCTGGCCAGCACATCCAAGCCTTTGTATAGCCAGAAACATCTGGTAACTTAGAACAGTGGGATAATGGGGTATACCCTGTAACCCACTAGGGAATTCCTTAGGTGAACGAAGGGGATGCCTCTAGGGATCCAGGGAGTTTCACTCTCTCTTTCTTTTCCCCAGGTATGCCACGGACAAGATGGGCAATACATCCTGTATCCCCTCAGGATCCCTGTTGGGATGAAAATCTCAAGAAAAAGGCTAATTTTCATTTGTAATACAAGTTGGCCTCAGTATAAACCAGGAGATGGGGAAATTTGGCCTGAAAATGGAGTAACAATTACAACACCATATTCCAGTTAGACTTGTTATGTAGAAGGTTAGGCAAATGGTCAGAGGTTTCTTATGTTCAAGCTTTCATGGCACTGTATCACAATCCAGCCCTATGTTCTGGGGAAAGTGAGGCAGCCCCTCTAGGGGTCAACAATGACATTCTAGATGACCTCCTACTAAGTTCCCCCCTGTCTCAGGGGGAACCAAGTAGGCCCCAAAGTCCTGAAGCCTCGCTCCCACCACAGAGGAATCAACCTCTCCTTCACCCTACTCTCCAACATATCCAAAACTACCAGCTGAAAAGAAACTGAGTCCGGTGGGGCATACTTGGAGCAGAACCTCATATCTTCCCACCACTCCTGCCTTCCTGCCCCTGAGGGAAGTAGCAGGTGTGGAAGGCCCTGCTTTAAGTGTAAATGCTCTGGACACTGGGCAAAGGGACTGCACTAGGCCACCCCCAGAACCATGTCCCACATGCAAAGGTACAAGCTCTGTTTCCTGGCACTGGAAGGTAGACTGCTACCTCTCTCAGAGTGAAAAGGGGTCAGCACCTAAGACCATGGCAGCACTTGAGGACTGAGGGTGCCCAGGGAACAGATAGGCCCCATTCTATACCATCATCTTGATCTCTACCAAGGAACCCCAGGTAACCCTTGATGTGGCAGGTAAGACAATAAATTTTCTGGTTGATACAGGGGCCACTTACTCTGTCCTTGGTTCCCACTCTGGACCTCTCTCTTCTAATTCAATTAACATTATGGGAGTTTAAAGGAAAATCCAAACTTGTTTTTACACACACCTTGTCACATGTCAATTTGAAAGCCAAATTTTTAAACATTCTTTCCTAATTATTCCACAGTGTTCTATCCCATTGCTAGGATGAGACCTCTTGGCCAGATTGGAGGCCATTTTGAAGTTTCAGGAGCTCCCAGCTAAGATCTTTAAAATTATGTTTGCCAATAAAAGTAAACTAGAAAATGGCATCCCAGAACAAATTTTATAGAAAGTAGGTCTCCAAGTTTGGGATCCTGGAGTTCCTGGAAAAGCCATGACTGCCCAACCAGTTCAAATTCATTTAAAGCCTGGGACGGCCTATCCCCATAGGAAACAGTATCCTATCAAACAGGAGGCCGTAGAGGGTCTGCAGCCCATCACAGAGAAAGTTGTAACATACTGGCTGCTAGTACCCTGTCAATCCCTCTGCAATACTCCAATCCTCCCCATTCTTAAATCAACAGGGGAATACAGATTGGTCCAGAATTTAAGACTAGTTAATGAGGCTGTTGTTCCCCTATAACCTCTTGCAGCCAACCCTTACACCATACTCATCCAAGTACCAGACTGTACTCAGTGGTATACAGTTTTAGACTTACAAGATGCCTTCTTTGCATCCCTGTCCACCCAGATTACCAATATCCATTTGCACTTGAGTGGACAGACCCCAAAATAATGACCCATCAGCAATATACCTGGAGGGTACTACCACAAGGGTTTAGAGAGAGCCCTTATCTGTTCCCAAGAACATTAGAAAAAGATCTAAGGGAATTACAATGACAAGAGGGAGCTGTCTTACAATATGTAAATAACATCCTAGTTGGCAGCCCCTTGAAGAAAGCCTCAGATCATAACGCTACCAAACTCCGAACTTCCTTGGGGAATGGGGATACTGAGTCTTTAAGAAAAGGGCCCAAATTACCAGACAAAAAGTAAACTATTTAGGATATATCCTATCCCTAGGATCTAGACAACTGTCACAAGAAAGAATAAAAATACTGAGCTAACACCACCTGCTACCAAACAACAACTTCTTAGGAATGGCTGGATTTTGCAGAATTTGGGGCCCCAAGCTTTGGACTAATTGCAAAACCTTTATATGAAGCTACTAAGGGACCAGACACAAAACCCAGTATATGGGGAAAGGAACATGAGGAGGCTTTTAATAAAATCAAGCATGCCCTAGTCAAAGCCCCAACCCTAGGCATCCCTGACATAAGCCTTTGTTCTTTAAACATAGCAGAAAAGCAGGGGTTGCAGTCCAATGACTAGAAAATGAACTGTGACTGGTTGCACACTTCTCTAAAAAGCTAGACAATGTAGTAGCTGGGTGGCCTCCATGTCTAAGAGCAGTTGCAGCCACAGCCATGTTAACCAAGGAAGCTGCTAAATTAACTCTCAGGAATTAGTTAGATGTCTTAACTCCACATCAGGTACAGAGTATTAGAAATAAAAGGGCATCTCTGGCTAACAGGAGGTAGATTGACCAGATATCAAGCCCTTCTGGGCAGTCCTGAAGTAAGTATAAAAACCTGTAATACCTTAAATCCAACCTCCTTAATGCCTATAGAATCACCTCCAGACTTGACCCATTCCTGTTCAGAGATTATTAACTTACCTATTCCAACAGGACTGACTTGCTAGGCCAACTCTTAGAAAACCCTGAGAATAGTGGTTCATTGATGGAAGCCACTTTGTATAGAATGGACAGTGAAAGGCGGGATATGCAGTAGTTAGCTTATATGACACCATTGAGATACAACCTCTTCCACCCTTGATCTCGGTTCAAAGGCTGAAATTACAGCCCTTATGCAAGCTCTCATTCTAGGACAAGGAAAAAGAATGAATATGTATACAGATCCCAAATATTCCTTCCTTGTTCTGTGCACTCATGCTGCCATATAGAGAGAAAGGGGGCTCCTTACTGTTAGGAATTCCCCCATTAAACATAGACCAGAAATCCTAAATCTATTAGAAGCAGTTAAGCTCCCTGAACAAGTGACAGTCATACATTGCAAAGGTCACCAGAAGGATATATCCCCTATCTCCCAGGGAAATAGAAGGGCAGACCAAGAGGCTAACATTGCTGGGTTTGCTATTGCCAACCACAATACAGTGGGTGAGGACTACCCCTAATGGTACTTTGGGCCACTAATCTCTTGCCCTTGTATCTTTAACCAATTTGTTAAATTTATATCTTCCAGACTCAAACCAGGATGCCACACCAGAATGATGATGCTCCAGGGTTTTCAACCAATCCCTAAGGAATCCGATGCCAACACCTTAAAACAGGCAGTGTCCATGCTGGTCTCAGGAATTCCTCCTGAACTAGTGATGAGATAGGGTGAGAGTTTCATGGTTCTCAGCAGGCAAGGTCTACTGGCCTGTTCCAGCAGGAAGTAGATATAGAAGATTGACCACCCTCCCTCAGCAACCCCAAAAAAGAATTTTTGAGAACCATGTCTCTCAGGGGGAAGTTGAGGCAGGAGATAGAATAGGAAACCCTGAGGCACTGCAGCTGTCAGCATCCTGATTTCTGAGAATTTCCTTGTGACACCTGATAATCATTATCATTGTGGTTTCCTCCCTGAATGGGCAGTCAAGGAGGATTGTGGGAAATCATATACATAGAAGCTTAAATAAAAACCCTATAAAGCCTGTAGTTGTTCAATAGAAGAGAGCCATTCTCTGGCCAGGGAATGTCTGCTCCCGTGTCTTGGGAAGTGTACTTTTCTTAATAAATTTCCTGCTTGCTTTGCTTTACAATATGTATGGTCAGTCCGATTTTTTGTTTCCAATCACCAAGAACCTGGACCTCATCTCCATCTGTAGCAGCAGCACAGTAGGTATGTTTACACCCAGATCACCACATACACATCAGTGACATGTTACACTAATGTGCTATGACAGCTATGACGTCCCTATGTGATAGGAACCTTTAAGCTCCATCATAGTCTCATGGGACCACCATCACATATGTGGTCTGTTGTTGACCAAAATGTCATGTGCACATGACTGCAATAAAATAAGAACACAAATTAATAAAATAATGTTAAAGAGATAAACAAACCCAAAAGCAGATTCTTTGAAAACCATCAGTTAAATAGCTAAACTTCTCAGAATATTAACCCAGAAAGAGAAAAAAACCCACAACTAATTAATATTAGGAATAAAAAAGGAGACATAATGATAGAAGCATTGATCATTTAAAACATCTGAAGAGAACACTAACAAATGTGCCTATATATTTGAAAAACTTAAATAAAATGAAAAAAATTAGAAAATCTGACCTGCTAAAATTGATGCCAGAATAGAAAACCTAAGTATTCCAATTAACATTGAAGCCAGCAATAGTTAGAAGTTTCTCCTCAGTTGCCCCAACTACCCATATTGCTAGCCAACTCCAAATATATTCCAGGTTCAGATGATCTTAAAAACAAATTTTTACTAAACCTTGGCCAAACAAACAATCCCTATTTATCCAGTGGTTTAAAGATGTAATTGCCATCTTTTGACCTCCATATTTTCTTATGATAAATCAGCAGTAATTCCTATCATTTTTCCTCTATGTGTAATATGCCTTTTTCCCTATGGTTGCTTTCAAGATTTTCTTAGTCTAGAGCAAATCATCTTTAGTTACAGAAGTTTGACTATGATGTGTCTATATGTAATTTTCTTCATACTTACTCTGTTTGGGGTTGTTGTTTCTCTGCTGTGTTTTGTTCCACTCCTTGCCTATTTCTAGGTTTTAACTTCTGTTGCTCTGTCCTTTGTTGCAGACATAGGTTGGAAGTTCCAGGAGTGGGGGTAGATAGGTAGGAGGCACCCATGGGCTACTCTGCATCTCTCCTTATTCCTTAGTATGTATCAGTTCCCAACCCCATGCCTGTGACAGCTTTGTCTACTTCATAAGCAGATGCCCAGTTCAAGTTAATCTGCCCATTCTTGGCAAACACCACAGCCCCCCTGGAAACAGAGAAGGAGATGCACCCAGAACTTATCCCTTGCATTACAACTTTAATGGATACCTAAGCTGACCCTAAAATATTCTAGTTACCAGTGGAATGCATTTCAGATCCATGCCATCACACATTCTGAAGTGGCAAAGAACGTTTGGAGGGACAGCCCCCAAGTACTTCTGCTGCTGACAAGCAGTGTCCTGGTGAGGAAGTATGACCTAGATATTCCACAGTTTTGCCACGTTGCCCCTTTAGAGATCTTCTAAAAGCCTATCTGAAGTCCTCACTCCATATTGCCACATGTTGGCCATAAAACCAGGTCAGTGACCCGGCTTGGAAGTCCAAACAATTACTGCCTCAGTTGTAGACCCATCCACCAGGCCAACATCAGAAGTGGCCCTGACAGCTCTGTGTTGGTAGATGTTTCTCTCAAGCTGCAGTGCACCTGTCCCTAGATGTCCACAGTTGCCTTAGGCTCACATAGAAGCTTTCTAGTTAGAAGCTTTGAAGTGTCCACTAGCCACTGACTGCAATGGCAGGGTCCCCAAGCACAATAAGTGTCATCAGGGGCCGATATGTCATATGGGATGTTGCCAGGGACTGCAACATGATGGCCAGTCACCTGAAATCAGTGCCCCTTATTTGCCAATCTGACTTCCACCGACTTACCTGTGTTCACTGACAGTAGAAAGTTGATTTTCATAGAAGGAAATCCTGCCATTTGTGACAACATGGATGAGCTTAGAGGGCGTTATGCCAAGTGAAGTAAGCCAGACACAGAAAAATAAATCCTGTATGACTTCACTTACATGTGGAATCCAAAAATGTCACATTCATAAAAGCAGAGAGTAGAATGGTGGTTGCTAGGGGCAAGGAGTATGTGGGAGACGTGGGAAATGTTGGTCAAGGTTAACAAACTCATGCAGGATGAAGGAGTTCTGGAGATGTGGTGCACAGCATGGTGACTATAGTTAACAGTACTGCATTGTGTACTTGAAACTTGCTTAGAAAATAGGTCGTAAGGGTTCTCACCCCCCCCCCCCCTTAAAAACACACAGAATGGTAACTATGTGAGGTTATGGGTGTGTGAATTAGCTTGATTGTAGAGATCATTTCACAATGCATATGTACATCAAACATCACACTTACTTTTAAATATATATGCACCTTTATTTCTTTATTATACCTTAATAAAGCTGGGGGGAAAATGAAGTTTACTTTTGTGACAATTGCTTTTATTTCAAGGAAGCCTATTTCAGTAATTGAGTTTGTTGGCCAAGCTGTTGTACCAAGAAGCCAGGAAAGACCTTCAGTAGGTTTGCCTTTAGGCTGTGCAGAGCAGGGGAAGGCCTGGGGCAGGACGGGGTGCGGGAAGCTTCCCCTGCCTCCCCTGGACTTCCTGTAATGGCTCTCGGCACCACCACACCATCTGAGAAACTCCTCCTTTTGGTAACCTGTCCCTTCAAGGGCAGGTGGGGGAGGGCAGATTGGAAAAAGTCTCAGCTGCTGCTTGAAACAGCCCAGACAATTAGTGGGCAGCTCCAGCTGGTGTCCTGAGAGACTGACATCCTACACCTTTTTTTTTTTTTTTTTTCTGATGGAATTGATTTTGGTATACACTTCTGGAGTTACTCTAGCTTTTAAGAAAATGTCCATTAGGGATGTCAAGAACCACATGGGCACGTCAGAGAGGTGAGTGGATGCAGCTCTGGATGAGGGACAACCCCCAAGCCTGCTGCAAGGGGTGGCTGGCTCCGGAGAAGCCCATCTGGAGGCATGTCTTCTAGCCAAGAGAGCTCCTCCCTGGGGAACCCAAGGAGCCTGGCCCACCCAGACAAAAGCGGATGGGAGAGATGTCTACCATGATTCCGGGCCTTTAGACTACCCCAAGATTATGTTGGTGGCCAACAAAAACAAACCTTTGGCACGTTGGACAATTCTGTCTCAGATCCTCTTACTTCATGTGGATGTTTCATGTCAGGTTCCACCCCTTCAAAAGTCTGGCTTCTCACCCTTTGCTCTCCCAGTCTTGACTTGCAGAACTCTGCAACATACTTTATATTCTTTATCTTTTTCTTTCTACTCTTTGTTGCTTTAGATGACCCCAGCCAGATTCTATCTTCTGTGGGCCCTTCATTCGCCTTTGCTAATGCTCTGTTAAGGCTTGTCGGGACTGGCCCACAGCGAGGGGTGGTTCTGAGTGGATAAGCATGTGCCAGAAAGGAGTGAGTGTCTGCAAATGGGGAGGTAATGATGGTGACCCCAAAGAAATGCTACTGCCACCCCCCATCTCTTCTGACGTGGGGAGACTGAGCAGCTTCTATTCAAGGGATGTGAGGGCAGCAGACTACCAGGAGAACTAGCAGTCAATTAAGGAATATGAGGACAGGGTATTCTGCTCGGATACTGAAGTTATAGGCTAGTCTGTTTAGGACATATGGACTATCCAGTAAGCATGTTGGTGAGTCTCACAGGCCAGCGCTGGTGAGTAAGCACAAGGTAGCATGCACATGGTGGGGAAGTGAGAACTGATGATCAGAGTCTTGCATTTAGGATGGACAGCAAAAGGAAACAGGAAGGGAGGCTTGGCAGGACTGGCTGTTCCAGATGGAGATGTCAGGTGACACCTGAGGCCTGAAGAGGCTGATGGCCCTGGTGAGAAGTTACTGTGACAGTGGGCTGTGTAACCATGGGGAACTCTGTCTCCGAGGATTGGGACTGGAGACGTTCAGTACAAGGTGAGTCCAATCTCCTAGGAGGTTTTTGCTGAAATCATTGGGAGAGAATGTTGGGTATCCCTCAGGACGCTCGTTTTGTAATGGGTTGATCGCCACTGTGTGCTGCCCAATGGGGAATGCTCCCCCACTGTACTGTAGAAAAGATAAAGGGAAACAATTTTGAGGGGGCCAGTGGTAAGAGAAATTTTTCACCCTGCACATCTATGTAATGGAAAATGACTTCATCCAAGAAACACATTATTTCAGCCTTTGGTCATTTCACTGTTGGCCGAACAGAGGCTGGTGAGTTTGTCTGCACAGGTCCTTGTGTAAGCAAACGAGTTGAAGGTCTCTGAGTGACCTGACCTCCATCTGTCATTTCTTGTATTTTAAGAGAAATTGATGATGGGGGCGGGAGGAGATTGAGCCTTCTGTCATCCCTGGAGACAAAGCCCAAGTGTTCTTATTTCCCAAGTGTCCTGAGACCAGCATTTTGCTCTCAGGTTTTCATGTCTACCAGAGTTCAAGACCTTTTGGCATTGGAGTGATTTTCTAACTTTGCCTACAAATTTTTTTTTTTACTAATAAAACCCCTTAAAGTAATAGCTTGAACAAAATCACACTGCATAAAACAGAAAAAAACTCAGAATTTTATTGGCATGTATTTATTTTATAACTTCACACTTACATTTTATTTCATATACTGTGGATAAATGAAAACAACCAGGGCACTTTCATGAATACAAAAACACATCAAATGAGGGTGTACTGGGTGATAACTATACCACTTTGGTTGAACGGTTTTGAAAAATATAACTTAGAAAGATAAATAATCACAATAATACCTTTTTAAAAAACACCTTTCTTACAATCTCGGGATATTCTTCAATTAAAATTATCCATGATCAGAAAGAATAATGTATTGTTTCAAAGTTGAATTACTAGGAATAGTCAACCATGGCTGGAATACTTGTTACAGAATAATGAACGCGAAATATTCAAACTTACCATAAGAGCTAAACTGGTTTCTAATGCAAAGGTGCCACACTTGACTGACAGATTACATATTTACTTGTTATGGCATCAGGGAGTTCTTGACTCCTGCCTCAGCTCTGCCACTTGTTAGCAATTTGATATAGAGGACACCACTGAACTCCTCGAAGTGTCTGTTTTTTTCAAAGAGCAAAGTTATACTGCACTGGGGTTGCTGTACAGAGTAAATAAGCCATGCGCGACACCTGGCACTAGGCCCTCACTAAATGGGAGTTCCGTATCCCTCCTTTCTGCCTTCTGTCACCACTAAAAATCCTCCCTAACCAGCAGGGCCTGCTCACTAAATCCAAACTCGTTGGCATGCCCTCCTGTAATATCTGCCCTTTCTTGAGGGCACTTCTCAGGCTGGGAACCTCTTGAAAGCAGGGATTGGGCGGAGCCATGTGTCGTCAGGGCCTAAGACTGTCGACCTGACACCTAGCAGAGAAGTAAGGAGGAAAGAAACCTGTAGGTAAAGATGGTTGTCTTCATTGGTCAGTGACACTTCTAGGGGCATCATGAACTGATTTTAGGCAGAAGGTTCTGCAGCTTCCACCCCCTCCATGAGGCTGTTGCTCTCCCAGAGTGGCTGTGCTCCTATGACTGCTGCCTCCTTCTGCGGTGCCTCACGCTGCTTCAAGTGCTCGGGATTGGCTGATTTGACAAAGGAAACACCTGACAAGTCAAAAAGCTTGGAGTTTTAGGTAGATTACAAAAGATACCTTTTCTCATGCCAATTCTTTCTTCTTCGGTGTGGGTAAACTTTGGTCTATTGGGGGTATTTACAGGAAACCTGAAGTTTCCTTTCACATTTAAAATTTATCACTATATCCATCTAAAATTTAATCTTTTTAAAAAGGTTTTATTTATTTTTACAGAGCGGGGAAGGGAGGGAGAAAGAGGGAAAGAAACATCGATGTGCAAGAGACACATCTATCGGTAGCCTTTCACACACCCCCAACTGGAGACCCAGCCTGCAATCCAGGCATGTGCCCTGACTGGGAATCGAACTGGTGATCTTCCAGTTTGCAGGCTGGCACTCAATCCACTGAGCCACACCAGCCAGGGCAAAAAAAAAAAAAAAAAAAAAAAAATCTTTTGTTGATTAGTAATCTAGGTAGGATTCAAGAAACTCTAAGATAATTTTTTCTTAGGAAGAAGAATCAAGGCCTGGCTTGAATGCCTTGACTTCTATCACATTCCTTAAAGAAAAGAATATGGAAAAAGTCTTCACCTAGTAAAATGAATGTCCCTAGGCCACGGTGGTAGGTCCCACTCTGGGTCAGCTTTTAGTCATCTGCCTCATTGTCCCAGTGGCCACAGCTGTCTCCTGCATCTGGCTCTTCAATGGTCTCATTTTCAAAAGGCCTCTTCCTCCTCCTCCTCCTCCCAGATCACCTTCATCAACTCAAGGAAGCTAGGGGGCAGGCCCTGGTATTTGTGCTCCCTCAGCCTGCACCACAAGACCAAGCTGAGGCTCGCCCTGGCCATGACCTGCTCCAGGCGGACCTGATCTGCGATATTCCTGGGGATTGCCCATTTCTCCATGGCCCTCCGGAGTAGGGTCTCCAACTGCAGCACGCAGGCTGAGACTTTCTCCTCTTCCTCCTGATAGGTATTCAGATACCTCATCTGGGAGGTCCTGCTCTCCAGGCTTCCGAACACTTGCTTAAATGCCTCCAAATACTCCTCCATGCTTACAAAAGGGTTGTCTGCCTGCTCAATGTGCATGAAGTCCAGGGCGGGGCCCCGTAGGCTTTCCATCAGCCACCTTTTCTTTTCTGCCTTTGCCACTGGCCACTCTTTGACTATCTCCGTGGCCTGTTCCCACCAGATTTCAAAGGGCTCTTCCTCTGGGCCGGGCACGGTGCTCTCTGAGAACACTCTCAGCTTCCGGTACCTCATGGGGAGCAGGAGCTGAGGGGTGTGTGTGACTGCCTGTCCCAACACATGGGCCAGGAACTCCGGGGACACATAGGGCACTGTGGCTGAAGCCATTCCCTCATGCCCAGGGCTTGGAACATACCCGGGACTGTCTGCCCCTCCTTTTCTAGAAAGAGTTTCAGTCTTTTAAGAAATTCAGTGTCTTGGTTAGGAGTCTTAAAGATCACTTTCCAGACAGCCCTCCTCCCCTGAACCTCACTGGGAATCACTGAGATGTTGGTGTCCTCCAGGAGCTCTAGCAGGACAGTGCTGGAATTCTCCTGCTCCCAGAATACCTTGCCAAGCAGCCTACACCCGCCCAGAGGGTTCAGCATCTCCTGGAGCACCTCCCAAATCTCAGCCTTGTCGCACTCCACGGGGATGCCCGTGACCATCAGTGACTTGCGGTCATCTGTGCTCCCGATCTGGCACCAGTCCTCCAGCAGTACCATCGTTGCAAGCCTATATTTGCTCTAACTCTACAGGTACAATTAGTCTGTGGGGCAGGTAGGTGCTCCCTTCGGATTCCAAGTGTCCTGGATAAACTCCTGAACTTATAACTCACCAAGGAATGGGTTTCAGGTCAGCTCACACCAACTGCAGTTGCAAAGTCTTCTGGTCCAGTTACCCTTACTTGTCCAGTGGCAAGAACTCAGCAATTCTGGTTCTGTCTCTAGACCTAACCCAAGGAGGGTGGTTAGTGAATTGGTTAGGATAGCACTGCTGCCAGTGGCTCTGCAGGTTCGTGGCCACTGTTTCTCTCCCGGATGGTAGCAGCCATAGGGTGGTGTTGACCCTTCATTGGCCACAGAGGCACCGACCAGAGCTGCTCTCACACTCTCTGGGTCTCTGCCGCCTCCTGTCCCTCTGGTCAGTGTGAGGATGCCTCCACTCTTGCCCCCTGATATCCTGGAGAGAAGTCACAAGGCAGAGTGGCTGGGCCTCCTGGTGAAATAAGGGGCAGTTACCACACCACCCTCTCCTTCCCAGGAAGCACCTGAACTCTAGTTAGAGAGGGTAGACTGGGGTTCTACCCTATATTGTAGTTGTGCCTATCCCACTCTATCAGATCTCTTTGCTTAAAATGACCTTTTTTTAAATTTTCCTATTGGGTCACTGCAATCTGCCTTCCCCACCATTCGTTCATTGGACATGTCAATTGATGTCTGAGCCCCGCTGTGGCCAAAACTCAAGGTCCATCCCACATGAAGGATGAAATTAGGACATGCGGCTACTCACCTGTTTATGTGCTCCCAAATGTTCTGGAGAGTCAAGGAGCTTGTGTATTCAGCTTCTACTGCAGGAAGATGTCACCCAACTCCATCCAATGGATGTGCCTGGGTTCTCCTTAGCTCCACCAAGCCACACTGCCCTGTTACACATAAATAATAATGGTGTGTTTTTATGGCTCAATAATATCCAGTAATGAAGACTGTTAATGCACTTATTCAGAAAATATGACAATCTTTCACAATGTAACTAAATCTACTAAACAATATAATTGCTTCAGTTCTTTGATTGAAAAATGCAATTAGAAATTATTCAAACATTTATACCCAATTTAATATCAGTGCAACAATATAACATATAATATACTTTAATATAATAATGTAGGCACAATAATTTAATAGAAGTTTAGCAATTTTTAAAAATCTCAGGGCCAAATAAACTTAGAATTGTGAATTCATTCTCTTGTTATGTCTGGACAGGCTTTGCAAATACACAAGGTGTTTCCTTTGTTATGAATGTTAAGTTATTAACATGACACCTTCTTCATAGCATTTGAACTTGAGCGGGGTCATTTGAAGAAAAAGGAACAGAGAGGGAGGGCCAGTGGAAAACGGATCATGTAAAAAGGGAAGAGTGCTGACATCCCCCCGCTACTGTTGTGGAGTAGGGTCCCTATGCCACAGATGTAAACCTGCAGCCATAGAAGCAGCTACTCCTACAGCAGGTGCACTTCCCCAGTCCTTCTGGAAGCTTCTCAAGGTATGGAACATGCCAAGGGCCAGGAGGGAAAAATGATGGATCATGCCCTGGCCCAGCAGGCCTAGGGATCTGAGCTCAGTGATTTCTCTTTGCCTCACTTTCCCCTTCTGACATACAGTGTGTGTGGGGGGGTGGCGGTTTGGCAGGGGGAACCTTCCTCTTCCTTGTAATATTTTGAGGAAACATGAGATGTGAGAAGGCATCAAATGCCCACGAAGAAATATCTCTAAAGTCCACATAATGACTGCTATGCTGAGGTCAGGCTACCTTTGGGTGGTTTCTTCCTCCAAAGGCAATCCCTCCCTGCAAGGCAACCTTCAGATACAATGATAGCAAGTGATCCACAGTCCTTGATACACTAAGTCCATGGATTGAAATATTTGGATAAGAAAAAAATGTATTTTCTAACATAAAGATAAGATTGGTTGTAAATAAAAAAATTAAACAAAACAAAACAAAACAAAACTAGCCCTAGCCCTGGTGTGGCTCAGTGGATTGAATGCCTACCTGGGAACCAAAGGGTCACTGGTTTGATTACCAATCAGGGCACATGCCTGGGTTGTGGGCCACAACCCTAGTGCAGGGCATGCAAGAGGCAACCACACATTGATGTTTCTCTCCCTCTCTTTCTCCCTCCTTTCCCCTCTCTCTAAAAATAAATAAATAAATAAATAAATAAATAAATAAATATTGGTTAGACAAGGAACCAGACTTTCATATGGAAGATCCCCACTGGGTTTGCTGGATCCTTTAATTAGATAGTGACCTTGGAAAAAGTTTCTCAATCTTTCAATCTCAGATTCCTACCCTGGAAAGCGGTGATGGTAAAGCATTCATCTCCCCCAGCAGCGGCAATAATGCAATTAGTGTGGAAGCACTTGCTTCAAATGCAAAGCACACAAGGTTCAGTTCTAAGTCTAACGCCCACCTCTGGTTCTCTCCACCCCAACACGTGTATTCCTCTCCCTCCTTCTTCTCCCCTTCTTGTCCGGAGACTCTCCTGCCTCCAGCCCCCACCCCATGGTGGCGGCCTCATCCTGAAACTGTGACTGATTGTTCTCCAAATTTAACTCCACTTACCAAACTATGCCTCACTATTGGGGGAGGGAGGGGTATGCGAACTTAATCCTTCAAGGGGCAAGGGCTGACAGTGGGACAACATCTTTCGTCACACTGTCCGCAGCAATGGCCCTGCAGTAAGCAGCCTTTTGGCCCAAAACCCTCCTGGTTACTGAGCATGCCCAGACCTCCCTCTTGAGACGCCAAAGGATGGGCATCATCTCTACAGAGCTTTGCCACTGTGGAAAGAGGGGTGAGATTGTAACCAACAGGATGGAGGGACTGATACAAGGAAAAACGTGGGGACGCGAGTTAGTAGCAGAGAACCATCAACGACCGTGTTGGTGGCACAAGTGAAAATGCTTCCTGGAAGCCCAGCAACCCCGTGGCTATGGCTGGTCTAAGCACACATACACAACAAAGCCCCACAATCTTGCCTGCTTCGCCACACACAATTCAATAAATACTCCAATCACAGCCAGCACCCCATCTCCTACCCCACATTGGACACGTGCGTCCGCACTTAACGCCTCTGCCACGCGGCTCTGGCGCAGTGCGCAACTGGGGGGAGGGGGCACCAGACCGGGAAAGGCTGGAGATTTGGGGATAGGGCTTTTCCTCTCCTCTTTTTTAGGGTGGTGAAGACACCAAATCAAGACATTCTCCTGGGCCCTTCTTGGCGTAGAGGCGCAGTTAGCGGTACGTAGCGCCCTCCCGCACTATGTCTGCACCCCCACTCACTGTATGTATTAGTGGTCGTGCTCGGCCGGGCTTTGCAGACTGTACTCTCGGCTACACTCTCGGGGGCCGGGCTGTAGACCTATGTCTCCCTCCCCCACCCCACCCCCATCATTTGCTATGCCCCTCTGCATTTCTCCCCGCCATGCTGTGGGCCCCCCACCTCTGTGGATGAACTAAGTAGAACCTTCCTGTCTCAATCTCTGCTCCCAAGAGCCCACCAAAGCCAGTGGGTAAACCGAAGCTTTGGTGTCTTGCGCGAGGAACGGCCCCCACCTCTCTGCGAGGCCTGCGACATCCCTTCCCCATCCTCAGTGGAGCCCCTTCCTCTCTCCTTGGGTGCCCTGGCACCAGCCATTTTGCCCCCCTTTCCCCATCCATCGCCTCACGTCCTGGTCAAGGGGAAGGAGTCTATGGCCCACCTCCGAAATGCTGTAGAGGAGAGGCGCCAGGACCGGACAGGTGGGAGAGAAGGACGCTGGGCCAGGGGCTGCGCCCTCGGACCCCCGCCCCCGCGTGCCTCCGGCACACTCACCCTGGAGCTGACATCGGTCAGCGGTCCCTCGGCTCCACGCCCCTTAGCCAGTGGTCTGGCCGCTTCACTTCCGGAGCGCGGGGCTCTGGGCGGTGCGGCCCTCCCTCCGTCCCCCGCGCCCAGTCCGCTCCCGGGCGCCCCACCCACGCCCCGCCCGCGCCTGCCTCCGCCCGCCGCTGCCGGGAACTGGCAGCCTCCCGCTCCCGCTGCCGCAGCGGCCACCCTCCCAGATCTAACTTTGCTGCTGCCCGGAGCTCACGCGGCGGCGGGGGGGGCGTGGGCAGGGAGGGGAGATAGTAGGGTCAGGGGGAGGGACTGGGAGGGAGGGTCGCCCACTCGCCAGCTCGGCTTCCTCTCTGTGCACCTTGCGGTCGGCAGAGAGCTGCAGCAGCCGGGGGGCTGTACACAGAGAGAGGCGGACTTAGGGACCGCAGACGGACGGACGGACGGAGGGAACCCTCCCTGAGCCCCCGCACCATGGCCGAGAAGAAGCAGTCTGGGAAGGCGGCAGAGGACGAAGAGGTCCCTGCCTTTTTTAAAAACCTGGGTTCGGGCAGCCCCAAGCCCCGGCAGAAATTCTGTGGCATGTTTTGCCCAGTGGAAGGGTCCTCGGAGAACAAGACCATCGACTTCGATTCGCTGTCGGTGGGCCGGGGCTCGGGGCAGGTGGTGGCTCAGCAGCGGGACGTCGCCCACTTGGGCCCCAACCCGCATCCGCCGTACTCCCGGCAGGGCCGGCGCGCCGTTGGGGAGCCATCTGTTGAATCGGGCCGGAAGGTGGAGATCCGAAGGGCCTCGGGCAAGGAAGCCCTGCAGAACATCTACGACCAGGTTGGTTATGGGGGGAGGGGAAGATTTGCGAAGGAGGACAGAGCAGGGGGACCGCTCCTCCCTCGCATCCCAGCCTGCCCACCGCCCTGCCGCTCCCCACATGTGTTCAAGCACCCCACCCTAACCTGCCCTTCTCCGCGCAGGGTGCCGAGAGGCTCGGGCTCGGCGGTGGGCGGCTGTGTGCCCACAAAGGCTGCCCGCGCCTCCCCGGGTCTGGGAGGTGGAGCATGGTGGGGAGAGGATGGTGGGGAAAGGCTGGGCTGATCCCCGGTGGAGGTCGCATGGTGGGGGGTGGGGATGGGCGTCGGTTCCATTCTTCTTAAATCCTCCCGGGTGGCTCCCGATGGCAGCTGTGGCTGTGTGTCCCACCCTTTTTTTGATGCAGCTCAGAGCGTGCGGTGGAGGGCTCGAGTAAAGCCCCGCGGGCTCCCGGGGGGTCGGGAGGGCGGGGGCTCCGACGGCTGCTTCCCACTGCGCGTTGCTCGTCCTGCGCGCTCTACCTCACAGCGCCTCCCGCGCGCTCCGCGCTCCCGTCCGGAGCTGGAGGCCAGTACCATGGTCAGCTCCTCCTGGAGAATCTCGTCACCCTGACTCTCTCTGGTTCGCAAAGTGAGAAGAACCAGGGAGGCGGTGGAGTCACCCGAGGAAACCCAGATACTCCTAAACAGCCCTTGTGGAGAACAAAGTTCCGCTAAGTATCTCTTAGCAAGGGCTTCCCAGAGCGCGCCCGCCCTATTTGGGAGGTGCTTTGGAGATGGGGACTAAGTGGATTATCTTCAAAGGGTAAAGAGAAAAGGAAAGTGGGAAACACTTCACGTTTTGAAAAGATTGTCAAAAATGGATGGGACGCCCTGTATTGCGTTGATGGGTAACAAAGGGGATCAACTTGGTAAACCTTGATTTTAGAAAATGTTCTTCACCTCTGGCAAATTATGCACAGTGTGCATTTCAAGTGCAGTTGTCTTCTCACATCACGGTCTTTTTTCTTTATCGAAGAGACCCGCATACTCGTGCAGTACCCCAACCCCCTGCCACTCACACAGCCTTAATTTTTTCAGCTGATGAATTGCAGTGTGCAGTGTGTCATCACTTGTTTGCTATTTCTCTCCCAGGGCCATTGCTGAAGATGAGGAATCAGTCAATGATTAATTATTAATTGGATACCTATTGTGTGCCTTGCCTTGTGGGGCTGGGACAAGGTTAGGTATACGAAACGTTTACGGCAACTGCTTCCTAAGGGGCCTCCAGAGTAGTAGGGAGTGGTCTAGTGATCCCACAAGCATTTTGTAGCTCAGCAGTCAGGCTGTGTGCTCACAATGAACACATCAGAAAACCATGAACAATTGGTGATTGATGGCCCAAACGTGTTTCCTGATGTGGCAGAGAGTTTTGCAGTTTTCACTCTTATAGAGTCAATTCTAGGAAAGGTAAACCACTTGCTGTCCCGTTTAAAGATGCGGCAACTAATTACTTAATTAATTCCTCTTCCCCCAGCCCTGTCCTGAGATCTGTTTACATAGGGGCTACCTGATATTCATATTTCACCAAGAGTCAACCAGAAGAAACTTAATCCAAAAAACTCACTTGTTCCAAGTGATTAGACAAACTTTTACAATTGAAGTAAAAGTTTCTAACAATGTAACTAATACTGAAAGCAGAGTGAGGATGAAATAACCTCTCTACATGAGTACATGGGGTGAGGCCACACCATGATCGTATAGCATCACGGTTCCATGATATTCTCAGCTTCAACATGCTGTGCTTGCTGGTGATTCTGAGGACTTCAAGGGAGTGGGAAATGGCTGTGAGATAAGGAAGAGATCCTTTAAAACATGGCGACTCGGGCAGAGATGAAAAGTGGCCACCTCGGTAATGATGGCAGTGAATTAAAGCTTGAGTTTGAAAGGCAAATTTCACTGGGTTGAATCACACATCTCTTTTTCTGTTCATTTAGAATCTTAGTCATATGATCATCAGAGCTAGTTGCTTGAATACACTCTAGATTTCATAGAAATTCTAAATTGTAAGTCCAGGTCACATGGAAGAAGGAAATTTATTTTAAAAATATTTTATTTATTTATTTTTAGAGAGAGGGGAAGGGAGGAAGAAAGAGAGGGAGAGAAACATTGGTGTGTGGCTGCCTCCTGTTTGCCCCCAACCCGGGACCTGGCCTGCAACCCAGGCATGTGCCCTGACTGGGAGTTGAACTGGTGACCCTTTGGTTTGTAGGCTGGCACTCAATCCACTGAGCCATACCAGCTAGGGCAGAAGAAGGAAGAAGGATTTTAAAGAGGAAGTATCCAATCAAAATTCCAGACAGTTTTAGACTCTGCAAACCCACATTTGCTTCAGTTGCCCTGTTATTAGTAATAGAGGGTGATTCCAGCTTGGTCTTTCTGTAGCCTTCCCTGAATTTTCATTTTCAATATTGCCTTATCACAGAAGGGTTATTCCCATGGGCTTTGTTAAAAGCACAGTTGGGCCCACCATTTTGACTAGATCGCGTGGCCGTTACTTAGATATCCGCTAATGAGCGCAGTGACTGCCAGCGTCTCAGTGCATTCCTATCTGAAGCTCTGGTATGGGGTGGGGGGCACTGAGCAAGTGGATCTCGGGGGCCTCTGGCTCACGTCCTACCTCCACCCTGGAATCTGTCTTCATAGCTGTTGTTGATACGTGGTCAGAAGTAGCTTTGCCCACCAGCCACATTAGGGGTTCTGCTGTCCCTCTAGCACGGCTTTGAGAAGGCAGAGAACAGGCTCCTCTAGCCTGGGTGTCACGTGTGGGAGACAAGGAAAGGTGTCTGCGTTTGCATTTGCAGGTGTCAGCATGTCAGCCCCAGGAAGCACTGGGTGCGACTTGGGCTGGGCTGCTGGGTTTTGGTGAAGGGAAAGAGCCAGTGCTGTGAATGCAAATAAGAAAAGCTTCTGTCTCATTATTTTCTTTGTCCTTTGTGCCCTTGAGGAAGTCCACCTTGGGCTGCAGGTAGGCTAAATTGATGACCACCTCTTGGAATTCAGAGCTGCAGGTCATTACTGTTGGCCAGATCTCCCTTGACAGTGCCCAGGTGTCCCTCAGTCTCCTCCTTTCCTCTTGGAAATTCCCTCCATTCAATCACCTCGGGCACAATTTAGCCAATGCCAACTATTCCACCAAGGAAACTGGATCAGGAGCAGCCTGTGCAAAGGGGCTCCCAGGCCCTTCTCCCAGCAACAAACCACCTGTGTAGACAAGAGTGGCAGGGGAGTGATTCTCCTCTCCTCCAGGGCAGGCACCAGTCAGTGAACTGCACAAAAGTGGACTTGACAGTGAACTTGACACAGTCTCCCAGTGTGTACAGTGCTTTCTGATACACCCTGCCCTTCTGTGTCCCCTGCTCCTCTCCTTATGTTGATTATCTCCCAGCACTGAATGCCCAGTTAACTCTGCTGCCCTCTCACTGTTCAATGCCACCCCTACCCTATCCTGATGGTAATGCTTCTTCTAGATCTTTCTTCCTCCAAAGGCAACAAATTCTGAAATCACTCTCTTCCCCTTTGCCCTCCCCCTCCCATTCAAAATCCTCACCGTGTGTTAATCTTAGCTAGAGAGAAATCCCACTGATTGAAGACAATTTGCGTATCAGTCATTCACAGAAGGGGGATTGAGAGAAATCCCCCTTCTGTGAATGACTGATACGCAAATTGTCCCTAGACATACTTGTTTGATAACAGGCTAGTGTTGGCCTATTCAACAGAAAGAACGTCTGGTTAGCATGATGTGTGGTAGAGATTTGGCTGGGAGCTGAGAATAAGGGTATTGATTTGATACTTTAAAAGCCACATTGTTTCAAAGGAGAAGACACAAACGTGAACATTTATGTGCTCAGGATTCCAAAAAAAACCTATGACCTACCTGGGTTCAAAGGGAGAGAGGTTTGCTTGGGAGGAGAAGTAAATGGTGACAATCCATAATTATTGGTTGCTCTTAATTTCCCAAATGATTATTGAAGTAATCATACAGTTAACTTTAAAGTTCTAATTGTGGTGAAACACACATAACAAAATTACCATTTTAACCATTTCTAAGTGTACAGTTGCTGTGAAATATATTCGTATAGATGTACAACCCATCTCCAGAGCTTTTTCATCTTGCAAAACTGAAATTCTTTGCCTGTTAAACAGTAGCTTCTCATATCTCCCTTCCCCAGCCACCATTCTGCTCTCTGGCTCTATGAATTTGACTCCTCTGGGGATCTCACATATGTGGAGTCATACCCTGTTTGACTTTTTGTGACTGGCTTATTTCACTGAGCGTAATGTCCTTAGGATTCATCCATGTAGCATGTGACAGGATTTCTTTTTTTAAGGCTGAGTAATATTCCTATAATTAAATAAATTTTAATGAGTTATTGATATTGAACAGTAGTTGCTCAGTTAATAGACCCACAATGAATTATGGAAGGAAGTATTGTAAGAAGGGTTCCATATGGGGTGAGATAGACCCCTGCCATCACCACCACCTGGAGGCCAGGGCTTGAGTAGAAGGAACTCCCACCAGCAGAATATCTTTCTCCCTTGAGCTCAAAGGTCGGGGGGAGATTTCTGTCATTGTATTTTGAGTGAGAGCGTCTGGCCATGACCTCTTGCATATTGCTTGTTGGTTCATGAACTCGTGGTCCATGGAAATCTGCATAGGGCTGGACATCTTCCTACTTTGGTGAAGACAAGCTAGAGTTCTTAAGGGTCCTCTGTGTCAGTGTCGCTTTCCCCTTCCTTGAGAAAGAAGGGAGAGTCAGAATTGACTGTGAAGTCAACGATGCTACCGCTGAGTGCCAGAGCTCCAAGGAGACCTTGAGATTGTTTAATCACCACACTCTGGAGGTGGAGGAAGTGATGGCCAGGAAAACAGGACTCCACGCCAGGGAGAACAGTGACAGTCCTCGGACCAGAATGGAGGCCTCTCGCTGCCCGGTCTCTCTGCCGTCCTATATCAGTAAAACCTTGTTATTTGTGTAGCGTTATAAAACTCTAGAAGGTACATTTATATTATATCCTATATTTCAGAATGTATAGAATACTCGTATATTATTTTAAAACTTGCCCCAACACCTTCTGATAAAGGCATTACCCCCTTTAATGCCTAAGTGTAAATAAGGGCATGTGTTCTAAGGGGTAGGTAGGCCCTGCGCTAAAAATTTTGTATGTGCTATGTCACTAATGCTAAAACAACTCTATTGAGTAGGTAGTACTGCTATCCTTATTTTGCTATATGTGTGGCTGAAGGTAAAAGAAACATGCAAAGCAACTTGCTAATTAAAATCAGGAGGCAGGGTCTGAACCCAGATCTGTGTGACTGAAGAGCTTCTTAATCACTATGAGGTACTGCTTTTTATGTCAACTATTTTTTTTTATCTTCAAAGAATTCACTGTTGCAAAAGAAAAAAATCCTGTGCCTGCCATTTTTGTTTTCTGTTTTGCAATGTACTCTTTGAAGCCATTTATAAAAGAGACTGTTGGTCCGTCTTTACGAACATGCCCTAAACTGCAGATATGCCGTCCATCCTTTTCTTAAAGCATGAGATGTCTTCAAATTCCACTAGGATGGGGAGTATGAATGACATGCTTTTCTAAGATTGAAGCAATGTGATGACAGCGTGGTATTTCCACTTGATGTAAAACCATGAATGACAAGCAAATACTGAGGGAGCCGCCGATATTTGGCAGGTGGCTGATGGGCCGAGTTTGGTTGGCAGCACTGACCAGGAGCCGCACACAAACAGTCCTTGGATGGGGAGGCAGCAGGCTCTGAAGGTGGCTTGGGTTTACTTGGAAGACCTGATAGATGGCTTGCCTAAGTTCTGACTCTGAGGCAGCTCTGCGACAGAAAGCACTCTGGGCTGGGAGTCCGGAAGTCCAGCTGCATTCCCGGCTCTGTCGTTCACTGGCCAAGCTAACTGCTCAGTCTCCTAAACCTGGGGCTGTTGTCAGGCCTGAATCTGTAAGGCTCCTTCTCCCATTTTCACTAAAGGCCCTGAAGGAATGCTGTTGCTGGGTATTTTTAAAAGATTTTTATTTTTAGAGAGTGGAGAAGGGAGGGAGAGAGGGAGAGAAGCATCAATGTGCAAGAGATACATTGGTTGTTTCTCGCGCACCCCCCAGCTGGGGCCTGGCCCACAACCCAGGCATATGCCTGATTGGGAATCGAACCAGCGACCTTTCAGTTCACAGGCCAGCACTCAATTCACTGAGCCACAGCAGCTGGGGCTCTTTTTTTTTTTTTTTTAATTGAGGTAAAATTCACGTAACATAAAATTCTCATTTTAACCATTTTAGTCGACAATTCAGTGACTTTAGTACATCACAGTGTTGTGCAGCCATCACTACAGTCTAATTTCAGAACATTTTCATCACTCCAGAAAGGAACTCCATATCCATTAAGCAGTCATGTCCTGTTACCCCCCAGCCCCCACCCCCACCCTTGGCAACCAGGATTCTGCTTTCTGTCTCCCTGGAGTTGCCTGTTCTGGACATTTTGCATAAATGGAACCATGCCTTACATAACCTTTGTGTCCGGCTTCTCTCATGTAGTGACATGCTTTCAAGGTTCATTCACATTTTGGCTGTGTCAGTCCTTCCTTCCCCTTTATCTTGGGACAATATGCATTGTTTGTATATAGCACATTTATTTACCATTCACCAGTTGGTGAACATTTAGATTGGTTTCACTCTTGGGCTGTTACGAATAATACTGCTATTAGCATTCTTTTAAAAGTTTTTGTTTAAACACATGTCTTTAGTTCACTTAGCTATATGCTAAGGATGGGAATCGCTGGGTCATATGATAATTCCATGTTTAGCTTTTGGAACAATCACCAAACTTTTCCACAATTTTACCACTTTTTTCCATCCCTGCCAACAAAGGGTTCTGATGTCTGCACATCCTCCACAGCACTGGTTATTTTCCCTTTTCAATAATTATAAACATCCTAGCGAGTGGAAAATGGTGTCTCATTGTGGTTTGAATTTGTATTTCCTTAATGACTACTGATGTGGAGCATCTTGTCATGTGCTTGTTGGCGTATATCTTCTTCAGAAAAATATCTATTCAAGTCCCTTGTGAATTTTTAAAATCGAGTTGTTTGTTTCCTGTTCAGTTATAGGAGTTCTTTATATAGTTTGGATACTAGCCCATTATCAGATACATTATCTGCAAATAATGTTCTCCTGCTCTGTGGGTTCTCTTTTCACTTTCTAGGGTGTCCTTTGATGCACAAAAGTTTTCAATTTTGATGAAGTCCAGTTTATCTATATTTTCTTTTAATGCTTATGCTTTTGATGTTAGTTATTCCTGGCTGTTCTAGGACTGCTGGATCAATTGAAATCTATAAGGGAAGTTCCAGAGCTTCATTTCCTAAAATGATGTTCACGTAACTAAATTCTATTGCTTTATGGGAACTTAAATTTATTAAGAATAGCATTTGCAGTAGGTTAGTGTTCTTGAGTGCTTTGGGTACTGCGTAGGTCTGGTTTTTCTGTATCAGGATCCTATTCATGCAAAGAAAGTCCCTCTGTGTGTGTGTACTCACACATATATGTGGTGTTATATAATGGTACATATATAATATTTATAGGGCAGTGATTAACAAGCTGAATTTAGGAAAATAAATTTGAGAAACTAATTGAATTCAGTTTTTTATTTTGCTTTATTTTTTAGAGGTAACACAACAAAGTACCATATTTACCATAGGTTATCCTGATAAGCAAATTTTTTTAAAAGAAAGAAATCACCGATGATCTTACTATCTAGAAATGAGTACTGGTAGCATTTTGTCATATTGTTTTTTCCAGTGTCTATACTTCCACCAAAAATTAGTGCTTTTTAGCATCCTGGACATCATGGGGTATTAATAGCCTTACAGATATTTCCCAAATTTGTAGATGACAAGTGGCATCCTTCTTTTTGCCCATTTCCTATTGATGTATTCATATGTTACACATTGATTCATAAAAATTGTATATTAAAATGTATCCACTTTAATGTCACTTGTTGCATGTTTTTTTCCTAGTTTGCTTCTAATTTTGTATGGCCTTTTTTTTTTAAGCATCCACATTTAAATTTTACACACAGTTAAGTCAATTTATGTCTTCTGACTTTTTTTGCCTTTCAAGATTATTACTTATATTTTCTTTTAAAACTTTTTTGGGTTCTGTGTTTATATTTAAATCTGGCAATTAATTTTTGTTTATAACTTGAAGTGAGGTATAACAGTTTTTCAAGTAGTGAGCTAGTTGTCCTAATGGTTCATTAAATAATTGGTATTTTTTATTTTTTATATACTCAACTCTCTACAAATGTCTGGATGTGTATGGCTTCCTGCTCTTCTCCATTGAGCTGCCTTACTAATTTTATAATGGTTCAATGCTACTTTAGTTACTGTTATTTTTAAATATCTTTGCTTTTCTTCATTTTTTTCCATCATTCGCCTGCATTTTCCATGAAAGATATTTTCGATGATAGAAACCTGATGTGATTTTTACCAGACTATATTAAATTTATATACTGAACTATAGGAAATATTTTTTAAGATAGTGAGCCTTTCTACCTAACTTTATAGTATATCCCCTTTTCTCAGGTACCTTGTTCTAGTCCTCTGAAATTTTTTGTTACATTTATTCCTAGATGTTTCGTTGGTATTGTGAATGGGAAATTTCCCCATTATATTTTGAAATTTCCATCTGGCTGACTCTTGGCATTTTATATTAATTAATAATAGATTGCCTTATGGGACTCACTCTTGGTTCAAATGGTTTTCAATTGATTCTCTTTTCAATTTATTATCTAGTGTTACTTTTATGTCTTTTCCCAATGCTTTTTTTTGGTATTTCTCTTCTTTGTCGATTACATTGGCTAGACCTTCTAGAAATGTGTTGGATGCTGGTGGTAGTAGGAGGTTCCCTGTTTGATTTCTGACTTTAATGAAATCTCTATGCTTTCATTATTGTTTGAGAGTGATACCCTCAGTCCCGTCAAATAATCATTCAGTTCTTACTTGTGCATGCTGCCAACATCTTTCATCCAGCGACCGCCAGGCCCACACGTGCAGTTGAATGAGTGGGGTTCATTACTTGCTGAACCAAGGGAGAATGCATGCGGGGCAACTGGGGGCTGTCTCTGTGGGAGGGTAGGTTCTACAGAGAGCCCTGAACTGTGGTGACTTTGGGGAGGGTCTGAGGAAGGGAGGGTTTCCTCTGGACTGGGTGCTGTCATGTTGTAGGGGACATTCTATGACTGGCTATCTCGAGAAGCCTTATCCAAAAAGGGTAGGTTACTGGCTGATGTGGCTCATTTGGTTGGAGTGTTGTCCTGTAGACCAAAAAGTCATGGGTTCAATTCCCAGGAGGGGCACAAAAAGGGTAGGTTAGACTGTGGCCCAAGCTGTGACTGGCAGAGAAGCAGTGGGCACTCATGTGAGTGAGGATGGGCGGCATTCGGTATTTTGTGACTTGGACAAAGTTTTTATATATATATTTATTTATTTTAATGTATTTTATTGATTATGCTATAACAGTTGTCCCATTTTACCCCCTTCACTCCCCTCCTCCCTGCACACCCCCTCCCTCCCACATTCCCCCCCTATAGTTCATGTCCATGGGTCATACTTATAAGTTCTTTCGCTTCTACATTTCCTATACTATTATTACCCTCCCTGTTTATTTTCTACCTACCATTTATGCTACATATTCTCTGTACCTTTTCTCCCTCTCTCCCCCTCCCACTCCCCTGTTGATAACCCTCCACGTGATCTCCATTTCTGTGGTTCTGTTCCTGTTCTAGTTGTTTGCTTAGTTTGCTTTTGTTTCTGTTTTAGGTGTGGTTGTTAATAACTGTGCATTTGCTGTCATTTTACTGTTCATATTTTTTATCTTCTTTTTCTTAGATAAATCCCTTTAACATTTCATATAATAAGGGCTTGGTGATGATGAACTCCTTTAACTTGACCTTATCTGAGAAGCACTTTATCTGCCCTTTCATTCTAAATGATAGCTTTGCTGGATAGAGCAATCTTGGATGTAGGTCCTTGCCCATCATGACTTGGAATACTTCTTTCCAGCCCCTTCTTGGGGTCTCTTTTGAGAAATCAGCTGACAGTCTTATGGGAACTCCTTTATAGGTAACTGTGTCCTTTTCTCTTGCTGCTTCTAAGATTCTCTCTTTATCTTTAATCTTGGCTAATGTAATTATGATGTGCCCTGGCGTGTTCCTTTTTGGGTCCAACGTTTTTGGGACTCTCTGAGCTTCCTGGACTTCCTGGAAGTCTATTTCCTTTGCCAGATTGTGGAAGTTCTCCTTCATTATTTGTTCAAATAAGTTTTCAATTTTTTGTTCTTCCTCTTCTCCTTCTGGTCCCCTATAATTCAGGTGTTGGAACGTTTCAAGATGTCCTGGAGGTTCCTAAGCCTCTCCTCATGTTTTTGAATTCTTGTTTCTTCATTCTTTTCTGGTTGGATGTTTCTTTCTTCCTTCTGGTCCACACTGTTGATTTGAGTCCCAGTCTCCTTCGCATCACTATTGGTTCCCTGTACATTTTCCTTTGTTTCTCTTAGCATAGCCTTCATTTTTCATCTAATTTGTGACCAAATTCAACCAATTCTGTGAGCTTCCTGATTACCAATGTTTTGAACTGTGCATCTGATAGGTTGTCTATCTCTTCATTGCTTAGTTGTATTTGTTCTGGACCTTTGATATGTTCTTTCATTTGCGACATTTTTTTTTGTCTTGGTGCGCCTGTTATGTAAAAGGGCAGAGCCTTAGGTGTTCACCAGGGTGTGGCAACCCACGTTGCTTGGCTGTGACGCAATATGTCAGGGAGGGGTCCGAGAGAGAACAATGACGCTTGCTCCACTCTCTGCAGGATTTCAGTCGCTTCCCCTGCTACCCACAATCACATTGGGCCCTTCTGGTGCTGCTTCCCAGTGTGTGGGTTTCTGTATGTCCTATGCCCCTGTGGGTCTCTTCAAGTAACTCTTCCTGTGAGGCTGGGAGTTTCTCCTGCTGTTGTCTCAACCCCCACAGGTGTTTTCAATCAGAGGTTTGAGGCTTTCTTTCCCTGAGCTGGAGCCCTGGGTTGCTCGGTCTATAGCCTGGTCCTCCAGCTGCTGCCTTGCCTGTCCAGCTCCACAATCAGCCACAGCCTTCCCAGCCTTGCCGCGAGTCCTCTCCACCTGTTGCCCATCTCGACCCCTCCTACCAGTCTGGGTGAATGTTTCTTCTTTATCTCCTTGGTTGTCGGACTTCCATACAGTTTGATTTTCTGTCAGTTCTGGTTGTTTCTTGTTTTTTAAATTGTTGTTGTCCTTCCTTTGGTTGTGAGAGGAGGCATAGTGTGTCTGCCTACGTGTCCATCTTGGCCGGAAGTCCCAATGTTTATATTTTATTGGATGTGGCCGTGGAGGGGTCTCATTTCTGTCCTGATGCACTCTGGTCACTAAGTGGTCTTGTCTGACGCTGATGCGCTGTGACATTTACTTTCAACAGGAGAACACCGGGACTTGCGGTGAGAGCCAGGCCTGCTCTCGGCAGTTATTTTCTGTTTCTCACTCTACTGCGAAAATCAGGGATTAATGTGGAAAGATTATATTCTGTAATGTTTTTTATCTGTTTCTGTTTTATAGATATCTTCCTACCCACACTGAAGATGTCAAATAATTTTCTGAACTCCACCCCCATTGCCACCCCCAGGATAGTATCTCCTATCCCTTGTTCTATAATAGTTGTTCATAAGCTTGCTATTGTCTTCTGTGTATTTACTTTTGGTTCAGGTGAGATCCCTTCAGAAGCCATGTTTTGGGCGGAGAAACGTGTGACTGCCATTGTCCCAGTTCTGTGACCACACGCACAGCTGAACCTTATTTATTAGGCTCACCTTTGAGGATCAATTCAAACACCAGCTCCTGTCCAAGTCCCATTGCCTGGTGCCAGGTTGCAGACTTTGGCTTCACTTAGGTTAAATTTCAAAAATACATTTGGGGAATAACTTCAGGGTTGCCAAAATTTTCTTTGTTACCAAAATAGGGACACTGAAAAGAAATGACTATGTAATATGATCTCATAAAATGAAAAACACTTTAGCACCAAAACTGTTAAAGAGAAAATAACTCTAGAATTAAAAAATATGCAGAAGTTGAACTTTATGAAAAATTAAATGCATTGACATAAAATTCTCATTGTGACCTAGATCTGTGAACACTTTGTGACTTGGATCCTGGCCCGCAGGATCCGCTGTTGCAGCTGCAATATACAAATACACACGGACTACAGAAATCCTGTGGAGAAAAAGGGATGGCATGGCCACTATCTAAGTGAGAGAGGGCGAGAGGGCTAGAGAGAGCCCAAGAGAGAGAGCTGACCCCCACCTGGACAGGTTTTTATTGCTTTTCTGGGCACATTACATTGAGGATGGTCCTCATTTACTATGCATAGGTTTGTTTTGGGTGGTTATCTTTTGCAAACAAAGGAGAGGATGTTGCTGAATACATCAAAGAAGGATATTTGCAATGTAAAGGGAGAAATGGTCGAAACCGGTTATGCTCCATATCTGGAAGGTCTAGCTCAGATTTTAGGAAGATAAAGATATTTAGTAAACATTTGTTGCCTCAGGGTGAGGGAGTTTTAGCAAGAGCAAGTCTCATAGCAGTCAAGGTACAATGCAGGCCTGATTCCCCACAGGAGAACCTACCCATGGGCGTGGGTCCTGCCCACCAACCTCTCTCACCACTGGCTCTTCCGAGTAGGGGCTGAGCCACATTTCCCACACTTGGAATAGTTCCCCACGACTTTGCCCAGGCGGCTGCCAGATTAGCCTCAGTGCGGCAGCCTCTTTCTGAGCTCTCCTAGTCTGCCCTCCTGCACAGCCTCTTTCCAGCAGTTGCTGTCTCTGTGGGATAAAGAGATATGATCCCTTACAGGCCAGCAGGAGCAACTGTTTGAAATCGCCTGGTATGGGTTTTAAGCAGCTATATGAAGACACACAGACTGGAAATAACTGCTGTGAAGGAGGAAGTTTTTGTGCTCACAGGTGCCTAGAAACAGGAGACAAGATCACCGACCAAAATGGAGGCATAGATAGATACAATTTGCCTCCTTGAACAACCAAAAGAAGGACAACAACAAACTTAAAAACAAAAAATGAGAACTGCCAGAAAATTGAACTGTATGGAAACCCAACAACCAAGGAGTTAAAGAAGAAACATTAATCCAGACAGCACCACAACTGATTGAAGAGGGTTGTCCCACCCTCGCAAATACCTAAGGCTCCACACCTTACATTGTAACAGGTGTGTCAAGGCAAAGTAATGTGGCCCGAATGAAAGACCATATCAAAACTCCAGAAAAAGAACTAAGTAATAAGGAGATAGCCAACCTATCACATGCAGAGTTCAAAACACTGGTAATCAGGATGCTCACAGAAATGGTTGAGTATGGATGCAAAATAGATGACGAAGTGAAGGCTATGCAAAGTGAAATAAAGAAAAATATATAGAAAACTAACAAAGAAGGGAAGGAAACCAGGACTCAAATAAATGGTGTGGACCAGAAGGAAGAAAGAAACATTCACCCAGAACAGAATGAAGAAACAAGACCTCAAAAAAATGAGGAGAGGCTTAGGAACCTCTAGGACAACTTTGAACATTCCAACATCTGAATTATACGGGTGCCAAAAGGAGAAGGGAAAGAGCAAGAAATAGAAATCTTATTTGAAAAAATAATCAAGGAAATCTTTTCCAATCTGATGAAGGAAGTAGACTTCCAGGAAGTTCAGGAAGCTCAGATAATCCCAAGGAAATTGGACCCAAGGAGGAACACACCAAGACACACCATAATTACATTACCCAAGATTAAAGATAAGTAGAGAATCTTTTTTTTTTGAGTTTTCACATAAATGCACTTTTTTGATGTATTTATTGATTATGCTATTACAGTTGCCCCATTTCCCCCCCTTCACTCAACTTCATCCTGCCCTCCCCCTCCCTCTCACATTCCCCCCCTATAGTTCATGTCCATGGGTCATACTTATAAGTTCTTTGGCTTCTACATTTCCTACACTATTCTTACCCTCCCCCTGTCTATTTTCCACCTATCATTTATGCTATTTATCTCTGTACCTTTCCCCTCTCTCTCCCCCTCACAATCCCCTATTGATAACCCTCCATGTGATCTGCATTTCTGTGGTTCTGTTTCTGTTCTAGTTGTTGGCTTAGTTTGCTTTTGTTTTGGTTTTAGGTGTGGTTGTTAATAACTGTGAGTTTGCTGTCATTCTTACTGTTCCTATTTTTTAACTTCTTTTTCTTAGTTAAGTCCCTTTAACATTTCATATAATAAGGGCATGATGATGATGAACACCTTTAACTTGACCTTATCTGAGAAGCACTTTATCTGCCCTTTCATTCTAAATGATAGCTTTGCTGGATAGAGCAATCTTGGACGTAGGCCCTTGCCTTTCATGATTTGGAATACTTCTTGCCAGCCCCATCTTGCCTGTAGGGTCTCTTTGGAGAAATCAGCTGACAGTCTTATGGGAACCCCTTTGTAGGTAACTGTGTCCTTTTCTCTTGCTGCTTCTAAGATTCTCTCCTTCTGTTTCATCTTGGGTAATGTAATGATGCTGTGCCTTGGTGTGTTCCTCCTTGGGTCCAGCTTCTTTGGGACTCTCTGAGCTTCCTGGATTTCCTGGAAGTCTATTTCCTTTGCCAGACTGGGGAAGTTCTCCTTCATTATTTGTTCAAATAAGTTTTCAATTTTTTGTTCTTCCTCTTCTCCTTCTGGCACCCCTATAATTCGGATGTTGGAACGTTTCAAGATGTCCTGGAGGTTCCTAAGCCTCTCCTCATTTTTCCGAATTCTTTTTTCTTCATTTTTTTCTGGTTGGATGTTTCTTTCTTCCTTCTGGTCCACACCATTGATTTGAGTCCCAGTTTCCTTCATATCACTATTGGTTCCCTGTAGTCTCTCTTTGTTTCTCTTAGCATAGGCTTCATTTTTTTCATCTAATTTGTGACCAAATTCAACCAATTCTGTGAGCTTCCTGATTACCAGTGTTTTGAACTGTGTATCTGATAGGTTGGCTATCTCTTCCTCGCTTAGTTGTATTTTTTCTGGAGCTTTGAAGTGTCCTGTCATTTGGGCCTTTTTTTTTTTGTCTTGGCGCCTCTGTTACTTAAAGGGGCAGAGCCTTAGGTGTTCCCTGGGGCAGGGTAACGGTGATAGCTATGCTGTGACGCTGTATGTGGGGGAGGGGCCGAGAGGGAGCAATGGCGCCTGCTCCATTCTCCACCAGACTCCAGTCACTCCACCCGCTACCCACAATCAGATTGGGCCCCTCTGGTGCTGGTTCCCGAGTGGGTGGGCTTGCGCACACTCTAGGCCCCTGTGGGTCTCTCCAACGACCTCTCCTGTGAGGCTCGGAGTTTCTCCTGCTGCCGCCCCAACCCCCACGGGCACTTTCAATCAGAGGTTTGAGGCTTTATTTCCCCACTCTGGAGCCCTGGGTTACGTGGTCTGCTTCCCTCCCCGCCGTTCGTCTGGGTTTATCTGTGCACGAATGTGGGCCCGTGGGGTGCTACCCGCCACTCTGTCTGCCCCGTTCTCTGCCACTCTGAGTCCGGCCCTCTCAGTTTATCTGTGCGTGAATGTGGGGCCGCAGGGCCTGCCAGTTGTCGGATTGCCTGCCCCGTTAGTCCCACACTCCGCCAGTCTCGGTCCTGCCATGGCCATGCGAGTCCTCTCTGCCCCGGTGACCGTCTCCGCCCTTCCTACCAGTCTGGATGCATGCTTCCTTTTTATCTACTTGGTGTTGGACTTCCTTGCTGTTCGATTTTCCGTCAGTTCTGGTTGTGTGAGGAGGCGCAGTGTGTCTACCTACACTGCCATCTTGGTTCTCCCACCAGTAGAGAATCTTAAAAGCAGCAAGAGGAAAGGAGAGAGTTACCTCCAAAGGAGTTCCCTTTAGACTGTCCGCTGATTTCTCAAAAAACTTACAGACAAGGAGGGACTGGAAAGAAGTATTCCAAGTTATCAAAGGAAAGGACCTACATTCAAGATTACTCTATCCAGCAAAGCTTTCATTTAGAATGGAAGGGCAGATAAAGTGCTTCCCAGATAAGGTAAATATTAAAGGGACTTATCTAAGAAAAAGAAGTCAAAACTATGAACAGTAAAATGATGACAAACTCATAACTGTCAACAACCAAACTTGAAAACAAAAACAAACTAAGTGAACAACTAGAATAGGAATAGAATCACAGAAATGGAGATCACATGGAGGATTATCAGCAGGGAGGGGGAGGGAGGAGAATTGGGGAAAAGGTACAGGGAATAAGAAGCATAAATGGTAGGTAGAAAATAGACAGGATGAGGGTAAGAATAGCATAGGGAGTGGAGAAGCCAAAGAACATATATAGAAGCCATGGACATGAGCAAAGGGGGGCAATGCTGGTGGGAGGGCTGCTGCAGGGAGGAGGGAGGTAAAGGGGAGAAAAAACATGGAACAATTGTAATAGCATAATCAATAAAATATACTTAAAAAAAAAAAGAAACAGGAGACAGAGCCAGCACACAGGGCTACACGGAAGCAGCAGGGTTGGCTAGGAGGCAGAGGGAGCGAGGGGATTACCAGGAAAAAGCCTTTCCTGTGGATTCTGGGAAGGAACAGGCAAGGCAGGGTCCACAGTTTTAGGACTGGTTCATTTGGGTAATTTCAGTGGGCCCTGGAGCATAGGGGCTCTCCCTGGTTGTGTGGTACCTAACCCTGAGGTGTTTAGGGCAGAGGGTTGTGACCTTAAGTTTAAGAGCTTCAACAAGGAAGTAGATGGGGGTGTGGGCTCTGCCTCAATTGATTTGCATACGAAAGATGCACTCCCAGGAGAGTTTAGGAACCAAGAAATTGACTGGCCCTGGGAGGGGCAGTCTGTCGAGAGGCAGTGAAGCCCCAGGAGTCCAGTGCCAGAATTACAGAACATAAAAAGGGACAGGTAATATTCCAAAGCTAGCTGGCAACAGTAGACCTAAGATTCTTACGAGAGTCTGTCCTTAGATGTCTGCCGGTCTTAGGTTTACAGATGTATCGGGCACTTTTTGTAGCTGTATGATCTTCATGAGTGTTTTCTTTGGAATATTCTATCTGGGGCCTCCGGCCTAATGCCTTTACAAGGCTAGAAATCCATAATCTGACTTTAAAAAACTTGATGCATATTCAGAGTTATAGTCATAATCTCTAACAGCAAAAGAGCCAAAGCCTGTCTGTTACGCTGCTGGGCCTTTTTATTTATTTATGTAAATGAACTACATTTCTTCCGGGGCATATGATTGTGCCAAAGCTGGTAGCGAAGATGGCTAGAAAAAAGTCAACTGCACAAAAATGATCCTCAACAGCTCGGCCCACAAATTCTCCTTCGACTTCAGTGACAGAATTAGCAACAGTGGGATTTCTGGGAACCCTGACCATGAACTTATCCACTAACATAAAGCACTCTGCTCACAGCGTTGGTGTAGCTGCCTTGGTAGTAACGGTACATTAAGTATGGCCTCTGAAAGGATCATGCAGGGTTCGGGAATTAAGCCCTGCCATACATGGTAATTCCATAATTATCCAAGTTTGGAACCAGGTAAAGCCATGCAGAAATATTCCACGAACTTCTCAGGCCCAGTAGAACTCTGGGCTGCTTGTAGAACCTTTGATGTTTGACACTGTCATCAGTTTGTTCTTTGTCCTTCCTTTGGGCCATTTCCTTAGGTAAGAAAAGATGTGCTTCTGGAGAAAACCAGTTCAGTGTCGTGTTTCACACCCAGTTCTTCAGGCTTCCTTGAAAGCGGCTGGAGGACTGAAGGTTATAGAGAGCTTGTTGATTATACCAGGTGGTGGCTTTGAGCAAATCGCCTCTTTCTTCTAGACCTGCTTCCTCACTGGGAAAGTGGGCTTCGGACAGTGAGGACAGAATGGGGAGTTGTGTGGTGAATGCTTGGCCCAAGCAGGAGCTCAGCAATCTGAGCCGCTCACATTGTAAAATGAGTAGGAGATGGATGTGTGTGTGAGTCAGCGATTTTCACCCAGTGTGCCTCGAGAATTTTTAAAACACGCAACACCTGACTTTGTAATCAGGGGAACTGACCTCTTTCCCTTAGACAGGCAAATAAAAAAAAATAACAACAGCAACACAACAATAGCTACCGGGGGTGAATGAATCAATATTATACCTTTATTTCTGATCTGCAAAAAATCTAATATTTTTTTTGGTGTGCCACACCAAACAGTAATTAGTTTCTGTGTGCCCAGAGATGGAAAAGGTTGAAAATCACTGGTGTAAGTAACTGGAGCGCGATTTGGTGAGGTTCGTGGCAAAGCTATGGGAGCATTTCTGTGGGAGCGCTGAACTGGGATGAGTTTATTTTCTTCTACTTATGGCCACAAACTACAAATGGACATGTAACCCTTTCTAGAATGAAGACAAATACTCCACATCTCCTTTCCATTCAAATTTCACACACCCTTTCCATCTACCTTCTGTCATTGGAAGACTCCGTTGTGTTCCCAGCCAGGCAGTGGGTGGAACAAGTCTCCAGACAGGAGCTCTCTTCTTACCACCAGGTTTACCATCTTCCCTCCCTGGTACTGCCTTCCCCTCCTTGTGCTCACAGCAGAAGGAAGGTCCCCACTCTGCCTATGCCATCCACTCACTGGGCCCTGAATCCCCCCTCTTTCTGCTGCTGGACACTGTCCACCACCAGCTCCTAGAGGCCCACAGGCTATATGTGGCTCAGGATGGCCGTGAATGCAGGCCAACACAAACTCATAAATTTACTTAAAACTTCGTGAGATTTTTTTGTGATAACATGTTGCAGTGTATTTAATGTGTGGCCCGAGACAACTCTTCTTCCAGTGTGGCCCAGAGATGCCAAAAGGTTGGACACCCCTGAGTCCTAGACCATTTCTGTAGCACACCAAGGTCCTTGAGCATCCCCATTAGAAAACATTTCAGAACAACAGCAACAAGGAAACTCACAAATTCCTCTCTTGACCCCACAATCCATATTTCCATCTACATTTCTTCTCCCATTCACTGTTTTAAGAAATGAACTTTATATATGTCACAGAGGATTATATTATTAAACATAGATATGGCTAAAACTCACTTTGACCCCTCTCCTCACCCTGGTCCCCTCCCGTGACCAGAAGTAACCAGGGTCACCTGTTCTTTGGTATCCTTCCAGCCCCCTTTTACATTTTTACATGTGTGTACGTCCTGGGAGAAAATGTACAGTATTATTTGTGTGCGTGCCTGTGTGCACATGTACATTTATCTAAATAGGGTCACTCTGTATCAGCAGCTTGGTCCTTCTCCCTCTCTGTGCTGCCAAGGTTTATGTTAGTATACATAAATTATATTCATATAAACTTACGTTCTCTGAGCTGCAGATACTAATTGCTAACATTTCTTGGGCGCTAAATATGTCCTAAGCACAATTCTAATTGTTTTACATGTAGTTACTCATTTAGGCCTGTCAATGACCCCATGAAGTAGGTCTTGTTATCTCAATTTTAATGAGGAAACTGAGGCAGAAAGACAGCAAGTACCTTGCTTAAGGTTGTATGCTCAGTAAGTGACACAGTCAGGATGTAAAATCAGGCATTTGCCTCCACAGTATGGGCTGCTAGTCAGTCCATTGTTCTATAGCTTGAATATCTCATGGCATATTTAGCCATTTTTCTGTTATTTCCCATTTTTGTTGAGAATAAACAAAGCTTCAGGGGACCTCTTGTATGTGCCCACCTGTTGGCAGAATGTGTTTCTCTTGGGGGACACTGGAAAGTGGAACATCTAACACGTTTAACATTATTATAGATATGGTCAAGTCACCCTGGGAAAAGCCTACACTCCTGCTGGCCAAACAGAGGCGTACCTGTTTCCCAGGCCTTCGACGACACTTGACAGCAAATCCTAAAAATTTTCTAGTCACGTAGGCTAAAAATGGTACCTCGTAATTTCTACTTGCCTTTGAGTGTTTGTGGATAGGGCATCTTCTCATAGCATTGCTGGTCGTTTACAGTGTTTCTTTTGTGAGCTGCCTGTTAATCATCTTTACCCATTTTTCTGTAGGGATATTTGTCTTTTTCTTTTGGTTTATAAGACTTGCTTATATATTTTGGAAACCACAGCTTACACTCCAATATGGTTTCTATCGCTATGGAATCTTTCAGGGTCATAGCACTAGATTCTTCCCTGTCAGTATCTCACTCTGTATTATAACCTCCACCATGGCCCTGAGGCTCCCAGGCTCACACAGGAAAACCATGGCCACTAGATGGCAGTAGCACACAGCCGACTTGACCTGAGCAGGACTTTCACAGTTGCCTGAGTGCAGAAAGTCACTCCTGGTGGGAGACCTTACAGGGAGAGAGGTGTGGGCCACTGCTCAGGAGGGAAAGAGGGCAAGGGGCCTCCTGGTGGAGAGAGACATCATACAGGGCAGTGATTGGGGACTTGTGTGTCCGGGTGACATTGCTCTGCAGCATAGCAGGTGGTCTTGGGTGACAAAGGCAGGCACAGGGAAGGCCCTTGTGCGTTTGCAGTTCTTTTGCTTTTGACAAGATGGGGAGCCCTGGTCATGTCTGTGTAGTGAGAGGAATGCCCTGTGGAAAGGCGAGGCTGCTGGAAGTGGGATCCCCACAGGACTGAGGGACTGGCCTTAGGTGAAGAGGGGCACGTGGTTGCTTGGGAGAGTCTGAACTTCCTCTTGCAGCTGGGAAGACTAGAGACCCCAGGGGTGAGGTGGAAGGTGGAGGGAGGACATTTCAGGGAGTTGATGCCAGATGGGCTTTCTTTTGAGGTGAAAGAGGAGGGGAGTGCATCTTCCAAGGGTAAGCAGGACCAGGATAGGCTTCAAGAGAAGGGTGAGTTTTGGTAAAGCATTTTTTTCTAATTCAACATACCATAAACTTTCACCCCTTTAAAGTCTTTAAAGTGTGCAATTCAGTGGTTTCAGTTTATTCATAAGGTGTGCAACTATCACACTATCTACTTTCAAGATACTGTCATCATCCAAGAGAACCTCATTAGGCAGTCACTTTCTCGTCCTCTACTCCCAGGCACAGGGGCCACTAATTTGCTTTCTCTACAATTTGCCTCTTCTTGACATTGAATCATATCATAGGAAGCCTTTTGTCACTGGCTTCTTTCCCTTAATTTTATGGACTGCATGATTGTGTCCCCTCAGATTCATATGTTGAAACCCTAACCCCTAATGGCATAGCAGTAGGAGGTGGTGCCTTTGGGGTGATTAGATCAAGAGGGTGGAGCCCCGTGATCCTATCAATGTCCTTATGAGAGAGCTGGTGCTCTCTCTCCACCATGTGCGGATGCAGCAGGTAAGTGGCCCACCTGCCAGCCAGGAAGAGACCCCTCACCAGAGCCCGGCCATGCTGGCACCCCGGTCTCAGACTTCCAGTCTTCAGAACTGTTAGAAAAAAATGTTCATAAGCCAAGCTTCCGGCCAAGATGGAGGGCTAGGTAGACACACTGTGCCTCCTCACACAACCAAAAGAAAGACAACAACAATTTAAAAACAAAAAACAACCAGAACTGACAGAAAATCGAACTGTGTGGAAGTCGACAACCAAGGAAATAAAGAAGAAACATTCATCCAGACCGTTAGTAGGGGCAGAGACGGGCAGCCGGGGCAGACAGGACTTGTGGCAAGGCGGCGGCTGGTGGACCCAGCGAGGTGGCGGATTGTGGAATTGGGCAGGCCAGGCTGCAGCTAGCAGACCCCACAAGGTGGTGGCTGGCAGACCCTGCGGCCCCACATTCGTGCATAGATAAACCAGGAGGAACAGTGGGGGAGCGAAGCAGACCTCACAACCCAGGGCTCCAGCTTGGGGAAATAAAGCCTCAAACCTCTGATTGAAAATACCTGTGGGGGTTGAGGTAGCAGCAGGAGAAACTCCCAGCCTCACAGAAGAGTTCCTTGGAGAGACACACAGGAGCCTAGAGCATGCACAAGCCCACCCACTCGGGAATCAGCACCAGAGGGGCCCAAGTTGATTGTGGGTAGTGGAGGGAGTGACTAAAATCCAGCAGACAGTGGAGCAAGTGTCGTTTCTCCCTATTGGACCCCTCCCCCACCTACAGCATCACAGGGCAGCTACCAGCGTTACCCCACCCTGGTGAACACCTAAGGCTCCACCCCTTTACATAACAGGCGCACCAAGACAAAAAAAAAAAAAAAAGGCCGAAATGAAAGAACAGATCAAAGCTCCAGAAAAAAATACAACTAAGCAATGAAGAGATAGCTAACTTATCAGATGCACAGTTCAAAACACTGGTAATCAGGAAGCTCACAGAATTGGTTGAATGTGGGCACAAATTAGATGAAAAAATGAAGGCTATGCTAAGAGAAACAAAGGAAAATGTACAGGGAACCAATAGTGATGCGAAGGAAACTGGGACTCAAATCAACAGTGTGGACCAGAAGGAAGAAAGAAACATCCAACCAGAAAAGAATGAAGAAACAAGAATTCAGAAAAATGAGGAGAGGCTTAGGAACCTCCAGGACATCTTGAAACGTTCCAACATCCGAATTATAGGGGTGCCAGAAGGAGAAGAGGAAGAACAAGAAATTGAAACTTATTTGAACAAATAATGAAGGAGAACTTCCCTCATCTGGCAAAGGAAATAGACTTCCAGGAAGTCCAGGAAGATCAGAGAGTCCTAAAGAAGCTGGACTCAAGGAGGAACACACCCAGGCACATCATAATTACATTAGCCAAGATGAAAGATAAGGAGAGAATCTTAGAAGCAGCAAGAGAAAAGGACACAGTTACCTACAAAGGGGTTCCCATAAGACTGTCAGCTGATTTCTCCAAAGAGACCTTACAGGCAAGAAGGGGCTGGAAAGAAGTATTCCAAGTCATGAAAGGCAAGGACCTACATCCAAGATTACTGTATCCAGCAAAGCTGTCATTTAGAATGGAAGGGCAGATAAAGTGCTTCTCAGATAAGGTCAAGTTAAAGGAGTTCATCATCATCAAGCCCTTATTATATGAAATGTTAAAGGGATTTATTTAAGAAAAAGAAGATAAAAAATATGAACAGTAAAAATGACAGCAAACTCAGTTATTAACAACCACACCTAAAACAAAAACAAAAGCAAACTAAGCAAACAACTAGAACAGGAACAGAACCACAGAAATGGAGATCACATGGAGGGTTATCAACAGGGGAGTGGGAGGGGGAGGGGGGGAAGGTACAGAGAATAAATAGCATAAATGGTAGGTAGAAAATAAATGGGGAGGGTAAGAATAGTATAGGAAATGTAGAAGCCAAAGAACTTATAAATATGACCCATGAACATGAACTATAGGGGGTAATGTGGGAGGGAGGGGGTCGACAGGATGGAGTGAAGCAGGGGAAATGGGACAACTGTAATAGCATAATCAATAAATATATTTAAAAAATGTGCATAAGCCATCCAGACTAGCATCCTCTTAGAGCAGCCCTGACTAAGATACTTCGCATAGTATTTTCAAAGTTCAGCCATGTTGTAAAATGTTTTAGAACTTTTTTTTTTAATGGCTTAATGGCTGGATGCTATTTCATTGTGTGGATGAACCACTTCATCTATTCACCAACTGATAGACATTGGTTGTATGAATACTTTTTGGCTAGTATGAATAATGCTGCTATGAATATTTATGTACAGATTTTTGTGGACATATGTTTTCAATTCTTTTAGGTATATATTTAGGAATGGAGTTGCTAATTCTATGTTTAACTTTTTAAGGAATTGTCAAACTGTTCTCCATAGTGGCGGCCCCACTTTACATTCCCACTGGCATTGTACAAGGGCTCGTTTCTCTACATCTCACCAGCATTTGTTATTGTCTTTTTGTCTCAGTGTGGTTTAGATTTGCATTTCCCTAATGACTAACTACGTCAAGCATTTTTTCATGGGCTTGCCGGCCATTTGTGTATCTTCTTTGGAAAAATATCTATTCAAATCCTTTGCCAATTTAAAAAATTGAGTTGTTTTTGTTGTTGTTGTTGAGTTGTAGGAGTTCTTTATATATCTGGGATACTAGTTCCTTATCAGATGTAGGATTTATAAATATTTTTTTCATTTTGTGAGTTGTCTCTTTACTTTCTTGATAGTGTCCTTTAGAGTTGAATATCTCTCGACTAACAACAGCAACAACACTGGTTATTGTTATTATTAACAATCAGCATTTGAATTCTTACTAGGTGCTAGACACTAGGCTAAGCCATTTATGTGTATGATCTCATTTAGTCCTTACAAAGATCCATGAGGAAAAGTGTGAGCTGCCTGGCTTTAGATCTGCAGCTGCTACTGCTTACCCACTGTTGGGTGTTGGCTGACTTACCCACCCTTTCTGTGTAGGGTTTCCAGTGTGAGCAAGGAAAATTATAGGGCACCTGGTGAATTTTAAATTTGAGATAAACATCAAATCATTTTTAACTTGGTTTAGAATAAGGATGTCCCATGCCATCTTTGGGATATACTTATACTAAAATAATTATTCCTTGTTTATCTGAAATCCAAACTTAACTGGGCACTCAGTATTTTATCTGATAATAATATTTCTGTGACTGTTTCTTTACTGCCTACATTAGAATAAGAATGGTGCCTAAGTCTTTAGGTATCTCAGTCAGTTTGGGCTGCTATAGCAAATTATCATAGACTGGGTGCCTTTGAAACAAATATTTATTTCTCACAGTTCTGGAGGTTGAAAATCTGTGATTGGGGGGTCAGTTTAGTCAGGTTCGGGTGAGAGCTCTCTTCCCAGGTGTAGACAGCCAACCTCTCTGTGTGCGCTCACATGGCCGGGGGGACAAGGGAGCTCTCTGGCCTCTCCTCAGGGCACTGACCCCATTCAGGAGGGCTCCGCCCTCAGGACCTAATCACTCCCCAAAGGCCCACCTCCTGATTCCATTGCAATGGGGCTTAGGATCACTACATGAATTTGGGGGGTGGGTATAAACACTTAGCCCATAACATTATGGTTGGTTAGGGGAATCAGATACATAACACATATGCAGCTTTTAGAGCATGATGTGGCACAAAGTAAAAACCAAAATCTTACCTCTGTTGAAGTGTTATTTTTTCTAGTTTGCAGCCTGAATTTATTTCACAGAATGCAAGTATGGAGATTGTGTTGGGAAACAAATGAGAGGAAATGATATGATGTTTCAGGCTTGTTGGTGCAAAATTGAATTCTGAGATTCATATTCTTTTCATGGTAGGGGTCATGGTAGGTCAGTATTATGAATTGGGATGTAAGCTAATTGTTTGCCTAGCTGAGCTGGTCACGATGAGGTGGTTAACATGCTGACCTTGCCTTGGGATGAGTGTACCAGGACACCGGACCTGCACAGGCCTCTTCCGCAGGGACGGGAACCTCATCGCAGCACACAATGCCGTTCCCTGCACACAGGATCGTTACAAGTTCAGAGAACTTTCTCCCTACCTAGGTGGTAAGTGCTCTGCGGGTAATATTTGTAAAAAGAAAATTATTAAGTGAGCAAGACGTGAAGAGTGGACTTGCGAAGGGGAGTAAATTTGTGTTTGGACCAAGAGGAATCTGGTAATACGCCTAAAAGAAGCAAAGCAGACACAAGGAGAAACATTTGCATGTAATCTGAGGGGTGAAGGTTCTGCATGCGGCTTTGCTGACCGGCAAGGTGATGGGAAAATGGTGAGGAAGATGTGACGCCTGACACCGGCCACCAAGGGGCTCTGTGCAGCTATGGTGAGAAAATGTCCTTTCATGGCTGAGAGGCTTGTACATGAAGGTCATGATAGATAATAAGGGTATGTTTATTTGATAGAAAACTCTTAAAATTGATTTTCTGATTAGTGACTTAAATAGATTTCTTTATAGCTATGGGAATCAGAATAATTCCTGCAGAAATGATTTGGTAATTTTCCTCACTACTGACTGAAAATCTGGACAATGAGGGCAAAATCAGGTGTTGCAGGAGAAGCCAAGGAATGGCCTTGATTCTGTACTCGCCTGTGAGTGGAGTCTGGTTTGGGCAGGCGATCCACCCTGGCTTTGCAAAGGCATGGTAAGCTCAGGAGCTGTAGAATGGTTCAATGTTGGGCCTCTAATTCCAGTCGTTAGCTTTTGCCATATCTGTACTCAGTCTTTCCTGGTATGTGGTTCACATTTTAGAAAAATCAACTTCTGTTTTTTAACCTTATTTTTTAACTTTACATTTTTGAAGTATAAAATTCAGTTGCAGAAACAGTATAGATTTTCTGTATACCTTTTACCCAGTGGTCTTATTTGGGTATTTTACTACATCTCTGTCTCTCTCTCAACACACACACAACTGCATATTTTTTTCTGCATCATTGAGAATAAGTTGCAGATAATGATGCCTCGTTTGCCCTTAATACTTCAGTGTGTATTTCCCAGAAGACGAGGACATTTCTGTCCAGAACCAAAGTATAACCATGAACTTGGAAAACTAACATTGATGCAGTTCTACCACATAACCCTCAGGCTCCATTCAGATTTTGCCAGTTGTCTGATAAGGTCATTTATCAGTCCAGCATCCAAATCAGATTTCCATTTCGTTTTCATGTCTCTTTAATATCCTTCCATCTGAGACAACTCATCTTTCCTTGACTTTGGTAACCCTGATACTTAATGAAGATTACAAAGTAATTATTTTGTGGAATGCCTCTCAGTTTGGATTTGTCTAGTGTTTTTTTTTTTTTTTTTTTTTTTGACATGACTACCTGCATTGGGAATTAGAATTCAACACATGACTTTTCTGGGGTTACAACCATTCAGTCCATAATATTTAGCCCCTGACTTCCCCAAAGTTGTGCCATTTTTACATGTAAAATACCATTATTCATCTCAAAAGTCCCCAAAGTCTTAATTTATTCTAGCATCAATGCTAAAGTCTAAAGTCCAAAGTCTCATCTAAATCATATATGGGTGGGGCTTGAGGTGCTAGCTACACTCATTGCCTCTGAGTGGTCTGTGTTTTCTAGGCCCTCTCACTGGACAGGGCTGGGAAGAATGCGCGCACATGGAAATACTGATAAACATACAGATACACATCTACATGGATTTATCTTTTGTGTCTCTATATATTAAAAAGCGAGTCCTCAATTCCAACTCAACACTGGAGAATTTATTCTAGCTTTCTCCTCCTTTTTTTTACGGTAAGAAACATGACTTTCCTTATGCTGAATATTCTTACTTATTGTCTGCCGCTGACTTCCTGGTCATGGCAGCCATCTCCTCAGCTTGGGCCTTGCCCCACCTCCTTATCCTCCTCTCCTGCTGGCGCACAGACTGAGTGCTCATCCAGGATGGATCCTGAACAAGGGGAGGGAGAGGAAGGGGAAGTAACTTACATTATATAACTCTTACACTAACTCGGGTCTAAGCAACAATATCTGTAAAAATACGGTGCTAACATGCAAGTTGTTTTTCCTCATGCATAATACACATACAACTATTCAAACAGAAACATTTGTTTGGGTGCTGCCCTGGGCACGTCCACACTGGGTAACAGTGGTCCAGGGGGCTGCTCAGGCCTAGCATCCTTCATTATGAAATCACTTCATGGAATTAAGGGCACAGGTCATGTCAAGGACTCCCAAAGAGGCCAAGGATCAGCATCACCTGGGCACTTTTAAAAAATACATAGATTTCTTGCCTCAAACTCTTGCCACTTCACCAAAATTCTTGCTAATTGGAAAAAACCTCCATTGGCTCTTCCCACATTGAAAAACCCATATTTCCAAGGCTAATAGTAATTTTGATATTTCATGTTTTTATGCTACTACTGCTATTAATAATAATGTATTGGCTATCTTTGGTGCATACAAAATTTCCTCAAAACTTAGTGGCTTAGCCCTGGCTTGTGTGGCTCAGTGGATTGAGCACAGGTCTGCGAACCAAAGGGTCGCTGCTTTGATTCCAAGTCAGGGCATATGCCTGGGTTGTGGGCCAGGTCCCCAGTCCTGGGGATGTGAGAGGCAACCACACATTGATGTTTCTCACTCTCTTTTTCCTTCCCTTCCTCTCTCTCTAAAAGTAAATAAATGAAATCTTAAAAAAGAAACAATTTAGTAGCTTAAAACAGTGTTTATCTCACAGTTTCAGGGGGTCCGGACTCCAGACACAGCTTAGCTAAGTTTCTGCTTCGAGATCTCTTGCAAAGCTGGGTGATCAAGGTGCCAGTGCAGGTTGCAGCCATCTCTCAGTTTCTCCTGGGGAAGGATCTGCTTCCAAGCTCACTCTCACGGTCGTCAGAAGGGTGATCTAACTATGTGTCTCACTTCCTCACCGGCTGTCGGTCCAGTGGGCCTTTCCAGCAGGGCAGCTTGCTCCGTCAAAGTGTGCATGCAGAGGAGGCAACTGAAAGAGGATGCTAGTAAAACAGAAGTCAGAATCCTTGTAACTTAATCACTTTATTGGTCAGGGTTCTCCAGAGAAACAGAACCAATGCAATGTGCACATACAGAGAGAAAGACTTATGTTACAGGATTGGCTCATGTTACCGTAGAGGCTGGCAAGTCCAGCCACCATCTGCTGGATGGGCTGAAGACTGGAGACCTAGGGAAGAGCCAGTGTTGCAGTTCATGTCTGAAGGTGGTCTGGGGCAGAGTTCCCTCCTCTTCCTCAGGGGGAGGCTAGTTCTTCATTCCAAAAGCCTTCAACGGATTGGATGAGGCTTGTTCACATGATGGAGGCTGTTTTACTAAAAATTTAGTGACTTAATTGTTACTCTCATCTAAAATACCTTCACAGAAACATCTAGAATAATATTTGATCAAATATCTGGGTACTGTGACCCAGCAAGTTGACACATCAAACTAACCAGTCCTGGGAGAGCTTTGTGGCGGTTGCCTGCTACGCCGTAGACCAGAACCTCCAAAGGCTGTGCTCTTTCCACAGTTTTAGTCAGTGGCTGCCTGAGGAGTGCAAGTATGAGGGTTGTGGCAGGGGGTTGTGAAGTCAAAATGTATGTGCAGAATAACGCTCTAAACTCCCGACACCAAGTTTTGTTAAAAGTCAGGAAGAGGTGCCTGCCTGGTGTGGCTCAGTGGATTGAGTGTTGGCCTGTGAACCAAAAGGTCACCATTTCAATTCCCAGTCAGGGCACATGCCTGTGTTGTGGGCCAGGTCCCCAGTTCAGGGTATGTGAGAGACAACCACACATTGATGTTTCTCTCCCTCTCTTTTCTCCCTCTCCCTCTCTCTCTAAAAGTAAGTAAATAAAATCTTTTAAAAAAAAGTCAGGGAGAGGGACTTATAGTTACATTGTCAACCAATCATACCAACTATTGCTCGGTTATAGTTGTCTAAGCTAAGGTGGGGAGAACACTGTAGTGGGTTGTGACCAATTTTTTAAAAAGGAGATATTTTGTTTTATTCCAGTTGTATGGACACACATATATTCTAGGTCATGATGTAACGTATATTGTTTTTATTAAGGAACTTAGTATGTTTGTGAAACACTGGTCTAAAGTCCCTGCTAGATATAGCGTAGGGACCACAGGCCTTCGGGGAGACGAGCAGGGGTGCGATGCTACACGAGCAGTTTGAATTTGACTTTGATTCCCTGGCTGTGGTACATTCCTACTGGTTTTTCTTAAAGGTGGTATCTTTGTTTATTTGTGTTTTTACAGGAGTGATATATACTCGCTGTGGGAAACCCAGACATTGCAGAAGAGTGTAGAGGTGGCTTTCGCCTCCAGCCCCACCCCAAGAATAACACTGTTATCATTCTGTCAAGTGTGCAGGTTGATGCTGCAGAGGTTGCCAAGGTCAAATACTCACTTAGGTGAGTTACTTGACCTCGCTGTGCCTCAGTTTCTTCAAATGATAATAAAACAAACTATCTCTAGGATAGTTGGAGAAATAAATGATTTATTTATGTAAGCAATTATTTAATGAAATACCTATTTAAACAATTAAATTATTAAGCAAATTATATCAATTATGATCAATAATTATGCGATGTGTTATAACAATAATGTAATAATATTATAAACAGCTTGAAACATCTGACATACAGTAACTGCTCATTAATATTAATACTATTAATATTTTGATATATATCCTTCTACAGTCTTTTTAAAAACACTATACATATACATTTATTTACATTTATTGTGCATATGCCCTGTGAACATTACATTTGAATAAATGGGATACTATGAGAAAGCTCTCTGTTTCTGATCTGACTTGTGAGGAGCTGGGCAGTCATGGTTTCTGGTCTCACAAGAAAAAAGCTGAATAAACTGAAAATCAACAGCTCTTCTCAGATCCATTAGATAAGTAAGGTCACAGGGCAAACTGCTGCTCCTACAGTTGGAGGGACTGGCTGATACAGAGCCTCAGAGTTCATTTGGAGCAGTAGCCCGCCACGTGAACTAGTACTGGGCACTTTTTACCCGGAACATCACAGCCCATTCTCAACAAATTTGCAAAGCACACTAAAGACAGAAACCACAGTTGGAAGATGCAGAGCATGACCAGACTCATATCCAACCTCAGATATGACAGAGATTCTGAAATTATCAAATAAGAAACTTAAAATAACTATGATTAACATACTAAGGGCTGTAATGGAAAAAGTGGAAAACAGGTGCGAACAGATGGATAATGTTACCAGAGAGATGGGAATTGTAATAAAGAATCAAACAGAAATTGTAGAAAACTAAAACATGGTAACAGAAATGTGGAATGTCTTTGGTTGCCTTACAAAGAGGCTCGACACAATCAAAGAAAGAATTAGTGAACTTGAAGAAATGTCAATAGAAGCTTTCAATACTGAAATGCAGAGAGAAAAGCAAAATGAAAATGCAGAAAGAATGAAATACAGTTCTCTACTGCCCTTCTCCATTCTGACTGGAGATCGTCATACAAATATGTAGACCTGGCCTCCCTAGCAGACAAGGACACAGGAAAGCATCAGTGTGAGTCTTGTCCTTTGTCTCTCAGCTTTGGCCTTGACCCTAAGGTGGCCGAAGGGAAAGAGCTCACACTGTTTGCTCCCCAGAGGTCTCCTGCAGTTCTGGTGACAACTTTGGTCAGCCACTAGACCATGACTGTCTTGGGCATCCTGTAACCTAAATGGCCAAATGACTTGATATAGACAAAGAAAGAGGAAAAATAGTGGGAGGGGCAAGGTAGGGAACCTTTGTCTCCAACACTGGAATTGAAAGAACATTGTACAAGGTGAACTTGATCATCTTGCCTTTGCCGATCTGAACTCCCCCCATACCAACCCAGATGAATATTTGTTGCCCTGGAAGATGCTTGTACTGTAAAGATGTCCTTTGTTCTAGCTGTCCTATCCCAACGAGGAGGAGTGACTGGAGATACTTCTGCAGATTCTAACAGTTTCTGCAGCACAGAAAGTCAGGGCCTAATCTATCTATGGCTACAAGGTGGTGCTGGTAGCAAGTTAGAGGTGTCCAGACCTTAATGAAGTTTCCACACACTGCTCTGGTAGGACAGAATGGTTGTCATGGGTGCCTGTTGATCCTCCTGGGAAATTTTGCTAAGCAGATGGATCCTAAGGCAACCTGGTTGTGAATTTTAAGCTCTGAAAGATCATTTTGGACTCATATCCCAGTGTAAATATATTTATAACTACAACTTTGTTCAAGGATCTTACTCATTTATTCATCTACGCATTTATCCACCCACCCACCAATCCATCCATCCATTCATTAATCCATCCCTCATATCCCTCATCCATTCTTTTAGAATTTGCCATGTGCCTACTGTATACGAGGCCCTCTGATTTCATAAAGCTTGTTGTCTGGGAGAAGGAAGGAATGTGTAAAGAAAGAACGCAGGGAATGGCATTTTTCTAGAAGTGTATACAGGGCCTATGGTCCCTAACAGAAGGAGTGGTCAGTTCCACCTGCAGGCTCAGGATTGGCTGTACCCAGTAGGGGATGCATGAGGGGTCAGTAAAGGTCAGCAAGGAGAGGGGGGTGCTGGGACAGGCAGAGATGTGATTATAAACACAGAGGTTACAAGTAGCCAACGCACCCAGGGAACACGGAGTTTGATGTGGCTGGAGCTTGGGGTGTGGCACAGGGACGCAGAGAGCACTAAAGGAGGCAAGAGATCTCGCAAAGGCTGGACTATTCAAAAAGCCTGGATACCCTGCTCAGGATTTGGGACTTCATGACGTAGGTGTTGCAGGGTCTGTAAAGCATGAGTAGGAGAGTAAAAAGGTCAGATTTGCACTTTTGAAAAAGTGCCCTGACTTCAGGAGAGAGTAAGTCCCAGAAGCAGGGGCCCAGTCAATTAACTGGGAAAGATGGAGACCCTTCAGACAAAGGCAGTGGCCCCAGGCCGGGGGGAGGGAGGGCAGGTGTATGGGGGCAGGTGGGGAGGTGGGGGGTGGGGAACAAAGGAAGGGCACTACGTCCCCCCTTCTCTCAGGCCCCTGGGATTACTTTCTTCCTCTCAGCCCAATCACGTTCAAGAGGTCTTTTCACTAATTTAACTTTATTTCTTAATTCCTGACAAACAGAAGGGCGCCTTGAGCCCTGTGGTGAGTGCAGGCACGTGGACTCCTCCCCTGGTTTGACTGCAGGCCACACGAAGCCAACGCTGCCATTGAGGTGGAATCTAGTGTAAAGGCCCATGTATACGATGGACAGTCTGCTTCCAGCACAACTCCAGTTGGCTCTTTATCCTTTCAGTGACTTCCTTATCTGCATGTTCTCATGAGGTCCCACTCTGTTTCCTTGGATGGGTGAGTCTGGGGCACAGAACCCCCAGCCCAGACCCAGAGTAGAGGAGCACAGCTTCTCCGGATCTGGTGATGACTTTGGCGTGCACCTGCCCCCTCCCTGTGGCCATGGCCTCGCTGTGCACAGCACCCTGTCACACACGTGGAGGGGCCACATGGGGAGCTTGCAAGCTTACCTCTGGGTTACCCCTTGGTCTCCTCAGGCTGTCACTCAGTGGATAAAACAAATGGAGGGGAGGGCGGGCAGGGAAGAGGGGAGTGGGGAAGGAGGGGGAAGGTCAAGATCAATATGATTAAGGAAAAAGTCAGCATTTCTTTAAATCTTTACAATATCCAAACAGGACCACTTCTAAGAGTTCACTGATGAAGATAATAAATCACTCTGATGAGGTCTCTAGGGAACCTGTCTAAACAAATGGGCAAGAGGCATGGAGTGTTTTTGAATTAGTGAGTAGTTCTCAGTATTGGAACATGGGTGATTTATTTATTTATTTATTTATTGTGTTTTTCCCATTATCATTTAGTTCCCTTATATCCCTCTTCCCCCCTCAGTCACCACACTGTTATCCATGTTCGTGAGTCCTTTTTCCTTTTTGCTCCATCCCTTCACCCCCAAACCTCCCCCAACCCCCTTTAGCTGTCAGCCTGTTCTCCATCTATGAGTCTGTCTCTATTTTGCTTGTTCGTTTGGTTCTTTAGATTCCACATATGGGTGAAAACGTATGGTATTTGTCTTTCTCTGACTGGCTTATTTCACTGAGCATAATGTTCTCCAGGTCCATCCATACTGTTGCAAATGGTAAAATTTTCTTCTTTTTTATGACCAACTAGTATTCCATTGTGTAAATGTCCCATAGTTGTTTTATCCACCTTTCTATTGATGGACATGTGGGCTGCTTCTATATCTTGGTGATTGTAAATAATGCTGCAATAAACATAGGGGTGTTTATGTTCTTTCAAATTAGTGTTTTGGGTCCTTCAGATATATTCCCAGAAGTGGAATCACTGGGTCATAAGGCAGATGCATTTTTAATTTTTTGAGGTATCTCCGTACTGTTTTCCACAGTGGATGCACCAGTCTGTATTCTCACCAACAGTGCTCAAGGGTTTCCTTTCTCCACAGCCTCACCAGCACTTGTTGTTTGTTGATTTATTGATGATAGCCATTCTGACAGGTGTGAGATGATATCTCATTGTGGTTTTAATTGCATTTCTATGATGATTAGTGATATTGAGCATCTTTTCCTATGTCTATTGGCCTTTTTGGATAACTGTCTATTCAGGTATTTTGCCCATTTTTTAATTGGGTTGTTTGTTTTCTTGGTGTTGAGTTTTGTAAGTTCTTTATAAATTTTGGATATTAACCTCATGTCAGATGTATTGGCAGATATGTTGTCCCATTCTATGGGTTGTCTTTTTATTTTGTTGATGTTTTCCTTTGCTGTGCAAATGGCTGATTCTTTTAAGAGACAAATTCCTGAAATATTGTTGATTTACTCTCTGGGCACACAGTTCACACATTTTCTTGGCTCTTTTTGGAATGGACACAGCTTCTGAATCTAGGCGGGTCCAGATTGACAAGGACTTGCTGTATTTTCTGGATGTGGTTGCAGTACCAGCCTAAAACATGGACTTGGAAAGGGGACCCCAACTGCAGTTGCCAAACTGGAACTGCAGGGGGCACTGAGCTTTGTGCCACTCAGGCCTCATGCTTTTGGGGGACAGATCCCAATGAGAAAGGATCGTGCATGCTCTGCAGTGGGTAATTGGACCATAAGCCCCCCAATCCAATGAGGCAAATCCTCATTGGTGACCTAATCCAATGAGGCAAATTCTTGCCACCTGGAATTTTGAAAATCTGGGAGGAAGAGATGGAAGGCGAGCTCCTGGTCATCTTGGCAGCAGGTTGGCAGGGCCAGGAAGAAACCTGCCTGCAGTCACTGGAGAGAATCTGCCTGCCATTGGTTTGCTTATTCAGCTTGTGCTTATTGAGTGTCCTGGGGGCCTTGCTAGATGGGGTGGATGACAGGGTGACTTGGGGACTTTGCATTTGAGAAGTAGAGACTAGAAATACCCAAGTAAACAGATGTACAAAAATACTTCCAACTTGTGATCATTGCTGTTGAGAAGACATTGCTGAGATGGGGAGAGTGGAGAATCTGTGAGCCAACTTCAGATGGGGTGGTCAGGGTGGGTCTCCCTAAGAGGGTGCTGGGTGTGAAGGAGCCAGCCCTGCAGTGAGTGAGAGAAGAGGGGACAGCAGAGGGGCCACTGCAAGAAAATGGAAGGAAATCAGGGTGCTGTGTGTGGAGGAAAGCCCAGGATGAGGCTGGGAGAAAGGCAGTGTTGGTAACCAGTTTGCATTTGATTCCTGCAAGCAGCCTGCTTCATTATCTGAAATTCTGCCAGTCAGGGGCTTCCCCTTTCAGCACAGTCATTGATTGTTTAAACTTGTGCTAATTTGCCATGTTTATAATGAGAGGAGCACTGGGCCACTGGAAAAAACTCAGTCCTGTTGAGTGATAAAGAGAGACAGAGACAGAGAATTAATTTGGGGACAAGGGGGAGTGTCTAAGGTACTCATGCAGGTGTTAGGGGACTGATGGAAGTTCTAGGAGCCTCGAGTGGCAGGCAGGGATTGCGAAAGGGGTAAAGAGACAGCAGACCACCTAGGCCCACTGCTTTTCACAAGGTGGACCCTGGGTTTGGATAAACAAATATTTTATCACTTAAAGAACTAGCCCCTTGGGCTTGAGGCTGTCACACAGGTCTGAATTAGAACCCAGCTCTTGTTCTTGCATGAACTTGGACCTGGAACAAGAGGTTTCTTTGAGCTCTACTCTCCTGTCTATAAAATGTGGATATGAAGACTTACCTAGTAAGATTTGGGGAGGATTAAATAAGATGTATTTAAGGTACCCAGTGCTATACCGAGACTATGGTAGGTGCTCTGTAAATGTTAATTCCCTCATTGATTACATAACAGTGTTTAACTAGAAGGCAGACAAGTGGAAGTGCCCTGATGATAATATTTACCACTCTTTCATAAGATCTTCCCTTTGGGTAAAGAGCAGAGCTCTGATGTACTTTGGGGAGTTGGAAGAGTCCTAGGTGGGGAGTGAGAGTGTTCTCCTTGCTTCCTCTTCTGCAAGAGGAGGCTGGGGTGGTCTAGTGGCCAGAGGTAGATGAGTTAACCTTCCTGGGCTTTATCCCTGGAGATTCCAATCAGGATGTCTGAGCTGGGGCCCCAAGAGATTCCAATGCACAGGCAAAATCACTCCAGGTGATTCAGACCCAGGCACATTGGAACAAGGCCTTGTCCTAGTCCCAAGTCACCAACCAGCGGAACAAGGACAGAGGGGATCACAGTGCACTTTCCTCATTCACCACCAGGGAACGGGACTGGGGCATGCCAGCCATGGCAAGATGCTGTTTGTCTCCTCCTCTGTAGGAAAGCCTCAGGGAAAATCTGCAGTCACACAGAGGATGGATGGTGTGCAAGGTAGGAAATGCAAGGGTCATTTGGGAGGACTGTGTATTAACCGGAGACAGGAGGGGAAAGCCAAGTTTACTGGATTCTGTGAACTGCACACCTTCCTCTGAGCTCTGATGCACTTGGGCAGATGAGCCTCATGTCTTCGCGCAGTGAGGACTTCTTTAGGACACTTGCACAGCCTCCACTGAGTTGACAAAAGTCAATCCAGTTCTAGCAAAACCAGTATCTAGAGGGCCAGTCTCTTCTGACCATTATCAGCTACCACTGCGTGCCCCCTGGTTAAGGATGCATCAGTGGGGGAGTGTTGTGGGCAGGCATGTTGGACCCATCTGCCCTTGGCTGTCCCCCTGCAGACGCTGCCCCTTTAGAGTTAGTTACATGCTCAAAGAAAATGATCGTTGTGGCCTGGTTCCATCTGCAGGGACGAAGGCATCACTTTCCACTCAAGTGTTCTAATCAATGCCTGCAGCTTTTAGCAAAGAATTCTGGTACTTTCTCTTGACCACCGTGTTAATTTTAACTTCTCTGCAGGCTGCATCTGAGGCCACAGCCCTTGGCGTCAGTACTGCCTCAAGGTGGGGACTCAGGGTTTCTCTTCTTTGCCACATCTAGGCTCCATTCCTTCTGTCAGCAATTTCTGTTTTGGAGTTTCTTTGCTCTTTGACATCCTGAGTGTTACACTTCTGCAGAGGCCACAGAAGCAGAAATGGTTACTTCTGCTTCCCAAAGGGGGAAGATGAAACCAAGTGCAGTGGCCAGCCTGGTCCCTGGTAGGACACACACTGTGCAGGGCACTGAGGAACTGAAAGCAGCTGCCAGCCAGAAGCACCCGAGTGACAGCACTCCATCTTCCTACCCCCAGTTCCTGGCAGGGTGCATGGAACAAACTTCTTAATAATATTGACTGAAAACCCTCACTCAGACACCCATCCATGCGGCCCAACCTTCCTGGACCCTCACCCCTATCTGAGGGTAAGACATGAGTAAGACTTTGGACAGACTTTGTATCTCTGTGAACTCCAACTTTAAATGGAAGGAAAGTCATGCTCACTTAGTGACGGTATAGATGAGGACAGTATAGTCCAGGTGGTATTTTATGGTAAATGGTATGATATAGGCATGCACAAGGAGTAATGAGAGGGTAGAGAGAGGAGGCTTTAAAAAATGGGTTCTGGAAGATGGCAGCGAGATAGGTGGGAGCAGAGTGCACTTCCCCTCAACACCAGTGAAACACCTAGCTGATCTGAGGAACAGAGCGAACAGCCAATGGTATTCCAGCATATATGAAGATCGGAGACCAAAGATAGAGGACATTGAAAGATCAGATGGTAAGAAGAGTGCTTAAGGAAAACCAAGATGGCGGCGTAGGTAGACACACTGTGCCTCCTCGCACAACCAGAACTGACAGAGAATTGAACGGCAAGGAAGTCCGAAACCAAGGAAATAAAAAATAAACATTCATCCAGACTGGTAGGAGGGGTGGAGATGGGCAGCTGGGGCGGGGAACACTCAAGTTGCCGTGGCGGGACCGAGACTGGCGGAGTGTGGGACGAACGGGGCAGGCAGTCAGACCTCTAGCAGACCCTGCAGCCCCACATTCATGCACAGATAAACCGAGAGGGCCGGACTCAGAGTGGCGGAGAATAGGGCAGGCAGAGCGGCAGATAGCACCCTGCGGCCCCACACTCGCGCAGAGATAAACCGGGACTAATGGCGGGGAGCGAAGCAGACCGCGTTACCCAGGCCTCCAGCGCGGGGGGGCGGGGGGGAATAAACCCTCAAACCTCTGATTGAATATGCCCGTGGGGGTTGGGGTGGCAGCAGGAGAGACTCCCAGCCTCACAGGAGAGGTCATTGGAGAGACCCACGAGGGCCTAGAGTGTGCACAAGCCCACCCACTTGGGAACCAGCACCACAGGGGCCCAATTTGATTGTGGGTAGCAGGGGGAGTGACTGAAATCCAGCCGAGAGTGGAGCGGGCGCCATTACTCCCTCTCGGCCCCTTCCCCACATACAGCATCACAGTGCAGCGACCAGCATTACCCGGCCCCGGGGAACACCTAAGGCTCCGCCCCTTTAAGTAACAGACGCACCAAGACAAAAAAAAAAAAAAAAAAAAAAAAAGGCCCAATTGACAGAACACTTCAAAGCTCCAGAAAAAATACAACTAAGCGAGGAAGAGATAGCCAACCTATCGGATGCACAGTTCAAAACACTGGTTATCAAGGCACTCACAGAATTGGTTGAATTTGGTTGAAAACTAGATGAAAAAATGAAGCCAATGCTAAGAGAAACAAAGGAAAATGTACAGGGAACCAACAGTGATGCGAAGGAAACTGGGACTCAAATCAATGCTGTGGACCAGAAGGAAGAAAGAAACATCCAACCAGAAAAGAATGAAGAAACAAGAATTCGGAAAAATGAGGAGAGACTTAGGAACCTCCAGGACATCTTGAAACGTTCCAACATCCGAATTACAGGGGTGCCAGAAGGAGAAGAGGAAGAACAAAAAATTGAAAACTTACTTGAACAAATAACGAAGGAGAACTTCCCCAGTCTGGCAAAGGAAATAGACTTCCAGGAAGTCCAGGAAGCTCAGAGAGTCCCAAAGAAGCTGGACCCAAGGAGGAACACACCAAGGCACATCATAATTACATTAGCCAAGATGAAAGATAAGGAGAGAATCTTAGAAGCAGCAAGAGAAAAGGACACAGTTACCTACAAAGGAGTTCCCAGAAGACTGTCAGCTGATTTATCAAAAGAGACCTTACAGGTAAGAAGGGACTGGCAAATATTCCAAGTCATGAAAGGCAAGGGCCTACGTCCAAGATTGCTCTATCCAGCAAAGCTATCATTTAGAATGGAAGGGAGATAAAGTGCTTCTCAGATAAGGTCAAGTTAAAGGAGTCCATCATCACCAAGCCCTTATTATATGAAATGTTAAAGGGACTTATCTAAGAAAAAGAAGATAAAAAATAGGAACAGTAAAAATGACAGCAAACTCACAGTTATCAACAAACACACCTAAAACCAAAACAAAAGCAAACTAAGCAAACAACTAGAACAGAAACAGAACAACAGAAATGGAGATCACATGGAGGGTTATCAATAGGGGATTGGGAGGGGGAGAGACGGGGGAAGGTACAGAGAATAACTAGCATAAATGATAGGTGGAAAATAGACAGGGGGAGGGTAAGAATAGTGTAGGAAATGTAGAAGCCAAAGAACTTATAAATATCACCCATGGACATGAACTATAGGGAGAGGATGTGGGAGGGAGGGGGAGGGTAGGGTGGAGTTGAGTGAAGGGGTGGAAATGGGACAACTGTAATAGCATAATCAATAAATATATCAAAAAAAAAAAGTGCTTAAGGACAATAAGGTCCCCGGGACCCGCGCCGGGACCAGGGCGGCAGAAGCCCCGGCCCGGGTGCAGGGTCTGCTGCAGGATTCTTGGGAGAGAGCCAGGCTGAGCTGTGTGAGCAGCCAGGTGCTTGTTTGGACCAGGTGGGCTTGAATAGGAAGAATTTCTCAAAAAGAAAAAGAAAATAGAGGCAGTCAGTGGCTAGTTAGAGAACTCTCCACAGCAGCCGCGGCCTCTGGCGCCCCTCCCCACTCAGCCCCAGGATGGTGAATGCGGGATAAGCAGCCCCAGCTCTCACCTGAAGCCCGGTTGCGCGCACCCAGATTAGTGGACTGGGGGCCCACAACTGAAACTCCAGCTGGCCACCCACACCTGAAACCTCGGTTGGGTGCGCACCGGGAGCAGAGGCTAGCTGCCCCACGCACAGCCCCAAAATGGCGGACCCGCTGGCCGCCCAACTCAGGCCCAAAGCTGCAGATCGGCTGATCAACGGCCTGGCTGTCTGCAAGTGACCACACCTAAAAGCACCGGTTCTGAACAACTCCTACCTAGCCCCTGTGCACAGAGCCCTGCAGGGCCTACTGGCTCTCTAGGACTAAGGCAGAACACCCAGCAGAGGGGAGCTGCAGGGCTAGGGGAGACTGCATTCCCCAGAAACACTCGACCCAGTAGGGGGCTGAACTACCCCATAGCAGCACCGAGAGCCCCTAGCATCTAAGACAGCAAAGAGCAAGAAGGGGGAGTGTGAATTGCCCCTAAGTGGTGCAACTCAAGGACAGCACAACTGGTGAACTAAAGGCCTAGTGGGGAGCAGAAGGACCCTGAGGAACTGGACTGGAGGCTGAACAACAGCGAAGAGTGTTGCTCAGGAAGGGAGAAAAGTGAAACCAATCCTTCCAACCACCCCTTCCCGTTTCATAGACAGGAAGACCAGCAGAACTAACCTGACCAGCTTAAAGCCAGCAGAAGACATTTTTTTCTTCCTCCTTTCCCCCGGAATTCCTTCTTCCTTTCTGTCCTTCTTTCTTTTTTTATTCCTTCTTCCTTCCATCCTTTACCTTTTTTATTCCTTCTTTCTGCCTTCTTTTATTTATTCTTTTGTTTTAATTTTTGTTAAAATTCCTTCTTATCTTGCCTCCGATCTTTCTTTTTAATCCTTCTTCCTTCCTTCCTTTCCTTTTCTATTCCTTTTTTTCCTCCTTCCCTTCTCCTTTATTTTTTCTTTTTCTCCCCCCTTTCTCTTGTTCCCACAGGTGAGACAATAAAACCCGGAGTGCTGAAAAGACCAGAGTTAGACCCTGTTAGACCCATAAACATCAGCTCAAGACCAGTGAGCACAGGAGATTAAGGAGATAGCACCACTGAATCCCATTGGCATTCTACCATAGAAGTTCATACCATAAACCCAGGGAGTCAGAATAGATCAATTTAAGAAGCAGAGACTAACAAGAAGAGTCTCACAAACAATGGGAAGACAAAGAAACAATTCCCAAATGAAAGGAAAGGAGGAAGCCTCAGAAAGAATGCTAACTGAAAAAGAGGCAAGTCAACTATCAGATACTGAGTTCAGAGCAATGGTTATCAGGAAGCTCACTGAGCTCACTGAGCTCACAGAGAACTACCAGAAACTACAGGGAAACTACGATGAACTCACTGCAAACTATATCAACATGAAAAAGGACATAGAAACTATCAACAAGGGCCAAGAGGAAATGAAGAATACAATTTCTGAACTGAAGAACAGAGTAGAAGGAATGAAAAGCAGACTTGATGAAGCAGAGGTTTGGATCAGTGAGCTGGAGAAGAAAGAAGAAAAAAACACCCAGAAAGAGCAAGAAAAGGAAAAGAGGCTCAGAAAGAATGAAGAGGTAATAAGGGAAATGCAGGACAACATGAAACGTAACAATATCCGTAAAATAGGAATACCAGAAGGAGAAGAAGAAGAGCAAGGGATAGAAAACCTGTTTGAAAAAGTAATGATGGAAAAGTTCCCTAATCTGAGGAGAGAAAAAGTCACCTAAATCCAGGAAACACAGAGAGTCCCAAGCAAGAGGAACCCAAGGAGACCAACTGCAAGACACATCATAATTAAAATGGCAAAATTCCAAGACAAAGAGAGGATCTTAAAGGCAGCAAGGGAGAAAAAGGAAGTAACATACAAGGGAGCACCAATAAGGTTAGCAACTGACTTCTCAATGGAAACGCTCCAAACCAGAAGAGAATGGCAAAAAAATATTCTAACTGAGAACCAGAGGCCTGCAACCAAGGCTACTTTCCCCAGCAAGGCTCTCAATCAAGATAGAAGGCCAAATAAAGAGTTTCTCAGACAAAAGAAGTCTAAAAGAATACACTTCCACCAAACCAGCTCTGCAAGAGATGCTAGGGGACTGCTTTAAGGAAAGGAAGGAAAAGAGAAAGAGAGAGGAACATGGGTAGGAAAAAATGGCAATGAATAACTACCTATCGATAATAACCTTAAACGTAAATGGATTAAATGCTCCAATCAAAAGACATAGAATAGCTGAATGGATAAGAAAACATGACCCACACATATGCTGCCTACAAGAGATCCATCTCAGGACAAAAGACCTACACAGACTGATAGCGAAGGGCTAGAAACAAATTTTCCAAGCAAACAGACAGGAAAAAAAGCCGGGGTAGCAATACTCATATCAAACAAAATAGACTTCCAAAGAAGGGCCATAAAGAGAGACCCAGAAGGTCACTTCATAATACTCAAAGGAAGAATCCACCAAGAAGACATAAACATTGTAAATATATATGCACCCAACATAGGAGCATCCAAATACATAAAGAAAATCTTGGAGGACTTCAAGAAAGATAAGGGCAGCAACACAATTATACTAGGGGACTTTAACACTCCACTGTCAAAAATGGACAGGTCTTCCAATCAAAATATCAATTAGGATATTTTGTCACTTAACAATACCCTAGGTGAAATGGACTTAACTGATATATATAGAGCTTTTCATCCCAAAGAAGCAAAATACACATTCTTTTCAAGTGTACATGGAACATTTTCAAAGATAGACCACATGATAGGACACAAAGCAAGCCTCAACAAATACAAGAAAATGGAAATCATATCAAGCATTTTCTCTGACCACAAGGGACTGAAACTAGAACCCAACCCCAAAGGAAAAAACCCAAAACACTCAAAATCATGGAGACTGAATAGCATGTTATTAAACAATGAATGGGTCAAGAACTACATGAGGGAAGAAATCAAAAACTTTCTGGAAACAAATGAAAATGAACTCACAACAACCCAAAACCTACGGGACACAGCAAAGGCAGTCCTGAGAGGGAAGTTCATAGCAATACAGGCCTACCTTAAAAAGATAGAAACATTTCAAACAAACAACCTAACCCTACGTCTACAGGAACTTGAGGAACAACAACAAAGACAGCCCAGAGCAAGCACAAGGAAGGAAATAACAAAGATCAGAGCAGAGTTAAATGACATAGAGACTAAAAGCACAATTCTAAGGATCCATGAATCCAGGAGCTGGTTCTTTGAAAAGATAAACAAAATTGACAAGCCTTTAAGTAGGCTCATCAAGAAAAAAAGAGAGAGGATCCAAATAAACACAATTAGAAATGAAAGAGGAGAGATTACAACTGATACCACAGAAATACAAAGGATTGTAAGAAATTACTAGGAAGAACTGTATGCCAAGAAATTTGAAAACCTAGGTGAAATGGACACATTTCTAGAAAAATATAATCTTCCAAAAGTGAGTGAATAAGCAGCAGAAAACCTGAACAGACCAATAACAGCAGATGAAATTGAAGCAGTCATCAAAAAACTGCCAACATACAAAAGCCCTGGACCAGATGGTTTCACAGGAGAATTCTACAAAGCATTTAAGGAAGAGCTAACCCCTATCCTTCACAGACTATTCAAAAAAATCCAAACTGATGGAAGACTCCCAAACTCGTTTTATGAAGCCAGCATCATCCTAATCCCAAAACCAGATAAAGACACAACGAAGAAAGAAAACTTCAGGCCAATATCGCTGATGAACAGAGACGCTAAAATTCTCAACAAAATATTGGCAAAACGCATCCAGCAATACATTAAAAAAGATCATCCACCATGACCAAGTGGGATTCATCCCAGGGATGCAAGGATGGTACAATATTCACAAATCAATAAACATAATACATCACATCAACAACAGCAAAGACATAAATCACATGATCATATCAATAGATGCGGAAAAAGCATTTGATAAGATACAGCACCCATTTCTGATAAAAACACTCAGCAAAGTGGGAATAAAGGGAGCATTCCTCAACATAATAAAGGCCATATGTGAGAGACCTACAGCCAACATCACACTCAATGGACAAAAACTTAGAGCTTTCCCACTAAGATCAGGAACAAGACAAGGATGCCCTCTCTCACCACTCCTATTCAACATAGTATTGGAAGTCCTAGCCACAGCAATCAGACAAGAAAAAGCAATAAAAGGCATCCAAATTGGAAAGGAGGAAATGAAACTGTCACTGTTTGCAGATGACATGATAGTGTACATGGAAAATCCTATAGACTCCACCAAAAAACTACTCGACCTAATAAATGAATTTGGCAAAACAGCTGGATACAAAATCAATACTCAGAAATCAAAGGCATTCCTGTATACCAACAATGAAACTGCAGAAACAGAAATCAAGAAAAAAATCCCATTTGATATAGCAACAAGAAAAATCAAGTACCTAGGAATAAACGTAACCGAGGTAAAAGACCTCCTTTTCCTGTACTCAGGAAATCACACAAGACTGAAGAAAGAAATTAAGGAAGACACAAACAAATGGAAGCATGTACCGTGCTCATGGATTGGAAGAATTAACATCATCAAAATGGCCATACTACCCAAAGCGATTTATAGATTCAATGCAATCCCTATTAGAGTACCCATGACATATTTCACAGATATAGAACAAACATTTCAGAAATTCATATGAAACCATAAATCACCCCGAATAGCTGCAGCAATTTTGAGAAAGAAGAACAAAGCAGGAGGGATCACAATACCTGATATCAAAGTGTATTAGAAGGCCACTGTAATCAAAACAGCCTGGTACTGGCATAAAAACAGGCACATAGACCAATGGAACAGAACAGAGAGCCCAGAAATAAACTCAAGTCTTTACGGTCAATTAATATTTGACAAAGGAGGCAGGAGCATAAAATGGAGCAAAAATATCCTCTTCAACAGATGGTGTTGGGAGATCGGACAACTATGTGCAAAAAAATGAAACTCGATCACCAACTTGCGCCATACACGAAAATAAACTCAAGATGGATAAAAGACTTAAATATAAGCTGTAACACCATAAAAGTCCTAGAGGAAAACATTGGCAGGAAAATCTCAGACATTCCACGCAGCAACATCCTCACAGACATGTCCCCTAAAGCTAGGGAAATAAAGGAAAGAATAAACAAATGGAATCTCATCAAAATAAAAAGCTTCTGCATGGGTAAAGAGAACAGCACTAAATTACAAAGTGCAGTAACAGTATGGGAAAACATATTTGCCAAGGATACCTCAGAGAAGGGCCTGATCTCCAAAATATATAAAGAACTCACACGACTCCAGTCCAGGAAGACAAGCAACCCAATTAAAAAAATGGGCAAAGGACTTGAACAGACACTTCTCCAAGGAAGACATACAGAGGGCCCAGAGACATATGAAAAGATGCTCAGCATCCCTAGCCATCAGAGAGATGCAAATTAAAACCACAATGAGGTACCATCTCACACCAGAGTGGCCCACATAAACAAATCCACAAACAAATGTTGGAGAGGATGCGGAGAAAAGGGAACCCTAGTGCACTGTTGGTGGGAATGCAGACTGGTGAGGCCACTGTCGAAAACAGTATGGAATTTCCTCAGAAAAGTAAAAATGGAACTGCCCTTTGACCCAGCAATTCCGCTGCTGGAATTATACCCTAAGAACCCTGAAACACCAATCCAAAAGAACCTGTGCACCCCAATGTTCATAGCAGCACAATTTACAATAGCCAAGTACTGGAAGCAACCTAAGTGCCCATCAGCAAACGAGTGGATCCAAAAACTATGGTATATTTACACAATGGAATTCTACACAGCAGAGAGAAGGAACAAGCTTATATCCTTTACAACAGCATGGATGGAACTGGAGAGCATTATGCTAAGTGAAATAAGCCACACGGTGAGGGACAAATACCATATGATCTCACTTTTAACTGGAACATAATGAATAGAAGAAAAAAAGGAAACAAAATATAACCAGAGACATTGAAGTTAATAACAATCTAACAATGGTCTTGGGGGAGTGGGGAGGGGCCAGTGAGGAGAGGGGATTACAGGAACTACTGTAAAGGACACATGGACAAAATCAAGCGGGAGGGTGAAGGTGGGGGAGGTAGGGGTTTCAGCTGGGGTGGGGTGGAGGGATGGGGAGAAAAGGCACAGAAGTGTAATTGAATAACAATAAAAAATTAAAATAAAAAAAAAAAACAATAAATACCTAGAATGCCAGAAAATCAAACTGCATGGACATCTGACACAAGGAGGTAAAGAAACATTCATCCAGACTGGTAGCAGGGGTGGAGAGTTCCCGTGGCAAGGCAGCAGACTACCTGAGCAGGGTGGGGGTGGCTGATTGGGAAACTAAAGACTCAAAACCTTTAGCTGTAAAACACTCTGGGGGTGGTGAAGCTGGTAGAAACTGCCAGTCCCACAGGAGAGTTGGTTGGAAAGTGGGGTAGAGCAGAGTGAGTGAGTGGCATTGTTTCTTCTCTGACCCCTCCCCCACAGACACTGCCACAACGCACAAAGTGGGTTGTCCAATTCTGGTGTACACCTAAGGCTCAGCCCCCATACAACATAACAGGTGTGTTGAGAGAAAGAAATATGGCCCCAATGACAGAACAGATCAAAACTCCAGAAAAAAGTACTAAGCGACAAGGAAATAGACAACCTGTCTGATGCAGAGTTCAAAACACAGGTAATCAGGATGCTCACAGAATTTGTTGAGCTCGGTTGCAAAATGAAGGAAGAAATGAAGGAAATACAGTGAAATACAGGAAAATGTACAGGGAACCAACAGTGAAGGGAAGGAAACTGGTACTCAGATCAACAATTTGGAACAAAAGGAAGAAATAAGCATACAACTGGAACAGAATGAAGAAACAAGAATTCAAAAAAACCGTGAGACTGACAAAAAATCGAACTGTATGGAAGTCCAACAACCAAGAAGATAAAGAGGAAAAATTAATCCAGACTGGTAGGAGGGGTGGAGACAGGCAGGGGCAGAGAGGACTCATGACAAGGCGGCAGCTGGTGGGGAAGGGGGCAGGCAGTGCAGCAACTACCAGACGCTGCGGACCCACATTCGCACATAGACAAACTGGGAGGAACTGCCAAGGGAGCAAAACAGACCACGCAACCCAGGGCTCCAGCGCAGGGAAATAAGGCCTCCAACCTCTGATTGAAAACGCCCGTGGGGGTTGAGGAGGCAGCAGGAGAAACTCCCAGCCTCACAGGAGAGGTCGTTGGAGAGACCCACAGGGGCCTAGAGCATGCACAAGCCCTCCCACTCCAGAATCAGCAATAGAGGGGCCCAGTTTGATTATGGGTAGTGGAGGGAGTGACTGAAATCCGGCAGAGAGTAGAGCAGGCGCCATTGCTCCCTATCGGACCCCTTCCCCAGGTACAGTGTCACAGCAGAGAGAGCAGTATTGCCCCACTCTGGTGAACACCTAAGGCTCTGCCCCTTTACATAACAGGTGCACCAAGAGAAAAAAAAAATGGCCCAAATGAAAGAACAGATCAAAAGTCCAGAAAAAATACAACTAAGCAACAAAGAGATAGCCAACCTATCAGATGCACAGTTCAAAACACTGGTAAATCAATATGCTCACAGAATTGGTTGAATTTGGTCACAAACTAGATGAAAAAATGAAGGCTATGTTAAGAGAAACAAAGGAAAATGTACAGGGAACAAATAGTGATGCGAAGGAAACTGGGACTCAAGTCAACAGTGTGGACCAGAAGGAAGAAAGAAACATCCAACCAGAAAAGAATGAAGAGACAACAATTCAAAAAAATGAGGAGAGGCTTAGGAACCTCCAGGACATCTTGAAACGTTCCAACATCCGAATCATAGGGGTGCCAGAAGGAGAAGAGGAAGAACAAAAAATTGAAAACTTATTTGAACAAATAAATGAAGGAGAACTTCCCCAATCTGGCAAAGGAAATAGACTTCCAGGAAGTCCAGGAATCTCAGAGTCCCAAAGAAGCTAGATCCAAGGAGGAACACACCAAGGCACACCATCATTACATTAGGCAAGATTCAGCAGAAGGAGAGAATCTTAGAAGCAGCAAGAGAAAAGGACACAGTTACCTACAAAGAAGTTCCCATAAGACTCATCTGATTTCTCCAAAGAGACCTTACAGGCAAGAAGGGGCTGGAAAGAAGTAGTCCAAGTCATGAAAGGCAAGGACCTACATCCAAGATTGCTCTATCCAGCAAAGCTATCATTTAGAATGGAAGGGCAGATAAAGTGCTGCCCAGATAATGTCAAGTTCAAGGAGTTCATCACCACGAAGCCCTTATTATATGAAATGTTAAAGGGATTTATTTAAGAGAAAGAAGATACAAAATATGAACAGTAAAAATGACAGCAAACTCACAGTTATTAAAAACCACACTTAAAAACAAAAGCAAACAACTAGAACAGGAAGGGAACCACAGAAATGGAGATCACATGGAGGGTTATCAACAGGGGAGTGGGAGGGGGAGAGAGAGGGGAAAGTTACAGAGAATAAGTAGCATAAATGGTAGATAGAAAATAGACAGGGGGAGGGTAAGAATAGTATAGGAAATGTAGAAGCCAAAGAACTTATATGTATGACCCATGGACATGAACTATAGTGGGGGGGGGGTAATGTGGGAGGGAGGGGGTGGGCAGTATGGAGTGGAGTGAATAGGGGAAATGGGACAACTGTAATAGCATAATCAATAAATATATTTAAAAAAAAAACGAGGAGAGGCTTAGGAAACTCTGGGAAAAAAATGGGTGCTGTGAAAAGAATTACTGGAGATGCCTTGGGCAATTCTGAAGCTCATTTTAGGATTGGAGGCTCTCTGTGTTTTCTGAGGCTTATGTTACATGGCAGTTTGTTTAGGGGAGGTATAGCTGAAAATGCAGGGAGCTACAGCCATGCAAGGAAGAATAAGCTGCATGATAACATGAAGTTTTGGGGACTTGCAGGAGAGGAGCTGGGTTGCCAGGAAGGAGGAGCCAGCAAAGTGACAGTGCTAAGAGAAACACTGGAGTTGGGGAAGTTGTTAACATCAAAGCCCACCATGATGGTGACATGGAAGAACCTGTTTTTCTTGTCTTAGCAAAGGGAGCATTTATTTATTCACCAAATATTGCGCCCCTTCCCCCCCAATGGATCAGGCAGTGTGCTGGTTCTTATAAAAAGAGGAATGCAAACTTTTAGCTTCTAGGAGTCAGGCTTCAATAGCAGAAATGTACAGATGATTACAATATGGTGGGATGTATGTTACAGTCGAGGTGAATACAGGATGTTGTACCAGACTTTAAGAGGCAGGATGGGGGCAGGCTTTATCCAGGAGGTGATATTGAAGCTCACTTTTAGAGGAAGTGTTGATGGAAAGAGAGGGAGGTGAAGGGGGCGGCACAGGGCAGGGCACAGATTTGAGAAGGGGCAGTGTGTGCTGATGTGTGTCTGCATGACCCATGAGCATGGGGATGAAGGTGTGGGCATCCGGGATGGGAGGTGAAGCTGCAAAGGAGTCTGTGGTCAGAGCCTGACAGGCTCCTGGGTAGAGAACTCACTCCTTGTGCTCACAGACCTGTTTATGCAGGTTCTCCCTCCCTGCAGACCACTCAGAATGCCAGGCAGAGAACCATTTCTTGAAGCAACTGTCATTTAGTCACCACACCTTGTTCTTTCTGGGTGCTGGGGGACAAGTATGGGAAGGCAGGGAATCGGGAGAGGTCATAATGTGGAATAGGCCATCTTATAATGCTTTTTCATGTTTGACATGCATTTAATTTTTAAAAAGTTCAGAAAACTCATACCTGCAAATAGGTTTGTATATTTGGTAGAGGGATAATGATCTGAAACTTTACAGGAAATTTTCATGGGATGTTTGTCTAAAGGCAGTATGAAAAGTAGAGTATATGAACAAATTTATCAGTGCAGAGTGGGTGGAAGATCCTCCCCTCCCCTCCTCCACTTTACCACATTGCATTGACCCGTAAGCATGGCAAGAAACGCAGATTGCAGGCAGTTCTTTTCCGGAGTCCATTAAAATTATTTGCTATCTCCTAGGTGCCAAATACTCTTAGGCTCTCTCTAGTCAGAACAGACCAATCTCTTTAAACCTTCTATCTTTGGATATTCGTGAGTGGGAATGTCAGTTATGGACTAAGAACCTCTTATCAATGTCTATTAGCAATAAGACAAGCTCTTGGGAGTTTTCATTGCAAAGCAAAATATTCAGTGGCAAATTGGCAATTAGCAAGATATAGTTAAAACCATTAAGATCAAACAATTCAGCAGCAGGAAAACATAACAAGAATATAAACAAACTATAATTAGAGGTTATTTTGTTTTAACTGATTTGAATCTCTTTATTCACTTGCTTGCCAAGTGGTATTTATCTTATGATTTAATAGGACATGTGACCCCCTGCTGCCCTACTCTCATTCCCACCCCCCAACCTCCCACAAGTTGGAATCTACTGTTGGCTTTCACAGTTAGGAAGGCCCATTTTGTGTGTTTTCAGATTTGTGACTTGAATCCCTACAGGCTGGTACCAATACTGGCTGGTATTTTAATTCACTTTTCTCTTAGCACATCACATGGTTGGAGGGGAAGGTGCTTCTATTTTATTTTCAAGATGCATAGCTGATTGGAACTTGAAAGAATTAATCAGCCCAGAAGCTTCCTTCATGCCTCACAGCCCCTTTCTGGGACTTTAGAATTTACCCAAAAAGGAGTGAAAATGTACATTTCACACCTTCTGGACAGATAACCATCATCCAAAGTGGCCAGATGCAAAAAGACAGTAGAAGGTGGACCCACAGGAAACCTAGGATTATTTTGTATTCATCTGGCTAATCTTTGATGAGCAAGTGTGAGCCAATTAAAGAGCTTTTTTTTTCCTTGGTTGCTGGATGGTAGATTATGTAGGAATTCTAGCTATTGCTTGATGTGAAGCAGAGAAGCCCAAAAAACCATGGCTGCCTTTGGTTTTAGCCCTTGCACCTGCCGGGGGAAATTTCCAAAGAGATGACCCCTGGTAGACTGCTTGGGATCAACTGGACCCCGTTTTTCTTTCACAGGGATTCTAAAGCAAGAGCATCAGAGCACGACTTGGACTGCAAAGGCAAGGGTCCCAGGCCTGTTCAATCGTGCTCTCCAAAAAGAGGCCTTGAATGCCCACTGTAAGAGTGAGAAGACTCTCTGATGGAGGAGTCAAGACTCCCCTGTATTTATAAGTGATTCCAGGAGGCTTTCTCCACTACTCAGTTTCCCCGTGTTTTGGGACATAAGCTTTTTCTTTCATTCCTCTTGCTTCTCCAGATCATTTAGCTTTCTGCTTCATTATGTAGTGTGGAGGCCCGTCTATAGTGCTGTGAATTCTCTGGGCTCTTTGGGCGCTGTGATTCCAACAGATTTTTCTCAACAGTTCTGCAGACACCAGCGAAATGCAACACCCAAATGTGTCTAGATGGGAGTGACTATTGAAGAGAACGGGTCACTAAATTGGGCCATTTTCGCCTCGAGAAGAGGCTGCTGAGGCCCCTCCCCCAAGTTCCTTGCGGGCCTTAGGCACAAGGACTATTCAGGGCTGTCCATCCCAGTGGCTGACTACCGGCTTCCCCAGCAGCCCCCCTCCCCTACTTCAGATTTCCGTTCCCAGCCGCCAAGGCAGCGTTGCCTTCAGTCCACCGCCTGCCCACGGGCTACTTTTCCAGCCTCTCCCGGGGCCCGCCGTCCCCGCCCTCGGGGAGCCCTGCAGCTCATAGGCCGAGGTCCAACCGCCCCTCCCTCTCTGCCCCTCTTCCTCCCCCGCCTGCCCGGTGCCATTTGAATTCCCCCATCGACTTTTGGGCGGAGGCCGCACGAGCTTTTGCAAAAGGCAAGGGCCGCGTGAGGAGGGCTCCGGCGCCCCTCCCGGGCGGCGCGGCGCCGGCCGGCGGTGCAGTCGCGCGCTCGCCGCCAGCGAAGCCATTGGCTCGGCGCAGTCACCCCACGCGGGGCTGCAGCGGCGGCCTCCGCGGATTGGCGCGCGGGCGAGCACCCACCGGGGCGCGCGCAGACGGGTGTGTGCCGCTCGGGCTGCACGGAAGCCCACCGACTCTAGGGTGGGCTCCCCCTCTTCTTCCTGATCACCCCTCCCTTATCCCTGTGTTGCCAAAGCTGCCTTTGCGGCTGCCGCCAGCCACGGTCCCCGATATCCTGGCCCAAAGAAAGGGCGCGAAAGGCGCGCTCCCAGCTCGGGCGCCCGCCCGGGCCGCCGCCCTTCGCCGCACACTGCAGCATTTCGCGCTCTCGCGCCGCTCGTGCTCCCTCCTGCATTATTTGCATATCCCACGATTGTGGCCAATCAGGGCTCGTCTCTCTCGAAGCGGATGGTTCAGTCCTGAGAGGAAAGGGAGTGGCTGGCGGCGCATGCGCTGCGTTGGCCGACTTGAACCGAGGCTTTTATTGCTGTAGTTTATTTCCACCCCCTTCCCTCCTGTTCTCTCCCTCTTTCTTTTTTTTCCGCCCTAGCTGGGGCTGTGTTGGAGCAGAGGAAGAAAGAGAGACAGAGGATTGCATTTATCCCTTATGCTTGTGGACTTTGCTATCAGCAAGACTCGCTAAGCTGTTGCACCTTTTTAAATCCTGCAAAAAATTCCAACTCTTTCCTGGCAATTTTTGATTTAAAGCTGCCCTCTTGAAATTAATTTTTTCCCAGGAGAGAAATGTCTTATCAGGGGAAGAAAAATATTCCACGCATCACGGTGAGTTTGGTACTTGGGAAATTGCGGTCGGCCAGCAACCTTTTGTGGGACAGAACGTCTCAGGATTTTTTTTTTTCAAAGGAGGGGGAGGAAAAGGGACCCAACTTTTTTTTCCCTGTTGCTGAAGACGGCGATCATGGTGGTGTGAGACGCAATCATATAGAAATATAAGCCACACGATTTGTGAGGCATTAAAATAGGAGCGTGAGTGCACCCGGGTCGTCCTGGGTAGCGCGCCAGAGCCCTGTATCCTTTTATTGTCAGAGTGAGATGCTGCAGTGCTGGCCTGCGGGGTGTAAGCAAATGGATGCCAGATTGAATATGCACGGTTGAAGCTCAGATATTGTTCTCTGGGCTGCGTGCTGCGAGGCTGGACTCCAGGAGCTGGATGGGGAGATGGGAAATGGATTCATCCTGTGTCTCCCGCCCCCTCCATAAAGGGCTTTCTGGAGCCTTCCTCTGGTTCCTTAGAAAAAGGAGCGGGTTTCAGTCTGGCGGCGTAATGACAGCGGCGGGATGCTGAAAGGGCAGGGTGTACCAGGATGTTGTGGAAACGGGAAGGAAGAAACGGGGACGTGGTGATGAGCAGAGAAGGGTGGGGGCCAGGCGTGGGCTTTTTGTTGATCAGGGACCGGTTTTTGGTGGCGCTTTTGGCTTTTTCGCCCTCTGGTTCTGGGCTGGAACCCTGGCAGGGCTCTGGGCTTGCTTTCTTGTGTCTTTCTGCCCCTTCTGCAGCCAGGGAGGCGTCCGTGTTGGCGCATACAAAGCGGGCTGGGAGGGTGGGCGTTGGGGACAGCGCCGAGCCGGGCTCCGGGAGGTAATGGCGCTGCGCGTCGCGCGGAGCAGATGGCCCGTCCCGGCTTCGGCCAGACAATGATCACGGTGGCTGAAGGTGTCCGTGCAGTTATGGGACTTGTGTGGTTAGTTTGTAAATCGCTAGAAAAACATCTACGCAATGAACTGGCTATGCTTAAGCGATGAACGCAGGTTCTTGCTTCCACCGTGCCCATCCTTTCCCCATCTAATTCCTGGAAAAAATTTCGCCAGTCGTAGTTCTGTACTTCCTCCAAATGAAATCTTGCGGAGGGAGGGTGGAACGCGAGGGAAATTCATTGTTATATAATGATGTGCAATTGCAATTGGTCAGCTGATTGCTGGGTAGAACTCAGGGCTGAGGCAGGGAGCGAAGGAATCTTTGAAAAGTAGACGTGCAGGGCTGGATGAGGGCGCGCTTTTGCTCTGGTTTCCTCCTTAGCCACAGGCACCTCTGCTTCCCCTGGATGCACCAAGGCACACCCATCCGCAGGAGCGAGATGTGGAAAAAAATGCACGGGGGAGGGACCGTGTGCTGAAGAGGAATTTATAGGCCGAGCAAGGCTGTTGTACAGCGAGGGTGGGTACTAGTTTTTTCTAGAAGGCCAAAGACCCAACCAAGATCCCAAAGGGCCGGGCGCTGGGTACCCGACGTTCTGTATTCTCTGGTGGGAGGAAGGAGTCTGGAGAGTAGGGGTGGAGAGCAGATTTGCTGCCAGCCTCAGATAATCTGCTGTCTGCGTGAATGAAAAAGGCAGTTTCATTTTGACACTGTTGGGAGGGGGAAAAAAAAGCAAACAAGACCGATTTTTAAAAGAGCGCCCCCTCTACCCTTAAAAAAATCGGGTCGCATTGTGGAGGACCTATTAGCATGGTTTCCCTCCTTCCATCATCATGGCCAGCTTCTTATGTAAGGAGCCTTCTAGAAGGCACTGGAATGAACAGGGCTGTGATGTTTCATTTTTTTCTTGGTGTGATGTTGGCTGAGGAATTCACAGTGATGGCTGGGACAGGTACCGCAGCGAATGAGGGAGCAGGTAGTGAAGGGCAGGTCTTCTTGCCTCCTCGGCAGGATTTATCCCGTCAAAGCTGCATCCTGAGGGGGAGATCTGTGTAGACAGGAAAGTGTACTGGGTCAGGTGACCTTGGGCAAATGACTTAACTGCTCTGTGCCTCAGTTTCTTTATGTGTCACGGGGTTACGAATCTGGCTCCATCCACCTCCCTGGTTTGTTTTGAGGCTTTGGTGACATGGTGTACACGATGGGATTTTGTAAAGGTTCTTACATTTACCTTATACAAGTGCAGGTATTGTTGACTGTTTTAGTCCCTTTGACTTGCAAAAGTCTACAGCAGGATGAAGTGTACAGAATTTAAATGATCTTAATGTTTTTTAAAAAAAATTATGTTAAACAATAAATACCTTGTAAATCCACAGGTGTACTTTTGTGTAAAAAAACCTTATAGTTTATATATTTTTTATTACTGATTTGTTAAAATATTTTTTTTGGTAGGTGCTAAATATAAATAGCACTTACTGAGAGCTTTGGTTTGTAACAATTTTGACTTAACCATTGTCAAGATGAATGCCATTCCTTTGAAATATTTTGCATATTAAGAGGGCAGTCTATGCCTTAACTTGTAACATTTCAATCCATTATGGAATAGCACAGGTGTGTATCCATTGTACGCAGGACTTGAACATTCCATTCCACCAGCAGCCTTTAGGATAGAGGTAACTCACAGTGTAACATTTTCATTGCATTCCTGGCCCTCATGTGCTGCTTATCATATATATATTTTCCTGCTAATTATATGATAAGCGCATCAACACTTTATGGCGGTGGCAGATTTTAGGACTTGCCATCTCCTCTACTCTATCATAACACTTTACCTTTTCCTTAACAGCTTAATAGTTAAAATAGTGCATACTTGAAGTGTTTTTTTCTCTTTGCTACAATTGCCGTGATATACCTCAAAATGAAGTGCAAATACAATGAGTACACTGAACTGAAAACTTGTGGTGGAACCAAGTGTGTTTGTTTTGCATTTGCCATGACAACAGACTTTTGGTTAATTTTCCTGACATAAAGCTTGCCAAGAATTGACTTCCCTGAATGCGAGTGTATTTTTTTTTTAAATAAAGTTTAGCCTGAAGCCATTTAAAAACTATTGTCTTTTGAAAAGAGGCCTTTTTGGTTGGTTTGTTTTTAAAATCTGTGATAAGCTTTGAGCTTTACCAGTATGTTCTGACTCAGGTGATGAATAGGTTGCCACAGACAGGCTTACCAAGGTCACCGAACCTTTCCAAAATTGGCTGATTTTGAGCATCACTGGAATAGTGAAAATGTGTCTTAGCTCATTTGTCTTAGCACCAGAGTTCCTCATGGATCAAGAATGCATGGTGACTGTATTACATTTTTGTTTCAGAGTGATCGTCTTCTGATCAAAGGAGGTAAAATCGTTAATGATGACCAGTCATTCTATGCAGATATATACATGGAAGACGGGTTGATCAAGTAAGTGTAACTCATTATATAGAAGAATTCATGAACTTTCCAGTGTCCCCAAGCATTTCCTACAATTCATACACATAGTACTAAGCTTTAGTGACTTCAAAGAGTGACTTAGTATCTGTTTAAGCCCATTTTCATTGGTAGTAATTAGTGAATTTGAAAACTCAGATTTAGAGAATTCAAAGCCACAATTAAATGCACATTCATTTCCTTACACATTATGTAATTTACTGTTTTTAACCCAGGTGACACAATATCTTCTTGTTGCCGGCTCAAATGCTTAAGGATCTATTGAGTAGATTAAAGGTTTTCCTAGAATGTCGTTGTTTCCATGGCTTGCCCAAATGAAGGACACAAATGTGAATTATATCCTCTTCCGTTAAGATAGCACATCTGCTTTCTCAATCAAGAATCTTAAGTGGCTGGGGCCAAAGGACAACAAATTAATTACCAAGTAACAGACAAATTACTGCCTCATCTGAAGGAATTTCAGGTTTTGCTCTCTAAGCACCAACAAACACCAGTAAGATGGCCCTTGTGTTCATTGTGTATTGTATCACTAACAACAGAGCAGTTACTGCAGTAGGTCTTTTTGGATTCTGGAGGGTTAAGTGAGCTGAGTACGTGCCAGGATCCTCGTGCCCTTCCAACTGGGACTGCTCAGAGGGCTCCAGAGGAATAGCACATCTGTTTAAAGACAAACACCGCTGTAAATGACATCTTTTGAATAAGCAGCATTCATCAAGTGCTGCAGCAAACCGGTCCTGAGGAGTGGAAAACTGCAGTGGATGTGTCTGTTGCTTGGAAACTCACACCCTGATTTATGAACCTAAAATAGGTCTTACCATTTCCACACTTAATGTTTTCTCCATGTGTGTTTGCTTATGACAGTCTCTTTCCAGGCGCTCACATACCATGACTTGCTTGTCCCATTTTCCCCCAGTTAGAAGGCAGCATGGTCTGGTCTAGCAAAGGACACTGGCCTAGAAGTGATCAGGCCTGGGTGCTTTATTTAGTTGTCACTGATTTGTTTTTGAACTTTATCAACTTCTCCTTGATTACTTTTCCCTTTTAAAAAAAAAAAAAACTGGTAGAAAGATGTAGCAGAGATTAAAACAATTAAAATTGGAAATGAATCCATGTCTGTCAGCATAATGACTATTAATTTTCTGCCTATATCTGAGTTGCTAATGATATGCTTCCAAATTTTTGAATCATTTTAATCATAGTGTTCACTTTTATTTATTTTTTCCTTCCCCCCTATTTTCTCTATATGACAAAGGATCTGATGAAGAGTGCATGTTTGTAAAGTACAACCAGGTCTGGAGGAAATTGCTATAGGATAATTATCTCAACTGTGTGTTTACAGAGAAAGTGTAGTGGCATTTTATGTAAATTTCTTGGGGCCTTGTTATCATTTGATCTTAGGGGTTTTGATTGGGCCTCTGAGGCCTTATTTGACTTATTTTCTAGTAAGTGCCTTGTTGCCTCTTAGTTAGGGGTAATGGAGTGGGGAGTGTACATATATTATGAATATTTACAGTAACTGGAAAAGTCTAGGGAACGTAGGGAAGGATAGGTTATGGCCTGGTGGACGTGTCTTTCAGATTTCATTCAATTCGAGGACATTTCATTGACTACCATTGTCATATCCTCTCCCTTCGTTTAGGCAAATAGGAGAAAACCTGATTGTGCCAGGAGGTGTGAAGACCATCGAGGCCCATTCCAGGATGGTGATTCCTGGTGGGATTGACGTCCATACCCGATTCCAGATGCCTGAGCAGGGAATGACTTCGGCTGATGACTTCTTTCAAGGCACCAAAGCAGCCCTAGCTGGTGGAACCACCATGATCAGTAAGACAGCTTAAAATAATGACCTTAGCACTTGGGAATCTTCATCATGGGAAATGAGTCTGTGTTGTTTGACTCTTTCCTTCTAGAAGCTGCTGAACTGAGCAGTGGATTGATCTGTTGCCTGAGAGAGCAGGGGGTGGGAGGACCAGGCGGTTGTCTTGTCTTCTCACTTGCATAGAGTGTTCACCAGCTCTGACTTCTGCAGTGGAACTTGAGAATATGGACCCAGAGAACTGTGGCAGGATAAAAGGAGTGGCTTCTGGCTTTCTCTGCTTGAGAACTTTTAGACAAAAGTTAACTCAAAAAATGGGATTTGATTGTGGTCACTTGGCAAACACAGCATTTAGAGTAATCTTCAAAGCTATTAATCTTGAGCTTTTTTGCTCCTAAGTATTTGATTCTGATTTCTCAAGAACTCCTGAAGGCGCATCTTCTCAGAAAGAGGATGGGGTGCAGCAGATGTTGAACTGGGGATCTCTATTCCACTGATAAGAAAATCAAATGGGGGCAATTCTTCCTGGCCTGAATTTGACATAAATGGAATTGGTCGGTCTGGCTTGGAGAAGGACCCATAGATAATATTGATCGTTGTTTAGATGAAGTTGCTCCCACCAACAGCCAGTTGCTCTTCATATTTTTCTTTGAAGGATTTATGCTTTTCATTCCACCAAATCTAAAGTATATTTCCTAAGGTCATAGCACACATTAGGAGACCGCTTGTGAATGGTCAGTTTCCAGCGTGTCTACTGATTGTCCCTTTGACAAATAGCATTGTATTTTTGAGGAGGTAGGCAAGCTGCACAGTGGCCTGGCTGGCACATATTTAAAAAGAAAAAGATTTTATCCAAGAGTGAAAATGAACATACAATCTGTCTTAAAAGCTAACAGTTCAGTTCAGAAAGGGGTCAAAGTCAAAAGAACTTAGCTATTTATGCTTTAGGGAAACCTGTCTTCACCGGTTACTTTTCAGAATGATGGTCTCTTTACCTGTGACTACAGGGTCTCTTTCCATCCCCCCACTTAGAAAAAACGTTGCCCTGCCTTCCCCGCCTAGCCTGAGCTCCCCTCCACTTTGAATCCCATATCCACGTCCGCGTGCATGTTGTCTCAGCCCCAGTCTTTCACGTGTCTGAAGGATCAGGGACCGCTGTCCTGTTTCAGCTTTCTCATCCCTGCCCCTAAAGAGCTTCCATGTTGAAGCCTTAGTATTTCTTTCTTGCTGCACACATCACTTTCTAACCTTGTAGGGGAGTTCTCAAGGGGGTGCCACTCACGTCTTGGGGCTCTGGCCTAGTGGGAAAGCCCGCTGTTTGGTTGGCACCGTCTGTAAGGATGCACTTGGCACCCCTGCACATTTCTGTCCCTCCTCTGAGCCAACTGGGGAGCCACACTTGAACAGCACTGAGTGTCAACCTGCAAGGTCGAGTCAAGGTTCTGGTCTGCCTCTGGTGTGAAATTCAGATGGGGACCCTGTAGGCCCCTGCGTTGGTCACGGAGTGTTCATAAGCCACAGGTGATGTTTCCTGAGTGAGTGGTCAGCGAGGTCTGCCGTGGGGGGAGTTGCTGGGCCGGAGCCTCCCTGGCAGAAATGTCCCCAGCCAGGAACCGGCCATCCTGATCTCTCTCCATCACCAACTTGCTGTGTGACCTTGGCAAGTCACCTCAGTTCTTTGGGCTTCAGCTGCTTATTGGCACAATGGAGGATTTGCACTAGATGACCCTGCATGTCCTTTCCTGCTCCCATATTTGACAAGTCACTGAGCTCAGAGACAGTTTGTTCGCCTCTAATAAAATGCATTCTGTTCAACGGGTACAGAAAGGCCCTGTTTTTTCTCAGACGCATGTGAAAGACCCCTCAGTCTGTTCTCCTCTCTGTTGTTCTGGAATATGCTTCTGCTCTCTTCACACTTGACCCATACCTCCCTCCTGCTTCTTGTTCCTTTTGTGCCTTCCCTTCCCCTCCCCTCCATCTTCGCCAGGTGGGCACATCCCTCCTTGCCGATGCCCCGACTTTCTTTTTGGCCTTCTTTCAGTGGCTGTGCTCTTCTTTTCCTTCATTCCAGGTGGTTCCTTCTGTGCAGGGACAAGGGACATCCCCACAAGTCCAGCACCTGGCCCAGGGACCGAAATAGTCAGCAGATGGCCTAATGGTAGATGGGAATGAAGGGGAAGAGAAAAGTCAGGCTGCCTGCCCTGCTCAGTCAGGCTGAATATGATTGCATGCAGTCAGTTGGGCTGAAGAGTAGGGGGACTGAATGAGCAAACTCGACATAATAAAAGTCATCAGGAGTAGCAGGGACGTGGTCCAAGTGGTCATCCCAAACTTCACTGCTTTTACAGCCAGAGAAAAATGTTAACCGCTCTTACAAATGACCCCTGCCATGGTTACTGACCTCTATAGAATTCCCACTAATCTGCCCTTCCCTCAGGAGCTAAGTGGTAATAATGGCAGATGAGGAAATCAGGATTTTTCTCAGCTGGCTGGTCATACTTTGTGCATTGCTTCAAGTGAGTGTGTGGCCCGGGCACGCTTTTTAGAGAGGGAGCATTGCAAAGAGGAAGAGCTAGCTTCAGGTGACTTCATTGGTATCTACAGTCTGTTCTGTCTGCTCCTTCGATGAAATTGGAGCTTCTTATAATGAGTACTGAGGCCACAGGTGCAAACTTGCAGAAACAAGCCATTGAAGTGAATTGGTGTAACAAAGCCTGCACCTCCTTCCGTCTTTCTGGGTTTCTCCAAGCCGTGTCGCCTGTTCTACAGGTGAGTCTTCACCTGCCCCCTGCTATGTGTTTCTCAGGTCATAGGACCTGTAAGTTTCATTTCTGTCTGAAATGACACTGTCTGCAGAGGAAAATGCAGCTGAAAGTTCCCAGTTTAAAAGTGGAGGTGATACGCCAGCAGCAGAAAATAATATTATTGCCGTTAAACAGACAGAGCCTTCCATTGAAACTTGCATATGAGATCTTTGTGTGAGGCACTCAGCATGGGTGGAAGGAACACCCTCTGCTCTTTCCATCCAGTGATGGGTGGGCACAGCCTCCAGATGAGCCCTGCAGGCAGCATCCAGCCTGGCTGAAGGGTCCTGAGGTGACAGGGGTGCCGGTTGGGGAAACCTCTGCTGGCTTCCTAGCAGTGTTGTGATCATTGTTGTTAAGACCCCAGAGTCTCTAGGAAGTAGATGGGAACGGCTCTCTTCATTTTGAGGGGAAGACTGAAGCCAGAGGGAAGGGCACAACTTGCCAGCAGGTACCCTGCGCTTCAGTGCAGGTGGCAGGTGTGGTACACTGCCTCTGTGGCTCCACCACCAGTAGCTGGATGACTTGACTTTACCCCTCAATCACCTCAACTGCAAGATGGGGGAAGTCGTTTCAAGTAGTGATGGGGAGGCATCAGAGCAGCACCGGCCGTAGTAATAAGCACTCAGATGTGGCCCTTCGTGTTACTCGTATCACCTGAGGTACCAGCAACCTCTCATCTCTGCAGAGGCAACCCCCCACCACTGGATCTCTACAGAGCCAGAGAAAAGAGACTCCAGCTGCAGGAGGGTCTGACCTGAACGTTTGCTGGGAGCAGGGCTTCTCTGAGCACAATCAGCAGGCAGTACCCGGGGTCACCTGGGTGTATCCAGAAACATTCAGCTTCCTGGGCCCCACCCAACCTGTCAAAGTAGAGAGAATCTGCTGGTGGGACCTGCAATTTTGCATTTGAATCTGGTGATTGTTTGAAAGTATGGACCTTGGGGGTCCACACCAGCTCTGTGGATCCTAGATCTCCAAGGAACGGGAGCCCCAGCCCAGAGATGAGAATGTCTGTCATTTCTGCTAACCCGAATTCAAGGCTTTCCCTCAGAGGATGTGGAACCCCAGGCACAGCACACTGAGGGGGCTTCTTCTCCCCCTGGGTGTGACCCAGCAGGGATCAGGATGGGACTTGAACCCAGAGAAGATGAGGACAGATTGCTGCTGCCACTCTGGAAAGGGTCCTTGTTCCTCCTGACCTCTGGACTCAGTCATTTCCTCACTGGGTGTGGTTCCTGGGTGTGCCTCAGGCCCTCCTGCAGCCCTCCCCAATCCAACTCGCCATTCTTCCCACACTCCTGCCTCTCTCTGGCGCCCAGCACCAGAGAAGCAGCATTGTCTTGCCAGCTTGATCCCACAGAGTCACCCTGTGCTGAATTGGATCAGTTTGTCTCTGTGTTCTCTCCTGCACCCTTTCCTTACTGCCCCTGACTCAGACTTCTGTCTTCTCATCTTCTGAGGAGTCTCACCAGTGCCCCCATATCCAGCCTCTGCTGCGTGGGCTCTCTCTTGGGTGCAGCTTTGAGTGTGTCTGTCTGTTCTTGGAGATCCCTGACCCCCGTGGCTCCTCTTGCTCAGAGAAGGCAGCCCAGTGCAGAGCCCTCCGTCACGTGGCCCAGTCCTGCTGCTCAGCCTGTACTCACGCTGTCACCTTGGTCAGGCATGCCCTTCCCTTCTTTCCTCTGCCCAGTCTGGGTGTCACCTCTGTCCCTAAGCCCCTGCTCAGCCCCTTTCACTGAAATCTACTGTTAACTTCTTGGCACCTTGGCAAACATTGGGCTTTTATCCCATGGCCCTTAAGACATTCTTCCGGTGTTAGTTTGCTCAAGTCTCCTCTGTCTCTTTGGTTTCAATATTCCCCTCCCACCCAGCCATGCCACTCCTGAGTGTCCCCATTACTGCCTGCTGTTGGATGGATGGATGCATACACTAACAAGGACTTGGTTTTCTGCTTCATCTCACTAATGCCAGACGACTGAGACTCCTGGGACTGGAGGAGGGTGTACAGTCTCGTGTTAATTGTGTTTGCTGTCTCTTCACCAGTAGCCTCATTTCTGCTGCCCCCACCTGCCCACCCCACCCCTGTCCCTGCAGGGAGCAGTTCTGTTGCAGCAGCTGGGGGATAGAGGCAGGAGGGGAAAGCCCAGAGCCCAAGCATCAGCTTGAGGTTGTGGATGGGACTGCTCCCTCCATCTGGATTCTCTTTGAAGGTGGTGGGGATAGCAGCTCTCACGCTGAGTGCACAGGGTCAGATCCATTTGAGAGTGGCCCTGAGCACAGGGGCAGACTCGGTGGTCATTCCTCAGACCCTTGGGGCTTATCCCAGCTTCTCTGGAGAACTTTGCCTAGAGGCAGGCAGCCTGAGCCCAGGCGAGGTGGTGTCCCATGCCCTGCTGGCTGGGCTACCCTGAGAGACGTGGCTCCATGTCCCTGTGGTACAGCCACTTCTTGTCATTTTTCATCCACGTGGCATTTGGGTTTGCTCCCTGCTTCTGATGAGTACACATGTGTGAACACACACACACTATAATATGAATGTGTCTGTAATTGATACTTTGATTATTCCCTTTGCATCATTCATTTGACTCGGGTTAGAAAATGTTTACAAAATAGCCCGACCACATCAGACTACAGTTTCAAAGTCCAGGACCAGAGTTGTCGCCACAAAATTTACCCGTGGCCTGGCGATTAGAAAGCCATGCTATCCGATGGTTGTTGGTGCTGGCTCTCTGTCTCCTCCTCCTGAGCCCTCTCCTAGGGCTCCATGTGGGTGGGGCCACACAAAGGCTGAGGACAGGAGGGCCTGATACGGGCGAGGAGACACCGTGGGACGACGGGGCCGCTTAGGTGTTTCTGTCCAAATCGCAACCACAAGTGGCTGGCCTGGGAGAATCTGTCCACTCCCTGGGACATTTTGGGCTGATCACCCAACACCTGGTGCCAAGCAGAATGCAGGAAGAAAGTGAAAAAATGATGTGTCTGGAGAAATAGCACAGCTGTTCTGGAGGCCCAGCATGCACGTGTACTAAGTGCTTTTCTCAGGATGCAGGCTGCTGGCTTGGGTTCTACACACCAGCCTCCTAGCCGGTAGCATTTAAGGTCTGCTAGGCCCTTCCAGAGGAGGAACAGTACTGTTTGGGTCACTAGGCTCTACCTGTGTCACGGACATTGTAGCAGTTACCGTAATCTCCCCAGCGTTTCTTGCCTGGCTTCTGGCCGTGAGAGAGAGCTGGTAGTGCCGAGAACCACCTAGCCCTTGAGGGGTGGGCCGTCCTCTCTGCAGATGGTGTCTGTATGCCCCCTTCTCCAGTTCTGACTCAGCCCTGAGGGGTGGGCCCAGAGGCTGGGGTACCAGCATGCACCCAGAGACCATCCTCTGACTTTCCAGTAAGCAGGATGTGCGGACTATTGGGACCTTCCTGCCAGTCCTGTTGCCCAGAATGATAGCTGGAGCCAGGAGAGGCTGTGAGGGAAGGGGAATCGTGGGGCTCCACAAAGTCTTCAGATGTGAGGGATGGGCTTTCAGTGGTCAGCATCCCATGGGTTCGGGTCCGCGTGGCTACATAAGAGCCAGCATGGCACACAAACATCCAAGGACGCTCACAGTCTGGGTCCCGGCTGAGTGATGTGGGCAGAGACTTCTGGATTTCTATGTTTATAGGCTTCCTGAGCATGTGGAAGCCACCTACGCTGGCTGCCTGAGAAGCAGCACCGGACCTCATCCCTGTTGCTCCTCCTACTTTTGATGGCTTTAACGCCGTTTTTCTGGAGCCACCCTTTCATGTGAAATCATGGGGCCCCTCTACCTGGCAGATAAGACTGATGAAGGCAGAGCTGCTCTGGCTGCACTATGGACTGCAGCAAGTCTGGAGCATTGCTCCCTCTCTCCCTGTCCTGTTGTCTGGAAGCCCTTCCTGGGAATCCTAGGGCTTGGGGTAGCACTGCCAGGAAGCCTCCATCCCCTCCCTGCTTGCCCCCATTGCTTCCCTTCCCTCCAAGCAGGGGCCCTGCCTGACTCCGGGTTGGGTTGATTGAGCGGTAGGAAAAGGGTGTTTAGTAAGGAGGAGCTCACCCACGTAGTCACTTAAGAAAACTCCTCACAACCACACTGTAACTGTTCAGTGGTTTTGTTTAACATACCTCCTTCTGTCCAAGACAGGAACCAGGACAGAGCACTCTTTTCACTTCCCCTGCCTGGGTTTGCTTTGCTTTTCATGAGAGCCCATAATAGCTGAATAGTCTTTCTTTAAAAAATCAATGGTTACGCATTTTCCAAGGAAAATGACTGTCTTGGGAGTTGTTGGCGAAGCCACTTGCATTTTCCACCCCTTCTGTTTGAAGCTCTCTTCACTTCTTCTCTTTCTGCCTCTTTGAGCCGATCTCCCCGTTTCTTCCCAGGAAAATGATTATTTATTTCTTTGGGTTTTGAGGGCTCTGCCTCTGGCTTGCTGCTGCTGTTGGGTGAAGCCATTAACCCAAATTCCTTGCTTTTAGTCCGTCTTAACTGCCATGGTAATGATACAGGGATATTACAGTGAGTAGAAATTAGAGTTCCTTCTGGTTAACCCATTTGGGAGGCAGCTTTCTTTGAATGTGACTACATGTTCCCCTAATGACAGAGAGGGTGCTGCGGGGGGCTGGGTCTCTATGGCCGAGGCCGACTCTGGTAGAAGGGATTTTGCAATGAGCCAGGGCAGTAGTTACAAACCTCAAGTGCACACTAGAATCCCTGGGGGAGTTTTCATAAAACACAGAGACCAGAGCTTTTGACTTCATTGTTCAGGGTGGGCCTAGGCTCTGGTAGCTGTAAGCTTCTTGGGTAGGGGTCGCCAACTTTCAGGCCATGGACTGGTCCAGTCTGGGCCTGTTAGGAATTGGGCCGCACAGCATGAGGTGAGCTTGACTGTAATGTGCTTGAATCATCCTGAAGCCCCTCTCTACCCCCAGCTCATGAAAAAATTATCCTCCATGAAACTGGTCTCTGGTGCTAAAAAGGTTGGGGACCACTGTAGGGGACAGCCAGGGTTACAAGCCATGGGTCTAGGCGCTTGTTCACCCAGGTGGACTTCTGCTGAAGCTGAGTGGATGTCTGCCAAAGTTTCCTAAAATGCCCTCTAGCCCCTGTTATGTCCGGTCCTCTTTCTGAAGGGAAGGGGACTGATTACCCAGTCCTGACCTGAGTGGGTGGGTTCTGCGGCCAGGTGCCCTCAACAAGCTATGAGGCAGGGTGGGTAGAGCTAATGCCATAGAAAAGAGGCTCCTCCCTCAGTTACTGTTTTTGGTGTTCTGAGGTTTTACTTGGCTAGAGTGCACCTTGGTTAGGACTTGGAGTTAGTGGGATGAGCGGTGGTGAGCAGGAAGAGGGTGAGAGGGGGCCTGGTGCAGCTGGGGTTGGGGTGCAGCTGGGATGGGGGTGCAGCTGGGGTGGAGGTGCCTCCCTGCCCTGTGGGCCACCTGCTGTGCTGGCTTCCCTGAGAGAACCCATGGGCCTTTAGGTTGAAGGACAGTGTTTATGACCTAATCTCCGCTAATGATAGGTCAGAACTGGAGCCCTTCCTTGTGGGGAGCCTGTGAGGGAAAATCAAAAGAGCCTGGTAATCACACAGAATCGTAGGCTCTTCGGGCAGCCCTTGGATCTTCTGTCCGGCCTCTGTCCCAGCTGGGGGAAAGTCACTGGCCACACTTCAGAGGGTGAGATTGCAAGTAACACCATGGCCGAGGAGCAGTCCAAGGCTCAGAAGATGTATGTTTACTTTCTCTTTCTAACTTTTTCTCTTTCAGTACTTTTTGTCCAAGCGTGACCATCTAATATATTTCTAGATGGCTAGTTCCACATTATAAAATGAAGACAATAGATTCCTATTTCTTAGGGTTCGTGAAGAGTAAGTGAGCTTGTTCGTAACATACTGTTTAAGAATAATTATTGTGACTCTTCTGGTACTTGTGTGACTCTATCTATGTATCTGTCTGTCTCAATTATTATCCGATCTATTATCTATATCCAATTTATCATCTATCTTATCTCATCTGTATATTTAGCTATCTAACCTACTCAGTTATATAGCCAAACCTATGTCTATCTAAACTAATATCTATCTGTCTGTCTATTCATCCATCTTCTGATCCAAGGGTACAGTCACAGGCTGATCCCGACAGCTTATCTGCCGTTGTTGCCACGTGGCGAGGTCAGGAAGAGAATTCAAGGTGTGCTTCATCTTCAAGTCCACATAGTGGCGTTTCTGGTTTGAACTCAGCAGGAAAAGCAGCTCTGTATAAGAAGGTTGTTACACACAAAAATAAAAATTTTACTTTTCACTTTTTCCCCTCCAAATAATCACTGGAGAATTTGAGGCCTAAATTTCTCGACTGTATACCCAGTCCTGCAGATGCAAAGTGGTATCACCAGGAAACAGCTCATCAAGTTAATAACTTGTTCTAGATTTGAGTTTTCAGCCAGAAAATGAATTCAAATGAGACCAACTTTATAATTGGTCATTGGTGTGCCTTCAAGGGCCCAGCCCCTCTGGTTCTCCCAGTGGATTCACTGTGGTCTCTTCAAAGACAATTGCATTCCTCCAGGAGCCTGCCCCAACGTTTCCCCTGCATGGCCGGGGGCTCATTTCTCTGGCAGCACTGGTGACAAATTCTTTCCTGAGGGTATGTCAGCTGGGAAGCATTCAGTCCTACAGGGCCCAGCACTCAGAAGCTGTGGGGAGAGTGTTGGCAGAATGTGGGATGAGGGCTTCTTTCCTCTGGCCAGGGTGAGTTCCTTTTCCGTGTCTGCGTGGGACCCCTTGGAGGGGAAAGGCCTGGCCCCTGATGCGTTCTTGCCAGTTTGGCAGGGACACAGAGCTGCTTGTACTTTGTCGTGTGCATCCCCTGCTCTTGCATTCAGCCGCAGTTGTTGTTATTCCTCTAGTTGTGCTCTGGTGTAGTAGCTACACAGAAGGGTGGAGGGAGGGTGTGAAGACGCAGGCGTAGCATATCCATCCTTAAGGCAAGGAGATGGTCAAGGCAAGGAGACAGTTGAGTTAGAAAACTATGCCCTTGGGGTTGACAGATATTGGGGGGCCACTCTGAACCCAGGGGAGGGGGTGGACTTACTATTTTGGAGGAAATGCAACTTTTGCTTCAGAGTTTTAAGTGAAACCTGAGTGTCACAGCTTGGGCCCAGTATCAGTGGTTTAAAGTGCCATTTTATACCATTAGACAAGGGGTTCAACCCCGTAAGTAGGATGGGCATTTAAGTTCCTGTCCAGGTCACGTTTTGAGAGTAAAATGGGTACTCCTACTTTTGCTGGCACACTGGGGCTGTCCCAGGTAAGCCCAGTTATGCAGCATTCTTCATCTTGGGCTTGTGCTGAATTCGCTTGTCCGCTTACAAGCTCAGAATGGCAGTGGCATAGTGGCTGCTCCCTGGACCTCTCCACTGACCTGCAAGAAATCATAGCAGGGATCTGCATGACTCCCTCTGCACCTAGGTGGTCAGATGAAAGGTCATTTAAGGGAGCAGGAAATTGATGCTGTTTATTGAGGATCTGTGAGCCGCCTAAGCCTTGTACACACTGCATCTAATCCTGTGTCACTCCTGAAGATAGGTGGGCTTCTCCTTGTGCCATGTGTGAGGAAATGGGAAGCTTGGAGAAGCCAGGTGACTTGCCTAAAGCTGCAGAGCTCTAAGAGTTAGGCCTGGAATTCTGATCCAAGCTCTGGGCCGACAGCAAGCGCAGATCATAGGACAAAGGAGCCCTGTTTGCTTGTTAATTAAACAGTGTGCTTGTGAATGCTGCAGTGTGCCTTGCATCGTGCCAGGTGCTTCACAGTTATGCCAGGTACAGCCCCCACCTGGAATTTGCGATCAAGTGGTAGGCTTAGGTGCATGCCCCAGACACAGAAAGATTTTGGTGTTCAAGCTTTACCCTGCCCTTTGAGCCAACTTTTAATATAAAAGATTTGTTTTCTGTAAGATAAAGGAAGACAGTGGTCAGAGAGCAGACCTTTTGCTAAGCAGGAGTCTGTGCCCAGTGGGGGAAAGTGCTCATGGAGACCACAATGTGTTGAGCATCTCTGGTCTCCCAGCAGAAGCCCTCTACTGATGACCTCGAGTCCCCTGCCTCCCCTGGGCGTTTGGAGAGTAATCAAGAGGAGTAACTGATGTCATGTGTTCATCAACTGAACTTAATCTCTCTTCCGGAAGGCCCGGGAGCCCTTTTCCATGCAGGGCCAGATTGTGGCGAGCTCTGTCATGCAAGTGGCTTCAAAGGCCTTTATGCCTGGGTCTCGTCTTTCATCAGGGTTCATTAGGCTCCGTGTCTGGTAGGGGAACACCTCAGGCAGATGGCATTTTTGAGGAGGCACAGGGACAGGGAGGAAAAATAAACAGTTTCTTAGAGTTGGGTCTGTTCTATACACTGTTTTTCCCCTGATGGAGATAATCCAAGGGGGAGCATGAGGTGTAACGGAAAGAATTTGAGGCCTAAACTTGTTGACGACACATCTTCATGGAGCTGGGAATCGGGAGACCTTAGTTCTGGTCTCCATTCTGCTGCTCCTTCGCTCAGACACGGTGCCCCATGTCTGTCTTGGTTTTGTCACTTGTCAGGAGGGTTTGGGTCAGCCTTTCTGGCCTAATAAGGTTGCTGTAAGGATTCAGGGAGATGGTGGGTAGGACAGGTTACCTATGTGGGGTGGGAGGGTTGGGCCCTTCAGCCAAGTTTTCTTCCTGACGGTCAAAACTTTTTATCATGACACCCAGACACTGGATATTTGGAGGATAAATGTATTTTGTGTCATTGATTTCACCAACCCTCTTGTTTCAGGGCACACCTTTTTTTCTTACTCTTCTTTCATCAAGAAACAATGAAAATGGTCAGCTCTGAATTTTTATTTTTATTTTTTGCTGTTACGGAGGCATATCCTCACCTGAATTTCTTTTCTTGTTAAAAGCATTTGGCTGTTTGTTGAAGAGCAAGATTTTGTATCTTGTTTAGTGGGAGATTCAAGATAGCTGATCATTTCTCCTTTTATGGTATAGAAAAAGGTACTTTTAAATAATGGTTGGCTCGAAGAGCAGCACCAAGCTTTAACACCGAGATCTTTGTTACAGATGGTTGCATGGCAGCCTGACACCTGATGGCAAGCTCAGGACATGATATGAGCTGGGGGGCGAGACTGCGGCTACTTCTGAGCCCTTTTACCCATGGTGCCTGTTTATATCTCTGCTAGTGCTGCATCTGTAGCACATACCGTCAGTGAGTGCTGGGGATGCAGAGAGCTTTCTGCTGCAACGTTCATCTCTAAGAAAAAGCTTACTTTCCAGGGAACAGCGGAAGAAGGTGTTATCATCCCCCTTTGTGGTGACGTGTGGATTTTCATTAAATGGCAGGGCTTCATGAAAGACTGGAAAAGCTGAGCAATAAAACACAGACTCTTCTCTGTGAGGGGATAGAAGGCTGTCACTCCGCTGTGTTTTCTGGGCCCTTTGGCTTGTGTAAGTGGGCATTTGAACTTCCATGTCTCTGTTGTGGAGAGTCAGGTGACCAGAGCCTTGTTCTGTGCAGTAGGTCTGCTTCTCTGACATAAATTGCTTATTTCCATTGTCTCTGTACCAGTTAAAGGTGGCCTCTAGTGACGAAGAGGTTTCCATCCAGGATTCTGCCAGAAAATGTGATTTTCCTGATGGTTTCCCTCTTCATGTTGGTGCTTGGCCCTTTCTCTTCCTCATTCTCTTCATTCTTATAGCCTGTTCTTATTGCTTGTTTAAGGAATTTCATCAAAAAAAGATGCTGAGTAACAGAGTCTTATTATTTTAGGCTTCATTCATTCATTCATTATTTGTTTTGTGTTGGCTTATGCAAACTATATTGACTCTTTAAAATTTATTTATAAACTTATATATAACTTATATACCATAAAATGAAATTTTAAAGTATACAATTCAGTGGTTTTTAGTATAGTCAGACCTGTGCAACCCATCATCGCTTCTAATTTCAGAACATTCTTATCCCCCCCAAAAGAAACTCAGACCAAACTCACAGCTACTCCCCGTTCCCCAGCCCATGCCAAACACCAGTGCACCCTCCGTCTCCACGGCTTTGTCTATCCTGGACAGCTCGTATATGGAATCATACAGTGTGTGGCATTTGCTCTCCGCTGCTTTTGCTCAGCACGATATTCTCAAGGCTCATGTGTGTTGTAGTCTACATCAGTACCTCATTCCCTTTTTTGGCTGATTAGTGTTATGCTGTATGATGTACTTCATTTTGCTTATCCATTGATCAGTTGATAGCATTTGGATTGCTTCCGATTTTTGGCTATTGTGAATGAATAATGTTCATTCATGGACAAGTTTTTATATGTGCATATGCTTTTATTTCTCTTGGAGTGGAATTGCTGGGTTACAGGGCAGTACTATCTTTGACTTTTTGAGGAACTACCAAACTGTTCTCCATGGTGGCTGTGCCATTTTACGTTCCCCCCGGCAGGGTAGGAAGGCTCTGTCTCTCCATACCCGCGCCAGCACGCGCTACCATCTGTCATTTTGAATACAGTCATCCCCAGGGCAGTGAGGGTCTCAATGTGGTTTTGACTTTAGGCTTTACTTTAAGGCCGGTTCACTTGTTCATTCACTCTCTATCTTGATCTGTGATGTGAGAACTTGGTTTTGAGTATGCTTTCTTAATCCTGCATGGAAACATCTGATGTGAAAAGTGGAAGGATGTTCATAGTGACGGGAAAGAAGAGTTGAAACCAGGGATGTCCCAGGGGAGCAGGACCCAGCTCACCACCTCCCCACCCAGCACTCCCTGGAGCCCTCTTCCCTGGGGTTCCCCATCCCTGGTTGGCTGGAATGGCTGACTCCGTCCCTCCAGACTTGTCCCCCTCCCATTGTGTGGCTCATTATGATCATATTTTGTTCTGCTTTTTGGTGGGGTGGGCAGGTAAATGGGCTGGGCCAGGGAAGGAACTTGGCAGAGGCCCTGTAGCCTCTTTGCTCCACTGTCTCTCCTCTGACATAGCACGCTGCTGGGCCTGGGCACTCTTGCTGGGTGCTGGGGGTCTCCCAGGTCCAACTTGCTGTTCAGATGGTCACGCCTGTCTTCATAGCCCAGAGTCAGAAGACTCATCACTTTCTGCATTTATAGCTGCTCTCTCCAGGGACCCTCCCTATGGAGTAGATAGGGCTGGAAACGTCCCCCACTTTCCATGAGGAAATTGCAGAATAGAAAGGTTAAGTGACCTGCCCAAGGGCACCCAGCCAATAATGAGGCCAAATGAGGATGGAAACTGTGGTCATCTGGCTCCCTGGCCAGTGCTTGCCCCACTGGGCATGTTGCTAGGCCGCTGTCAACAGGGGACATCAGGCATGAAGTGTGGGTTCAGTCTGTGCACTTCGAGGTAACTCCATCCTTGCTTTCTGGATGTTTCTGATGAGGTAACAGTGGGGGACACCTGGCAGAACTGTGGACAGAGGGTGTTGTGCCCGAGGGCCGAGGCTGCCTGGTGCTGGTGATGGAGGGCGGTTGCTCGGGGAAGGCTGTGGTTGTGTCCCTGGCCAGCACATGTAGTGCTCTGCTGAGACTGAGCTAATTAGCACAGTGGCTCCCACTGCTGAGCAGGCCTTGTTCATTCATCCTGTCATTTGTCCACTCAGTGATGTTTGCCGGGCCACAGGCTCCCCTAGTGCTGGTTGGGGTGTTGGCACTGTAGGTATGGTCCCCGGCCTCAAGGGAGTTGCAGGCTATTGAGACCTGCATACTAATGATTGCAATAAAATGTGATTTCTGTGCCAAGGTTCAGGGGCCCCAGAGGAGAAATCCTTGACGTCTGCTGGAGGGAGTCAGGGGGAGGCCTCCCCGACTGGGTCCCGTATGAGCCCCCTGCCCAGCAGTCAGCAGTAGGGCCTGGCAGCCAAGAGAGGTGGTATGGAACTTGTCAATAAGAGTGTGGTATGCTTTAGAATTTACAAGTAAATCATTGTTTCTGGGTATTTTTTCTTAAAACAGGGTTTTCCTGGGAAGGGCTGAGGCATGAGCGGTGGGCACTGTTCCTGTGGTTGCAGGTCAGTCCCTGGTACCCGTTTCTCTGGGCCCCTCTCCATTCTCCACCCCCCTTTCTTTTTCTTTTTTTAAAAAAAATCCTCACCTGAGGATGTATTTATTGATTATGGAGTGATTTATGAGTTTCCCATATAACATCAAGGATTCAAGAGAATGTACCTCAAAGCCTACTCCATCTTTTTATTTTTAAGATTTTATTTTTACATACTTTTAGAGAGAGGGAAAGAGAATGAGAAAGAGGGGACCCAGCCTGCAACCCGGGCCTGTGCCCTGACAGAATCGAACCAGGGACCTTTCGATTCCCAGACCAGCACTCAGTCCAGTGAGTCACACCAGCCAGGGCACGTGCTCCATCTTAATGAAGCCATCTGTTGATTCTGTTTTTATTATGAACAAGCAATCAGATGTACCGGATCTTTTCTTCTGCTGAATGGCCCAGTGTTTACCTGAGCTGTTGGGCACCCGAGATCTCCTGGCTCAGTGGTGACAGAAGCCATAATTTGTCTCTGCTCTGTCCCCTGTTGTTCAGTCAGGGTGGGTGAGGTCATTTGATGGTTCCTTTCTGACCTCCACTCCTGTCTGACTCTTTTCTAATCCTCACCTGAACACATTTTTTCATTGCTTTTAGAGAGAGAGGAAGGGAGAGAGACAGGGAGATGACATTGATGTGAGAAACATCCGTTGGTTGCCTCCTGTTCGCACCCTGACCAGGGATGAAACCTGTGACCTAGGCATGTTCCTTGACTGGAAATTGAACCTGTGACCTTTTGTTTCACGGGTCGACGTTCCAACCCACTGAGCCACACTGGCCAGAGCCCAGCCCCTTTTCGTCACCATCACAGCCCAGCCAGCTCTCTCACAGACCGTGCTGAGAGTCTCCTGGCTGCCTGTGGCCTGGTGGGTGAGGGGTGGCAGGTGCTGCTGGGACTGTGGGCAGAGGACTCTGCTTTGCTGGAGACTCAGTTCCTGGAGGGCAGGAGCAGGGTGTCCACAGCGATGCCTCTGCATGTGAGGACAGGTCCTCAGGGTGTGAGGTGGGGTGGGGGCGTCCCTCTGGGTGCCCTGGAGGGAAGGGGGCCTTGACTCCAGATTTGGCCAAATGGTGTTTGAATTCTACCTTCAATGCCTCCAGTTGGGCAGTATTTCTCATTTCTTTGAGCCATAGTTTTCTTATTCTTCCTCCCTTCCTCCCTTCTTCTCTCTCTTTTAAAAAGTTGGGGTAACCACACATAACAAAGTTTATAATTTTGACCTTTGTTTTTAATCCTCACCTGAGGACATTTGTTTTTCATGGCTTTTAGAGAAAAGAGGAAGGGAGAGAAAGAAACAGCGATTGGTTTCCTCCCATATTTGCCTGGACTGGATTGAACCCACATCCCTTCGGATACAGGACGATGCTCCAACCAACTGGGCTGCGTGGCCAGGGCGACCATTTTTAAGTGTACACCTCAGTGGCATCGAGCACATTCACACCGTTGTGCAACCATCACTCCCATCCATCTCCAGAACTTTTTCATCTTCCTCAACGAAACTGTGTACCCATTAAATAACAACTCCTGTTCACCCTCCACTGGTAGCCCTTGACCACCACCATCTTACTGTCTGATTCTCTGAATTTGACTACTCCAGTTACCTCATGGAAATAGAATCAGACAGTTTTTGTCCTTTTGTGTCTGGCTTGGTTCAGTTAGCATCATGTCTTCAAGGTTCATACCTGTTGTAGCATGTGTCAGAATTTTCTTTTTAAGGGTGAAAGCTATTCCACTGTATGTAGATACAACGTGTGTTAATCTACCCATCTGTTGCTTTTGTGTATATACCCAGAAATGGAATTGCTGAATCGTATGGTAATTCTGAGCTGCAGTTTTCTGATTTGTAATGCTGTGATGCTTCAAGGTTACTGTGCGGCTTGAGTTTGGTAGTGTACTCAGTACCAAGCATGTGCCTGGTGCTTAATAAATGTTAAGTGCCTTCCTTCCTGGAAGGCCCTTTCCAGCCTCTCCCGAAACATGTACCCATTCAAACAAAAGCTCTTTTAACTGAAAAAGAGATATTTTGATGAAAAATACCTCTTCAAGGCTAGTGATTCCTTCCAAGTGAAGAGAATGAAACGTTAGTTAAGCCTTTTGATGACTTACAGGTGTTCCGAACCTACGATGTGGCACTGTGCTTACCTGCAAAGTGTTGAGCTTTTAACAACCCCCCATCAATGGCCGTCTCTAGCCATTGGGAATATTTGTTTCCACTTCCTCCTTTTCCTGCCTCCTCCCTTAGTGTCTTCTCTCACTTAGCTCTGTTGTGCACCTGCCTGTGTTTGCCGCTCCCCGAATTTAAGTTCACTTTCAGGTCTTCCTTCTGTGTGGGGACTAGGTGGCTGAGATTGTCACCATTGTGTGAAAGGAGGAAGATACAGGCCCTGAGTGAGAATCTAGAGTCACATTTCCCTGAGAGCAGTTTATTTTAACTGAATGGAGGTCTTTTATATCAATTTAGTATATCTTCAGTGGGGAGTTAGGTGGTCAGACTTGGTTAGTGTGGTGTCATTGTGTCCTGGAAAGTCAAGCCAGTGGGGAGGTCAAAGCCAGGTGAGTTTTCTGTCAGGTCTGAAGTGCAAGGGGCCAGCTTTCATTTGGATAGTCTTGGAAGGCTTCTTGGAGGAGGAGGAGATGGGCCTCGTTGCAGAAAGAGGAGGTGAAGAAATGAGTGAGGGAACCTGCTTCCCTCTTCCTGAGAGAGTCAGAGGAAGCACAGAGTCCCGAAGTCAGCTGCTGGCTGCCCGGGGCTGCCAGCCCACCATGCTTTGAGCACACCTTCACTGCAGGGCTGATGAAAGTCTGACATCTGACCATCTCCACCCTAACCCCTCCCTGTCAAGCCTTCTCTTTACCACAGAAAATATTAGCATTGTCTTCATTTGCTCTTTTTTAGTATCCAGTATCTTATGTGTTTCTCAAAGGCGTTTTGTTCAGTTGTGGATAGTGTGTAGAAACTGCTGTCTTCTGTTTGACTTGAACTTCCACTTTGCTCCAGGTCTGTGGGCCATGGACCTTGGACAGGAAGACGTGCGTCGGCCCAACAAATCCTTCAGTGTCTCCTTTCTGATGAGTGAGGGACCAGAATGCCAATTATTATCTCCCTTCTATTATTCAGTTGTTCTGGAAGTCCTAGCCAATGTAATAAGATAGGAAAAATGAGAAATAAAAATGTTGGAAAGGAAAAACAAAATGATTAGATGTTTTACCTTAAATATTCAAAGGAATTCACTAAAGAAAATATTGGATCTATAAAGAAAGTTTATTAAGATGACCAATATAAAATATACATTCAAAATAAATAGCTTTCCCATATGCCAGAAATAAACAGTTGGAAAATAGCATTTAAAAATCCCGTTCACAATAGCAACATGAAATATAACTGGGAATTACAAGAATACATTCTCACATATGAGAATTGATAAATTAGGAGATAAATGAAAGTGGAAAAAAGACCCAATACTGTTAAGAAGCAAATTCTGTAGAGATTAATCTATAGATTTAGTGTGATTCCTATCAAAACCTCAACAGGTGCTTTTTTCTTTGTTTTTGACATTTGACTGAAGTTCAGGTGGAATAGTCAACAGATGATAAAAGCTAAGGAAATATATATTTTTTAAGATTTTATTTATTTATTTTTAGAGAGAGGGGAACGGAGGGAGAAAGAGAGAAATACCAATGTGTGGTTGCCTCTCATGTGGCCCCCACTGGGGACCTGGCCTGCAACCCAGGCATGTGCCCTGACTGGGAATCAAACCTGCAACCCTTTGGTTTGCAGCCTGCGCTCAATCCACTGAGCTACGCCAGCCAGGGCAGCTAAGAAAATATTTTTAAAAAAACTTACTAAAGATGGGCAGGAGACCACTACTGGCTAGATGCTTAAAAATCATAAAAATGTAATAATTAAAGTGATTTGGCAGTAGCTGCAGAAGAGACATCTTCGTTAGGATAAAGGAGAAAATCCATTAAGTGGAACCAACTGTATCTAAGTATTTGGTGTGTGAAAAAAGTAACACTTCAAACTCTCGGTGAAATGATTATGCTGGAAAAGTTAACCACTTGAAAAACAAAGGTAAACTCCTTACCTCATGTTATAGTATTATGCTGGAATAGTTAAACATTTGAAAAACAAAGGTAAACTACCTCACATCATATACCTATATCAAAATGCATTTCATGTAGTTAATGTTAAATTTAAACAACAAAGTCAAAAGAGAACCAGGAGAAAATAACACAATGAGTCATATAGTTTAGCTATTTCATCAAAGGTAGCAGTCAGGAAAGATGGAGACCCTTGACTACATAGAAATTAAAAACATCAGAGTAAAATAATTAAAAGAAACACAAGAAGTAGGAAAATAGATTTGCAATATATAATAAAGGATAATGCATTTAAAATATGAAATAACATTTTAATAAAAACATTAACACTTCAATAAAAAGTAAAGGGTATGAAGAGTATATTCACAAAAGAAGAAGTAATTCTATTAAATTTATGAAAAATCTTTAACTGAATGAGTACTAAAAGAAATACAAATTAAAAGAACAGGGAGCTAAATTTCTGTCTACTCATTTTTCACATGTTAAAAGGAACGATAACACCAGGTGTGGGCAGACTGCAGGGAAGTGGGCACATGTAAACTGCTGGTAGGTGTGTACACTGGTATGGCCTCTCTGGAGGGTAGGAAGATAATCTCTAATAAGAGCTTTAAAATTTTCCGAACAAACAATATCCATACCCATTGATGCAGAATAGTCAATGTGCAATCATATTGCACATTGGGTGCTTCTAAGGGTGTTCATCATAACATTATTTATGATGAGAAAAAAATTAGGAAAACCTACAGGATCAAAATAGGTGATTGGTTAAGTAAATTTGGCCATCTTTAGGAAAAAATAGTATGAAGTCATTAAAAACTACTGTGGAAAATATCACTATGAACCTGTTCAGATATATGATGGAATAAAGCAGGCCATGATCACTATGCCCAGTTTGATAATGCTTTTTTCAAAAGAGCTTTACTGAAGTATCATTTACATACTATACAGTTATGATACTAGTTTTTATAAAGAGTATACTTGTATATGAATAAGTGGGTAGGAAAAAAGATTGGATAGACATACATCAATATATTAATAGTACTTTTTTAGGAATGATGGAATAATGGGAAATTCAGTTTTCTGGTTTTCCAAGTTTTTTTGGCATTTAAATACTTGTACACTTAAAGGATTTTTATAAAAAGAAAGTCCCTTTGGAGCACTCCTTAGCATCTTGGTTACTATTTCTTACCCCTGTCATCGCTGGGAAGGAAGAAAACATAATGTGAGGAAGTGTTTGAATTTATGTACGGCGGTGGGGGCTGATGTTTGCATGGAACCTGAACTCTTCAACTGTCCACACAGTTGGAAATGAAGGCTCCCCAAACAACTGGGCGGGTCCCTTCTCAGGCTTAAACCTATTGTCCAGATACATTGGCATTGCCTTTTATTCAGTTCTATTAATCCACTGAGGGGGAAAGGCCCCATTGAGCAGTCAGCCCTCCACTGACATGGGGAGCACAGGGTGGGACAATGGCCGTGGTTCAGACTCCAGAGATGTTGTGCTGTGTTTTTGAATTCAGTCCATGTTCCTAGGAGGAAAACACCCGCCAATTATGTTGGCTGTAGATAGATCCCAGTCAACATATGATGTCACCAACCCTTCTTTTGCTGCCTGACTTTATTTGCAGGGGATGCAAGGAGGAGAATTGTGCAACATTGAAATACACAGAATAGAGACCAAGCTCCTCATGCTTTTTGTTTCTGGGTTGAGCCCCAATCCAATAGCCTATATGTTCTTTACCATCCATGCAAATCCAGAGCAGAGCATTTGTACAGGGTGCAGAGTCTTGTGTGCATGTGACCTAGGCGCTCATGTCTTTGTTACGATTTGGTGCGTGTCCATAGATGATGTCCTGAAATACAGTGGGTGTGAGCATCACGTCTTCTATTTTGGCCTGAGTTCTCATGGAAGGGTCATTGTCATCAGATCATAGGCTTTGTTTATCTACTTCAGTAGGAATTGAAACATGGCTCTGTTTCATTTGTTTGTTCCTTGTTCTTTCCAGTTGTTGACAATGACCTTGGGGCTTTGGCTGGAATAGTTTTGACATAGTTCTGCACATTAAGGATGCAAGTGTGTGTGTGTTTCTGTTGATCTCTCATCAGGAAGCTGCAAGTCCTTGAGTTTGTTGCTGGATTCCGTTCGCAACAAGGAGCTATGTGGAAGGAAAGTGGAGAGAAACTCAGTCTTTGCGTGTGAAAGCTGTGGTGTGACTTTTATTTTTGTGTGATGTTCCACGCAGCCCTGGAACCTCTTATTTTTGGCAGGCCCCTACCAAATCTGTGGTCTGGTAGTCCCGGGCAACCAAAAGCTGAGACAAACAGGAAGTGTCATTACTCACATGTTTCCCAGACACCTCCTTTGGGTCCTGCACAGCCAGCTGCTGGCCCGGGCCAAGGGGGAGCTCCTCAGAGCTGAGTCTGCCCTGTTCCCCATGTGGGGTCCCTTTAGGTGGTTCCCTGTTGCTCACTGCTTCGCTGTGCTCTTTCTGTTCATGTGCTCTTTTGGTTCATGGTCTGAAATTTATTGTTTATGGCAGACTCTATTTCCTTAATGCAGCTCGAAAGCCAAGGAGATAGAGTGGGGAGCTCACCCCCTTCGCTCCCGCCGCACTCAGGCACACACATGTGCACCACATATACACGTGCACGTGCACACGTGAAACACTCTCTGGTCAATATCCTGGTGCCCGGGGCCTTGTGTGTGGTAGGAGGTGCTGATGAAGGGATTCTGCTCAGGAAAGCCAGCAACTCTTCGGAGACTCCCGCCCTCCCTCCTGTCCTCCTCCCAGCATAGGCCAGGGGGAGGGGAGAGCCAGGCCAGCCTTCCTAGCTTGTGGGGTCGAAGCCCATGTCCCTAAGGGTTTTGAAAATATAGTCTCCACATTCTGAAAGCCGCTGAAGATTAAATGGAAGTGATGTTTTAAGGGTAGGATCAGGGTTTTTTTTTTACATGAACTCTGTTAATGATGGCTAGTTTGTATTTGTGCCGTGACTGGCAGCTCTTCTTTCGTTTGGTTCATAATAACACGGGGGTGAATTTATTCCTTCCTAATACCCTCCATTTGATTGGAAAACTATTTCCACGACGGTGTCCAGGAGTTGGGAGGGGTGTGGGAGGAGGGTCTCTGGGAGGTGAAAAGCCTACATTTATGTCTGTTCACAAGGGATCTTACCATCTTTTGTTTTTGGCTAGTGTCTCCTTGCTGTGTAAATTGGACAGGTTTGTTTTGCTTGTTTGGGTCTTACTCAGTTTTATGCAGAAGACTGTCCTGCTAGATGAATGGCTCGAAGTCCCAGGCCTTTCTTGTGGCACCAGGAGCTTTGGGTGTCCTCCTCCCAACATACCTTTGGGTGGTCCTTTCCCACACTTGCTGCTCCCTGTGGGTCCTGAGCCAACCCCGGCTGGCCCTGCCCCTCCCTTGTGGCCTGCAGCAGCATTGGAGGGTCCCCCCAGCCTCCTAGAATCTGTGTCCCTGAAGCCCCCAAGCCCTGACCCCCTTGCATTGTGCCTCAACGTGAAATTGCACATTTGGCGAAGACGGGCTCAATGCCAGGAATTGGGTTGAGCAGGCGTATATCCTCAAGCAGTCCAATGTTACTTCTAATTTCTTAACGCATGTTATGTAGTACCAACTGTGCCAGGCACAGCCCTTCACAAACACCATTTAATAACAGCCCTGTGAATGCTTGCTGTTATTATATCCATTGTACAAGGACACTGGGGCCCAGAGAGGGCCAAAGATCCTGAGGGTTACCCAGCCACCAGTGGGTGGTGGAGCAGGTGCTGGTGGAGCAGGTGCTGGCTGTCTGACTCCAGAGTTCATGCTGCCAGCCCCTCTACTATGAAGTAGGCACTGTTGCTGTTTTGTGTGTGTGTGTGTGTGTGTGTGTGCAGATGGGGAAACTGAGGCACTGGGGGTTAAGTAACTTGTGTGAGGTCCTAGAACTAGCTGATGGCAGAGCTTGGATTCTCTATCAGCCGGTGAGCTTGGGAGCTGCAGCCAGGACTCTGGGCAGTGCACCCTGTGCATGTTCTCAGCCTGCCGTGTCTGGCGCAGTCAGAGTGGGCAGTGGACAAGTGGGGGGCCACTCTCACAAAGCACTGTTTTCTCTGGTTCTCTGACGTTTCTTTCATGGACGAGAGTGTCTTTCTGTTCAGCTTTTCAGATGGTGGAGTTGAGGGCCCGCTCTCCAAGCCGGGCATGTGAGAGCCAGCAGGCTTGAAGGGATGTGTAGGAGCAGTCACTCCTGAGGACCCAGAATGCTGGAGGAATTCCGGGATCAAAATGCTCGCTTGGCGTAAACTTTATGTTCCTCCCACCAGCGTATGGTGTGTGGATATGAGATGCCATAAACTTGGCTTCTTACTAGACTCTGACTCTGATTACAGGAAACAGAACCCTCTCCCAGTTAGCCAAAGATTTCAACATCTCTTGGAGAAATTCTACAAGAACCTGGAGTTTGAAGCTTTTGCATTCTAACGACTTTGGCTGGGATTTTCACCTTTGGCTCTCATTGCCTTCTTCCCTGCCATGATTTCATTGTTGTGCTTTGGGGATGACTTCCTAAGTGAGTCTGCATGCAGCTGAGTCAGAGAGCAGTCTCTGTCCACCTGGGCCGGGCCCTGGGCTCTCTCCACGTCTGTCCTGCTTGCTTACATCTTGTCTGCCCATCAAGGTGGCCTTGGTAGGAGTCATCTTAGGGCTCAGGGGGACAAAGCTGGGAGAAGGCTGAGCAGGGTCAGAATTAAGATGTTGGATGTAGCCATTTAATCATGTTGCTGCTAAGTTGTCAGCAATTTCTTTGTATAGCTGGTAGATCTGATCTTTCAGGGATTGCTCAGTCTCCCATTTGGTCTTGGAAGGTGGCCTAGCCTATGGAATACAACATGCTCATTTGTATTAAGAACCATAGCTCAGCCAGTAATCCCATCTCTAGGATCCTCTTCAGAAAAAAAAAAACAGTTAAACGAGGGAGAAAGTGATTTGGGTGATTATGTTCATAGAACATTGTATATAATTGAGGAAAATTGGAAGCAGTCTCTAGGTTCACCATCAGGTAATGGTTTAGAAAGTTATAGTAGATTTCCCCAAGAATACTTCTTATACAAAAAAATTGAATTATGAAGACGACATGGCATTAAGAAAAAAGCTGCAATTAAAAGTGAACATGGTCCTGGTTGGTGTCGCTCAGTGGATTGAGTGCCGGCCTGCGAACCAAAAGGTTGCCGGTTCTGTTCCCAGTCAGGGCACATGCCTAGGTTGAGGGCCAGGTCTCCAGTTGAGGGTATGCGAAAGGCAACCACACATTGATGTTTCTCTCCTTTTCTTTCTCTCCTCTGTCTAAAAATAAATAAATAAAATCTTAAAAAAAAGTGCACATGCACTATGATTACACCCACATAAAATATATGCACATGACAGATCTGGAAGATTAATAGTTAAAAAAGATTAATAGCTATTGGTAGGATGGCAGGATTATGGGGGATATTTCCTTGTATTATAAAAAAAAGTAAAAGAAACAGTACAGATATTGGAATCAGACCTGGGGTTAATTCTGATAATGCCCCATCTCATGATGTATCCTTTCACAACTCTTGAAACTTCCCCAGAAATCAGATGCCTCATCAGTAAAATGATCGAGCAATTTTTAGGGTCTCTGGGTGTGAACCTGGTTGTAGCCTGAACTTTTGTCTTCAGGCCGAGTGTGCCAGACTTGGCTTATGTCAGTAAATAAGACTGACTCATCATCAGTGGCATCGCTGTGCACAGACCGCTGGAGGCCTTGACGCGAGCCTGGTGGTTTGCCAGTGCTGCTCCCGAGCCAGGTGTGACGAGGCCTTCCCGAAGGAGCTGCTGGGTCCGCACACATCCGATCTTAGTAGAACGGAGAGCAAATGGAGGCTGACTTCCAAGTAAAGCTGTTTCTGGCGAAGTGGGTAATTTGGGGCCCTCCTTCCCCACGCCCACTGGTCGACTCTGGTGGCCCCTTCCTGGTAAGGTTGACCTCGTGCTGCTTACAGATGGGTTCTCTGCTCCTCCAGTCTCTCCACGGCTGTTTTGATGAGCCAGAGAAAGGATCTCTTTCTGCTCGGGCGTTTGGTTTGTCACTCTAGGATTTATACATTATAAATGAGTCTTCATCACCACACACAGATTTCATTAGCCTGGCCTTTGATCTTGCATACAAGCAGGCCATGTGCAAGCTACCCCAAGCCTCAAAGAAAAGGGTTTTATGAGCTGCCAACATTTTGACAAGCTCCTTGGTGCCCCAAATTAACTTCCATTGACTCACATTAGCCATTCCCCTCTCTGTCCACTGTGTTAAGTTCATTAGCTGCTCACTTAAGTGCTCCTGCATACGTGTTTGATGATAGAGAGGGCTGAGGTGTGGAAAGCTGAGGAGAATGCTGGTCATAGAAATGCCAAGAAGGCAGTGGTTAGGGAAGGCTATAGGAAAAGGCAGGTGTGGGTTGAGCTCTGTCAGTCAGTGAGCGCACGCTTCAGGCGAGTCTTGCGGCCCCCAGTTTCTTCATCTGGGATGTGAGCATTGTCCTGCCTGCCTATTTGAGCTTCAAATGACATAAGGCATGTGATAGCGCTTTACAAACTGCTGAAAAGCTATACTGATGTGAGGCTGATAATATTGCTATCAAATGGGAACAGTGGTGTGTGAGGTTATAACATGGTTCAGTTCAGTCATCCAATTCTCATTAAAAAATATTTCTGGTGGCTCAGTTGGTTTGAGTGTCGTCCCATTCACCTAAAGGTTGAAGGTTCAATTCCTGGTCAGGGCCTATACGGGAGGTGACCAATCGATGTTTCTCTTTCATATCACTGTTTCTCTCTCTCTCCCTTCCTCCCTCTCTAAAATAAATAAACATATCCTCAGATGAGAATTAAAAAATATATCTTCCTAAAGGGAGAAGCTGTTGTGTTATGCCTGTATTAAATTGTGAAAGTGGAATTAAAAGTGAAGATGGCTTTCTGAGGTCATGTTCAGATCAGAAATAGGACTGGGTTTGAAATCTGAGCCTTCTCTCTGCCCTGTTCCCACCTTCAGTCTCCGCCCCTGACTCCTGGACCCCAGTCTTCTTCCAGCTCTCTGGAAGGAATGGTGGACCAACCTCCAGCATGCCCGGCCACTGGAAAGGAAACCTGGTGGGCGAGTGCATGGGCTGCAGGTGTGGGTGAGGGCGAGGGCTGCTTGCAGGTGTGGGCAACAGGTGTGGGCAGCTTCCTTTACGCAGCAGGAGCCAGCCCTGGCAGGTGCTGCAGCCTGCAGGTACCACCCCCTTCCAGCTGTTTATCACAGGGATCAGCCTGAGACTCAAGAGGGATCCGGCCCCCAAATCTACCTGCTGGTGAGTGGATCCATGATGCATTGAGGAAGAGTGCAGGAAGCAGAGGAATGGGGAAGAGGTAGGGGAAAGAGGCATTAAGAGAAGTAAGGTCAGACAAGAGCAGGCAAACAGGAGCCCCAGCTGGGCCACCGTAGAAGGACCTGCTGTTTCCCTACTCAGATCGCCAGCTCGGGACCTTTTGAATAAGTGTCAGAAATGTGAGTGGAATCTAATGAAGCAGAATGGAGCTCCTGGGGACACCAGCATTGAACATGTTGGGGAGAAAGAAGCCGGGAAATACTCAGAGGCGGAGGCAGACTTCCAGAGTTCTGTGGGGAAGGAGGGGGCAGGGCAGGTGGCAGAGGCAGTGATGCTGCAGGTGTTCACCTCACAGTGTGGACAGTGGCGGAGAGACAGGGGTGGGATGGACCAGGAGCATTTTGAGGGGCGGGGTGGAGCCAAGAGGGAGTGGGAGATAAGACCTCAACAGCAGTCAGCTCTTTCTGGAACTTGGTAGAAAGGATAGGCTGGGAAGAGGGCAGAGCCCAGGGATCAAGCAGAATAATTTTCTTTTTTGCTTTTTAATGTGTTTTTTTTTTCAACTAGATTTTAAATATATTAAGGGTACAGCTTATGTCTCCTACCTCTTTGCTTCCTCCAAAGCTGGCTGCTCATTAGTTCACCTGGAAGTTTGTTTGTTTGGTTTATAAATACATTTTGCTGGGTCTTGCCTCAGCCTTGTCCCCGCCAGATTCTGGCTTAATGATTCCAGCAGTGATTGCTGGATTCTGAACAGCTGCTTATGGCTCCACTTGCTTTATATGAATTTACCATCTAGTTTCAGAAGCAAGATTACATTAGAGAAAAGTTTGGAGAGGAGAAATTGTGGATTATCCAAGTACTTCCAGGTTTGAGTGGTTAGGAGCACGTGTTACTATGCCTATGACTATTAGGCCAATGACACAGTTTTCCTCTCTATTTATTGAATTACTGAACTACTTGCTGTAGTTAAAACACCAACGGGATAAGGCTGCATTTCACTTCTCACCCCACTGTCCCCTGCTGTCTTCTGAGCAGGGGTGGTTAAGAGTAGCGGCTCTGGAGTCACATGGCACCTCTGTCCCTGAGTAGTGGCCCTGGCTAAGGACACATTTGTGCCCGCCTTCCAGAGTTCCCCAAGTGTCTGCCTTGGCTGAGGCTTGGGTGGTATGAATGTCGCTCACCTTCTGCTGCCGGGCCTGCTGTGGGTGCGTTTTAAGTAACATGAGCAGGTTACTTAATCTCACAGTCCCTCAGCTGCTTCGACTGAAAACTGGGCCAACCCTAGCTCTGCTGTCAGGGGCTGGTCTGAGGACAAAAAGAGGTCAACCATGGGAGACACACAGAATTGCGCCAGACACATAGGAAGTATTCCATCCACATTAATTATTTTGATTATTATTCCCATCCTCGAAGTATATGAATTATGCCCTTAGGTTATAGTCAGCCAGTCTTTCTCAGGCTGGCGTTAATCTCAGGCAGTGGGCCCCCACCAGCATTCAGGAGGGCTAGGATGTTAAAGCCAGCACGGTGAGCCTAGGTGGCGGAAGGATGGGATTGCCGGGCACTCCAAGGCTGTTAGTGGGGCTCCAGGGTCCTTAGATGGGCATGTTCAGCTGTGAAGGCCCAAGGCTGGGCCCCCTGGAGGAAGAGGTCCCCAGTATTTCAGGAGAAGAGGTGGCCAAGGCCTTGCTTGCCAGAGGCACGTGATGTTTGGTCTCTTCTGTGCTTACCAAGTGCCTTCTGCATGCCAGTCTTCTTGCTTGGTCCTTTGGGGGACACAGAGAAGAGAATAGGAATGATAATTGGTCAGATTTGATGAGCACTTTGTAGTTTACAAACAGCATCTTATTGAATATTCACAAACATGCTGTGAGGTACGTTACTGTCTCCAGTTTGTAGATGAAAAAATCCGACACAAACGTTTCAGATAGTTCCAGCTCTTAGGAAAACGCTTCTTTGCCTTGTGGGAGAAGCCATAAGCAATCAATTCTGAACAACATGGGTTAGAGGCACCCACCACCTCCTGCCCCTGTATTTAAAAATCCAAATAAAACTTTTGACTCCCCCGAAACTCGACTAAGAGCCTACCATTGACTGGAAGCCTTACCAGTAACATAAACAGTTGACTAACACGTATTTTCTATGTTCTGTGTACTTTATACTGTATTCTTACAATAGAGTAAGGTAGAGAAAAGAATTATTAAGAAAACATAGGAAACTACATTTATAGTATTTACTGAAAAAAAATCAGCATATAAGTGGGCCTACACAATTCAAACCATGTTGTCTGGAGTCAGCAGTGTTCACACACAGCAGGCAGGGAGCCCTGGCCACGCACTTTAGGGCCTAAGTCCTTCGCTAAAGGGCTGTGCGTGCTGGCTTCCCTCACGAAGGGGGTGGCGTTGTCTTCCTGCTGGTGTTCGCTGAACATGTCCTGGGGCGGGCACGCTTTTAAGTGGTTCCCCTACAAACTCACTGTCACCTCGCTGGAATGTTCTGGGCGAGGGCTTAGGGTTAGCCCCAGTTTACACATGAGGGATCTGAAGGCCAGAGAAGTTAGACGTATTGTCCAAAACCACATGGTGAACAGGTGGCAGCATGGGCCAGCTGCCTGAACCCGGTCTGCCCTTCATCCCCTCTCCTGTGCCTTCCCAGGGACTGGTGATTTCTCTGCCTTCTCTAGGACAGAATCATGTTATCCTTGCCAGCAGACAGGGTCCCAGGGGCTCTTACCTTTCACCAGCAAAAGCCCCTTCCTGTTGAATAGGTCGCCTGCATTTTGCGGAGTGGATACCAGCTCAGGAACACCGCAGCCAAACCAGCGGCGGTGTGTGTTGTCGTTGCCCTGATGGTGTGCTCTTAATTCGAGTCCACTCATTCATCTAAGGTGGAAGAGGGCCAGGCTGCTGCCCTCACTATGATGGGCGTGCCTGGGGGACGGGGCAGTGGTGGTTCTTGGGTGGGAGGCAGGAGCTAGGCGGTTTGGACTGGACGCCCCAAGGAGTGAGGGCGGTGTGTGCGCTGACTGATAGGAGTTTCTGGAACTGTCCCTGTGGGACTGTGTGAGGCTTTGGGTGGGGGTGATTGGGGACCCAGCAGAGGGGCTGTTTCTGCCTCCCTCTTCCTGCTTCTTTCTGCCCCACATGCTTAATCCCTGGCAGTGGATGTTCGGATGTGGTTCCTGCAGAGCAACTTTAATTCCACAGTAGGGACAGTGGTAAGAACTTGTTAGCATCTCTGAGTTTTAAATAAAAAGGGCCCCTTGAGAGCTGCTCAGATATTCCAACAGCTGGCCTATGAAAAACCTGGGGTCTTGGGTCGTGATATTGACCTCCTGGTTGTAGTGAGGTCAGGCAGTGTGCTACCCATGGGGGGCCTTGGGTGGAGGGTCTGAGGATCTCACTGTATCATTTCCTCAAAATAAAAAGTTGTAAAAAGCTAGGGTCTTCCACATACTGTTAAAGACAGGGGCCTGGCCCTGATCCAGTCTGCCGAGGGCCAGCTGCAGTATGTGGGTTCTTGTCTTCATGTGGGAAAGATTCCACAACACGAGTCCAGGTGGCTGTGAGGGTGCGTTTATTAAAGTTGGGGACAGTGAGACAAGGAAGGACTCCGCATAGAGGAAGCAACAGGAGAGCCTGGGCTGGGCTGCCTTAGCTTCCTGGGAATGCAGAGAAGAGGGGGCTTTGGGGACAGGTTCAGGGGGTCAGCCCAGTACAAGCTGCCAGCTGCCCATTGCCTTAGAGTTTAGGAGACACCAGCCCGTGAGGAAAGAAGTGGGGGAAGAAGAGGGAATGGCACAGGCTGCTCCCCAGAGGGAGAGTGTGGCTGGGTCCTTTGCCTTGAGGCTTTTATCTCTTGCAGGCGGGAATCTTAGGGGAGGTCTCAGGGGAGGGTTTCAGTGGAATATTCATCAGTTCTCCAGGTGTGCCTTTCAGGATCCTGGTCTCCACTGATTGGTCCCTGACAGGCAGGGGGTCACTGGTCATTGCAGCTGGTTCCCACCTGGTTTTGCTGCTTTTCTGGGCCTGGAGCTGAAATACAACTGATGCCTAGATGTTATCTCCAAGGAGGACAGGCCAGGGGAGGAGAGGTTACCCTGGGGTTGAGGTCCTTGTTTTCCCAGTTTTGCCCCCTGCCAGGCACTGGGGCCTTCTGCCCTGGTGACCATCTGACCTGGCTGTAAACTGCTCAGCCAGTTTGCTCAGCTCTCTGTCTCACTTTTCCCATTCCACTCGCCAAGGAATTTTCCTAGCTTCTCACTATCCTGTCTCAACACCACAAATTCCAAAGGAGCAGCCTGTTTACTCTGTGTAGAACACTTAGACAATATCCAATAAACAAAAAAATAGAATACCAGAGCCACTCAAGGCAATCAAAAGGAGTGAAATGCTGATACTCGCTACAGTGTGGATAAACCTTGAAAGCATTACGCTAACTGAAAGAAGTCAGATGCAAGAGACCACATCTTGTATGATTCCACGTCCATGAAATGTTCAGAATAGGCAAATCTAGAGTTACAAAGCAAATTGGTGGCTTCCTGGAGCTGGGAGTAGCAGGGCCCGGAGGGGCAGGGAGAGACTGCTCATGGGTCCAGGGTTTCTTTTTTGGATAATCTTCCTTTTTTTGGTAACCCCCCACTGTTGGGTGGTGTTCTACAAATAGATTGTGGTGATGGTTACACAACTCTGTGACTAGACCAAAAACCATCGAGTGGTGAGTGTAAATGGATGAATTGTCTAGTATGGAAATTACATTCCAATAAAGCTATTAAAAAATTTAGGGGCCTTTGTCAGTTTTAAGAGAGGTAATAACAGTCTTTTGGAAATAGCTGGTGTCCTTGGTTGCTGACAGTAACTTCCAATAACTCCCAAATTCAGGCCGCTGCCTTGGGCTTAGGGATGGCTCCTTCACACCAGATTCGCAGGCCTCCCGCTGCACCATGGTCGTGAGTCCGATTGCTTGTCCTGCGCGGATGGAAACCGCGTGGCAGCCACTTTGCCAGGCGCTCCTTACGCACGAGGTTTTTTATTTTAAATTTTTAAAAAATATTTTATTTATTTAGAGAGAGAGGGGGGAAGGGAAGGAGAGAGGGAGAGAAACATCAGTGTGGGCTGCCCCTCATGTGTCCCCAACTGGGGACCTGGCCCGTAACCCAGGCATGTGCCCTGACTGGGTATCGAACCAACAACCCTTTGGTTCACAGGCCCACGCTCAACCCACTGAGCTACACCAGCCAGGGCGTGTGAGGTTTTTTTTTTTTAAAGATTTTATTTACTTATGTATTATTTTTTAAAAGATTTTATTTATTTTATTTTTAGAGAGAGGGGAAGGGAAGGAGAGAGGGCAAGAAACATCAGCGTGTGTTTGCCTCTTGCATGTCTGCTACTGGGGACCTGGCCCACAAACCAGGCATGTGTCCTGACTGGGAATTGAACCAGTGACCCTTATTTATTTATTTTTAGAGGAGGGGGAGGGAGAAAGAGAGGGAGAGAAACATCAATGTGTGGTTGCCTCTTGCATGCCACCCCCCACTGGAGACCTGGCCCGCAACCCAGGCATGTGTCCTGACTGAGAATCGAAACTGCAACCCTTTGGTTTGCAGGCCTGCACTCAGTCCACTGAGCCACACGAGCCAGGGCACACACATGGAATTCTTAAACTTATTGCAGCCCTGCACACTGGGAAGTTTCATGCCCACGCTTTATACAGGAAGAACTAGTGTTCCCAGAGACAACATGTGCAGGAAGAGACTGCTGCAGCAAGACCAGGGTCAGAGTTGGGGGCCCACTGAGCCCCAGGTCCCTCTGCCCACTGCCCAGCAGAAGGCTGTGTTGACCCACTGTCCCTCACATCTTACACAATTGGAGAGGAGTTGGCTGCAGGCAAAAGCCAGGCTCCTGAGTCAACAGCTTAGGAGTGTCACCCGAGGAAATGCCTGTGAGTTCCTGCAAGTCATTTCAGGCTTGTGTCCTTACTGGGGAATCTCTGCTCCACCGGAAGAGAGTGACGTTCTGCCCTGGTCCCTGGGGCAGCCCTTCCCAGGAGAGCTTCTATGGAGCGAGAACTGTGGGAAAACATGTGGAGCTTTTCTCGGACGTGTTTCTGAGTGTCATGAGCTCCTGGAGGAGACATGTTTATTTCCCCGAAGCTCTCAGCTTTGTCTGCCCCTGAGCTTGCAGCGCTTTGCCGCTGGAGGGGCTGGCTGTGCATACAGGGGGAGCCTCTGTGGCAGCCAGGGAACCGGATTGATTTTGTAGGTGACAATGGTGTTGTGTCGTCAAATGTGCACAAATAAATCGAGGTTAATGACGGTCAAGTGGTCAAAGGCAGACTCATTACCTCCCAGGGAACTTATTAAAAATGCAGATTCTCAGCTCCCAGCCCAGACCTACAGAACCTGAAACTCTGGGGGTGATGGCCAGGGGCCTGTGTTTTAGTAAGCTCTTGGGATAACTTTTATGTCCCCTGGGCTCGAACAGGAGACTCTGGTTGTGTTTCCAGGGGAACACCTCCTTCTGTGCTTGGCCTGGCCTTGCTGGTGGCGGGCGAGATGGAAGAGAAGGTCCTTCGTTTGTTGGAAATGTTATTGAGCACTTCCTGCATGTGGGCACTTTACTCCCTGCTGTGAGGGCGTGTACTTCCTAGTAGGGGTGAGATAGTGAATTAGGGAAACTGATACCAGAATGACTGCAAGTGGAGGTGTGGCCCTGGGATGGTGACGCTTAGCCTCAGGAGAAAGAGGTGAGAAAGAGGTGGAGAAGATGCCAGAGTAAAGAGCCAGGGGAACAGATTTCTGGAGAAAGGGTGCTGCTTCTGCAGAGGCCTGGAGGTTGGGAGGGGTTGGGCACGTCAAAGGCTGAAAACTGGCTGGGTGGCTTGATGTGGTGAGCTGGTGGGGGGTGAGGCAGGTGGCAGAGAGTATGTAGGGGCATGAGCCAGGAATGTACCCACGGGAACCTGGGGAGGAGTTTGAATTTTTTCTGTGAAGATGGTGGCCGGCTACTGAAGGATTTAGTCAGAGAATGACAGGCTCTGATGAAAGATTTAAGGTCCTTCTGGCTGTATAAGAAGAGTGGTTCGGAGTGGGGAGACAGATGAGGCCAGGGGCGTGAGTGTGACTGGGGAGATTCAGTCCGAACTGTGATCACTCCTGCCCTTGCCCCCAGGCGGGGGAAAACAGCTTCAGAAGAGAAACTAGAATTGTGTTGTGAGGGTTTCTGGGTTAGCGTTTTCCTGACGGAACAGAGAAATGCACACGTCCTCACTGCTTTCAGTGGACAGCATTGTGTCACAGTGCCAGCTGTGTCTGTATCCATTTAACTGCATATACTGCTACTTACAAAAAGTCAATTTTGTCCCAAGAAAGTTCAGCTTAGATGTCCACATTCTTGAGACTTACAGAGCTGAGCTCAGTTGATTCCAGTTTAGCAGCATCTGCAAGATTTGATCCCTTTCAGAAATCCGAGCTCACTAGCATTAGCTGAGGACTGCTTACCTGCATGCAGAAAATCAAATATTTTATTTAGAAGAATTGCTTAAGGGTACCAAGAGTCCTGGGTTTTGTCTCCTTTGTTGCACAAGTTTGATTTGACCCTGGATGAGTCATTTCAGTTTGTAATTTAATGTCTCCGTGTGGAAATGAGTAGTAACAGTTCTGGTAAACTTCCTGTTGCCACGGTAACCGGGTGAGCATTCTCCATGACCTAGGAGAGAGGACTCCTGCAAGGCCCTGCCGGGCTCTGCAAGGAGAAAGGCCCTGGTGCAGAAGGGAGCAGGCTGATGGTGTGGGGAGTGGAAGGCAGCCTGAGGGTAAGAGGGAGGTGGTCCCAGGTGGTATTGCAGAGGTAGTCAGGGCCCACCTTGGGCAGGGTAGGCCTTGTCGAGGACTTTAATCTTTACCTGAAGAGCAAGGGGAAGCCACTGGTGGATTTAAATAGGGGAGTGATTTAAGATTCTGTCTCTTTTAATCCTCATGGCAAATGTATGTGGTCCGCAGTATCTCTATTTTAAACCAGCACAGAAACTCAGGTAGTGGAGATTAAGTAGTTTACGAAAACCTCAGGTCAGCCTGTCTCCAGAGCAGTCCTTGGTCTCCACATTGCCAAGCTCAATAATAATGTAACAATGCCCACAGTTTTAAAGTGCTTTGAACTCTGAGGATGAAAGCTGTCCCTTAATTTACAAAGTGGCATTATGCTGCAGAAATCTGAGTGGCGATGAGAGACTGGATATGCCGGGGATCTTTTAAAAGGCCCGGTCTATATGGCTGGAGTCCAGCATCTTCAAGTTCCTCGCCGTCTGTCGGGGGCGTCTCATAAGCAGCTATCAACTCAGGGAAGGGCTTGGCAGCCCTGGCTGGCCATTTGACACGGCCATTGTCCATAATGACTCATTGTCTGAGAAATGCGCCCAAGGTATGTGCTTTCAGGGAGTCTGAGCTGGGAAACCAGATCTGGGCAGGACCCGTGTGGTTTCACTGGAGTGGCCACACCGAGTTTCTCCTTTCCCCCTCCTGGGCAGTCAGTGGCTTTCAGTGGGTGCTTAGAGGCTGGTTGTTGAGATCGGCATCTGGACTTTGAACAGGGAGGCTTGTTCAGGGTTGAAAGTGGGAAGCAGCTGTTGAGGCTGTTGTTGATGACCACAAATGTCTCTTCTCCTCCAGTTGACCATGTTGTGCCAGAGCCAGGGACAAGCCTGCTGGCTGCCTTCGACCAGTGGAGGGAATGGGCCGACAGCAAGTCCTGCTGTGACTACTCTCTGCATGTGGACATCACCGAGTGGCACAAGGGCATCCAAGAGGAAATGGAGGCCCTGGTGAAGGACCATGGTAGGTGGCGCTGACCCATAGATACTTTTGGCCTCACCCCAGGCCTGTGAGGAGTGAGGGCCTCGGCTGGGTGGAGATGGCTGACCCAGCGCGGCCACAGAAGCTTTCATTGATAGGAGAACCTGAGCCTTATTCCAGGGACCTCTTCTGATGTCACACCTGCTTGTAGCTTATTGGCTGGAGGGAACCATGTGCCCCAGCCAGGTTGGGGGGTTGAGGCTGCCCAGGTGACTTGCCCTCAGAGGGTGACAGTGCATATCTCAGTGAGGATCCCGGGCAGTTGTAGGAGAGTGCCTCGGACCCAGAGCAGAGGACTCGGGCAGCTGCTTCCTACAAACCTGGAAGAACCAGGATAGATTTGAGGGAGAACCGAAGCAGTCTCTTGGCCCATTGGGCTATTTTGAGGAGCAGGATTCCAGGGATTGGGTTCTGAAAGATTTCGAGGACAGCTGGAGGAGTCTTGAGGACCTCAAGATGCCTTTGGGACACTCTTGTCCACAGGAACCTTGGGGGTTGGGGTGGTATTGCCAAATCACATCGTTGTCCAGGGTCTCCTTGAACTTGGCCACAGACTTGATGTGACTCCTGGGTCCCATTGGAGACCTTACAGTATCTTAAATCTCAGGAAGCCCCTGCTGCTCTCGGGTTTGCAGACTTCCAGGCGCAGGAGTCCCATGAGCTGGGAGTGAAGTGGCAGGAAGGGAATTGTGAAGCACAGATATGGGTGATCTTCCACAAACTTAATCACTTAAATTTTCTGAGTCTGAATTTTTTTTTATAAAGTCCCTCACAGGAGGGTATGGATTAGATATCCTAAAATTCTTTCTAGCATGAAGATTCAACATAAAAGGAAATAGCTAACCCTTGATCTTTCTCACTTTTGAGAATACTGAGATTTAACTTTTCATACTTAAAGTGAATCTACTCTAAATCAGCCTAGGTTACCATAGCAACTGTTGTCTGGCAGCAGAGAAGGGCTGAGATGTCCTGAGGCTTGAATTTAGGCAGCTTCCAGCATCCCCCTGTGGCTTGAATTAAGCTCCAGTGCTGTGAGGTTGTCTGTACAATTGTTTATCATTGTGATGAGTGTTGGGCGGAGAGGCGAGAACTCCAAAATGCCAGGCGGAGAATAGGAGCATTTGCTTGTCACACTCATGGACCTTTTTTTAAAAATCAGTGGGGAGGAATGGAAACAAATACAACAAAAAAATGAACTGTTAAAAAACACAAGTAAGAGATGGAAAAAAATTAGCATGCAGGGCAGTCTGTTTACCAAAGAAAAGACTTTTATTATAGATCTTCATCAACAGGATCTTCTCATCCATTTTCTTGTTAAAGTTACAACAGTTGGAGGAAACTTTTGTGTTTACTTTTTAACTTTTAATTGTGGTAAAATACAGCATAACATAAAATTTACCATCTTACCCATTGTAAGCATACAGTTCGGTAGCATTGCGCACATTCACGCTCTTGAGCTACCACGCCCACTGCCCATCTCCAGAACTTTTCATCTGTCCGAACCGAAACTGTGTACCCATTAAACACTAGCCCCCCACTCCCACTTCCCCAGCCCCTTGCAGCCCCCATTCTACTTCCTGTCTCTATGCATTTGACATATATGTGGAACCCTACAGTATTTGTCCTTTGTGACTGGCTTATTTCACTGAGCACAATGTCCTTAGGGTTGATCCATGTTATAGCAGGTGTCAGAATTTCCTTCCTGCTTAAGGCTGAATAATTCATTAGACAACTCTGCCACATTTTGTTTATCCATTCATCTGTCATTGGACACTTGGGTTGCTTCCACTCTTTGGTGTTGTGAATAAAATAAGAGCAACTTTTAATTTTGATACAGTTTTAAACTTAGAAAATTGTATGCCTACTAGAAAGAACTTTTGAACCCGATTCCCAGATTTCCCAATTATTTATGTTTTACTCCATTTACTTCATCATGGTCTCCGTCTGTCTTTCTTTCTCTCTCTGTTCAGAGTGGGGCAAAGTAGGTTTACAGTCATGAGTATGTGAAACAGTTATTAAAGCTTTTGTAATAGTGAAGTAATCATACTGTCTGTATTTTTCCATATGAACAACTGTAAACCTACTTTGCCCCACCCTGTACATAGACACATGCATGGTATTGTGCTTCCTCCTTCCCGTCCGGATTGTTGGGGTTATCTGCTGTAGTCGTGTATGCTACAGTCGGTCTGTTTTGTCTGTCTTTCAGGGGTAAATTCCTTCCTCGTGTACATGGCTTTCAAAGATCGCTTCCAGCTAACGGATTCCCAGGTGAGAAAGTTGGCTTTTTGGAGCAGGTTCCCTGGCATTGGGGACACTCGGACACTGCTATTGTCTTGACAGCTGCCTGCAGTGTATGCACATCCCTTAGCTTTTGGGGAAATGGCTGGTGGAGAAAGTCCTTGATCTGACTTTACCTTGGGGGAGGCTGTGAGCCCAGTGCCCAGGGCCTCCAGGCTCTGGAACCAGTGTGCCACTGGGCCGCATGGCTGAGAGGTGTACTCAGGGTCTAGTGTCACCTGTGAGCTTTTTGATCCCAGTCCACATCCTCTGAGGTTACCCTGCCTTGGTTAATTTCTGAGAGGTTCTCCTCTGCCTCACATGGCCAGAAGCATTGCCCCGAGGGCACATTAAAAAAACAGCTTGGAGAAGCAGTGAAGAGAGGGTGCCCGTTCTGATCCCTGAGGCCACAGGGAGAGGGTTATTCTGTGAACAGGAAGATGGAAGTCCCTGTCTCTGACTCCAACTCCCTCCTACCAGATCTACGAGGTACTGAGTGTGATCCGGGATATCGGTGCGATCGCCCAAGTCCATGCAGAGAACGGCGACATCATCGCGGAGGTACCAGCCTTTCTGTCCATGCTCTCCTTCTGCATGAACCACAGGGCGGAAGACAGGCTTGAGACAGGGGTGCCTTCTGTAACTCAGCTCCAGGTGGAAAGGTGGGGGGTCCTGTGCTGATAGTCTCACTGACAGCGTGTGACACAGGTACCTCTTGTTCTGTTCTGTAGGACCCACGGCCTGCTCCCTTCCACAGAGATGTTGCTCCTCTTGCTGCAGGGATGCAGCTGCCCGTGTGGGGTGGGGCATGGATGCCCACACAGATGGATTCCATTGTGGTGTCTGGGGGCGCCGCTGCACGTATTTGGGAGGCCGTGGTTGATCTCTTGTAGCCCAGGCAGGACTGGGAACAGGCTTGTGGGCCATTCTCTCCTGGAGTCTTGGGAGGAGGGCCAAGTGGTCAGCAGTACCATTCTCAGGTCTTACCTGAGTGACTTACCTGAGTCATGGCCACCTGAAGTCATACCCAGAGACACACACATACATGCACACACACCACGCCTCTGACAGCCTGGCTTCCTTCACCATTGCAGGAGCAGCAGCGGATACTAGATCTGGGCATCACGGGCCCCGAGGGACACGTGCTGAGCCGGCCCGAGGAGGTAAGCATCTTAGGAATGGAGTGCACGTTCCTCGTGTCCCTTGGACTGCCAGAGCCACACAGAAGCCCCTCCTGCCTATCAAGATGGGGCTTCTCAGATGCTGATTTGGGTCCTTCTGAGAAGCCACAGGTGGCCCATGTGTGGCTACTCAGGCAAAGCAAAGGGTTAGCCCGAGCCGTGGGGTACAGTAGTGTGCTTGTTTAGCTTGAAGATGCCTAATTCTCTAATTCTCCAGCCCTTTCTTGGGGAGACACACACAGACCGCTTTTTATTAGCATCCTGCAATCTGGGTTCCATGGTTCATACATGGGGGCCTTCAAAATCTCACCAGTCGCTGAAACACAGTCACGGGATATAAAAACTCTTCTTGATGTCTAAAAAATACAAGGGAAGCATACATTTTCCCACGGTAGGTCTGCACAGGGTAATCAGCAGGGTTTGCTAGATGGAATCTTTCAAAATGGAGGCGGGAAAATGAAGACCAGGGGCCTTGCTGGCACAGAGGTTGGGAATTGCTGCTTGGTGAGGCTTGCAAATTACTGAGGGTGCCCCATGGTACGTGATGGAGAATCTGTTGTTCTAAAAGCAGAATTTGTGACCTTTCATTGCTTCTCAGGAGTTGGCTCATTAATGAAATGTTCAAGGTCAGGCATTTGAGGACCTGGTGGCTCTGGACAAAGAGGACACTGGAGACTCTCCCAGAGACCAACATACTTTCTCTCTATTAGAAATTAGTGATGGAAAAGGGACAGTGAAGAGAAGGGCAGGTGAAATCATCAAGCAACTGGATGTCAGCCTAAAATTAGGATTTTTCCCCCAGAAACAGGTGGAGAGATATGCTTGACATGAATGGCAGCAGGGCCCCCCATCTTAGAACTCTAGAACTGGGGTGTTCCCACTGAATCAGGAAGTGTGCACGTTAGGGCCCCTGGGGTACAGGGGTCTTCTCCCTGCAAAGAGAGCAGATTCACAAGGGCTGAGACTGCCTGTGGTTGGTGGGGCAAAGCGGCACAGCATCCACTGCCCTTTTGTTCTCAGGCTTTGGGGCAGGGGTGAGGCTGGAAGAGAAAATGTAAGGCAGAAAAAAGTGGAGGTGGAAGCCACTCGCAATGTCTTACATTGAGGGCTTACTCTTCCTCATCCTGCCCTTCCTGCTGCAAACTCACTCACACAGTCTCACACACACAGTTACACACTTAGATAAAGACACACAGACACACACAGAGGTATGGGCACACTGCAACACACACACAGACACATAGATACAGGCACAGAGACACAGATACACACATAGATACAGAGATAGACACAGATACACATGGATACCTACACAAATGCACAGAGACACAGGGTCATGCATACACAGACAGAGTCACAGGCACACACACACCAGGGCACTGTAAGCACCGTCTGTGGCCTTGGGGACATTTTCCTCTTCCTTCCTTTCAGGACAGAAGCTACTTTAAGTTCAGTGTTATATGTTCCTCTCCAGGCCGTGGGACAGGGTTTCTTTCATGACCATCCAGCCTCCCCATGCGTGCTACAAAAGCTGGAGGTGTGAGCCAGACCAGCGTGAGGGAGAGGGAGGCTGAAGGGGGGTTTTTGAGGTGCCTACATTAGCTGCGGGGAGCCCTGTGCTGCACCTGGCTGGTGGACAGCAATTTGGGGGAGATGTGTGTAGGAGAGAGGGAGATAGGCTCAGTAGCTGATGCTAAGGGAACTTGGGGCTGGTTTCATGCACAAGAGTGCACACACACGCACACATTTACACATGCACGTGGGAGCCCCAGCTCAGCATCAAGCCAGTGGGCCCATGTGACCAGGTGCTGACACCTGGGCTGGGCTTAATTACAAAGTTTTCTCTCACCTTCATCCACTTGGTTGGCTGAGGAGCCACATCCACCTGTTTAACTACTGTGCAGGTAGCAGGAAGATGTTGGCTCTGGGAAAGCATGTGCCACTTGCCCTATTACACGGGGCAATTTCTGCGCTTGCTTAAATTTAGTCTTTGTGGGGCTTGCTTCCTGCTCTCCCCTGCTGCCTGCTTTGTACCCCCAGATCCATGCACACCCCAAAATAGAGTGCAAAGCCCGCCTTGGGTTCCCTGAACAGGCGGAAGCTTATTCAGAGGACTGCTGTTCCACAACTGTCAGTCATTTCCTTGTGATTGACACAGGAGACTCCTGCTAACAGTTGTTGCTTTGAGAATTTCAGAATCCACAGCAGTGGATGACAAAGCCTCCTTGAGGGGCTGGCAGATCCTGCAGTGCTCCGATGTGGCAGCTCTTGGCTCTTTGCAGGCTCCTCTTATCTCATGAGGGACTGCTGGAGGGGGCTTTCTCTCCTGCCTGCTTTCCCAGGTCATCTTTGTTAAGCTGGTTCCGAGGTGCCTGCACTCTGCCAGGCACAGGACTTATGTACCTGATGGCAGTCTGTCAGCCACCAGGCGCCCAAGGCACCTTCTCCTCAGCTGCTGGTGATGGTTTTCAGTTTGTTGCCAGGGATCTGTTGTGTATTAAGCCTTACATGAGTGATAAGGAGAATAAAATATGGAGCCAGTCTGGGGGAACTTGTGCTTCACAGTTGAGTTAGGGAGATGCTGCCAATAGGACATAGCCATTAATAACCTCAGGAAGCATGGTTCCTGTGCGGTTGGTGATCTGTCGCCAGGGCCAGGTGGTTCGCCCATGCTGGAACCACATGGAGCGTTCCCTGTCACTCCCTGCTGCTCCTTCTGACCCAGCTGGGAGGCTGCCACCAGGTTTCCCCTGTCTGCAGCTGAGAAGGTTGAGAGGGAGACTCAGAGAATGCAGAACTCTAGAAACCACCAACCTATCAGTGGTTCTGAGTGTACCCATGACAGGCCCTGTGGGGGCAGCGAGAGGAAGGAGAAGGTGGTCCCTTCTGAAAGGGGAGAGAGGAATGTAGAAAGTGACTGGGTTGGATCAGGGGGACAGGCTCTGTGTGAGTTACAGCCTAAGACTCTGTCTCAGGGAGGAGAGGGGACACAAAGGGTGAGGGTGTTGAAGAATTCTTCACTGAGAAAGAACTTCCTGGAAGCCTTGTGGGAAGGGGCGACTGAGATGTGCAGAAGCGGGGACTGAGGCACAAAGGGCAAGTTGTGCACTGGCACTGGTGTGTGTACTGGCACTAGCGTGTGTACAGACACTGGTGTGTGTCCCGGTGCTGGTGTGTGTACAGACACTGGTGTGTGTCCCGGTGCTGGTGTGTGTACCGGCACTGGTGTGTGTCCCGGTGCTGGTGTGTGTATTGGCACTGGTGTGTGAACTGACACTTTGTGTGTTCATGTACAGTTTTCTTTCTTCTCTTTTAAAATCAGAATGCAGAACTACATGACCCCCAAAAGTCCTGAGAGCTCATAATGAGGCAAATAAACATTTTAATTTTTAAGTGTGACACCATGTTCACAGTGTTTTAAAGCTGTAGTATTTAAGGCCTAGCCCAGTGTGTGTAAGACAGCACGTGCTGTATGTCACAGGCACACACCTACACACACAGATGGGTAAAATGTGATCCTTCCATGGTTCTGGGTGCAGCCTGGGGAGTTGGGGTTTAGTTGTTCTTCTGTCTCTGTGAGGTAACCTTGTAGTGTGGCCTCTGCCCGCACTCCAGGCCGAGTGGGACTGGGGCAGGCGAGGGGTCAGAGCAGCACAGGGGTGGTGAGTGAAGCCAGACAGGACCCTGGGACCCAACATCCCCTGGAGCCAGTCCTCTGGGGTGGACCCCACCTGAAGTGGCACTTGTGCACCATTTGCTCCCTCATTAGGGAGGTTACACTTTCCAGTCTCAGGACAGTCCGGCCCCACCCATTGCTCCCACGCAGTTATGAGTAGTGCCTCTGTTCACTGTCAAAGCGTCTGGGTTGGGACAGTAAGTTGGGGGGGTCACTGGTACTCCTGGGAAGCAATGAGGATTCTAGGAGGGTCCTTTTCACTCTTCACTCTGTGGACTTCTGAGGTGAAAACAGCAGAGATGCAGGACATCTGTCCTCTGTGCTGCTCGGGCCAGAGGCACTTTGGTTGTAACTGGAGCTGAGGAGAGAGAGCTGATCATTTAGCTATTCCAGGAATTAAAAACATTTGGATGTTTAATGAGCTTTTTCAAGAGCCATTTGGTTTGCCTTTAGGTCTCCAGACATCTCTCTTCACATATTTGATGCCTGGAAGGGCAAATGTGAACGAAGTTGTCTTAGTTTATTAAATTAGATTTACCAGTTAATGCAATTATAGAACTTGAGTTCTTGGCCAAGCTCCTGCAGAGACTTGGTGGCTCAGATGATTCAGTTAGGAGTGCCATCATTTCTTGTGAAAAATCACAGCTCTCTGGAACAGCTCAGTAAACATTTTGAGCACCTACTGTGTATGGGGCATTACACTGGGGACCATTGAGGGTAGGCAGAGGAGGATGCAAAACAAGTAGGACCCAGCCCCTTGCCTCACAGAGTTGAGGCCACTGCCTTTTGGCAGGAGGGGCACAAGCCTTTTTGAGATTCATCCTTCCACAGTGTTTCTTGCTTTTCCGGTTGCCCATTCTAAGCACACATGGTTGATTCCTCTGTAAGATAGAACTGGTTCTCAGTAGTCTTACCTGAACAGGTATTGAGCAGCACATGGGGTCTTTGAAATCTCATCCATTGACTCGTCGGGTTTAAAGAATCAGATTATTAGTTAGGGCAGTTCTTGCCTGTCTCATGCTGAGGTTGCACCAGCCTGTGGCTGGCTGTGCCATACAGACGGGCTTTGGTTTGCACAAATGCTGCAGCTCTACCCCAGAGCCCTTCAAGGCTGCATTGTCTCTTGGACTGTGATGGCTTCCTCTGCACATGTTGGACAGAAGCCCGTGCAACTGGAGTGAATGCATTCAAATTGGGAGCAGAGTATTGGTGCATGGTGGTTTTCAAATGTTATCAAGCATGAAAACCACCTGGAGTTGTTAGGACCCGTAGTTTCTGGGTTCCACCACCAAGAGGTACTGATCCTGTGGGTCTGGGGCAGGGCCCAAGAATCTGTGTTTCTTACAGACTCCAGGCTGATGCTGCCTTTACCAGCCTGGTGACCACACTTAGAACCACTGAGAGGGGCCAGGGAGGAATGCCCCCTCACTTCACCGGATACAGAGTGACCCTGGGCAGGGTGCATCCCCCTCTGAAGTGCCATTCAGGGTAGAGCCCTGGGGATAAGGGGCCTTTCCTGTGGGGTGGATGGTAAAGGTGGGAGTGGGGACAGTTCTCACATTCAGATGCTCTTCTGCAGGTTGAGGCTGAAGCAGTGAATCGTTCAATTACCATCGCCAACCAGACCAACTGCCCCCTGTACATCACCAAGGTGATGAGCAAGAGTGCGGCTGAAGTCATTGCCCAGGCCCGGAAAAAGGGTAAGTGCTGACTGCGGCGGGTTCAGGAGGGAGGAGGGCTCCTTTTCCAGACCTTCATGCCAAGTGGTCCACTTTCACCACGTTCCAGCATTAACCTAATTACAGCTGAGCAAGGCAGGCAGCTCCAGTTTCTCCCTCTGTTCTGTCGCTGCGGCCTTGTTCGCATCTATTTAAAGCTGTGCACAGCAAAGAGTGAGTGGGAGACCCATTCCCCCTTGCCCCCTTCTACAGAAAGGTTGAACTTAATTTGATGCAGTCTAAATGAAGTAGGCCATAGACAGATGACATCAGTTTCCATCTGCTGCAGAATCTTCCTCATGGGGAACTTTCTGTTGCAAAATGCATTTCCCCTTGTGGCTGGTAGTGATTTCTGCTGGGTAAGAGAGCCGGTATGGGCTCAGGGTGGGGCATATTGCCATGGATGCGTCTTGTCTAGTGCTCCTGATGCACAAGTCACTCCCTGTGCACTACGTATGTGTGTTCTGAACTGAGGCTGGCTCGCCTATTACTAGGAGTCCATCGAGAAGGTTCTTGGGAACTCATTTACTAAGTGCAGCTTCCAGAGGCTGTTCCGTGGGCACCTCATCCATTATGGATGTAATGGAGCCAGCCTGCAACCTGCCCTTGGCAGTGAGTTTGGATAATCATACCACGTGCTCTTTGCTTGGGAGTGTAGCTTCATGCCCAGAGAGCCTGATCGTGCATCGTGGATGCAGTGGGCGGCTCTCAGCCTGATGTGGACAGGAATGTCATAAAGTGTCCTTTGTCTCTCCCTTCATCCTTCCTCCTTCTCTGGATCTCTCCAGTGCTGTATTTCTCCATTTCTCTTTAATTCTTGTTCTGTTCCTATCTCCATCTCTGTTTCCATTTCTCTCTTGATTTCTGTCCTGCTTCCTCCTGGTCTCTGTATCTCTACTTGGTCTCTTTATCAGTCTCCCATCCATTTATCTCTCTCTCTGCACCCCTCTTTCTCTGTTAACAAGGGAGCAGTTTGACCTTTGGTTTGGTTTCTGCATCTCTGTGGGATGGGATCCACATGGATGAAAACTAGGGTTTTTTCACTGATGAATGACGTGGGCGAGATCTAGATCAGACTGCCCCGTGACTACTGAGTTGGCTAGTCCGAGAGTGGATGGCTTTCAGAGGCCCTGTTCCTTGGAGCTCCCCTGGGGCCTCTGTCTGCCAGCTCTAGAGCAAACAGAGTGGCTATGTTGCCATCTTCCTGGAAGCCTGGCCTCTCCTGGTGGCTGGAACGACTTGCCTTTTGGAAATAAAACAGTGTTCACCTAAAATAACATCATCTGCTCAGAATCAGCTGTGAGTTGTTTCTAGGAGACATTGTGGATGATGACTCTCAGTGATCCTGGTCGCCAGGGCCCTCTGTCACCCAGGCACCCATGCGCCATAGGCTGGCCAGTGGGAATCAGTCCAGCACCCAGCATTAGTCCCAGCCGCTGCTTCCACGCAGCACAGGGACGTGGGCACAGTGTCTGAAAAGGGGAGGGGAGGGTGCTGCTTATGTTGTTTGTTTTAATGACCACACCATCCCTGATGACCACAAGAAACACAAAGTTAAACATTTAATATAGTTTCAGTACACTTAAACATGCAATTTAATATCATTTAAACACTGAGGCCTTGTTTTTGCATTCAGTCTCTGACTTGCCCAAATTGGAGGAGGGAGGAGTCGGGCCTCTGACCAGACCTGAGTCCAAGTAGGTACAACTGGCCCTGGCCTGGGTTGCAAAGTGCTGGGCTCTGGGCCGGCCCTGCTGGGTGCCCTGGAGATCCTTCTCCTTTCTGTGCCTCAGTTTCCTTATTTGAAGATGTGGGACTGGAGTATATTGTTATAGAAACCAGCCCTGTTCTGAGACTGTGGGACTCAGTGCCTGATGATGTCCCTCTGCTGTTTCTATGACTTTGATGCTGTGTGAGTATTAGGGTGTGAGTGTGAAGAAGGGACTACTTTGGTCTCTTTGTTCCAGAACCTTCTAGGTGTGAGTTCCAACTGTGCCCACAGTGTGGTTCCCAGGTGGCTCTTGCATTCGACCTCTTGCTCACTCTGGTCCTCCAAAGCCTTTGCTTTAGAGCAGCCTGCGCTGCTGGGAAGTTTCCAGCACTTTCGGGTGCTTCTGAGGAAGAGCAAGAAACCCTAGCTGGCTTTGTAGGCCCTAGGACTCTTTTTGTCTCAGTGGGGCTTCGCTTTGCAGCCGAGGACATGGAACCTCAGAGCTGGTGAGGGGTGGAACTGGGCTTTGATCATTGTGTATCTGTCAGGCCAGACTATCTGTGTGAATATCCGACTTCGTGTTCTGAGATTATTTTAATATATGAAATGTGACCATTTTCTTGTCGGTATCTGTTGGGGTTTAGTTCCTCAACAAAGCTGGTAAAACTGAAGCCTGACCCCCAGCATAGTCATGGTCAGTGTGGACTGAGAAGAAAAGCAATATAAGGCCTTATTAAGCATTAGCACTCTGGGATTGATATCCTGTCCTGGATCCAATGTCAGGTCCACTGTGCATTCACACATGAGGCTGGTCAGGTCAGGTGTCCTCCTGGTGTCCTTTTCCCATCTGCAAGGGGAGGGCAGTAGCAGTGACTCATCACACAGGGTGATGGAGATGTGTATATGAGGTATATTACTTACACCTGTTCACACAGGTGTATGTAATAATTATTCCTGCTGCCGCCATGGTTCATGTCTGCAGGACTGGGTAGAAAAGCACAGGAAAGATGCCTGCTGACCAGGACAAGGTTTTTCTGCTATGAGTTCTTTTCTCAGTGGGTTCTTCTGGTCCCTGGAGGGATATGTGAGGCCAATTTCCTGCTGCTCCATTTCTTCATCTATAAATGGGAGAGATTTTTCATTCATTCAAGACCTTTAACTGTTTACTTTTATTATGTGATACTCCAGGCCTCTGTGCCACTGACCAGACATGGTCCTAGCCCTTTGCTCCATCAGTAGCAGGGGAGGGACATGGGCAGAAAGTCACCGTGGAAGGGTCAGTGTTGCCCAACTGACCCTTCCGATGGTGCAGCCAGGTGTGGCCAGCACAGAGAGGGAGGTGCCCGCGCTCACAGACACACCGCCAGTCTCAGGCTGTGTGAGAGGACTCGCCCTGGCTCTGCAAATGGGGGCTGTGGGAAGGTTGTAACCCTGTTGAACAGGCTGTAGGCCCCCACCCAGAGACTGCAGGTCTTTAATCTAATATTTAATGGAGTGCTTGGGTATGTGAGGAAATGAGATGAAATATACATAAATGAGAACTATTGTCATACGCCCACTGGGCCCACCACCACCTCGGGTCTTCCACAGACACAGCCTGGTGCGTGCTGCCTCCTCCCGTGGCACCACCCATAGCACATCCAGGCAGCAGCTCCATTCTTCAGAGAAGGAACTAAGAACACAGCCAGGACCAGAACACCTTGAGCAGTTTTTACTCTTCGTAGGACTTAGACATTGGCTGATGTCATAAGCTCGCATGAAAGAACCTGAAATGTGGGGATTGAGTCTCTTGCCTGTTAGATCATTAAGCCCATGAGAAACAGCACCCAGGGTTTGGGACTCACTTTCCACCAAGGGTCCCTTTGAGGGTGGGGTTCTCTGGACCATCTCTCTTAGGCTGCATGTTGTCCATGTGTGAAATCCAGTGTGGTTTCTGCCATCTTCCCTGTGGGGGTGCTGTTGTGTAGGCAGTGAGTGCCTGATCTCATCCAGTGGGCAACCTTCTGGGCCCTCCTGTTCCCAGCCCAGGGCCTGGCCCTGAGCTGGTCTGCCGAGGGCCAGCTGCAGGGCTCTTGACTTTGTGTGGGAAAGATCTCACAACATGAGTCCAGGTGACTGTGAAGGTATGTTTATTAAAGCTGGGGACAGTGAGATAAGGAAGGGCTCTGCATAGAGGAAGCAACAGGAGAGCCCAGGCTGGGCTGCCTTACCTCCCTGGGAAGTCAGAGAAGAGGGGCCCTTGGGGACAGGTTCAGGGGGTCAGCCCTGTACAAGCTGCCAACTGCCTTTGAGTTTAGGAGACTCAAGAAAGAAGTGAGGGGAGAAGAAGGGAATGGCTCAGGCTGCTCCCCGGAAGGAGAGCCTGTGTGCCATAGGTCCTCTGCCTTCAGGCTTTTATCTGCTGGAATCTTAGGGGGAGTCTCAGGGGAGGGTTTCAGCAGAAACCAGTTACCCAAGTGTACCTTTTCAGGGTCCTGGTCTCCACTGATTGGTCAGTGATGGGGCGGGGGTCACTGGTCATTGCAGTTGGTTCTGGCTTTGCCCACCTGGTTTTGCTGCCTTTTCTGGGCCTGGAGCTGAAACACGACATGGGCCCAAGATGTCATCTCCAGGAGGACAGGCTACTCTGGGGGCCAGGCCCTTGTTTTCCCAGTTTTGCCCCCTGCCAGGCACTCAGGGCCTTCCACCCTGGCGACTGGTGACCGGTGACCATGTGCAGCTGGCTGTAAATTGCTCAGCCAGTTTGTTCAACTCTCTGTTTCCCTAGTCCACTTGGCAAAGAATTTCCCTAGCTTCGCACTATCCTGTCTCATTCCTTCTCACCCACCCCCTCACCCAGACTCAGAATGTTCAAAACATCTGGTGGCTGCCTGAGGGACATTTAAACCCTGGGAACCCAAATCTGAGACCAGAGTTCCTTTGCCCTGCAGGTCGGTAGGAATGACTCAAGCGGAATGAGAAGCATGAGGTCATGGGGCCCCGAGGACCACACCAACTTGGGGGGAATCCTCTGTGTTAAGCTAATGTATAGCCTAGCAACCTTGGACCCCAAGAGTGGCACATGGGTTTGCTTGTGCATGTCATAAGATCTCACCAAAACCTGGGCCCTGGCAGGTCTGAAATGGCAGGGTGGGCCCAGAGGCTCAGGTGTTGCAGCTGGAGCCTGAGGCTGCCCAGAGGCGGAAATCCCTGCCTCCATACCCTTGCTTTAATAGCAGACTCTGAGATCTCGGGAAATCAGTCTGCTTTGTAACACAGCTGCAGCTGTGGGCTGGATGAGTCTGGGTTCATTCCCAGTCACGTGAACCCAGAAGCTCCTGCAGATAAGGATCTCCCTCAAGGCCGCAGAAACTTTGGGGTTGCTGATGTGGCACTTGGCCTGAGAGTTTGAATCCCTGATCCCATCCTTTCTTTCTCCCACTTTGTCAAGAGCAATTAGGAACAACCAGCCAATCTCCTATTACTCAGTTTGACAAAAATGTTCTAAGGTATCAAGTACATGGTCAACCCAAATGTGGCTTCTTAGAGTAAGTAGTGGGAGTACCTGGTGGTGGGGCTGTTTTGCACATGTCTGTTGCCTCAGCATGACAGGGGCACTCTCTTTCCTCCTGGAAATGAGTCATTAGTGCCTCGAAATCGAATCAGTTTAGAGAGCCAATTCCATAAACCCAGGCTCACTCAGAGAGAACTTTGACTCTCTTTTTCTGGAAACACTCTTGGTACCAAAATCTGACAGGATTGATTACCCACCAGTAGGCCTGGCTGTTGGGTTCTGGCACAGACTCCTTGAGGGAGGGAGAGAGAGACCCAGTCGGTGATGTTGTGGTTGTGTGTTGAAATACACGTGCCTGTTTTTCCATTGTTTCGACTCTGCACATGTCCTCTGCTTCTCATTCATGGGGGCTATCAGACATTTCTCAGCCCCAGCCGTCCAGTCCTTCTCCTCAAATGCACTCCACCCCAGCCCCTGGTGAAGGTACAGTGGGCCCTGGCCCCGTAGTCCCAGGCTGTCCTAGAGTCTGCCAGCCTCTGGCCCAGGGCGCAGCTTGCAGTTTAGACTTTCCCCAGAGAAGAAAATCATGAAGGTCTAAGCTCTGCCAAGAACACACCAGCAGTGTGTTTAGAGGAGTGTGGAAAGGCCAACTGAGCCTATTCTGTGGTTTATTATTATTAGTGGTAATTGTTTCTGGCACACAGGCCAGTGGCATCTGGCCCAGCTGAGGTTCAGAAGCTCATCCCTGGCTCACTCAGGCGCAGTGTGTATAAGATGGGGAGAGGCACCCTGGAGGGCTTTGAGCCATTGGTGTTGGGAGACCCGCACTTCCACCAGATGTGGGGGGTCTCCCACAGGGTGGTAACTCCTGTCCTGTCTTTGGGGACTGAAGAAAAGGAATAAACCAAACTTCAGCAAGCACCTCCGAATCCCTTGGAATCTGAGCAGGGCAAGGCAGAAACAAGCCTCAAGAGGCCTCTCTCCTTCTCCAAGTGCCCTGTCTCTGCTTGGCCCGGCCCAGGAGTCCCGGCTCGGCCTGGGTCTGAGGAAGCTGGTCTAGTCAGCAGTGGCCTTGAAGCTGACCCACTTCTAGTGTTCCAGAGGCTGAAGGCCGTGTTCATTACTTTGCGGCGAGGTGCGTGTTCTGTGTGGGGGACCCAGCCTGTGCACCAGCTCCTCCCTCCACTGCAGTTGTGTTTCATGTGCTGAGATGAAGACCACTGTGGGGGGCATTCACACATGTGGGAGCCAGGAATCCCAAACCAGCCCCACCTTGTCCTCAGCTTTCCAGAGCAGGACTGAAGAGCAGAGTCAGTCTGAGGATGAGCAATAATAGCAAGTTACAAGAAAATCAGGAAACTCCTGATGCTTGTCCAAGGATTTTCAAAGACCCTCAAGCTGCTCCTCTTTATCCAAGTGGTTCTGCTCTCTTGAACGTTTTCATGTCAACAAAACCAGGAAACCTTTAGGGTTATGAGTCCTGAGCCCTTTGTTTTCCTAAGGACTTACACCAGCCCCACCCTTGTGCCGTGACAATAGCCAGTGGGACCTGCAGCCCTGGCTGGGCAGAAGAGCTGCTGACCAGAAGCTGGGAGCGGGGGTCTTGGAAAACCATGTGGTGCTGGGTCTGCTCAGCCACTTGCATATTGTAAATGGACCTGGCAGCTGCCAAGGCCTCCTTACACGGTGCTTTTCCACGTTGGGATGAGCTGGAGCAGTTTGTGCAGCCACCCAGCTGGCTCCTCAGACCAAGTTCCACCCAGGAGGCTGTGAGTGGGTTCGGAAGCCAGGGGACCTTCCTGGTGATTCTGAGAGGTAGCCTGTGTTCTCCTGGGGGCTTCCTTTGCTGAGGGACCCCCGAGTGTGGAAACCTCCCTCCTGCTTCTGTATTGTTATGATGTCTCCAGGTGAGCTCCCTGCCTGGCCGCTAACAGTCTCTGGCTGAACAGGGAACAATGTCCTTTGTGACATTTCTGAGGCTGGAGGTGGGGACAGCTGGGAGGAGCCAGCTCTTAGAGTGGCAACTGCGGCATAGAGGGTGTTGTGGTTTAATATCTAGAGATAAGGCCTTGGAAAGGCTGTGGAGAGGAAAGGAGACACATTCCTGACTGAGTAGCAGCACTTGGCCAAGGACCCTGTGTGTGGAGAGCAGGACCACTGGGGGGGAGGGAGAGCCCCGTGGGGCGGGGGGAATGGGGAGGGTGAAGTCCTGGTGGTGTGCAGCTTGGCCTGACATCCCATTCCAGCTGATTCCTTTCATTAATAAAAGCTTACACCCTTTAATCAATTCAATGTGCACTTATTGAGTCCTACTATGTGCGGGCAGATTCATTTTCTTCACATCATCTCTATCTAGTGGAGAATCAAAAACTTCTAAATTGGTTGGTTATTGGATTATGGGAGTGGTGGCCGGGATTGAGTTTTGAATGATGTTCAGGGGGAGGTCAGTGGGGTTAGGCAGCTGGACGCTGAAGAGCATCCGGTGAGAGGGAGGAGTATGTTTTTGTCTTTGGAGGCAGAATGCTCCTTGGGAGGACTCTTACTAGGGAACGGCCTGGGGGGATCAGGCTGCAGGAAGAGCACCTTTTGCTTGTCACAAAATGTGATCGGAGAGATGGTGAAGGAGGTTGGAAAAGCAAAAGCAAATCTAAATTCTGACTGGGAGGTGCTGTTGGAATGAGCTGGGGACAAATAAGGAAGGCTGGACTTAAGGGATGGTATGTGGTGGGAGGGAAGTATTCATTTCAGGCTTTAAGGCATCAGCACCCGTGGATAGAAGCGATTCCCACCTCTGTGGCCTGTGTGTGAATGGACAGAGAAGTGGGCGTGATTTGAGCGTCAGGGAACACACGTTCTTTCTTGATGCATGTTAATTAAGTCAGAGTAGGCTCTGGAAGCCCTCAAGTCTCAGTAGTGTAACTGTGCAAGTCCTTTATTTCTCACTTGACTGAGAGTCTGGTGGTGCTAGATGCCCCTCTCTTCAGGGGGTGACTCTGGGACCTGGTTGCTGCTCGGGCTGATCTGTATTTGCTCTCAAATGCTTCAGCCCCTTGATATCATGTCTAATTTCCTCTCTCAGCTCACTAACCAGATGAGACACTGAGAAGAGGGCTAGGAAGTGTCAGGAGGGCATGGGGAGGATTTGTGGAGCAGGAAGGTTGAGTTTGAGATACCAGGGATCACCCAAAGATTGGAGTCTCCACAGCCGTTAGGACTGGGTCCTGGAGTGCAGTCCGGGAGTGGTGATGGGCTTGGGGATCAGCAGTGTAGGAGGGGCGGCATGGCGGATCCCCTGGGAGAATGGCTGAGTTAGAGGAATAGGGTCCCGGGGTGGACTCTTTGGGAACACACATGGATGGGTGACTTTGGTGGCTGGGGTATTTGACCTCCTGGGGCATCTGCCTTCTCACCTGTGAGGTGAGGCTGTCACTTCTCTGAAGGGATGGCGAGAGTCCTGGGCACGCTGTCTGGGAGGTGGCTACTCCCAACAAGGGTGGCTTCCTTTCTCTCTCGTGGCATGGCACTCAGCTTTGTCATCTGTTTGTCAGGAACTGTGGTGTACGGCGAGCCCATCACCGCCAGCTTGGGAACTGACGGCTCCCACTATTGGAGCAAGAACTGGGCCAAGGCCGCGGCTTTTGTCACCTCCCCACCCCTGAGCCCCGACCCGACCACCCCAGACTTTCTGAACTCCTTGCTGTCCTGGTGAGTCCTGGTGACTTGTTCACACTTCACATTCGGTCTTTGCTCAGATCCAACATGACCTGGTGGGTCATCCCATGGGCAAAAGCAGGCTTGCAGACAGACAGATACTCATTCTGCAAACTCAGATCGCTGAATGGGAATGGGGGTTATTGCTTTGATGCCATTAGGTGTGGGGGAGGGGAGATTCAGAATAAAAACCATCTCGAAAGTCAACCAGAGGGGATGAATGAGGGATCAGAAGGATCCCCTGACAGTGCAGTGACACTCCTAGATGCCTCATGGAACAGATTCTCCTCAGGATGCTATCTTCCCAAATTTCCTATCTCCCAAGGGGAGGATGGGTTATTTCAAAACTATCACAGGCCTGGTACACTAAAGAAATGTACTCGACTTTGACGGTTTACTGTCACCGCCTGGGTTTTCCTTGCAGCGGAGACCTGCAGGTGACTGGCAGTGCCCACTGCACTTTCAACACTGCCCAGAAGGCTGTCGGGAAGGACAACTTCACCCTGATCCCAGAGGGCACCAATGGCACCGAGGAGCGCATGTCTGTCGTCTGGGATAAGGCCGTGGTAAGCAGCCACCTTCCCGTTCCCGCCCGGTCTCTGCCTTCCCCTGCCTCCTTCCCCGGGGGCCACAGGTCTCAGGTCGCTTCACCTTGAAATGGCAGTTGAGAAAATTCTAGAAGTTGGTACTTATATGACAATATTTCTTAGGTTTGGGAATCCAAGACCACTCTTTATAGAGGTCATTTCATATATATATATTTTAAATTATCATCTGTGGTCAATGGATACTGAAAAAAAAACCCAACCTCACAGAGTTAAAATGAAACTCTTGATCAGTCAAGAAAAATCTTCCTTAAGGATGTGGTGATTTTCTCAGTTAATCTGCTCTTGGAAACACATTCAGTTTCCTTAAAAGTGTTTTTTAGGGCTCTGTGGGCTTAGCACTTCTACCCCCCACAACTACAAGCTTCTGGCAGGCCTGCTGGGAACAGACCCTGACCCTGAAGGATCTGGTAGCTTTCCATTTTCAGTGGTTTAAAACAATAACCAGACAGGTTTTCTGTTTCTTAATGAAGATTTTAGATTATGCAGAAAATACAGCCTTATTCCAGAGAGAATGTAAGTGACTAAAAACTACTCATAACACCATCTTTCAGATTTAATGACAACTCACATGTCAGCCAGATGTCTCACCATCTTTTGCCAGTGCAAGAGCACACGTGTGTGTGTGCATATAATATGTATGTGTGTGAGTGTGTAAATAACGTGGCTTCATATATACTATTCTGTGGCCTGTTTCAATAAGATGATACCTAATGAAAAGGTACCCACATCCTTAAATATACTTGAAAATCTTGTTTTTTTTTATAGCAGACTCTTCATTTTAATGCTGAACTCTAATTCATTTGCAATTCTTCAAACATTTATGTTGTTTTTGATATTTTTCCATGCAGGAAAAGTTGTTTGTTTCTGTTTTGATGGTAGTTTGGTGTTACCTGCATAAGTGATTTTAAAACTGATTCTAATTGCATGTTTGTAAGGTGAGGGGTTGGATATGCCCTTTAAGTGGAGATTGTTTTTTCCCATGACTGAGAGGTCACATCTGCAGTGGAATTTTATTTTTCTCATAAGGATCCAAAGAATTGGATTATGGAAGCCTCAGAGAATATGAAAGCGGAAGCAGTGTGTGATTCTAATGCTGTCATGCACTTTTATGTCTTAACATCACCAAGCAAAATTTCCTTTCTTGGTGGTACGTGTGAACAGTGAGATAGAGTTTTAAAATCACAGTGAATTGTACTTATAGAAAACAGCCACTTCCCACCTGAGGGAGAAATGGACAGCCCCTATGGGCTGGGCTGGCACAGTCCAGCGACTGATCCAGTCTTCGTCCCCACGTGGAGCCTCGTCTAGTTCTTCCTGGTTTTCTTATGGGATGTACATCCCCAGATACGCCTGTCACTGTGCTCCTAGGAGGAATTCTAGAAGTGGTATTGCTGGGATAAAGGATGTGTGTATTTTTTAGGTCTTGCCATATATAGGGTCAAAGTTAACTTCCAGAAAGATTGCATTGATTTGTGTGTTCTACCAGGTCCAAATTGGGGTTATTAACACCCCCCAAATGGTACTGATTTGATTGGTGAATTTTGTTTTATTACATTCAATCCCTTCAATGACTGATTGGAGTGACTATTTTTTTCATATGCTCATGGGCTATTGCTGTTTTTCTCTTTCTCTGAATACCAGCTCATTCCCTTTGCCCGGTTTTCTATGAGCTGTAGAGCAGGTTTCCTAACTCAGAAATATGCCATCACGCCCTCAAATTCTGCCCGTAAAGGGAAGTGGACCACAAGCGGTAGAGATGAGAAAGCACAGAAGGGACGTGAAGAGGTGTGATGGGCACCTGCAGCTGCAGAAACCCAGAGTGGGGCTGAGACTGTAGGCTGGCCAGACCGAAGCCTGGGTCTACGCCCGTGTCTTTGAAAAGGCCAGCCAGCACTCAGACTCGCCTGGTGATGTTTCCTGAGGAGGCGTGGTGGCTCTGGCAGCTTTATTTTATTTTATTTTTTATTAGATAAGACCCATTTCCCCCCATAGTTGCATTTCACATAATTATAGTTAAGATATCAAAACCCAGAGATCGACGATGGTGTGTGTGTGTGTGTGTGTGTGTGTGTCATTTTGTCCTACATAGATTCACATAACCACCACTGCAGACAAGATATCGATGACCTCTGTCACCACAGAGGCCCCCCTCATGCTGCCCCTTACAGTCACACTCCCGGCCCCCTGGACAGATCTCCACATCCCTCCTGGCCTGTCCTCCATCTCTGTGACTTTGTTATTTTGAGAATGTTTGTATAATGAAATGTAATATGTGACCACTCGAGATAGGTTCACTCAGCATAATGCCCTCAGGTCCATCTAAGTTGTATCTGTCAAAAGTGTGCTCACTTTCATAGCTAAGCCGTGCTGCAGCCTTCCACTGTCTGACCTGTGTTTGGTGTGTGCGTGCGTGTGTCGTACCCTTCAGGTCACAGGGAAGATGGACGAGAACCAGTTTGTGGCTGTGACCAGCACCAATGCAGCCAAAGTCTTCAACCTTTACCCCCGGAAGGGCCGCATCGCTGTGGGATCCGACGCCGACCTGGTCATCTGGGACCCCGACAGCGTGAAAACCATCTCCGCCAAGACCCACAACAGCGTAAGGCCTGCTAACTGTGTGGGCTGATCCCACAGAATCGGTCACAGAGAGGGACTGATGCTGGGAGAGTCCCTGGGGCTTATGAAAGAACTCACTGTGATAGGAATGAACTTTTCCCCAGGATACACTATAACTTGCAATTTGCTGAGAAAAAAATAACTTTTTCTTTAGGGAGGTCAATAAGACAGACAATAAGGTACTCTTATCATTTTGGAGTGCCACAGCTTCTCTTAGAGATAGAGGTCTCTCTGTATAGACCTTCAGAGCCTCCAAAGTCATGCCAGGACCTTAGAAGCTTCTAGGAGTTGGGCAGAATTCCATTTTTATAGTTTGCTGCAGCACCTTTTATGAGCACTGCAAGCAAGGCACCTAAATACGCACTCACTGGACATGCTTATTCTTTTAAGTCGTCGTTTTCTCCTGTCATTGTTGCGACAGGTGCGCTTACTGTCTTCAAGGAGCTCATCGACTTTGACTTGCCCCAAAGAGAAGAGAAATACCCTGCAGCCATTCTGACAGGCCTTCAGGGTCTGGAGTTTTGGGGTATCTCTTCTCTTAGTCCAGACTGCAGGGTTTGGGGCTCCCCTGTGAGGTTACTGGGACCTTGGGCCAGTGACTTCATGTCATGTCTCAGCTCCTCGGTTGAGAAGGAGGGCTGTTGACAAGGTCTCTGAAGGTCTGCAGTTCATCGAGGGAAGGGGCATTGGGTGGAGAGGTTAGGTACCCTTGGCTCTTCATAGAAAAATTCCATGTGTGTTTGTGTACAGCTACATCTAACATCTGTATAGATATAATATGGAAAGAATATCGACAGAGGGAGAGCTTTGGAATAGAAATGGGCATAAGACCAAAGTGTTTTGTCAGAAACTCATGAATCTTGAAGTGAATTCTTAATAACTGAAGAGGATATTCCAGATCGAGTTCTGAAATGAAAGCTGGCCTGACAGGGAATCTGAGTCTAGGCTGCCCACCCCAGCTAGTCCGGGCCAGCAGAGAGGCCACCTCCCTGGTGCCAGGGCAGCTTGGGGCTGGACCTCTGATGCTGATCCAGGATGGCCTGGACCCTCACCCCCACCGCCCCACCCCCAATCCCCAGCACTCTCCCACAGGGCCCAGGGGGTGGAAGTGTGGGGCTCGCCACTGGCTTCTACTGGCACCTGTGGGTGCCTTCTGGGAGGGCTGCTCAGCTCTCAGTGTTTATCTAGAGCTGACTTTTTCCCTCCTCTCCCAATGGTTGACTTAGCTTTGCAGCACAGCCTTATGGCCACCTGACTTGTCACCTGGACCACAACCTCGTGGGGTCCAGGATGGCTTCTTTACAGGCCAAGGTCCTAGGGTCCTGCCCAGCGAACCCCCCTATATTCACATACATTTAACATTATACTCCTTCCCGTGCACTCTTTCATTCGGCCTTTTCAATAAAGGGATGGTATTATTATCCCAGCTGGGAGGATGAATAAACCCAGGCTTCGAGAGCAAAGTCTAATGTTACATAGCTATTTTGCGGTAGAGCCAGAATTAGAACCCAGAATTGTCCGGCGCTCTTTCCTGGCAGACTGCGTGTGCAGCCTCAGGGTCAGGGCTAGGTGGGGAGAGCACAGAGCCCTTTCTGCAGAGGTGATATAAAGGGGGAGCTGGGCTTGTTATTTCAGCTGGAGATGACCAGGTGAGGGAGTTCGCATTTGGAGCCCTGACCTGGTGGCATTTGGAGCCCTGACCTGGTGGCGGAAGAGAGGCTGGGTGGGGGAGGTGATGGGAGAAGGCAGCCTCTGCCCTGCAGATGGCGCACCTGGACCTTTCTAGGTTCCGCCCTCCCTTTCTCTCCAAGCAGCCATGTTGAAGACATGCTGACTTCCAAAAGTGCCTCTCCATCCTCACCTGGAGGAGTGCACACTGAGCATGCCTGTGCAGCATACAAACGGGAGGCCGTCCTGTGTAGCACAGTGTTTCCACCACGGTGCTAATTAGGTTTAATTTGGAGCATTTAGCTGATTGTTATTGACAGCCAGTTGCTAAGCCTCTGCTTGGCTTTTCCAGGCATCCTCTCAGATGAGTAATTTTAGGGGCTTATGTGGATGTAGGTTAAAAATGTCTCCACCTGGTGAGTGATAAAGCACGGCCACCCCACAGTGTGACAGAGGGTGGACTCTAACCAGAGGAGCTGTGATCTGACCACTGGACTTGCCGATTTTAAGTCACTTAAAACTTAAAGTTGGTTCTTTAAGTTTTAAGGGTTGGTTCTTCCATCTTTTCGGAATGGAAGCGGACCCGAAGCTCTTGCCGGGGTTTGTGATCAGTCAGTCCTTCACAGGCACTTAAACTCAGCATATGTGTCTTACAATGTCTTTGACACTACAGGGCTTCAATCTTGTTGGGAAAGGGCAGTGAAAAAGCAGACAGTGAATCAGTCAATGCTTTTTAAATGCCTGCTTTCATTTCTCGTGATCCTACTGCCATTCCTGGGAGTAGGCCATTTCCTGGCGTAGATGGGGAAGCTGAGGCTCAGAGGGGTGTGAGGGACTTGTCCAGAGTCACACAGCTGGCTGTGCCAGGGCTGGGAGGTGAGCCCAAGGCAGATGGCACCGGATCTGAGGTTGTCTCCACTGCTCAGGAGGGGGCCAGGCAGTGTGTGAGAGAGAGTGCAGACAGTTAGCTGTGCAGTGATGTGGCAGCGGCGTGGCTTGGTCCAGCCCCTAAGGGGTGGCACGTGCCCTTTCAAAGGTCATTGCAGAGCTGACAGAATTCCCTAATGGGTTTGACACACACAGGATGCTTTTTGTGTTGTCATTGTTACAAAGCCTTGTGAGGGAGGCAGCTGAAGACACTGAAGTTCTGAGGCAGGACTAAAGTGATCTGCTTACAGTCACACAGCTCTGGTTTCACCAAATCTGAGATGCCCTTGATGTTCAGGTACTCATTAGTTTATGTGCCACCATGAAGGGGAACCACAGCCAAGATGAGGAAGATAAGAGGAGACCCCTATAAAGATCTGTTGTGCCACCAAGAGGGCCAGACATACTCGGAGTAGGATAAGTGAGCGGTGCATCTGCCATGAAGGATGGGGTGGCAAATAGCTTGTGAGTCTTGACTTTGGCTTTGGGTACAGAGAGGGCAAAGTGCCCCCTTGGAGAATATGAACTGGAAGCTGGTATTCATGCAAGTTGGAGGCCGGAATTCCTGCTGCCAGCAGGGTCCGGAAAAACTGAAGCTGAGAATCGAATGTCCAGTGAATTCAGTGTGGTTGCCCTCTAGGCTGGAGGGAACAGCAAACCCAAGGAAGTTCGCCCCTCTGGAAGAACTCGGTTCCGTCTGCCCTGACAGCGGCTGACTGCGCATATCCATCTGCTGTAAGACGCATTCTGACTTCAGGGAAGAGTGTCTTAGAATCGATGAAACACTTGGGGACACACACTGGTCCCAGCATTCCCACGTAAAGTCACCTCCCTCCTCCCAGGTGCCTCTCTGCCTCGCTCCTTCGGTAGCTTCCACGTGAACCCCCGGAGGCGCAGCAGTACTGGTAGTCCCTCAGTGCTGCTTTCCATCAGCACTGCTGCATTTTGTCACTGAATGTGCCTAAGGAGCCGGCCATGGCTTCTCCGTGCTTACCTGCCAGAGCACTGAGCAGAGATGCTCTCTGTTCACTGGTCTGAATGCCCCAGAGGCCCAAACTGCTTTTTGCTGTTGGAGCTGCTGGTTAACGCTCAATTCCTGGGCTCAGCACCAACATTGGCGCCGTGAACAGGCTGGCAGGAGGGAGCAGGAGGCCTCTGGGAATCCAGGGATCACTCTGGGTAGGCCTGAGCGACAAGTGAGCCTGGCACGTGGAGTTTTTATGTTGAGCACAGTGCCCCTGCCTTCTGTTGCCTTGCTCTCTGGCACATTTTCCAAGAGGGCACACAGATATGCCGCTCTTTCACCCTGAAAAGCTTGAAACCTAAAGGACTGCTGCATGGTTGGGAAATTACTGAACCTCAAGCATCTTAGGAAGGTAAGCCTCTTAAATTACCACAGTCCTTTCATTTAGAGACTTCAGTTTAACCACATTGCTAACAGATGGGAAAGCCACACAAACCAGGGGAAACCTACTTGTGGATGGCCTTGTTTCAGGGTGAAAGTCAGAGCTTAGTCACAGGAGGCCTTTGCATTTGAACCTGGTTGGAGCTGGAGTTAGAACAAAGTCACTGCTGATGTGCAGAAACTTTCCTTATCTTTGTGTGGAAAGGACGATTCCATGCTCTATGGGCGTGGTCAGTGGGATAGGGACTCTGCTCTGGGCCTTCCTTGCATCCGTGTGATGTCAGGCAGTGGGCACTGCCAGTCTGGGCGACTTTAGCCAGGGTGGCAGGGCATATCCTAATGTAGCCTGCGTCCCTTCCTCTAGGCTCTTGAGTACAACATCTTCGAAGGCATGGAGTGCCGTGGCTCTCCCCTGGTGGTCATCAGCCAGGGGAAGATTGTCCTAGAAGACGGCACCCTTCACGTCACCGAAGGCTCTGGGCGCTACATCCCTCGAAAGCCCTTCCCTGATTTTGTTTACAAGCGTATCAAGGCAAGGAGCAGGGTGAGTTGCTCTGGTCTTAGAACTGTTTTGTCATGGATTCCATTCAATTTCATAAACCCTTTGAAGTACTTTGAGTCAGAATATGGAGATAGCGTGGAGGAGTCAGAGAAAAAGGAAACATGGCATTTTTATTCCTGGAGTCCAGAATGCCAGTGGATTCAGGTGTGTCCTCAGCTGGCCAGGATGAAGTGAGACCGCACCGTGTGCTGTGATAAGGTTCAGAGGAGAGAACTGCTAGTCCTGGGGGAAAGTGATGTGGGGAGAGGGCATTTTGAGTTGGGTCTTGGAGGGTAAGTAGAAGTTTGACAAGTCAAAGAAGGGAGACGAGGGAATTATGTAGAGAGAATGTCATGAGCATGGGAAGTGTAGGGTGTGTTCATCACATGGGGACTAGTTTCCTGCCCTGGGGGCTGTTAGGCCGGGATGAGTGGAGTAGTCGGGGTATCCCAGGGAAATCCCAGGGAGAAAGATTGGAAAGAAATCTGGGGCCAGATCTTGAACATGAGACCAGATCCTTTTCATAACACTTTTGGGATTCCTGTAGGTTTAAATGGAAGTGCTCTGGGGACAACTACTTAGTTTTTATAGAGTAACCATTTCCCCATGACCCACCTTGGCGGATCATCTGCCTGGAGTCATGGGGCTGGCTCATGCTGACATCTGTCCTTGTGTCACCCTCCTCCCCTGAGTCTCACAGGCTTCTGTTCCTCCCACATCGGGAGGTCTCCAGGGAGGCATCCTCTGTGAATGTGCCTTGACCAAGGGGTCTTGTGTCTTGCAGCTGGCGGAGCTGAGAGGAGTTCCTCGTGGCCTGTACGATGGGCCTGTGTGTGAGGTGTCTGTGACACCCAAGACGGTCACCCCAGCCTCGTCTGCCAAGACATCTCCAGCCAAGCAGCAGGCCCCACCTGTCCGGAACCTGCACCAGTCTGGATTCAGCTTGTCTGGTACGATTATGGTTTGGGGAGGGCCCAGGTCTGCAGGGGCTGGTGAGTTGGGAATCACTTTTGTAGAAGGAGATGAAGCAGAAATGAACAATATCCCCATTTTTCTCAGAGTGGGAAACAGTAATGCCACAGAGATATAATTCACAGCCAGTGGCCAGTTGGGTTTCAGGATCCTGGCATCAGTTTATATCACATGTAATACCCAGTATATTGCATTAAGAGGACTTTTTCCCCTATGTGTTATGTAATCCTTTTCCATCCTAAAAAGGATGCTGTGGTATTTCAGTGCAGGTGACCCTCAAACAACATGGGTTTGAACTGCGAAGCTCCACTTACCATGCGGATTGTTTTCAGTAAGTACAGTTGGCCCTTCCCATGTGTGGATTCAACCAAACACGGATCAAAAACAGTATTTTCTCATTTCCAAATGCAAATCAAAGATAACATTTTTGGTCCATGTTTGGTTGAATCCACAGATGCAAAGGGCCAGCTGTAATTAAGTTTGGGGGGGTCAGGATTATACGCAGACTTGACTACATGGGTGGTTGGCACCCCAGCCCCTCTGTTATTCAGGGGTAAACTGTGTGCTGTGGTGGTTCAGTGTATGGAGCTTCAACAGATCAACTTCATACTCTGAATGCTTGCTGGCTGTGCCTCTCAGTCTTTTCATATATAGAATGGATACAATAGTAATAGCTGCCTTATGGGGTTGTTGTGAGGATGAACTGAGTTAATAAGCATGTAAAGTGCTTAGGGTAGTGCCATTTGAGAGTTGTTAGCTATTTGCTAGGATAACATATGGTGTCAGGGACGAGGAGAGGAAGGGTCAAGATTCTAGAGCTTCCTCACTTCAAGTGACCCCCTTTGGTTGGCCTGTGGCTAGAACAAATCTCCCCAAGCCCCACACATGGATCTGTAGCTGGGTTTTTAAAACAGTCTGATCATTTTTATTCTCGTCAGATGTGCTGGTTTTTAGAACACTGCCATATATGCCATATACAGATTCCCCATGTTTAAAAAATTTAAAAATAGCAAGCTGTAGTTTTGTCATAAAGTAGAACGGGCACAATGATGTCTGTGCTACCTGTGTCGCCAGGCCATTCAGTTGTGGGGAGCTGTCGTTACTCCTCCTTTTGGTGGGACAGATGAGTAGGTGGGTAGTGTCGGGGGCACGTGATGCCAGACACGGGCTGCAGCGTCATGGAGGCCACTCTCCAGCTGCCACACAGCCCGTCGAAAACCTGAAATGCAGTGTGATTTCATACATAGTTTCACATTTTCAGGTGACAGATCCGACTGGCTTCTGCAGGGCCTGTGTTAACACTGTCGTCTCTGGCCACCTTAAGCCCATCCCTTTTCTGTGCTTGAAGCTCTCGGTGAGGTCTTGAGAGGATGGAGAGTGGGCCTGGCCCTTTTGCCCCTGCACTGTGTTATTTCAGTGAAAGCATGAAACTCTGAAACTCTGTTTTTGACCCTCTCCCCTCTCTCTCCCCAGGGGCTCAGATCGATGACAACGTTCCCCGTCGCACCACCCAGCGCATCGTGGCGCCTCCTGGTGGCCGTGCCAACATCACCAGCCTGGGCTAGAGTTCCAGGGCCCATTCCACTGGGGTTGGGCAATGGGACACCTGAGGACATTCTGAGACTTCCTTCCTTCTTTCCATCTTTTTTTTTTTTTTAAGAGCCTGTGATAGTTACTGTGGGGCAGCCAGTTCATGGGGCTCCCTCCTGGGCCCCACACTCCATCCCTCACTTGGAATCACTGATTTTGCTCACCCACTTCCCTGCACATCTACAAATCTCATGCCACGTCTCTCCACCAACCCCATCCATGAGACCACATCCAACACTCAGACATGCAAAACAGAGCAAATCACCCCGAGGGTGTGTTCCACCTCCACCTCTATTGTACCTGTCATCTTCCTTTTCATTGCAAGGGAAGATAAAGTGAAATGCCCAGAGCTGCCTATTTATTTTTAAATTTCAAAAAACAAAAACATTTTCTTTGTGGGGGTGAGTGGGGATGGGTGGGGGAGGGGGGGTTTCTTTTTTTTAGATACTAAGTTGGAAAGCCTAATGTTAATCCAAGGGGTTTGAACTGGACATCCTAATGATGCAATTAGGCAGCCACCAAGCTGATTCAGGATGGTTGGCCAACTCATCGTGTCCCTCCTGGGAGGTTCCGGAGTGTCCACGCTACCAGCTATAGTCTTCTGGGTCGGCTGGTGATAAAGGGCAGGTGTTCTTTTTGGCCTAGATTTTGCTGCAGATTAACTCTTTGGAGGATGCTCTTTTCCTTGCTTCTCTTTCTCTCTCTCTCTCTCTCTCTCTCTCTCTCTCTCTCTCTCTCTCTCTCTCTTGCTTTTAATTCATTTCATGACTATCTCTTCCTTTGTGTTCCTCTGGCCCTTGTCTCTGAGATACTGTTTTCTTTCCTTTTCCCACTGCCTTTCAAATAACCAGGTCTACCCGTCCGCTGTGGTCACAGAACCTCCCTGGGAGGGTGTGAGCTTTGTCACCACAACTGTAGTAATCTGCTGTCCTTGTCCCTGTGAAACTGGTGCTCCTCCCCCCCCATTACAAGGATATGTGTGTGAGTTTGAGCTACTGCCCAGGTGCAGGGAAGGCCAAGGTACCCAACCCACTATCCCACGTGTGCCTAGAAAGACCCTGATTCAGTGCTGAGATGTGGCAGAAGTCTGAGGTTACAAAATGTGAGAGCTCTTCCTTCGAGCAGTGCTAACTGATTAGACACATTCAAACCTGGAGATTGAGCCCCAAAACCCAAGTGAGCCCACCAGCCCTTCAGGCCAACCACCAGCTCAGAATTCTTGAGCTGGTAGAAGTCTGGCCTCAAGAACCTGTTTGCTGGCTTAAGCATCTTGGGGTTCCAGAACATAGTGGGGCTTCTCACTTTGGGGGGGAATATTTTTTCTTGTCCCATTATTTCAAAAGACATCACACAATATAGGGAGGGCTTTTAAACTCAGAAAATTCTTGGGATAGTGGACTCGAAGTCCATTTTACTTTGCAAGAGGAAACATCTGTTTAATGAATGATACGTCACATCAGAGCTGTTGTCAAGAGAAAACCTTACAGATCCAACATGGGCCCCTTAGAGACCAAAGGTGATCTGTGTCAACATCGCCCCCTCCTTGTCTCAGTGACCCTGTCCATGAGCTGCCTTTGTGACTGTCCCTGTCTTTGCTGATCTGTGTTGCATTTCTTTTGGGCGTGTTTATAGGTTCTCCTGAACAATGTTCTGTCTGCAGGCTTTTATGAAACCAAATCTGCTTTCATAATGTGCGACACAGCAAAGTAGGCCATCCCGTCATTCCACTCGTCTCTCCACACATTCTGCCTTTGGGGTTATGGTTTGGGTTTATTTTTTGTTGTTGTTTATTTGTTATTTGAGAAAGAAATTGCACTTGTAAAGAATAATTGGTTAACTTAATATATTCTTTTTTTTTCACCTGCACTTAAAAGAAATTTGAACCAGTTGGAAAAAAAATTTTTTTTGTTTCAATTGTAAGAAACACTTGCAGCTCTTCAGTGTTCACTTGAGTCTTCCTGCTTTTCCTGTGCCAGGTCATGGTCATTTCGGTTACTTGGATTGTTTTCTTAAAACGACCTACAACCTGAAGATCTCCACAGGCTGTGTAAGCATGTTTCCCTGTTGGCTTGCTTTGTGTGTCTGTTCAATGAATGTCATACGCAAACGCTAAACTGAATCGACAGTGCTCAGAACTGAATAACTGCAGTGACTTGATGCTCTAAAACCGTGTAGGCTTTAATAATAGATGGTTTTAACCCCTGGAATTGTGATTGTGACCCATGAGTGGAGGAGCTCTCATTGCTAAGGCCGACTCATCATCGTGTGTGTAGCCAGAAGAGTACCTTTGTTTTGTAACCACTGTCTTAATGGCAAAATAATGATGGTTAAAAAAAAAGAAAAACCAAGTCTCGTGTTTATTATTCCTTAAGAACGCTGTGTTATATTACCATGGAACACCTAATAAAGCAAAATGTGGTTGTTTCATGGCTGTGTCTGTTGAGATGTTCAAGAGGCAGCTGCTGACTGGGCCTTCCCACAAAACTGCCCTTCCTGAAGCATTCGTGGGTCACTGTCTCAAGAGTTTTCAGTGCATGTCCATGTTGTAACGTTCAGGCCACCTACGTCTCGTTCCCAGCAGAGCTCTGTAGGGCGGCTGTATCCTAGAGAGGCCACGGAGGCCGTGGAGCCCAACTATGACCTTAGTGTTGCCCTGGGAAGCTGCTGGGGCCATCTGGGTGAGTGCGGGTCACCTCTGGGCTCCCTGTGTCCTCACAGCTGGGACGTCCTCGAACTCACTGGGGTTGTGTTGGTTTGCATCCAAAGTCCAGTCCAGGAGCTTGCCAGAGACCCAGACAGACACCACTCATCCTTCTGTCCCCGAGTGCATGTTGGGGCAGCAGCAGCTAGATGCTCTGTCCCACAGCCCCTGCAGCTGGCCCTGGCATTGCAGGTTCTGAAAACACAGGACCAAGAGGGTGGGTGCTGGGGGCTCCCGGCCTGGCCCAGGTCTGATGACAGCGCTCCCTCTTCCTTTCTCTTTGTTTTCTGTCCCTCCCTGTCCAAATGGTATCAGGTAATGCACAAAAATATGCACACTGTACCAAGCTTTTATAAACAGTATTTGGGCAAAGGGAAAATGAGAATAGGAAAAACAAGATAAGGCCTGACTGGGTTAGTGCACACGCCTCCTGTGGGGTAGGAATGCTGAGAGGGAACTCTGAATGCCCCGGCAGCAAAAACAAAATGGAAATGTGGCCTGAGCCAGCAGAGTATTCAGTGACCAGGAGATAAATGCATCCTTCAAGAGAAATACAGAGATTCCTGGTCCTCAGCCCCAAAGACAAGTATGGGGACCCTGGTCACCAGTGTTGCAGGTCTGGAGCTAGCTCTTACACTTGCTTCATTGTGTGCCTGGGATAGAGCTTTGTGGTCAAGGAAAATCAAAGCTGCTGGGGGGAGGGGGCAAAAAGGCTCCTGTGCCCAGGCCCACAGCCTCCTCTCCTAGCTCCTCCCTGGCTTCACCCCACACCAAGACCAGCTCCTGCTCTTACCTGTGGACACTCCAGGTCACATCCAGGTTTTGCCCATCCCTGGCGGACACTCCGAGTCCTGCCCTCTGGAAGATGACTAGCAGAGAGGCTGAGGGGGCACTGGCCACAGGCTTGGGTCCATTTGAGCTGGGAATTCCAGGGGGATGGCCAGAGAGTGGGGCCATAGGCTAAACAGTGGGGCTGGGATATAACTGGTCTGATGTAATCCAAAGGCCTTTAAGAGCATCCAGGAAAGGTAAGTGGGATGTGCATTCTTTGGGAAGGGTCTCTGTCTCACATCACCTCAAGTCCGATCCCCTGGCTGGTGTCTGCAGCATGCATTCTGTGGGCAAGGGTAGATCTAGCCCTTTCCCATTGACTGAGATGCAGAGAAGTTCTCCTCCGCTGGTGAGGTGTGTGTCTCTTAGAGCTCTTGGATGGCTCTGGGCCTTACTGTCCCTGCAAGGTAGACAGTGTTATTACTTGGCCCACCTCCTGGCTTAGGTCTGAGTCAGATTTGCGGAGCAGGGGATGGGAAGGAGTGATAGGGTACTGTCAGAAACAGTGTGCAGAGTGTCTCTAAAGTAGCAATTGGTGAGGACTGATGTCCTTGGAGGTTGCCAGTTGACTGCCAGGACCATGGAACTATGAGACCTCAGACGGTGTCGACTGTCAGATAAAACAATCTGTTGGGGAAGGTCTCATTGATACCAGTTAATATTTATTATGTGCCAGGTGCCGCTCTAAGGGCATGTCACATGGGAACTCAGTTAATCTCAGCAACCCAGAAAAATTGTTGCTCTTGTACAATGAGACAGAACAGAGTGAAGCAACTTGCTCAGAACCAGGCTTAGAACCTGCTCAGTCTGGGGCCAGTGGCCATCCTTTTAATCACTATTATCCTACCATTAATTAAAAAGCTCCCCTTGGAAGGGTTTGGGAAAGAGAGACGGAAAGTGCCAGAGGCAGACTCATGGGCAAAATTGTGGACAGATGCGCTTTGCAGAAAAGAACACAGTGATCTTATGAAGCCAACATGAATTTGGAGACACCATTGGCTCTGGGGAAGAAGAAATGAGGGGTCTAGGAAACACACAACCCGGAGAAAAGTGACTTAGAGAAGGACAAAAAGTGCAAAGGAAGACAGTAATAGAGTGCACTAGGTTTTATATAAAAGATGTGGGGAAATTATGTTGGCCTTGTGAAAAATTTCATTTCTATGTGCACATAGATAATTTTTATAAGAATACTGCAAATGTGAATAAAATGATGCCTATTGAGAATACTTTGAAAAGAAGCAAAGGGACCTAGACATGTTAGTACATTGTCATTTCATGAAGTCTTGATGTCAGGACAGGGCTGGTACTATCAGGAAGGTGCTCGGTTGGGTCCTTGCCAAGCTGGACAAAATGTGAGGGGCATATAAAGATTTATTTTTCAGCTCTGGCTGGTGTGGCTCAGTGGATTGAGTGCTGGCCTGTGAACTGAGGTCGCTGGTTTGATTCCTGGTCAGGGCACATGCCTAGGTTGTGGGCCAGGGCCCCAGTTGGGGGTGAGAGGCAACCAGTTGATGTATCTCACACATCATGTTTCCCTCCCTTCCCCTTTCTCTAAAAATAAATAAATAAAATCTTTTAAAAAAGGTTTATGGTTCAAATAATGTATTACCTTGAGATTATTTATGTGATGAAGAATTCTGGCAGCTAAGCTGTGGCATGGTTACACAAACAGTCCTCACCCTAATAAACTTCACCCCGCAGCACAGAACCATCAGGCACGCTGGAGCTGTGATGGGAACAGGGCACAGTTGAGACAGAGGGGCTGTGCTCCAGCCATGATGGCCTGGCCAGGGCCAGCTGTTTCCAGCTTAGTCTGGTGACTGGGGACACTAGGAAACCTTGATTGGACCCAAATGTGGCCCCTCAGAGAGGAAAGGGCTGGAGGGGGGAACTTACTGACATGCTGTTCACAGCTTTTAGGGTCAGTCCTTCCTCAGAAGACTGAACGACATCCATTTCTGATGGTTCCTTCTTCCAATTTTTCTTATCACTCACTGGGGTCGCCATACTCCCCCATCACACCAGTTCAGGAGGCCTCCGCGTTTAGTCAGCCTGTGTCAGGAGGCCAGCGGACTCTCGGGGTTGCACACCCTCTGCTGGAGACACAACTTTTCACTTTTCCTACTGAGCTACAAGTTAGGTGAGAAAGCAGAGAATGGAGTCAAGGGCTGCTTTGTTTCTAGAAGAATGAGGAAAGGGCTAGCTGTCAGCTGGGATGGACTGTGGGCATCCAGTCTAGATGCAGGGAAATGGGCTCCCACCTTTATCTTCCACTCTCTGACCAGCTCCCCATGCGCCCCTCCCACTACACCCACTTTGTGATGTCCTGTACCTTCAGTCTTGTGACTTGTTTGTCCTTGCTATTCGCTTCCCCCTAGCATCTCACCAGGACCACCTCACCATCTTACTAGCTCCTTCTACTTCCTTGAACCCATGTTCCCCAGTTGCACCTGTTGAATGCCCCCCACCCTGCTTGGAGCCCCCAGTAGGGGTAGCAGCCCTGGTAGCAGCCCTGCCAGGTGCAGCCTCTGCACCCCTCTGTCCTGACCCAGAGTCTCAACTCCAGAGTCAGGGACGACCGCACTGCGCAGAGGAACCCTGGCCGGCGGTCCCCACCCTGTACTCCACGCCTTGCGGTGACTCCCACCAGGTGGAAACTTGGGGCTGAGGTTGGCTGGTAGGTGGGGAAAAACTTCGGTTGTTAAAATGGTTTCTCCTCTGTCAACCTCACAGGCTAATTTGAAGTTTGTATTTCTTGGGTTTTCTTTCCCCTAAGTCAGGGGTGTCAAACTCATTTTCACCAGGGGCCACATCAGCCTTGTGGTTGACTTCAAAGGGCCGAAATAATTTTGGGACTGTATAAATGTAACCCCTCCTTAACTGTTAAGGAGTTGAAATTACACTCGACCCTTTGAAGGCAACCTCGAGGCTGATGTGGCCCCTGGTGAAAATGAGTTTGACACCCCTGTTCTAAGTTCTTTAAGTTACTTAAATGAAATCTGCGTCAGCCAGCCTAGTCCCCTTACTGTTTTCCAAATACGCCCACCCCCTCACTCTCCTTCTTCCATCCAATTCTTGTGCTTGGTGTGAAGGGGACCTTTTGGCAACATACTTTGGCATTATGCCTTGAGGAGTGACCTACGTCAGCAAGAGAGGATGAGAGGTTTTTTTTTTTAATTTTTATTTCTTCTCTCCTGTTATATAGATGTGCTTCTCTGATGAAGATACCAATTCACAGCAAATGATACAAACTTGTCATTCACAGGACTTGCTAGCTGAAGCGCAGGGACTAGAATAGGATGAAGCTAGTGACTCAAAGTTAAAAAGTGGAAAAGGAAAGTGGTAGAGAAGCCAGGAGAACCTTCACGGATAGAGAGGTTCCTGACAAAACAGCAAAGAAACACCTGCAGCAGGTATATTTACAGTGACCTGACCCAGTTAACGCTGAGTTATTTCTTATACTTGGCAGACCTTCCAAGACATTTTGTAGGAGGATTACATACCTTTGTGTATTTCTACCTCAGCATGTTTGCTTGGAACACCATCCTTCTTCATTCTTTGTTTGCCTCAGTGTCTAATGCTAATACTGGTAATAATGAGAATAACAATATCAATAAAATTAGTAAATATAATTTAGCGAGCAAAGGGGAAACTATTAACTCCATTTTATAGATGAGGAAACTGAAGCTCAGAGAAGTTAAACAATGAACCCAGCCGCATATTCCTGGAAGTGGCAGCATGTGAAATCCATGAGTCTCGTCCTGGGCCCTTTTGCTGGGACAGGAGAGGTGACAGAGACCCCTGGGTCAGAGTGTGGGCCCTGAAGCGGGAGGTGTGGGTGTGAACCCCAACTTAGCCATCTCCTAGCTGGGTGCGTGGCAAGTCATTGAAACTCTGTGCCTGGCTCCTCCTTTGTAGGTTGGGGATAATAGCAGTGCACCCTTCTATGGCTGAAGCGCAGGGACTAGAATGGGCTAGTGTGTGAAAGGGCACTTGGATCACTGCCTGGTCCACTCAGTGCTCAGCAGGGTTATTGTTACACTCACCGCACTGTTAGCCTTTCCTTCTTTGACCTTCTGGGTATCAGTACTCAGCATTCAAAGTCAGTACTTAATGCTCTGTACTCAGTAGATGCTTCTCAATTTTACCTTATGAGAGAATCAGCTCTTTAAAAATAGAGACACATTTTATTAATTTCCCCATAGCATTTAGCACAGTTTCTTGCACAGATAGGTGCTGAGTAGATGTCAGTTGAGCTGTGCTGTAAGCAGACAGTTTAGTACTTAAGAACAAGACTCTGGAATCCCACTAACCTGGGTGCAAACCCCAGACCTGCCACCTGCTAGCCATGTGCTCTTGAGCAAGAGACTTAGCATCGTGTGCCCCAGCTTCTGCATCCGAGCAGTGGGGATGGCCAGTCTGTTCCCCTTATGTGGTGCTCACGCTAAGCCCTACAGCAGTGCTCGCTATTACTGTCGTTTTCTTTTTAAGAAGCATGTTCATCTCCCAGAGTAGACTGTAAGCTTTTTGGAACACAGGACATTTAAATCAAAGTGGCTCACTCAATGAGAGTTTCTCCCAGCAAATTCCAGCTTGGCCATTGGAGGCCAGGAGTCTCTCTGGAGTGTCTTTCCTCTAAGGTGTAACACAGTGACCCTGGCTCCTTCCACGCTCTGAAGCCACCCTCCTCAACACGTGCCTTCCCGTGCTGGCAGATGAGGCCCTAGGAACAGGCACAGCATTTTTACTTGCATTCCATTGGCCAGAGCTCATTGCATGACCCCCCTACATGCTGCTGGCTCAGGGAGTATGGGTTTCTTGTGTCCCCAGGATGACAAGGAACAGTGTGGTCAACACAGGGCATTGTCTCTGCCACATGAGGAAAGGGAAGAGGTTGTTCCCCAAAGGAAAAATCAGGGTGACAGATGTAGAAGAGGGATGGAAAATACCACTGATTTCACTACCCTTGGATTACTTACAGGTTGTTTCCAAAGCCCAAGTGCCTCTCCACTAGAGGACAATCTCACCACTTTTATCTTTTCTTTCCTGGATATTATATTTTATTTTTTGATATATTTATTGATTATGCTATTACAGTTGTCCCATTTCCACCCCTTCACTCAACTCCATCCTGCCCTCCCCCTCCCTCCCACATTCCCCCCCTATAGTTCATGTCCATGGGTCATACTTATAAGTTCTTTGGCTTCTACATTTCCTACACTATTCTTACCCTCCCCCTGTCTATTTTCCACCTCTCATTTATGCTATTTATTCTCTGTACCTTTCCCCCCTCTCTCCCCCTCCCAATCCCCTATTGATAACCCTCCATGTGATCTCCATTTCTGTGGTTCTGTTTCTGTTCTAGTTGTTTGCTTAGTTTTCTTTTGTTTTTGTTTTAGGTGTGGTTGTTAATAACTATGAGTTTGCTGTCATTCTTACTGTTCATATTTTTTATCTTCTTTTTCTTAGATAAGTCCCTTTAACATTTCACATAATAATGGCTTGGTGATGATGAACTCCTTTAACTTGACCTTATCTGAGAAGCACTTTATCTCCCTTCCATTCTAAATGATAGCTTTGCTGGATAGAGCAATCTTGGATGTAGGTCCTTGCCTTTCATGACTTGGAATACTTCTTTCCAGCCCCTTCTTGCCTGTAAGGTCTCTTTGGAGAAATCAGCTGACAGTCTTATGGGAACCCCTTTGTAGGTAACTGTGTGCTTTTCTGTTGCTGCTTCTAAGATTCTCTCCTTCTCTTTAATCTTGGCTAATGTAATTATGATGTGTCTTGGTGTGTTCCTCCTTGTGTCCAGCTTCTTTGGGACTCTCTGAGCTTCCTGGACTTCCTGGAAGTCTATTTCCTTTGCCAGACTGGGGAAGTTCTCCTTCATTATTTGTTCAAATAAGTTTTCAATTTTTTGTTCTTCCTCTTCTCCTTCTGGCACCCCTATAATTTGGATGTTGGAATGTTTCAAGATGTCCTGGAGGATGTTCTTCATTCTTTTCTGGTTGGATGTTTCTTTCTTCCTTCTGGTCCACACCATTGAGTTGAGTCCCAGTTGCCTTCGCATCACTATTGGTTCCCTGTACATTTTCCTTTTTTTCTCTTAGCATAGCCTTCATTTTTTCATCTAGTTTTTGAACAAATTCAACCAATTCTGTGAGCATCTTAATAACCAATGTTTTGAACTGTGCATCCTATAGGTTGGCTATTTCTTCCTCGCTTAGTTGTATTTTTTCTGGAGCTTTGAAGTGTTCTGTCATTTGGGCCATTTTTTTTTGTCTTGGCACACCTGTTATGTAAAGGGGCGGAGCCTTAGGTGTTCCCGGGGCGGGGTAACCCTGATTGCTGCACTGTGACACTGTATGTGGGGGAGGGGCCGAGAGGGAGCAATGGCGCTTGCTCCACTTTCCACCAGATTTCAATCACTCCCTCTGCTACCCACAATCAAATTGGGCCCCTCTGGTTCTGGTTCCCGAGTGGGTGGGCTTGTGCACACTCTAGGCCCCTGTGGGTCTCTCCAACGACCTCTCCTGTGAGGCTGGGAGTCTCTCCTGCTGCCGCCCCAACCCCCACGGGCTTATTCAATCAGAGGTTTGAGGCTTTATTTCCCCACGCTGGAGGCCTGGGTTACGCGGTCTGCTTCACTCCCCGCCGTTCGCCCCGGTTTATCTGTGGGCGAGTGTGGGGCTGCGGGGTACTACCTGCCGCTCTGCCTGTCCCATTCTCTGCCACTCTGAGTCCGGCTGTCTCGGTTTATCTGTGCATGAATGTGGGGCCGCAGGGTCCTCTAGTGGTCAGACTGCCTGCCCCGTTTGTCCCACACTCCACCAGTCTCGGTCCCACCACGGCCATGCGAGTCCTCTCCACCCCGGTGCCCATCTCTGCCCCTCCTACCAGTCTGGATGTATGTTTCTTTTTTGTCTACTTGGTGTCGGACTTCCTTGCCGTTCGATTTTTGTCAGTTCTGGTTGTGCGAGGAGGTGCAGTGTGGCTACCTACACTGACATCTTGGTTCTCCCTCACCACTTTTATCTTAAGAAAAATGTGAATTTGATTCCCAAAGCGCTTGCTGCGTCTCAGAGATCTCTTGGTCATGACTTCAGCTTTCAATGCAGTTGTCTTCAGTGCTCAACCACGAGTTCCCTCCATGGGCGCTTACTTGGCAGAGAGAAAAGGGCAATGTTGCAGGGACTGTACTGACACACCTCCATGTGTCTCCCTCTGCCTGACAGTGTGTGAAGAGGTGGATTCCGCACCAAACCCAGGTACAATAGAAAGTGATCGAATGAGATCTCAGTCTACAGTGGAAAGCAGACTCATAAACAAGTAACTGTGATTAGGCTTGTGCCAAAACTGTAAACCACAAGACACACAAACAAGAGGATGTAGCTAATTGGAGTGGGAAAGACTCCACAAAGAATTCATGAGTCTGAAAAAAAATGACAATAAAACAAAGCTTAAAGTGGAGACACCTGCTACTGCCGAGCTGTCACCCAGAGACCCATTCTCTCTGCATCTTGGGCTGGTTCATTTCCAAGGCTACCTACCCATCGGATCCTTAATGTGAACTCTTGGTTTAAACTGTTTCAGGACCAAGTTGACAAAATGTCCTATTTTTCTGGTCCTGCTGTTCATTGCCCAAGAAGTTTTCTGTCAGAGCTTAGTGACTCATTTGCAAATCTGATAGGAGGCTACTTGTTGAAATGTTACAACTTCACAAGGTTACTGCACTGCAATTATTACTGCTCCTCCTCTCCTCTTCACCTTCTCCGTGCCCCACGCTGCCACTCAGCACCCACCCATTCCAGACTCAGATGAATTGTCCTTGGCTTCGTTACCGTTAAACACTTGCTTTCCGTTCAATGTGGGGTCTTGTGTGCCATTGCCATGCCCTTTTCTTCCTGAATGAGTCTCAGTTGACCCAGAATTTGTTGAGGAATTTGCAATGATGGTGAAAAACTGAGCGAAACAGGTCTCCCGCTAGGTGGCAGCAGTGTACAAGCTGGGAGAGAGGAAGGGTCTGACCCTTGAAACACCCAGAAAAAAGAATCAACACCCAAGTCAGTGAAGAACCCATTCCTACACAAACACCCAGCCAGAGACCCAGGGGCTCTGGCCGTGTTCTGTGTATGAGGAGAACGACGGTTGACTCTTAGCTTACACATTAATACAAAGTGGGTGTATAGATTTAACAAGAGTCACTAAAAAAGTGGATTACTGGGGCCAAAGTCTCAGATCGCCCCCACCTTTGCCCCTCCTTAAATAAGACCATCTTCCTGTTACAGGCGGCCTGTTTTCTAATAGCTTTCTAATAGTTTACCAGCTGTGTCATCCATAAGCCAACCGACACAGGAGGATCTGGCTCTGCATGTCTCCTGGCAGCCGGTTTTTGTTTCGTGTTGATGTCCTGCGAAGATGGTAGAGAGATTTCTTACACTCCACACCCGTCATTCATGTCTTAGATAAGTATGGTACATATGTCATGATGAGTGAACCAATATCAATACATTGTTAACAATGGAAGCCCACATTTTGCTCCTATTTCCTGAGTTTTTACCTATTGTCCTTTTTCTGAACTGAGATCCCACCCAGGACAATACCTCCAGCTCTGCAGGCCCCTCCTGGATGGACAGTGTCTCAGATGGTCCTTGTGTTGGATAACCCCAGGATTCTGACGAGCACTGGCCAGGTATCATGAGGACTCGCTCCATGGGGACAGACAGGATGCCTTTCTCATGATTGCAGGGGGTTGTGAGTCTGGGAGGATGACCAGTGAGGTCAAGTGCCATTCTCATCACCTCGTATCTGTCTCTTCCTATCAAGGGTACATACTATCAATACGGCATCCCTGTATTTCTCTGGTTTCTCCTCTGCACAATTGTACTTTTCCCCCATTTTCATCTTGTCCCCTCTGGAAGGAAGTCACTGTGCAGTTTCCACCTCAAGGGCAAGAGTTGTGCTCCACTTCTCTGAGGGCAGAGCACCGAGGTCTTCCATTTTTGTCAGATTTACCCCAAGTATTTTGTGTTTTTGATGCTATTTTAATGAGATTGCCTTCTTTTTTTTTATTAAAGATTTTATTTATTTGTTTTTAGACAGAGGGGAAGGGAGGGAGAAAGAGAGAGAAACATCAATGTGTGGTAGCCTTTCACGTGCCCCGTACTGGGGACCTGGCTTGTAACCCAGGTGTGTGCCCTGCCTGGGAATCAAACTGGCAGCCCTTTGGTTGCAGGCTCATGCTCAATCCACTGAGCTACACCAGCCAGGGCAAGAAAGTATATTTAAGTTGATTCCCATCATAACCGGTGTGGCTCATCTAACTCAGCTGTGACAATCACACAATCACCTTGCTGCTGACTACATGGCCTGGGTTCTCTGCCTTCTCCCCTACCCCTCCTGCTGCCCTCTCCTCTAGTTCCCTGCAATAGCCCTCCAGCTTTGAGCACTTATTAGAGTAGATGGGAAGGTTTCAGATCACAGCCTGTGGGACTAATGCTGGGTGTGCGAGGATGCTTGGCTGCACCCCTGGTTTCTTTTTTTAAGTCTTAAATGATGTCCCCCTTCCAAGCCATCATCCTTTCCCACTCTCTACCACCACCCTTGGCCGAAGCATAGATTGTACCCCCCCGCTCTGTTTCCCTCTGAAATTGGCCCTTGGATAGGAATTCAGGGCTTTCCCCTTATCTTCTTCCCCCTCCCGTCACCTTTATATCGAGGGGTGCTGCTTTTTACTTACTCTTCCTCAAATCCATTTCTTCATCGTTACCACCCAACACTTTCCATGATACTCCCTTGCTTTGGCCAGAAGCCATCAGGTAAGGTTGGAAAGAGTCTCTGATCTCTCTTGTTTAGTTTTGGGACCACATTGGTTTACTCTCCACCAGCCTAGGAGATGAATATTGGGTCCTCAGCTTCCACCCTCTCTGGGGTCACCATCAGCTGATGCTTTTTTTTTTTTTTTTAAGCTCAGGAAGGCCACAGAAGACACTTGTAAGCGCACACGATCCCTCTGAATGAATTTTTTTCTGTTCCTATAATTGCTTTTGCAAATTGAAGTTTTAAACAGGGCTCTCATTTGGCCACCTTTGCCATCCATTTGGGTGTAGTTTGGAATCTGACAACTAGAACAAAAAGAACCTTGAATTCGATGTATACTTTGGTTTTGATGCTGTAGCTTCTCATGGTCCTCAGCAGGGATTAAGAAAGAACTCTGTATGCATGGCAGAACCCTGAAATTGGTGGGCTTGATTTCCTGGCTAATTGCTACAATTTTCCACTTTTCTGTTCAGGACCGCTAAATGTTGAGATGTGGGTGCTTACTGAAATAAATGCAACTCCTGAGTTAAAAAAAAAAAAAAAAAAACTATAACCCCTCAGACAACAGGAGGCTTTTCTCTATTCAAGGGATCAGCCCACTCCCATATTCTGTGGAGTGTACTGTCCATAATAAAGCTTGCTTGCTTTGTTTTACTCAGTTTGTGATTTGTCCAGTTTTTTGTTTGAAATCACCAAGAACCTGGTTACCTATTCACACCTGTGACATCATTGTTAACCCATTCATTGTTTAGTAACATGTTAGTTAGCCTCCATGTCTTTGGGTGTTTTTCAGTTTTTTTCTTGTGATTCATTTCTAGTTTCATAGCATTATGGTCAGAAAAGATGTTTGATATGATTTCAGTCTTTTTGAATTTCTTGAGACATGTTTTGTGTCCTAATATGTGGTCTATCCTAAAACTGTTCCATGTACACTTGAAAATAATGTATATTCTGTTCTGGGGTGAAATGCTCTGAAGATATCAGTGAAATCCATTTGATCTAGTGTGTTGCTTAAGGCTGCCATCTTCTTGTTGATTTTCTGTCTGAAAGATCTGTCCACTGCAGTCAATGGGTATTAAAATCCCCAACTATGACTATATTACTGTCGACCTCTCCCTTTATATCCATCAAGATTTGCTTTGTATATTTAGGTGTGCCTATTTTGGGTGCATAAATGTTTACAAGGCTTATATCCTCTTGTTGGATTTCTCTATCATTATGTAGTGTCCTTTTTCTCTTATTATAGCCTTTTAAAAAGTCTATTTTGTTAGATATAAGTATTGTTACTCTAGCTTGTTTTTCATATCATTTTCCATCCCTTTACTTTTAGTCTGTGTGTATATTTTGTTCTAAGGTTGGTCTCTTTAAGATAGCATATAAATGGGTCATGTTTTCTTATCCATTAGCTACCAATGTCTTTTGATTGGAGCATTTAAGCCATTTACATTTATAGTGATTATTGATAGGTATTTATTCATTGCCATTTTATTCTTTTAACTATTGTATTTTGTTTTTTTCCTTCTTAAAACAAGTCCTTTACATTTCTTGTAATACTGGTTTCATGGGTATAAATTCCTTTAGCTTTTTTTCTTGTCTGGGAAGCTCTTTGTTTCTCCTTCACAGTTAAATCATAGCCTTGCTGAGTAAATTAGCCTGGTTGTAGGTCCTTGCTTTTCATCACTTTGAATATTTCATGACATTTCTTCTGGCCTATAAAGTTTCTGTTGATAAATCAGCTGACAGTCTAATGGGAGCTCCCTTATAGGAACTAACTGTCTATCTCTTGCTGTTTTTAATATTTTCTCTTTGTTTTTAGCCTTTCCATTTTAATTATGATATGTCTTGGTGTGGGCTTCTTTGGGTTCATCTAGTTTGGGACTCTCTGTGTTTCGTGGACTTGTACATCTATTTCCTTCACCAGGTTAGACAAGTTTTCAGTCATTATTTCTTCAAATAGGTTCTTAATCCCTTGCTCTCTCTCTTTTCCTTCAGGTACCCCTATGATACAGTTGTTGGTTTGCTTTTTGTTATCCCAAATGTCCCTTAAACTATCCTCATTTATATAAATCATTTTTTGTTTTTGCTGCTTTGATTGGGTGTTTTTTTCTACCTGTCTTCCAAATTGCAGATTCTATCCTCTGCTTCATCCAAACTACTGTTTATTCCTCTTATTGTATTCTTCATTTCTGTCTGGTTCTTCTTTAAAAAAAAAATTATTGTTATTCAATTACAGTTGTATGCCTTTTCTCCCCTTCCCTCCCCCCACCCCGGCTGAACCCACCTCCCTCCCCTACCCCCACCATCCCCCCCGATTTTGTCCATGTGTCCTTTATAATAGTTCCTGCAATCCCCTCTTCCCACTGTCCCCACCTCACTCCCCCCTGGCCACTGCTGACAGTTCCCCCCCTCAATGTCTCTAGTGGTATTTTGTTTGCTTTTTTGTTTTGTTGATTATGTTCCAGTTAAAGGTGAGATCATATGGTATTTGTCCCTCACTGCCTGGCTTATTTCACTTAGCATAATGCTCTCCAGTTTCATCCATGCTGTTGCAAAGGGTATAAGCTCCTTCTTTCTCTCTGCTGCATAGAATTCCATTGTGTAAATATACCATAGTTTTTGGATCCACTCATTTGCTGATGGGCACTTAGGTTGCTTCCAGTACTTGGCTATTGTAAATTGTGCTGCTATGAACATTGGGGTGCACAGGCTCTTTTGGATTGGTGTTTCAGGGTTCTTAGGATATAATCCCAGCAGCAGAATTGCTGGGTCAAAGGACAGTTCCATTTTTAGTTTTCTGAGGAAATTCCATACTGTTTTCCACAGTGGCCTCACCAGTCTGCATTCCCACCAACAGTGCACTAGGGTTCCCTTTTCTCCGCATTCTCTCCATCATTTGTTTGTGGATTTGTTTATGCTGGCCACTCTGACTGGTGTGAGATGGTACCTCATTGTGGTTTTAATTTGCATCTCTCTGATGGCTAGTGATGCTGAGCATCTTTTCATATATCTCTGGGCCCTCTGTATGTCTTCCTTGGAGAAGTGTCTGTTCAAGTCCTTTGCCCATTTTTTAATTGGGTTGTTTGTCTTCCTGGAGTGGAGTTGTGTGAGTTCTTTATATATTTTGGAGATCAGGCCCTTGTCTGAGGTATCATTGGCAAATATGTTTTCCCATACTGTTGGTTCTCTTTGTAATTTGGTGCTATTTTCTTTAGCCATGCAGAAGCTTTTTATTTTGATGAGGTCCCATTTGTTTATTCTTTCCTTTATGTCCCTTGCTTTAGGGGACATGTCTGTGAGGATGTTGCTGCGTGGAATATCTGAGATTTTCCTGCCAATGTTTTCCTCGAGGACTTTTATGGTGTTACAACTTATATTTAAGTGTTTTATCCATCTTGAGTTTATTTTTATGTGTGGCATAAGTTGGTGATCGAGTTTCATTTTTTTGCACATAGCTGTCCAGATCTCCCAACACCATCTGTTGAAGAGGCTGTTTTTGCTCCATTTTATGCTCCTGCCTCCTTTGTCAAATATTAATTGACCGTAAAGACTTGAGTTTATTTCTGGGCTCTCTGTTCTGTTCCATTGGTCTATGTGTCTGTTTTTATGCCAGTACCAGGCTGTTTTGATTACAGTGGCCTTGTAATACACTTTGATACCAGGTATTGTGATCCCTCCTGCTTTGTTCTTCTTTCTCAAAATTGCTGCAGCTATTCGGGGTCATTTGTGGTTCCATATACATTTCTGAAATGTTTGTTCTATATCTGTGAAATATGTCATAGGTACTCTAATAGGGATTGCATTGAATCTATAAATTGCTTTGGCTAGTTTGGCCATTTTGATGATGTTAATTCTTCCAATCCATGAGCATGGTACATGCTTCCATTTGTGTCTTCCTTCATTTCTTTCTTCAGTGTTGTGTAGTTTTCTGAGTACAGGTCTTTTACCTCCTTGGTTAGGTTGATTCCTAGGTACTTGATTTTTCTTGTTGCTATATCAAATGGGATTTTTTTCCTGATTTGTTTCTGCAGTTTCGTTGTTGGTGTACAGGAATGCCTTTGATTTCTGAGTATTGACTTTGCATCCAGCTGTTTTGCCAAATTCATTTATTAGGTCGAGTAGTTTTTTGCTGGAGTCTATAGGATTTTCCATGTACACTATCATGTCATCTGCAAACAGTGACAGTTTCATTCCCTCCTTTCCAATTTGGATGCCTTTTATTGCTTTTTCTTGTCTGATTGCTGTGGCTAGGACTTCCAATACTATGTTGAATAGGAGTGGTGAGAGAGGGCATCCTTGTCTTGTTCCTGATCTTGGTGGGAAAGCTCTAAGTTTTTTTCCATTGAGTATGATGTTGGCTGTAGGTCTCTCATATATGGCCTTTATTATGTTGAGGAATGCTCCCTCTATTCCCACTTTGCTGAGTGTTTTTTATCAGAAATGTGTGCTGTATTTTATCAAATGCTTTTTCCTCATCTATTGATATGATCATGTGATTTTTGTCTTTGCTCTTGTTGATGTGATGTATTATGTTTATTGATTTGTGAATATTGTACCATCCTTGCATCCCTGGAATTAATCCCACTTGGTCATGGTGGATGATCTTTTTAATGTATTGCTGGATGCGTTTTGCCAATATTTTGTTGAGAATTTTAGCGTCTATGTTCATCAGCGATATTGGCCTGAAGTTTTCTTTCTTCGTTGTGTCTTTATCTGGTTTTGGGATTAGGATGATGCTGGCTTCATAAAACGAGTTTGGGAGTCTTCCATCAGTTTGGATTTTTTTGAATAGTCTATGAAGGATAGGGGTCAGCTCTTCCTTAACTGCTTTGTAGAATTCTCCTGTGAAACCATCTGGTCCAGGGCTTTTGTATGTTGGGAGTTTTTTGATGACTGCTTCAATTTCATCTGCTGTTATTGGTCTGTTCAGGTTTTCTGCTTCTTCTTCATTCGGTTTTGGAAGATTATATTTTCTAGAAATGTGTCCATTTCACCTAAGTTTTAAAATTTCTCGGCATACAGTTCTTCCTAGTAATTTCTTACAATCCTTTGTATTTCTGTGGTATCAGCTGTAATCTCTCCACTTTCATTTCTAATTGTGTTTATTTGGATCCTCTCTCTTTTTTTCTTGATGAGCCTGCTTAAAGGTTTGTCGATTTTGTTTATCTTTTCAAAGAACCAGCTCCTGGATTCATTGATCCTTAGAATTGTGCTTTTAGTCTCTATGTCATTTAACTCTGCTCTGATCTTGGTTATTTCCTTCCTTCTGCTTGCTCTGGGTTGTCTTTGTTGTTGTTCCTCCAGCTCTTGTAGGCATAGGGTTAGGTTGTTTGTTTGAAATGTTTCTATCTTTTTAAGGTAGGCCTGTATTGCTATGAACTTCCCTCTCAGGACTGCCTTTGCTGCGTTCCATAGGTTTTGGGTTGTTGTGAGTTCATTTTCATTTGTTTCCAGAAAGTTTTTGATTTCTTCCCTAATCTCGTTCTTGACCCATTCATTGTTTAATAGCATGCTATTCAGTCTCCATGATTTTGAGTGTTTTGGGTTTTTTCCTTTGGGGTTTGTTTCTAGTTTCAGTCCCTTGTGGTCAGAGAAAATCAGGATGATTGTTAACAGCTGTAATTCCAGCTTGGTCATGGGAGGAACTGAGTGTGACTTCCACCTACTCCACTGCCATCTTGGATCAGAAGCTTAGCAATTTCCTTGATCTTCTTAAAGAATCAGCTTTTGGTTTCCTTGATTTTCTCTAATGTTTTACTGTTTTCTATTTAATTGATAATTTGCTCTGATCTTTATAATATTCTTTCTTCTATTTACTTTGGGTTCAATTTGTTCCTCTTTTTCTGGTTTCCTAAAATACTTCTTTTCTTAAATAGGCATTTAGTGCTCTAAATTTCACTCTGTTCACTGCTTTGCTTCTTCTTGTATCCATGAATGATTAAGTGTGTTACTTTGGGTTGTTCAGAGAATATTTTGCTGTTGATTTATATCTTAATTTAATGTAGTTAAGAACATATTTTGTATGAGTTAAATAAATTAAAACATGTTGAGAATTTTATGGCCCTCAATGTGGTCCAAGTGCACTTGAGAAGAATATTTTCTGCTGTTGGTGGATGGCATATTTGGTGTCAGTAGGTCAAATTGGTTGAAAGAGTCTGTCACATCTAATGTCCACAATGATTACCTGTTACTTTTTTAATTTTGATTCATACCAATATTTAGCCGAGAAGAGTTTGATCTGAAAGTTTAGAACAAAGTTAAATAACAGCATTCTTATTTTTAAAAAATATTTTATTTATTTATTTTTAGAGAGAGGGGAAGGGAGGGAAAAAAAGAGGGAGAGAAACATCAATGTGAGAGAGAAACATTGATTAGTTGCCTCTCAAACGCTCCTAGGCCAGGGACCAAACCCACCACCTAGGCATGTGCCCTGACTGAGAATTGAACTGGCGACTTTGGCTTTGCAGGATGACGCCCAGCCCATTGAACCACAACTGTTCAGAGACAGCAGCATTCTTATTTTGTTTCCCACATCATTGTGGAGACAGTCACTACAATACTTTCCAAAGTGAATTCCTGTAAAATACTAGTGTGGTGAGATGCTCTGTGGAAACAATGTCTTTTAGTGTCAAATGGGTATGGAACATTTGGACAGTTTGGATACATATAAACACAAAGAAGTCTGTTTAACTTGGTAAATTTATTGTGTCTTAGATTTATTTGACCACAGCACTATTTTTACATTTATTATTAAAGTCTCTCAGAACTATAATTGTTTGAGACATATTTTAAGAAAGAACAAGTATATGGTTGTTGTATTCATACAGAGATTCTTTATCATGTTAGAAAAATATTTTTAAAACTGTATTTTAGAAAAGACCCTTTCCCTGCATAAAGAACAGATAACAAATTTTAGCAAATCCTATTAAGATGATTATGTGATTTTTCTTTTTTGATCTATTGAAGTGATATCAAATAAATTCATATATATATTATTTTTCAACATATTTTTTAACAATTTGTTAGAATTTTATTAGAATTTTTGGAACACTATAATTGAGATGGATCTACTTATTTTGTATATGCTGATTTCGTCAGGCTTTGGCTTTGGGGCTGTGATATTTTCTTTAACTAGGGTTGTTCCCATTTTTTTTTTTCTGCACTGCAGAAGAGTTTACATTACATAAGAATTGTCTGCCATTGGAAAGTTTGAGAAGGCTTGCCCCTAAAACTGTCAGCACCCAGACCCATAACTGGGTTGTGAATGTGTGTGCAGTTAAAGGAATGTGATTTGTTTTATATGTAAAGGCTGGAGGCTGGAGGAGTGTTAAATGCTTGACATATTGAAGAGGCCTCCTTAAAATAACAGAGCCCCTTGATACCAATGATAGGAAAACATGGGCTCCCTCTCTGTTACCTGACGTGGGGTTTTTCCTCTATCAGGTGATAAAGACAGGATTGATTGCCTATGGCTTCACATACAAGGCCCTGTACCAAGGTGGCTGTATCTTCATCAGCAACAGAAGGAACGGTGGTGGTTAAACCTTCCTAGTCAGCACCAGATAACCTAACTCTGCCAAAAAGTGGGAAAATGGAGAGAGATTGACAGGAATGGGACATCCCACCTGAGCGAGGGACCACTGTCCAGGAGAGAGAGGCCCAACACAGTCCAAGCTGTAAACAAACAGTCCTGGAGACAAGCACCCAGAGATGGAGGGCAAGGTGCACAACTTATCACCTAACACCAAAACTCCCCTGTGCACGACCAAATGAATTACTGTCCCCAGTTTCTGAGGGTCTGCTCCATGTGTTTAACAGTGAAACATGAACCTGCAGTCTTCACAGTGACAGTAACTGCTGGCATCAGGGTTGTTACATAACCTCCTAGCAGCCACCTCTAACTCTTTCTTTCTCTTCCTTTTTTTTCTTTTTGCTATTTTTACCATTTTAAGTGCATTGAGCACATTCATGGTTGTGTAACCATCCCCCCAGCCATCTGCAGAGCTTCCCCATCTTCCCAAACTGAACTCTGTCCTCATCAAGCATGAACTCCCACTCCTCCTCCCCTCATCCCATTCTGTTTCTGTCTCTGTTCATCTCACTATTACTAACTCATTATTTTTTTGAAAACTCAATAGTTCCTTTATTTTGATTTTAAATTAACCACTTGTGGATCACTTTGGAAGTGGTAAGAAATGACCTGCAGATACACTTACAAATGCTGAACCTACAGCTCCATGGAATGGACTGTTTCCTTGGGCAATTCTCACTGCGCCATTCACTCCACTGAAACCTGAGGTCCTCATTCCTCATCTCTTTCCTCAGCTGTGACTGGGGAATCAAGAGATGAATACCCATTAATCAATCTCATGTCCACTTCTCTGAGAGTGTGGGTTTGGAGAAATGAGCCCCCCAAACAGAAAGTAAGATGCGAAACAGAATTGAACCAATATAAAGTGACTCCAAAATAGAGGTATGGAATCAACTTTTCAGGTTAGAAAATACTCCCAGGGACCTGTTTCTAGTCAGGCTTGGAGTCTGCAAAAGGCACTGGGTAGGTAGCAGTTATGCAAACAAAACACTGAACCACAGTGGGAGCCTCGGTTCTGGGCCTCACTTCCCACATGACCTATATTATAATTCAGAAGCATTCCATAGGTGCTAATGTGTAGGGAAACAAAAGTAGCAGGTGATAAAATAGTTATATATATGATATATATTTTATATGTATTTAAATTCTAAAGTTGTTATGGTAGAAATAAAATCAAAACATTTTAGAACCCCAAGAAATCACAGAGATCTAGTCAGTCTAATTGTCCCAGAGTATAAGAAAATTTGTGCATAATCATTGCTATTCTGCATTAGTATGAAAGGAATAATTAGTATGAAAGGAATGTTTTTTTGATACTTTCAACTTTATATCAGATTAGATAACAATTACATATAGGTCATAAAATTAATACATGAAGCATATTTTTCTGCATAATTCATGTCAGATTTAACAGTGTCTTCACTGGTTTTCTGTACTGAGAAAGGGCATTCTCACTGTCCCCTTGTTCTTAGGACTGACAACAGACTCTGTAATCTTCAGCCTCCTTAGTACCAAGGAGCTCTTCTTGATTTACTTCCAGGTTTTTCTCCGCAGCTTTAATCTGTAGAAGTATTTCCAGGATATTTTTTTGAGGAGCTATTTGTCCATATATACTCTTCCGTGTCTGCTTCAGTCTTATTTTTCTCCCATTCCTCAGTTTTCTAAGACTCATGGTATAAAACTGTTAGCAGATACATTTTACAATCAAAATTCTATCTCTTCAAAGGGTGCCTATCTGTTTTGATGGTAAGCACATCTGTGGTCTTGCAGTATCACTCTCCTAGAAATTTAATAACTTTCTTCTTTGCATGATCATCTAACCTCAAACTGGAAAGTTTAACCTGTAAGGTGACTAACTACTCATGCTTTGGGGTTTAGAATAGTTGGTCTTGATACAACAAAATTAGCTGTGTCAGTTTCAGTTAGAAAATACTTCTGCCATTTCTTATCACTGTCCAGTACAGCTGGCCAGTCTATGCAGAAATCTTTTTTTTTTTTTAAGATTTTTTAAAATTTAGTTTTAGAGAGAAGGGAAGGGAGGGAGAAAGAGAGGGAGAGAAACATCAATGTGTAGTTGCCTCTCATGTGTCCCCTACTGGGAGCATGGCCTGAAACCCAGGCATGTGCTCTGACTGGGAATTGAACCTGTGACCCTTTGCTTCGAAGGCCCATGCAGGAATCTTTAAGGGCTCCACCATGCTTTTTTTTTCAGTTTTATTTTGTATTACTTTCGGGTGTACAGCACAGTGGTTAGACAATCATATATTTTACACTGTGTTCCCCTGGTATTTCCAGTACCCCACCTGGCACCATACCTAGTTATTGCAATAATATTGACTATATTCTCTATGCATTACTTACATCCCTGTGACTATTCTGTAACTACCAATTTATACCTCTTTCACTCAGTCCCTCAACTCCCCTTTGTCAAGTGCAGAAAATGAGGTCTCTTCGAAAGTTCTAGATTTCCCTCCTTTGCCTTGGGTGCCCCCTATCGGCTGGATAACCCCCTTGGAAGAGGTGGAACGACAGCAGAGGACTTAAATGTTGCTGCAGCAGGGTCAGCTCCAGGCCAGTCCTGGTCAACAGCATTTTTTCTGTCCTAGGAGGTAGTGCCTTTCTTGGTGGCCTTTCAGATTTGGATGTTCTTTCTGTTGTACATGGACTCTGTCTCCGGGCGACAGTGCTGGGCACCACTACCGCCGTTGCCGAGGAGAAGGCACTGCAGGGCCCAGGCCCCCCCCCCCCACTTCAGGGCCAACCCATGGGAGCGCAGCCACCTCCACAGATGTGGAGATGACAAGCTACTATTGCCGCACTGTAATCTCACGTTAGGTGTGTGGAATCCTCCAGTGCTTGGCCTTTTGTGACTGGCTTATCGCACTTAGTGTCATGTCTTCGAGGTTCAACCAGGTTGCAGCGTGTGTTGGCCTTCGTTGTTAAGGCAATTGTGATAACACATTGCAGGTACTGGAGCAGAGAAGCACAGAGTCAGAAGTCCCCAGAGCCAAGTCACAGGAACGCCACACACAGAGAAACTGTCAGGCATTCAAGCTGCTGCCTGTGCTCCTGGGGTGCATCTTCCCTGTGCTTTGGCTCCTTAATTTTTATTTTGGTTCTAGAGTTATTCAGAGTTTCCCAATAAGATTTCCTCTCCCCTCTAAAAAGTTAACCAGAATCAGTTACTCATCAAAGAAGAGCTTAACTACTTTGGCTGGGGCGTGATTCTTCCTAGGACCGCCCTCCGTGGAGCCAGCGCTGCTGTTTCCATGGCTGAGAGTGGGCTGTGTCCCTTCAGGGACACAGGTGACTGGTCCCTGAAACGGCTGTTCAAACTGAACCCGCGGCTCAACAAACTGGGGCTTTAAGTGAGTGAGGGAGAGTGTGCTGCTCTGGGAAACTTGTCCTGAGATGTGAAGTCCTATTTTTCCTAAGATGAGTGAACACTAAAAATTCAGTGATGATGTAAAAACATTCTGCTCTCTAAAGTTGTGATCTTTTAAAGACTTCTTTCTCTTTTAAATAACTTTGGGAATCAGAAAAATTGAGTGGAGCGATTTCTGAAAAGACAGAATTAGAGAAGAAAGACTCAGGACAGAAAGATACTGGACTGTTCTGGGTGCAGTGGGTTCACTGAACAGGCTGAATATGTGGGGTCCCAACAGGAGACAGCCTCTCCTCCAAAGGTGCTCTGTGATTGGCTTCCCACTCTTTGACAGTATCTCTTGCAGAACTGTAGCATTCAGGTTGCTTTCAGTAATAAGAACTAGTCTCATTTTAAAAGTTACAACCTATAGTCACGATGAGAATGGCCAGCCCCATGTCCTATACTTGCTTCAGCTCCACCCTCCCTCTTTCTTCCATGCTGACCTGCAGCTTGAGGACTGAATGAGTTGGCTTGGGCTGTCATACCAAGTACTGCACACTGGGCAGCTGAAGCAACAGACATGTATTTTCTCAAATTCGGGAGGCTGAGAGTCTGAGATCAAGAGGTTCTGGTGCTTCCTGAGGCCTTCCTTGCCTTGTGGACGGCCATCTTCTCCCTGTGCCCTCACATGGCCTTCACTCTATGTCCTCATCTCCTCTTCTTACAGGATACCTGTCAGATTGGATTGAGCCCCGCCCTAATGACCTCATTCTACCTGAATGATATCTTTAAAAGGTTCTATTTCCAAGAATCTCATTCTAAGGTCTTAAGGGTTAGAATTTCAACATGTGAGTTTTGGGGGATATAATTAAACCCATAAAAGGACCCATACTAGAGGAAGAGGCATACCCCCTTTCTTCTCTATTTCTCCTTTTCCTGCCTCCACTTCTTTTTGTCTCTGTTGTTTTCAGGACCATGAAGTGAGGGACAGAGAGAAGAGAAGTTAGAAAAGAGGATCTAAAGCTATTTTCAAATTGAATTGCTCTAGTTTGATCTTGGCTAACACTGGCTTACAATAGTGGCAGGCTTTCTCTGGGCAGGCATGCACATTCTGGCTCTTCTGTGGGACTCAGGTGTGGCTTCTGTAGTGACTGTGAGCTGGCATGAGGAATACATTGCCTGGCTGGCACCTGGCCCTCCTCCAGACCCTTTCTTTGGGAGGGCACCCTACAGTCTCTGGGTCTGCATGTTCTCATGCCAGCTGTCCCCTCCTAGGCTGGGAACCTGCAAGACAGCCTTGGTCTGGCCACCTCCTGCAGCGTCCACTGGGCCATAGGAAACTCATGAGCCCTGTGCCCTGTTGCTGTCTCCAGCATCCTGCAGCTGGGGATGGCTTAGCCAGCCCCCCCCCCAGTGGAGGATCTAGGCGGTAAGCAGGCACCACTCATGTCTGCATTGCATGTATTTCCTGTACTTAGAGGGACACGGGTCAGGTCATCCCAGGAATTCTCTCTCTGGGAGCTGGGGCAGCAGTCAGCAAACAGATGTAAGAATGGCAAGTGCCCAGGCATGGGCGGGGCAGACTCTCCCTCAGGGCTGTGGTCTCGGTCTGCATGAAGTGGAGGGAAGGAGCATCATGGGGAAGAGTGACACTGTCACTGGCAAGCAGTGTCCATGGTTTTGTGGCTGAGATGAGACAAATTCACATGGACTACCAAATCCTGTGGAGGAAATGGGATAGCATGGCCACTCTCTCAAGAGGAGAGTGCCCCTGATCCTTGCCTTGACAGGCTTTTATTGGCTTAATTTGCATAGGAATACAGGGCGTATATGGAAAGCTCATCAATCATTGTCAGGCAGTAATAATCAAATAGATAACATTCAAAGAACTGTGAGGGCTTATTTTGAGTTAGGGTCAGATAGCTAAAGGACCATAAAACTTTGGGGAAATCAACTCATTTCATGCTTGGACTATTATCATTTAAATCAAGGGTATTAGCAAAGCAGGTTTCACAGGATTTTATGCATTCTTTCTTAGGCCTGATCACCCTGGGGAACCCGCCCTTTCCACCATAGGGCCGAACCCACCTCTGGCATTGTTTCAGGCTTAGGTCGAGCAGGGCAAGTAAGGCAGCCAAGACATTAGGAGACTTCTTGCAGACAGAATGAGGGCTCAGGCTATGTCAAAGCTGAGGGGCTAGGGTCCATCACCCCCTTTCTCCATAGCCCCCAAGTCCTACCCTGAGGGCCCCCTTGTGACCATGCCTGTCTTAGGTCGTCCCTCCCTTGAGGAATCTTACCCGTCATTGGCTAACCGATCATGCACTGGGGGCCAGGCAGGGTGAAGTAAAGTGGGCAGAGGTAGTGCTCCTGCCAGGGAGATAAACTTTGTCTCCTTAGTGGCTTAGGGTCTCAAGGTCTCTCACTCAGCCTTAGCCATGGGGGGTTACAGTCTCTGACACCAGGCAGGGCAGTTCCCAACAGAAGGGAGGAGAATTCATGAGTACCCACTCTAGGCCAACAGCTTGGGACTCTTGGGAACCCCCACTGCAAGGAGTTGGGGTGTAGAGCTCTGGCTCTCATAAGCATTTGAAGGAGGAGATAAAACATCCTGGGTTTCCCGTGGACTGGCCCCCTCCTGCCCCTGTGATCACGCATCTCTATTTCTGCCTTTGTCTGCTCACACCCACCAGTCTCTTCATTGACCCCCCTGCATGCTCTGGTGATCAGGTGGCTCCGGCTTGCTCTGACATTCATGGCCGGACAGCTTGAGTCCCTTCAGGGCAAGATGCTGACTCTTGGGACCTGCAGCTTTGCGGCAAAAGCAAGTTGCCCATGTGACCTTCCATGTTTCCAGGAGTTTAAGCATGGGCACACAGTCCAGCACTCCCAATGCTTGCAGGTTTGCTGTGCTCTGTCCCTGGGCCTCCCTGCTCTCTGTTCATGAAGAGTTTTAAGAAAACAGCTTCTGCAGCTACTTCTGACTTTGCTCTCAGGTCCGTCTGTGGGACTTGGGGGGAGCAGAGGCAATGCCGTGCCATGCCCTCCTTTGTCCACAGTTCTCCCCAGGGCGCCCATTCACAGCAATGTCTTCCCTAGTCCTCCAGACTATTAGAACAGGAAGACCACAATGTGCATGTCAGAGGCTGTCTGCTGGTGCTCAGCATCGCCACTGCCCTATGTTGCTCCTCTGTCATGCTGGGGGCTAGAAGTCCCCAACCTGCATCTCCCAGACTACCTTGCCAGCTGCTTTGCAAAGAGGCCTGGAAGCAGGCGCTGGTGGGGAAGCAGGAGGCCTGAGACTGAGCAATCTCTTGCTATGGCTCTGGCTCAGGAAGCAGCAGCAGCAGGGGGCCACCAGCAGTGTACTGTAGCAACAGTAGCATTGGTGGTGACAGTTCCAGGGACCACAGCAAGACTCATTTCCCCAAAGGAGACACACAAATGGTCAGAGGCACATGAAAAAATGCCTGATGTCGTGAGTTATTAGGGAAATACACATCAAACCACAGTGAGACATCACTTCACACTCATAGGATGGCTATGAACAAAAGGACAATGCCAAGTCTTGGCCAGGATGTGAAGAAACTGGAGCCCACTGCTGGTAGGAGTGTAAAATGGTGTGATTACTAAGCAAACAATACCCCTCAAAAGCTTAAACATAAAGGTACCATGTGATAGGGAAATTTCACTGCTAGGTAAATTGAAAACATATATCCACAGAAAAACTTGTATGCAAATGAACATCATTCATTCATACCAATCCCAAAGTGGAAACAGCTCCATTGCTCATCAACTGATGAATGGATAAGCAAAATGTGGTATGCCCATACAATGGAATATTGTTCAGACACAGAAAGAATAAGGTTCTGATGATGTGCCACAGCATGGATGAACACTGAGAACATCATGCTCCATGAAAAAGCCAGACACAATGGCCAGCTACTGGAGAGTTCTATTCACATGAAATCTCCAGGACAGGCAAATAGAAACAGAGAATAGTACCCCTCCTTCTGGGATTGGGGAGGGGAAGATGGGGATGATGCTCATGGGTACAGAGTTTCTTTATGGGGAGATTAAAATATTCTGGAATCAGTGGTGATAGTTCCACAACTTTGTGAATGTACCTAAAACCCATCCAATTGTGCACCTTAAATGGATGAATTTTATAATATGTGAATTACTGCTCAATAAAAACATATATGAGAAAAAAGCTGAAGTATCGGGGCAGGGGTTGGGGTTTTATGAGCATGCGGGTGGTGTGAACCATTGCTGGGGCCACTTCTCTGAGGAAGAAGGAAAGGAGAGTGCCTGAAGCCCAGGACCAGGTGGTTTGGGGCGGGCAGGCACAGGGCTCCAACCAGGCCTAAGAGTCATTTCTGTCTTGAATGGTTAGAGTCCCTTTTAGTCTGGACTGGTTGTTAATTTGTAAGTAAAGCTCCCTGAAAAATAGTTGGCTTTTTATCTGTTTGATTTAAGAATGCCATATGTCCCAATAGCCTTACTCATGTACTTTTTATTATTTACTTTTATTATTTGTGTCAGTTTCTGAGGTGGGGATTTTTGTCACTATGGGACTAATCAAAGCAGCATCTTGGCTAATAAAGGGCTTCTGGAGAAGGCAACTTCAAATCAAACATCTGACTTCTCAACGCCTTTTAGGATCAAGGATTCACATTTATTTAGTGCTAGTCTCTGTTCTAAGCACTTTGTATGTGTTTTCCCATTTAACAATCACAACTATCATAACAATCACAATAAATAAGAAAATGAAGTATTTTATAGAGTAGAAAACTGAAAGATGAAAATTTTAAATAATTCACCTAAGTTTATGCCAGCAATTTTCAACCTTTTTCATCTTGTGGTGCACATAAACTAAGTACCAAAATTCTGCAGCACATCCAAAAAAGCATATTTTTTGGCTGATCTGACAAAAAGGGTATAATTTTGATTGATTTACTAAAAAGTAATAATAGTAATTACCTATCCTTTCAGCTCCAAGTGATTTAAACAAACAAACTGGTGCCTATACAGGTGTATGTAAGGGTTTCTGGTACCAAGGATTAACCAATCAGACACAATCTTACTGTGGGACATGACCAATAAGATGCATCTCTAGCTCTGGCTGGATGGCTCACTTAGTTGGAGTGTTGTCCCATACACCAAAAGCTGTGGGTTCAATGCCCGGTCAGTGCACATATCTAGGTTGCGGGTTCGATCCCAGGTTGGTGCACATAGGGGAGGCGACTGATAGCTGTTTTTCTCTCACATCGATATTTCTTTCTTACTCTCTCTCTCTCCCTTCCTCTCTTTCTAAAATTAATAAACATATCCTCAGGTGAGAATTCAAAAAAGATGCAGGGATCTGCTCATGTACTAATACGCCAAGAATTTGGAGAAAGCAGCCCAGGAGTTCCGGCCATGATGGAGACATAGCAATGCTTCACTTCCTTGCACAACCAAAAGAAGGACAACAACAAATTCAAAAACAAAGTACAACCAGAACTTCCAGATATTCAAACTTGATGGAAGTCTGACAACCAAGGAGTTAAAGAAACATTCATCCAGACTGGTAGGAGGGGTGAAGACAGGCAGCTGAGGTGGAGAGGATGCACAGCCCAGAAGGTGGCTGGTGGACCAGTTGGTCTCACATTTGTGGGCCGATAAGCTGGGAAGAACCATTGGGAAGGGAGACAGACTGTGGAACCCAGAGTTCCAGAGTGGGAAACTAGACTCCAACCTCTGGATGTAAAGATCTGCAGGAGTTGTGGCAGTGGGAAAAACTCTCAGCCTCACAGGAGAGTCTGTGGGAGAGGCCCACAGGGTCCTAGAATGTACACAAACTCACCCATCTGTGAATCAGCATCTGAAAAGCCACAATCCGCTTGTAGGAAGTGAGGGAAGTGACAGAAAGTGGGGCTAGAGCAGAGCCAGCATGTGGCATTGTTCCATCTCTGACCCCTCCCCCACAGACAGTGCTACAACACAATAAGGAGGGTTGCCCTGCCCTGGTGAATACCTAAGTCTCTGCCTCTTACAACATAACAGGTGTGCCAAGACAAAGAAATATGGCCCAAATGAAAGAACAGATCAAAACTCCAGAACAAGAACTAAGTGACGAGGAGATAGCCAACCTATCTGATGCAGAGTTCAAAACACTGGTAATCAGGATGCTCCCAGAAATGATTGAGTTCAGTCGAAAAATGAAGGAAGAAATGAAGGCTAACAAAGTGAAATAAAGGAAAATATATAGGGAACCAAAAGCGAAGGGAAGGAAACTGGGACTCAAATCAAGGATTTGAAACAAAATGAAGAAATAAACATCCAACCAGAACAGAATGAAGAAACAAGAATTCAGAAAAAAAAAGAAGAGGCTTAGGAACCTCTAGGACATCTTTAAAGGGTCCAACATCTTAATTATAGGGGTGCCAGAAGGAAAAGAGGAAGAGCAAGAAATTGAAAACGTATTTGAAAAAACAATCAAGGAAAACTTCCCTAATCTGGCAAAGGAAATAGACTTCCAGGGAGTCCAGGAAGCCCAGAGAGTCCCAAAGAATTTGGGCCCAAGCAGGAACACACCAAGACACAATGTAATTAAGTTATCCAGGATTAAAGATAAGGAGAGAATCTTAAAAGCAGCAAGAGAAAAGGAGAGAGTTATCTGCAAAGGAGTTCTCATAAGGCTATCAGCTGATTTCTCAACAGAGACCTTACAGGCAAGAAGGGACTGGAAAGGAATATTCCAAGTCATGAAAGGCAAGGGCCTACATCCAAGATTACTGTATCCAGCAAAGCTATCATTTAGAATGGAAGGGCAGATAAAGTGATTCTCAGATAAGATCAAGTTAAAGGAGTTTATGATATGAAGCCCTTATGATATGAAATGTTAAAGGGACTTATCTAAGAAAAAGAAGATCAAAACCATGAACAGTAAAATGACAACAAACTCACAACTATCAACAACTGAACCAAAAAAACAAAAACAAAAATTAAGGAAACAACTAGAACAGGAATATAATCACAGAAATGGACATCACATGGAGAATTATCAGTGGGGAGGAGGAAGGGAGAATGGGGGGAAAAGGTAAGGGAATAAGAAGCATAATAGGTAGGCACAAAATAGACAGGGAAAGATCAAGAATAGTATAGGAAATGGAGAAGCCAAAGAACTTATGTGTCAGGATGGGTGGGGTAGGACAAAATGGCAGCCGGACTACAACCCGGAAGAGACGGCTGACGTCAAACCGGGGAACCACCAATGATAGATTGCCACCTTGTTCAAGGAGACCAATCCCTAGCCCCCATGAAGAGAGACAACCAGAATTTGGTGCATAAAACCCTGCCATATTCCCTGCTTGGGCACGACTTCCCCGGCCCCGCTCTGTGGACCAGGGAACCTCGCCCTGGTGCGCAAACTCCAATAAAGCTCTGTACTGCCTAATTTTGTGGCTGATTGGCATTTCTTCCTTGGTGGAGCCTAAGAAAACCTTTCATTATATATACAACCAATGGACATGAACTAAGTGGTGGTGGGGAATGCTGGAGGGTGGTGGGGTGCAGGGAAGAGGGAGATAAAGGGGATAACAAACTTGGGACCAAAAAAATGCAACTCTATGATATGACGTATGTATTTATGGTTCAAGATAGGGCATTTACACCAATGGCTATTGTTGTGTTGGCTGATGTCATTTTTTAAATTGGACAATCTAAGGCAGGGGTGTCAAACTCATTTTCACCGGGGGTGCCACATCAGCCTCACGGTTGCCTTCAAAGGGTCGAATGTAATTTCCACTCCTTAACAGTTAAGGAGTAGTTACGTTTATACAGTCCTAAAATTATTTTGGCCCTTTGAAGGCAACCACAAGGCTGATGTGGCCCCTGGTGAAAACGAGTTTGACATACCTGATCTAAGGGAAAAGAGGTTGGTGTATGTTTTAAAAATCATTGTGACACACTGGTTGAAAATCACTGGTTTTTATAGCTGAAAAGTGGCTTTGGAAGGAGTTGAACCCAGGCTGTCTTTAAATCCTGCATCATAGCCATGTTATTACTTCAATAACATGAAATAAATTTACCAATCAATTTTAGAAGATAAGACAATACGCTTGACTTTATTAAAGTTATCAAATGGATTTAATACAGTTTAATATAATGTTTTAGCAGTTTGGCAAACACCAAGAGGCAGCACTCTCTTTGTCCACCAGAGGGCACATCCAGCACAATCCCCAAGTTCATGATTGTGGGCCTGTCTGTGATTCTAACAGACTGGCTCTTAGCAATTACCTACTAACCGCAGTCGTCATTCTGACACCGTTGTCCACCTTTGACAGAATTCAAAGGTGTTCAAAGCACACACAAAGGAATTGCCACTTCCAAACAGTTTACAGATCGGAGAGGCACTAACATTGCAGGAGTTTGGCTCACTGCAGCCTTGTGGCTTTTCTCCAGGAGAGGGGACCACGCAGAAAAGGTCGAGGAAGTCTGTGTCTCAGTGCTGACTCTGTGTCCTGTGAGGGAGACCCCAGAACAAGAGCCTAAGTCTGATGCCTAGTAGGCACACCCCAGGACAGAGTGCTGGGGTGCGGGCGGCCCGGCAGGGGTCTCCCTGTAGGAGGAACAACGTATTGGGACATGTTTGGGGCTAAGACCCTCCGTTGCTAAATAATAAAATCACCTGTAACACCCATGCAGGGCCTCGGGTGGGCAAGCAGTTTCCTCTGATAAGCCAAAAAAGGGAGAGATTTGTTAGGGCTGCCTTGCTCTGTTGCTTGTAGTCGAGGAAGTCACAGATAAACTGTTTCATTGGGTTTTCCCTTGTGTGCACGTGTACATGAAAAATATGCTACATCGATATTAGAGAAACGTGAAAGCACAAACACACACACACACACACGGGATGGTAGCTCAATAAGGACACCCTTTCTGACCATGTTTTATGGCATCGAGTATCACTTTATAGATTTGAGTACATATTATTCAGAGAAAATGAATATTAAGGCAGTTTGGAAAGATTTCAAAACCCCAGTGCAAACTTTCAAAACTCTTGGGTTTGAAAAAGAGCTGAAAAGACAAATGCTCCAACCACTTCTGGATGCTTGAGTCATGTCTGTGACCAGGCCCTCTGAGGGCATTTTGGCCCATGCTTGACTGTCTTCATGGTGGCACCATTAGAAAATGATGTCATCTACTAGTCTCAGATTTTTAATGATCCCCACTAGTATTTATCGAACATTGGGTAAGATGGTTAGTTCTCTTATTTAACCCCTCAAGTGTCTCTAGGGGTGTTAGTTACCTCAGGCTTCCCCAACAAAATACCACAGACTGGGTGGCTTGAAAACAGAAGTTCATTTTCTCGCACTTCTGGAAGCTGGAAGTCAAGATCAAGGGCCAACTGGTTTGGTTTCTGGTATGAATTCTCTTCCTGGCTTTTAGAAGCAGTCTTCTTGCTTTGTCTTCATGTGGTCTTTCCTCAGTGTGTGTGCCTGGGTGGGGTGGGCTGGTGGGAGGAGAGAGAGAGAGAGAGGGAGAGAGGGAGAGAGGGAGAAAGAGAGAGAGAGAGATATGTCTCTGGTGCCTCTTCTGACAAGGACATGAATCCTATTGGATCAGGGCCTTACCTTTAAGACCTCTTTTTACCTTAATTACTTGCTTAGTGGCCCCATCTCCAAATAGAGTCACTGGAAGTTATGACTTGAATGTATGGATTTGGGGGAGACACAAACATTCAGTCCATAACAATGGAGTAAAGATCAGTATCTTTATTTTACAGACAAAGAATCTATAAGGAATCAATTTGCCTTCTCATGTGATGTTGGGATCGAAACCCTCCTGACTCCAAAGCTGGCACTCTCTCCACTGTGCCACACCCCTTATTCCTGGAACAGAAAGCCCGCACACCTTGGAGGTGGACAGCCTGATGATCAGTCCCTGCAGCTCATTGTCCAGCCCAGGCCCCCAGAGCTGGATGGAGACTTGACAGCATGGGGGCCTCAGCCCTATCTAGTAACCAGACATGCTTTTCTCTGGAGTGGAGTGAAAGCAGGGGGAGCGGTAGGCATGGGAATCCCAGATGCAGTGTCTGAGTCTGCCAGGGCTGCTCCAGCAAATCCTGCAGGACAGGTAGCTTAGACAACATATGTTTATTTTTTCACAGCTTTGGAGAATGAATACCTGATATCAATGTGCCGAGGCTTCTTCTGAGGCCTCTCTCCTTGGCCTGTAGCTGACCATCTTTTCCCTGTGTCTTCCCCTGTGTGTGTGTGTGTGTGTGTGTGTATGAGTGTGATCCTTAATCTCCTCTTCTTACAAGGACCCCAGTCAGATTGGATTTGGGCTCCCCCTAATTTAACCTTAATTACTTCTTTAAAGGCCGGATCTACAAATACTATTTGAGGTACTGGGTTAGGTGGAGGGGATACAATTCACCCATAGCCTGCTGGTGGGGTTGGTTCATCCTCGGAGTCCTTACCAACAGAGGGCACTAACACCTCCTGTCCTGCCTGGGAAGGGTCAGACCTTCAGTAGCACCCCCAACCCCCAGCAGAATGTTCTTGAGTTGTTTCTCCTGGGAGTAGCCCAGTTTACTCGTGTCCCCCATCCACTTCCAAATGTCAGGGGAAGACAAGGACAAATGAAATTTCGAATATTAGAAAATGCTGTCTTCTTTTTGGACACTGGGATTGCTTTTCTGTTACCAGAAAACATTTTTTCTCCATTAGATAGCATCTCTCCCAGTATTCTATTTGCTTTTTCTCCTAGCAGCTGCCTTATGTCCCCTCCCATCTGGCAATTACCCGTGAGTGATGCAAATCGGTCTCCTTACCTATAACATGCAGAGGCCTAGCTTGGTCTGGTACGCGAGGTACACGCTGTCCTCTGAACAGGGCTTGGAGTTAGGAAACCAGGCCTTCCTAGGACTTTAGAACTATTTGGAAGAAGATGCAGAAGTGCCTGTGTGCTCACCACACTCAAACAGCCACTATAACTTGTTCGTGGCTTGAGGGTTTTCAGCTGCATGCTTATATTTTGCTCAATATTTGTGAGGATCCAGGTGGGAAAACAGAAACTATATTAGTTGGTTTTTTAAAAGATTTTATGTATCTATCTATCTATCTATCTATTTTTAGAGGGGGGAAGGGATGGAGAAAAAGTGGGAGAGAAACATCAATGTTTCCCACCCACACCAAGTGTGGTTGCCTCTCTTGTGCCCCCTACTGGGGACCTGGCCTGTAACCCAGGCATGTGCCCTGACTGGGTCTTGAACTGATGACCTTTGGGTTTGCAGGCTGGCACTCAATCCACTAAGCCACACCAGCCAGGGCTATATTAGTTATTTTAACAGAGACAATTTAATATAGAGAATTAGTGAAACAGGAGTCGGAGAACTGACAAAGCAAAAAGGGGAAACTGAAGTAATGACAAGAGCAGCTACCATGGAGAGGGCTTGGCAAAGATGGGCAGGGGGTGAGACAATCAGAAGACAGGTGCTTGGAAGGGGGTTCTTTGTAGAGCTGAGACTCAGATCTCTGAGGGGTGGGTGCCAACCTCTGAGCCCCTGAGGCAGCACCGGTGCTGGTGCTGGAAGTCTGGGAAGAGGCAGAAAGCAAAGTGTGGCCTTCCCGCCGGCCTCCTGGTGTCCCGCTACTGCCCCTGAGTGGCAGAACCTCACAGGAAGCCTGATGAAATGGAGCTTGCTGAAGCCCAACCATAGCCTTACAGAGCAGAACACAGAAGTGTGGAACTGGAGAGATAAGAGCATGCTACGGTTCACCTCTTGGGTGCTCAGGATCCACAGACACAGCCTTGTCACACATCAAACTCCCAAATGACAACACTAGCAACGACATGCTTCTGCCTAATCAGATGCAGCCATCTTCATGTGAACAAAGTTGCTATGACTCTCTGTTCAGGGAGACACGGAGCCTCAACAGCAGCCCCCTCTGGAAGTCAGCCATGGCACCTGTCTCTGGGTGATGTTCATCATTCCCCCATTTAGTTACAGTCCTCCTGGAACATTAACCTAAATGATAAATTGACAGTAGGATCAGCTATTACCAGGCAGCAAAAGGCCCAGCTCTGGTCTCTACAGTTGGCAGGTCATCAGCGGCAGCCACGAGATAAGCCTCGCTGGAGACATGCACCCCCCACCCTTGCGGGTTCCTGCATGGCCCCTGTTACAGACTGAATGTCTGTGTTCCCCTTTCCAATTCCTAGGTTGGCGTTTAATCCATATGTGGCAGTGTCAGGAGGTAGCCTTTGGAAGATGATTAGGTCCTGAGGTGGGGGGCCGCCACAGACAGGATCAGAGCCCTGAGAAGCAGAGACTGTCTACCACACAGCAAGGAGGTGACCATCTGCAGCTTTAAAGAGGGCCCTTGCCAGACATCGAATGTGCTGGTGCTTGGGTGTTGGACTTCTGGCCTCCCAGCGGTGAGAAATAACTGTCAGTTTTTTGGGTTTTTTTAATCATTTTTAAAAATATATTTATTGATTATGCTATTACAGTTGTTCCATTCCCCCCCCACTCCACTCCATCCTACCCACCCCCTCCCTCCCACATTCCTTCCCTATAGTTCATGTCCATGGGTCATACTTATAAGTTCTTTGGTTTTTACATTTCCTACACTATTCTTACCCTCCCCCTGTCTATTTTCCACCTATCGTTTATGCTACTTATTCTCTGTACCTTTCCCCCCTCTCTCCCCCTCCCACTCCCCTGTTGATAACCCGCCATGTGATCTCCATTTCTGTGGTTCTGTTTCTGTTCTAGTTGTTTGCTTAGTTTGCTTTTGTTTTTGTTTTAGGTGTGGTTGTTAATAACTATGAGTTTGCTGTCATTCTTACTGTTCCTATTTTTTATCTTCTTTTTATTATTATTTTTATTTTTTAAAAAATTTATTTATTTATTTTTATTCAGTTACAATTGTCTGCATTTTCTCCCCTTCCCTCCACCCCACCCCAGCCAGTCCCACCTCCCTCCCCCACCTCTACCTCCCCCTTGATTTTGTCCTTGTGTCCTTTATAGTAGCTCCTATAGACCCCTCTCCCCACTATCCCCTCCCCACTCCCTGTGGCTATTGTTACAATGTTCTTAATTTCAATGTCTTAGATAAGTCCCTTTAACATTTCATATAATAAGGGATTGGTGATGATGAACTCCTTTAACTTGACCTTATCTGAGAAGCACTGTATCTTCCCTTCCATTCTAAATGATAGCTTTGCTGGATACAGTAATCTTGGATGTATGTCCTTGCCTTTCATGACTTGGAATACTTCTTGCCAGCTCCTTCTTGCCTGTAAGGTCTCTTTGGAGAAATCAGCTGACAGTCTTATGGGAACTCCTTTGGAGGAAACTGTGTTCTTTTCTCTTGCTGCTTCTAAGATTCTCTCCTGTTTAATCTTAGGTAATGTAATTATGATGTGCCTTGGTGTGTTCCTCCTTGGGTCCCGCTTCTTTGGGACTTTCTGAGCTTCCTGGACTTCCTGGAAGTCTATTTCCTTTGCCAGATTGGGGAAGTTCTCCTTCATTATTTGTTCAAATAAGTTTTCAATTTTTTGTTCTTCCTCTTCTCCTTCTGGCACTCCTATAATTCGGATGTTGGAACGTTTCAAGATGTCTTGGAGGTTCCTAAGCCTCTCCTCATTTTTCCGAATTCTTGTTTCTTCATTCTTTTCTGGTTGGGTGTTTCTTTCTTCCTTCTGGTCCACACCATTGGTTTGAGTCCCAGTTGCCTTTGCATCACTATTGGTTCCCTGTACATTTTCCTTTGTTTCTCTTAGCATAGCCTTCATTTTTTCATCTAATTTGCGACCAAATTCAACCAATTCTGTGAGCATCCTTATTACCAGTGTTTTGAACTGTGCATCTGATAGGTTGGCTATCTGTTCGCTGCTTAGTTTAATTATTTCTGGAGCTTTGAAGTGTTCTGTCATTTGGGCCATTTTTGTTTTTGTTTTTGTTTTTGTTTTTGGTCTTGACGCATCTGTTACTTAAAGGGGCGGAGCCTTAGGTGTTCATCGGGGCAGGGTAATGCTGGTCACTGCACTGTGACTCTGTATGTGTGGGAGGGGCTGAGAGGGAGCAATGGCTCCTGCTCCACTCTCCACCGGATTTCAATTACTCCCTCCCCTAACCACAAACAAATTGGGCCCCTCTGGTGCTGGTTCCTGAGTGGGTGGGCTTGTGTACACTCTAGGCCCCTGTGGGTCTCTCCAAAGACCTCTCCTGTGAGGCCGGGAGTTTCTCCTACTGCCACCCCAACCCCCAGGGGGGTTTTCAATCAGAGGTTTGAGGCTTTATTTCTCCACGCTGGAGCCCTGGGTTGCGCATTATGCTTTGCTCCCCTCCGTTCGTCCCGGTTTATCTGTGCGTGAAGGTGAGGCTGCGGGGTGCTACCTGCCACACTGCCTGCCCTGTTCTCCACCACTCTGAGTCTGGCCCTCTCGGTTTATCTGTGCGAGAATGTGGGGCCGCAGGGTCTGCTAGTGGCCGGACTGCCTGCCCCGCTCGTCCCACACTCCACCAGTCTAGGTCCCGCTACGGCAACGCGAGTCCTCTCCGCCCCTCCTACTGGTCTGGATGAATGTTTCTTTTTTATCTCCTTGGTGTCGGACTTCCTTGTTGTTCGATTTTCTGTCAGTTCTGGTTGTGCGAGGAGGCACAGTGTGTCTACCTACGCCTCCATCTTGGTTCTCTGTCAGTTGTTGAAGCCACCTGGCCTATGGTATCATGTGGCAGAAGCTGGGACTGACTGAGAAAGCCCTCATCTCCAAAAGCAGAGCCTCTTGCACGTGGGGCAGAGAAAGAGCTAGGGGCTGGGTAGTAGGCTGCCCCTTCTCACTTATTAATAAGAGCCTCCACCACAGCGATGCCCTATAGTTAGCATTCACATGGAACATATATATCTCCATGTCCCATTCTTATTCTTGGACACCCACCCACCTGCCTCTTTGTCACCAGACAGCCTTGTCGCCAACACTCTAATCTTGTTTTAAGTCCATGACTGACACAAGCCATTGGCCCCATTCCATGGCTACCTCTCCAAAGAGGATACCACATGTTCTGAATGGAGTGCCTCCCTCCTTCCTCCAAGGACTCTCCTGAGTGGACTAGAGTTCATGGCAGTCCATGTCAGGCTCACATGTTGTGCAAACCCATGTGAAACTATGGTGGAGCCTTTTCCTTCCTCTGTCAGCAAGTCTTAGGCCAACTCCCATGAGGTTATCCATGTGGCCTGAATGTGGGCCAATGTCAGGGGAGTCTGAGACACTAGCTCATGAAAGTTACCTGTGTCCTCCGAACCTGCCTGAGCCTCATTCATCTCTCCACTTCTACCTGGAAATGTGCATCTGTGATGTTATGACTCAGTGTTTCAGATAGCAGTGGCTCCTGTTGGGGTGCTCAGGTGTCATAACCATGGGACAGCCCATGGCCAGGCACTCAGTCCTAGTGAGACCCTGTAGACAGCCAGGAGCCATTTCTCAAAAGGAAAACACTTTTCTGTGGAAGAGAGCAAGGCTTTTTCCTAAAGCTTAAGGTTCTGACCATGACTCCTTGCTGCAGCTTGTCAGAGGCTTCATGCCACGTTGTCAGTTTCCATAGAAACATCATGCATTATGGATCTTCTGGGTTATCGGGCCCATGTGACAGAGCAGCTTGCTCTGGAGCCTGGGCCTGCTCCAGACACTCCCTGCCTCTGGTTCCCACTCAGCACCAGAAGGCTGATGGATCCATATAGATTTAATGTGATATGTTCCCTCTAAAACAGAGAAGACCTGCCCAGCATTGCCCTCTCTCTCAGGGGTAAAAGATGAAAGGGGAAACAATGTGTTTTCCCACTGAAGAGGAGATCCTGCCATGTTTTGTTTCGATCATAGGACTCCTCCATCCTCTGGCTTGAATTTGTCTTCTTACTGAGGCAGCAGAGGGACTTGCTATTTCTCGGTCATTAGGTCCATCGATCTACATAATGTCATCAGTATCACAGACTGGTATGATTTTTGTGGGATGTCAAGACTGTGACTATTTCTACTCTCTGGCAAAGTTTGAAGATGTCTGTTGGCCCTCCTCATGGAAGCGGATGGCCTCTGGTAGGCCTTGGAAGCTACTGCGGAGAAAACCGTGCATTGGCCCCACCAAGCACTGCAGACCAAGTGCTGTGAGTTGTTCCAGTGTGCTCCAGGGATGTTTCCACATCTGGCAGAGAGCTGTGATGGAAGCCAGCACTGGTTTAAATTTATAGTAACAGGCATTTCTGAGAACTATGTACCTTCTAGTAAGCCAAACAGATCTGTTGAATGAGAAGAATGGTAAGTATCACCTGTCCTTCTTCCTTCAGGTCTGGAGGTACCACTGATTTCTGCTCACTCTTGTCAGGATGCAGCACAACAGTGGGAGTGGGGGAATGTTTTGGGGACTCTGCTTAGCCCTTTCTACCATGGTATCTCTCACCTGCTGGGTCAGAAAGACAATGTGGACATTGTCCTAACTATATATTAAGTTGTCAGGTGTAGCTGTTCTAATTATCCATTCAGGTAACAGAAGAACGACTATAAGGATGGTCCTTAGACCTACTGGGCCCACTGTGATTTAGACTTGAGCTGAAACTCCACTGGTCAGTCCACTATTTTATCCCCCACTTTGATTAGTGAACACAGAGATGTTTCAGGTCTTTACGAATAAGCATCAGTCTGAGTTCGTGTCTTATGTTCCCCAGAAGGTCTGGGCAGGCTCCTCTCCCAGTGCACAGTGATGTTTACAGGGTCCCATATTGGGAGGGGGCTTGCAAGAGTACATACTTGAGGCAGTGTTGCAAGTTTTTTCCTTCAGGTGACCTAGTCTCCTTTTCAGTCAAGGGTGTGTGAAATGGATTGAATGTAGAAATTGGGGTCAAGTCTTCCATTGTAGCTACTCAGGTCAGATTTTTGCCCCACAGAACTGGAGTTTTGCCTTTTATATAAACTAAGACATGTTAGTAGGTGGCTCACCACTTTCATTCCTGGGAGCTTTGTGATTAATGGACCACCTTAGGTCAAAGGCATATGGAGGTTGAAAGACGCTGATCACCGTACTGCTCCTGTTGCCTGTCACTCTAATTATGCTCATTTGTCCTTGACAGTTTAGTGCTGCCATTGGTCTCTCTACTTTGAGAAGCCATCATTCTGCTGAAATCAAGAAGCCATCTCTGTAGAAGCATCCTCCCCCGTCACACTGGCATTCAGGAAGAGATACTGGAGATGCTAATGATGGTATTGGCACCCTGCTCACTACTGTTAAGTCTCAGTGATTTAGTGATGAAGTGTCCCTGAGCCCTTGGGGAGTGTTGAGAGGGTGTGAATAGGTGTGCAAGTGGTATATGTTAATCCACTCTAACATTCCTATCTCCCTCTGATTCCTTCCTCTACATTATGCTAAGAAAGTTCTAGAATCCCAATCATAGTGGATGTAGGCTACTGCTGAGTCCAAGTGTCAGCCACCTAGCCAAGCAGACTGCTGGAACCATGAAACCCTGCGTCGTCTTTTGTTGTTTAGTCCATGTCACTACATGCAGCCCAATCCGGTGCTATGCTCTGTCCTTACAGTCCACTTCTACATGTGTTGCCAGGTTGCTTCCAGGAAAGATTAGCACAATCTCAAACTTCATTTGGGGCATAGCTATTTCTTCCAAGGTCAGATTTTGTATTTGATGTTTTGTAATGTCTTGAGAAGAATTTAGCATTTTACTTTATTTCACTTAACAGTTTATCATCAGATTTTCCCTGGTTATCTGCTTAATGGTTGCTATTATTATTACTAAAGATTTTATTTATTTATTTTTAGACAGGGAAGGGGGGGAGAAAGAGAGGGAGAGAAACATTAATGTATGGTTGCCTCTTGCATGCCCCACACACTGGGGACTTGGCTCACAACCCAGGCCTGTGCCCTGATGGAATTGAACTGGTGGCCCTTTGGTTCCCAGGCCAGAGCTCAATCCACTGAGCCACAACAGCCAGGGCTATTATTATTATTTTAATTGATTCTAGAGAGATGGCAAAGGAGGGACAAAGAGAGGGAGAGAAACATGAATGCGGGAGAGAAACATTGACCAGTTGCCTCTTGCACGCATCCCGACCAGGGACTGAACCTGTAACCCAGGCATGTGCCTGGACGGGGAATTGAAGCAGCAACCTCCCACTTTGCAGGACAATGCTCCAACCAACTGAGCAACACCAGTCAGAGAGATTAGTTCAATTTTAGCTTTATGGAGCAAGCAATACATAGAATCAGAAAACAATAGACCATCTTAGACCAAAGACATCAAAAGTTGAGGTGGAAAAGAATCCAACAGATTGTTCTATTGCTTTGTATACTTTCTATAACTCATAGGTTCATAGGCGGTTCTCAGGAATACTCAATCAGAATGAGAAGGCAGGGGAGGGTCTGTTTTCTAGACGAATGCAAGTGATAACTTTTTAACTCCATGGTCTGCTCACACTTACTCAGAGCCAGCACTGAACTGCAGTGCCTTGCCCTGGGCGCAGACAGCTCGGCAGGCCCGCCTTTTCCTTCTTCACAGCCAGGCCCTCCCAGGTGAAGCCAGATGTTCTGCTACTGGGCTTGGACCTTTCCGTTGGGAGAAGGGGCAGGAGGCTCTCAGAAAAGAACGTGCGGACGCTCGCTGACCCGTGGCTCTGTGTAGCTTCCGGTAACTCTGGGATCTTGGAGTCACACCTCTCCGTACCTGTCCAACGCTTTAGGGTGGGGCTTCTGCCCTGACTCCCCTTTGGAAATGCGAGGCTTGCTCCAAGTTCCATTTAGCTTAGGCCTTGACCTTCTGCCTGTGCTTGGAGGCTCCTTTCTCTGGGCCCTTGGTCCACGTCTCTGGGAACCCCCAGGTGCTGCCTGGGGCTCTCCTGTCCATGGAGCCAAAGTCCTGCAGCTGAGGGCAGTCACGACTCCGTTGGTGCCTGCTTTTCCTGGACTTTCTGATGACTGGGTTCCCTTAGCAATGATGAGACAGCTTCACTCGCCATAGTTCTTGGTGGTGACAGTCGTATGAACTTGTTTAGAGAAATACACTCCGGGGGGTGAGGATCTCCAATGAGATGCCCTAGAGCACATAATGAAATAAAAACGGCGTGCAGCTTCCTCCCTGGCAAGGCAGGCCCAGCGAAATGCAGGGCCCGAGTGGTGGTTTGCGGAGGGCAGGCCTGGTGTGGCCCGAGCACCACAGGACCTTCCATGGGGACTATCGGGAAGGCGCTTGGACCGTAGGAGGGGTACTGCCGCTCCGCGGTCTCCTTGGTGAGGTCTTCGGTCAAGTCCCCCTGCGTTCGCAATGCTTGGTGGGAGTGGGTTCCCTCGGTGGGGCAGGGGTCCGGCATGTGGGGGGACCCTGGTCATTCAGAAGATGCTGTGGAAGCTTCTGTGTGGGCTTCCCGGGGCCAGGCCGGACTGGTGCTCACTAAGAATCGACTACAGCTTGCTTTCACCGTCTACAAAACTTGTTCTCGGGAAACGACCAGGAAGCAGGACATCCTGAACGAAGTCCTTGAAATGTCAAGGAGAAGGGCATGACCGAGCTCTAGCCTCTGAGTGTGGTCCTAGGCAATGGCAGGGTTCCCAAACCCCAGGACATCTCTTCTCGCGGTGGAAGCGCTGCTGGCGTCACGGGAGGTAATGCCTTCATGCTGTTGTCAGGGGTCTCCTGCTAGAATTCGTTGGCTCCCTGGAAGTGGACTTGGAAGGAGGAAATGATGCTTTTATAGTTGAGACTATAAAAGGGAAGCAGAGTTTGCCACTCCAAATATGCCTTTTGGAGATACTGATTATTTTAAGATGGTTATTTTTTTAAAATTTTATTTTTTTAATTACAGCTTGCATTTAACACTTTCTTTGTATTACTTTCAGGTGTACAGCCCAGTGAATAGACATTCATAAAGGTTACAAAGTATTTCCTCTGACAAGTCAAGTGCCCACCTGGCACCATGGACAGAACAATATTGTTGACTATATTCCCGATGCTTTATCTCACACCCCCATGCCTATTTCTAATTACCAATTAGGACTTCTTCATCCCATCGTCTTTTCTGACTCTATCTCCCAACACCCCTTCCCTCCAGCCTCTGTCAGTTTGCTCTCTGTGTCTACAAGTCTGCTTCCTAGAGGGCATTATGTTAAGCGACATAAGTCAGACAGAGAAAGACAAATACCAGATGATATCACTCATATGTGGAATCTAAAGAACAAAATAAATGAACAAACAAAATTAAGCTGGTTATTTTTAAGAAACAAAAGTCTCAGAAAGAAGCTTTGACTTCCCTGTAACTGCCTAGAAGGATCTGGATACAGGGGCCTGCTCCAGGAAGGGGACTGTCGTCTGGACTACAGTTTACCATGAACCGAGTGGGGCGGACAGGGAGAACCCTGGCCAGGCCCCTTTGGTCGAAGTCTTCTAGTGTCTCATCCTTTTCTGGGTGACCCAGCGAGCATTTCTTTACCAAGTGTCTGCTCCTTCTCATGCACCTGTAAATTGCCTGTGTCTCCTTTGAAATCCAAACCACTACCTCCATTTCTCCTTAGCTCAGATGCCATGTAAGCCTCATCTGCCTGATTGGTCCTCTGGCCCCATATTCTTATGGAGTGCCCATATGTATGTATATAATTAAATTTAGTTATTTTCTCCTGTTAATCTGTCTTATGTCTATGTGATTATTAGACCAGCAGGAAGAAATAAGAGGGAAAAAGAGAAGGGGAAATCCCCCCCACCCCCACAGGACAGAATAATTTCACGAAATTCCTGTGTTTGCATCTGTCCCTCACTAGTTTACTCCCTGACCCCTTCCCCTTCACCATGATGTTTGTTTCTCATACCATTCTGTTCATACCCTCTATGGAATGTCACAGTTTATAGTAATATCTATTTTATGAACACCAGTGATTCTGTTTGTCCAGAGTGGGAGCTAGTAGATATTCTTGAAAACGGTGAGGCTCCTGGATGAGAGAAACAACCGAGCTTAGCCTCTGTCCCCTGGCTGTGGTAACAATGTTGCAGTGTCTCATCTGATGCCTGTTAGGCTGACAATGGACCAGGAAGCAGGCCAGTATCTTTGTTTCCTGCCCCAAACATGTTTGCCTTTGCTAGGGAAGCAGCCTTCCAGGAAGCTGCTGGGCCCGATGCCCTGGGAAGTTCCTGAGAACAGAGCGAGCAGCTTCTTCCACCTGTGCCCTCTACCTGCACAGTGACCACAATGTCTAGAGGCTTCTTCGAAGGGTCACCATCCTTAGGACTGTTGGGCAAAAAAAAAAAAATGCCAACATCTTCATCTGAGAAGTTATAAAACTTTGAAAACAATTTTTTTGGAAGAAGACTTAACCTGGTGTGCCCTTCAAACTTGGCAGATGCTGCAGACCTTTGAAGCTGGCTCCAAACTATTCAGGCCAACCTGTGGACCCCTTTTTAAATGCTGGTTAGTGTCTTCCTTGTACCTGCTATGAAGCTAAAAATAAAACCAAAAAATACCCTTTTGCTCATGGAAAGCAAAATGACAGAAATCAGGTAGGGCCAATCCTTTGATATTTAAGGGGAAATAGAGACCATGGTGCCAAAAATTTTAATCCTAGGGACAGTAGGTAATATTTGCATATTCTTGTCTACACTTGGTAAAGCCCTAATGCAGTCCGTTTTTTCTCGCTAAAAGCTCACAGCATAGAGCACTGCTCCCAGTTTGTTAGCAGTGAATGAACTCACTGTGGGTGAAGGTGGGAATCTTTGCCGTCAAGGAGAATGGAGCTGTTGTGCTGTCACATCAAAGATCATATTTTGAAACCTTGGAGCTCCTGTTGCAAACCTCAGTTTGTTTAGAGGAATCAAAACTTTAGTGACTATCTGATCTCAATTTCTTGGAGATTCAGGGAAAAGCAAATTATACAAGCTCAAGTGCTTAATTCACATCCTAGACAGTTAAAGCGAAATTTCTAAGCACCTGTCAGAAAGCAAAACAGTTAAGAAAATGCAGTTACACATTAACTCCATATCATCCAATAAGTCATATTATTAGCACAGGTGTGTGTATAGGAAACACAGAGAATGTTGATCTGGATTGAATGCAGTCTCAAGTAGACATTTTCAATTCTGCCATAGGGTTAGTTATGATTTTCCCTGTTAGAATACTCAAAGTCTTGTGACTACTTTCAAGGCAGGATATAAAATACAAGAAACTGTTGGTGTGGATTCCTTGACATTTCAGGAAGGATTGCACAAGACCCAGAATTTTGATTTAGTCTTTGATAATATGAACTTATTGGGAAGCTTCTTTGAGAGCTCCTCATAGCTAGGTTTTAAGTGCAATGAATTAGTGTGCTATTATCTTAGTATTAAAAAGGTCAAACAGCTAATACTGGATTGTTTACTCCTGTAGATCTCTAGAGCTTACAAATGAACTGAAATTCCAGTTCTAGAAATTCAGATCAACGCTGGGAACTTCTGTGAGTACTTAACGTAAGTCAGGGGCTGGTTCAAGTTAGGGTGTGAGAACAAGCTCCTCCTTCCCATTAGCCACAACACCTGGCCTTACTCATAGGAAGAACATTCTCACAGGGTCCCCAGAACAGATTCCTTACAACTTAAGTTGGATCCAAGAAATCAATGTCTGGAAGTTTCTCTCCTTGGTGACTATGGTAATGGCTGAAGTGCCATAAACATTATGCCAACTGCTTTATGGACAGTACTTACTTGATAAGAATTGGAGTTGGGAGGTCATTGACAGGTGTAACTGTTCAGGAAGGGTCTCTCTCTGTGTCCTCTCCAATTGCCAGAGGACCGATTGGATCAAGGCTACAGACCAACTCACATTTGCTCTTTGGCAGATTCATCATGTGTTGAAGGAGCATCTTGTATGAACCTCATGATCCTTCTGTGAGAACCAGTTAAAAGCACAAGAGATCCCGGTTCTAGACATTGAGAACAATGTCAGCATCATCCTCTGTCAATGTTATCTGGCCAGGGTTGAAATTCTGCCAAGCTTTATGCTCACCATACTTGTCCCTCACTACTTGTTTCAATTTCATTTCCTATAACTATGATACCTGCATTACTCTATTCTTAGCAGTTGCAAGGAGTGAGTACCTCATGAACTGCATTCACTCCTGGTCTTAGGCCACATGAAGTGGCACTTCTGCTTCCGTGGATTAGAATCAAGGCACTGGAGGCTGGGTCATTCAGTTCTTCTCTCAAGAATTCATTCTAATTGCTGCAAGACCACTTCCTGCAAGTCTGCTTCTGGTAAACAAATTAGTAACCCGATCAGGAAGTTTGCACCAGCCTCAATGAAGTACTCATCGTCCCATTGAAAGCAGGTGAACATCAGCCATATCAAGCACTCACAGAAACCCGCATGACCTGCAATGGCTCTAAGACTTCAAGGAATCTACTACTAAATGACACAAAGAAGAGTTTGAAGCTGTTCTCTTTAAAACGCCAAGAAAGCACACAAGCTACTTGCTCTAGGTTTTATTTTCGAAAGCAAAATAGAGTAACACCATAAATCCCTGAACTCAGGGAAGAAAAGGAATTGAAAGAGTCAATAGAAGAACATTTCCTGGCTTTTCCCCAAAATAATGGCCTTTGCTAGGAGCATCCATCATTTCTAATGCCTAAGACACAAATTTAAGCACAGGAGTGGAGTGGGTCCATTCTCCCTGAAACTTGAAGGAATCCTTGCCAGCATCTCACTCCTTGTGTGTTTGCTGTGGTTAATGCGGTAGCAGCACCTGAACCTTAAGGAAGAGAAATGAAGGTTTGTCATGCCATGCACAGTCAGTCCCAGCGAGAGCCAGCGTCAGCACAGGGACCACACTTGTTTCCACTGACCTCTCAATAAGAGTATTTCTTTCTCTTCCAAACGTCATAGCATGGGCTGCAGTTACTCAGTGGGAGCCCAGTTCTTGCAAACTTTGTGCGAGGTGCCACCCTGACATTACTGTGTGTGAAGTTAAGGGTTGAGTATGTAGTAAACTAAGTGGACTATTGTTTCAGTAGTCACACATATTAGTAGAAACTTCCAGTTGGCTAACTCCATTTACCATCAGACTCCACATATTAAGACTGACTGACATCTTCGCTTTCTGTATCTTTATAGAAGCAACACCAGCTATTCACTGGGAATTTGAAAACAAACTTGCATTTGTGCTTATAGTTCATGGTAAGTGAAATAAGAGAGGAATCCAGTCTTACATAATCTTGGAACTAGTACGCTTATCTTAGTCTGTCTCTATTTTTCATGGTGTAAGTTTTCCTCAAATGTCTTGAGAGCTTGGATTGCTGGTTCATATAGAAATATGAGGTGATAGCTCTGACCAGTGTGGCCCACTGGGTTGGGCATTGCACTGCAAAGTAAAAGGTTACTGGTTCAATTCCCAGTGAGGGCACATGCCTGGATTGCAGGTTTAGTCCCCAGTTGGGGGTGTGCAAGAAGCAACAAACTGATGTTTCTCTCACATACTGATGTTTCTTTCACCCATCGATGTTTTTCTCCTTTTTCTTCCTCCTTTACCTTCTCTCTAAAAATAAATAAATAAAATCTTCAAAAAAAAAAAAAAAAGAAGTATGAGGCAATAAAAAGACTGATGAGTAGGTGACCTGCTACCCAGGTCGAGGCAGAGGTGAGTCATTACTTTAAGTGCCCTTCAATTGTATCATTATCCTTTCTTGCCTGATGGCAAGACAGCTGGCTCACTTTAAACAAGAGCATCCCTAATTTATATTTTGTTTTTCCTCCTGTCTTTTCTGGTAATGTGTTGGGAGGAGACTGCAGACAGCTACTTTCTCTGCTTACTTTGTGGTGGTTGTAGGGATGGGTGAGCTTTTACATGCAGAGACCTTCCATTGAGGTGCTATTTCCAGCCCCTTCCTGTCTGCTGGGCAGGCTGAGTTCAAAGCCATGACCGCTCAGCTCTGATTCTTTGGCTCCCCACCACCATGTACTGTGCATCTTTTGGAGGCTAGGCTTAGGGTTACTGTTAGTGTTAGGGTTACTGTTAGTGTTAGGTTTAGAGGTATATAGAGATTTCTTATCTACTATTGAACTTCCTCCCATTCTCTTCCTAAAATGTTAAGGATTTGATTGTAAGCCTGTTAGTAGCAGGATGGTGAATTTCAAAAGAAAGTAGAATGGAAGTTTATCATTCTGCTGCATTCTGGGTGATGATTCTAAGACTCCAAGGAATCCAGGCCAGCTACTCACAGCAAACCCAGTTCATTCAAATCAATTAGCACAAGCTCACCATGGCACAGGTGAATGGAAAGGTCAGTGGGTAGAAGTAGTCTTTTTGCTTGGGGCATTTCCTTTGTTTCTATTGTCTTTCTGTAAATTGATTCTACTAGATGTGCTGTGAAACAAAATCCTATTTAAAAACTTCCAACTAAATATAACCAGAGACATTGAAGTTAACAATCTAACAATAGCCAGGGAGGAGTTGGGAGGGGACAGTGAGGAGAGGGGATTACAGGAACTACTATAAAGGACACATGGAAAAAATCAAGGGGGACAGTGGAGATGGGGGAAGAAGAGGGGTTAGGCTGGGGTGGGGTAGAGGGATGGGGAGAAAAGGCATACAACTGTAATTGAATAACAATAAAAATTTTAAGAAATAATTTTAAAAATTTAAAAAAGGAAAAAAAAACTTCCAACTAATACTGAGATGCTTAATAGGTGCTATGTTTTTTTTAAAAAAATCCGTTGTCACTAACAAGAATTGGAAATGATAAATCTAAAAATCTTTGAAGACATTGAATTAGTCATCTGTTTTTTATACCTAAAAGCATTTAGAAGTTTAGTGTTTTTTTTCCTTTTAAATAAAACTCTGTCTCTGGCCGACATTTCCTTTAATATATTAATTAATTTAAAAACAGCTTTCACTAAAATCATAAGGAGTTCTAGATGGCCAAGAACATATTAAAATGCAAATTAAAGCTAATAATAAAGAGGTATATTTTTGTCTATGGAATTAGCATTGATTTACATAATGATGATATTTAGCATTGAGGAGGGAACAGATTGGTGGGAGTAAAAACTGGGAAGTTTCTGGAGAGAAATTTTGCAATAAATATGGAAAGCCTTAACTATGCACATGACTTTATCAACAATTCTGCTCTGAAGAGCTTACCCTCACCAAAGAATCACCCATGTTTGAATGGATGTAATTGAAAGAACGTTATCATGGTGCTATGTATTTACGAGATCTTGAGAACAATCTAAATATCTAAAATAAAAAATTGGCATTGCCACCTATTGTTTATACAAACAGGTATCAACAGAGATAAAATACTGTTGTAGAATATTTAGTACCTTGTAAATATCCTCATGATATACAATTACCAAAAAGAAAAGATAAAGTCTAAGGGAGATTATTAATAATATAATCTCATTCTTGTCCATTTTACTTTTATGCAAGAAAAAATCTGGAAGGGTATGCAGGAAAAATGCATTGCCAGAAAGAACAGAGACTTTGTAAAATTGGTAGACTATTTTTTAGAGAAGTTTTAGTTTATGGACAAATGAGCAAGAAGCACAGAGAGTTCCCATGTGCCCACTCACCTCACTGCCCAGTGTCCCCGATTATTGTTATTAACATTTTGCTTTGGTGTGGTGCATTTGTTACAGCTAATGAGCCAGTTTTAATACATTATTATTGAAGTCTGTAGTTTATACTGGGATTTACTTTGTATTTATATTCTATGAGCTTTGACAAATGGATAGTGACATATCCCCACCATTACAGTATCATACAGAATAGTTTCATTGCCCCCCAATCCTATGTGCTCAGCCTATTCATTCCTTCCTCCCTCTCCCCAGCTCTTGAAAACCACTGATATTTTTACTGTCTTCATAAACTTTGCCTTTTCCAGAATGCCACATAGTTGACATCATACAGTGTGCAGGCTTTTTAAGCTGGCTTCTTTCACGTAGTGACATGCTTTTAATGTTCCTCCAGATTTTTTCATGGTTTGATTGCTCATTTCTTTTTAGTGTGAAATAATATTCCATTGCCTGGGTGGACCTGTTTATTTACCCATTCACTAAATATAGGACATCTTGTTTGTTTCCAAGTTTTATCAATTCTGAATAAAGCTGCTACAAACATTCACACGCAGATTTTTGTGTGAACATAAATATTCAGTTCCTTTGGGTAAATATGAAGGAGTGAGATTACTGAATTATATAGTGAAAGTATTTTAGTTTTGTAAGAAACAGCCAAACTGTCTTCTAAAGGGGCTGTACTATTTTGATTCTCACAAGCAATGAATGAAATGTCCTGTTACTGTACATCTTTGTCACTGTTTGGTATTTTAGTGTCTTGGATTTGGGCCACTCTAATAGGTGTGCTAGCAGTATCTCATTGTTTTAGCTTGAATTTCCCCAATGACATATGGTGCTATCATATTTTTAATTTTAAATTCCAATAGTTCATTTCTGATAAAAATTTATTTCTAATAGATTACAAGCATACAGGAAGATGGGACCAGACAACTTTTCTCTTCCTTATCAAGTAAAAATATTTTCTGGCAGTTTAGTTAAGAACATGTGTCAAGGTTTTATTTTAATCTTGATGCAAAGATAAAAGACTTTAATATATTCTAAAAACTTCACATATGGAAGACAGATTTAAAGAAAAAAAGTAGATAATTGTTGTTACATTGTATATAAAAAGTTATTCTATATAAAAAAATAAAGGGACATTTGTCCAATGAATTCATTGTCTCACTGGCACATGTTTGAGAGGTCAATGGTGTCCTGTTAGTGATTATGCTGGGTGCACCGGGGACCCTGCTCTGCACCCAGGACTATGTGACCCATGGACGGACTAAGGCGCAGAGCCTGGTTTCCCAGAACAACTCTTTTTATAAAAAAAATATACTTATTGATTATGCTATTACAGTTGTCCCATTCCCCCCCTATCACTCCACTCCATCCTGCACACCCCCTCACTCCCACATTCCCCCCCTATAGTTCATGTCCATGGGTCATACTTATAAGTTCTTTGGCTTCTACATTTCCTATACCATTCTTACCCTACCCCTGTCTATATTCTACCTACCATTTATGCTATTTATTCTCTGTACCTTTCCCCCTCGCCCCCCTCCCACTCCCCTGTTGATAACCCTCCATGTGATCTCCATTTCTGTGGTTCTGTTCCTGTTCTCGTTGTTGGCTTAGTTTGCTTTTGTTTCTGTTTTAGGTGTGGTTGTTAATAACTGTGAGTTTGCTGTCATTTTTACTGTTCATATTTTTTTATCTTCTTTTTCTTAGATAAATCCCTTTAACATTTCATATAATAAGGGCTTGGTGATGATGAACTCCTTGAACTTGACCTTATCTGAGAAGCACTGTATCTTCCCTTCCATTCTAAATGATAGCTTTGCTGGATACAGTAATCTTGGATGTAGGTCCTTGCCTTTCATGACTTGGAATACTTCTTGCCAGCCCCTTCTTGCCTGTAAGGTCTCTTTTGAGAAATCAGCTGACAGTCTTATGGGAATTCCTTTGTAGATAACTGTGTCCTTTTCTCTTGCTGCTTCTAAGATTCTCACCTTCTGCTGAATCTTAGGTAATGTAATTATGATGTGCCTTGGTGTGTTCCTCCTTGGGTCCAGCTTCTTTGGGACTCTCTGACCTTCCTGGACTTCCTGGAAGTCTATTTCCTTTGCCAGATTGGGGAAGTTCTCCTTCATTATTTGTTCAAATAAGTTTTCAATTTTTTGTTCTTCCTCTTCTCCTTCTGGCACCCCTATAATTCGGATGTTGGAACGTTTCAAGATGTCTTGGAGGTTCCTAAGCCTCTCCTCATTTTTCTGAATTCTTGTTTCTTCATTCTTTTCTGGTTGGATGTTTCTTTCTTCCTTCTGGTCCACACCATTGGTTTGAGTCCCAGTTGCCTTTGCATCACTATTGGTTCCCTGTACATTTTCCTTTGTTTCTCTTAGCATAGCCTTCGTTTTTTCATCTGATTTGCGACCAAACTCAACCAATTCTATGAGCATCCTAATTACCAGTGTTTTGAACTCTGCATCTAATAGGTTGGCTGTCTTAGTTTAATTATTTCTGGAGCTTTGATCTGTTCTTTCATTTGGGCCTTTTTTTTTTGTCTTGGAGCACCTGTTATGTAAAGGGGCGGAGCCTTAGGTGTCCACTGGGGTGGGTAATGCTGGTCTGGTCGCTGTGCTGTGACTCTGTATGTGGGGGAGGGGCCAAGAGGGAGCAATGGCACCTGCTCCACTCTCTGCCGGATTTCAGTCACTCCCTCCGCTACCCACAATCAAAATGGGCCCCTCTAGTGCTGATTCCCGAATGGGTGGGCTTGTGCATGCTGTAGGTCCCTGGGTCTCTCCAACAAACTCTCCTGTGAGGCTGGGAGTTTCTCCTGCTGCCGCCTCAACCCTCACAGGTGTTTTCAATCAGAGGTTTGAGGCTTTATTTCCCTGAGCTGGAGCCCTGGGTTGAGCAGTCTGTTTCTCTCCTCTGCCATTCCTCCCGGTTTATCTATGCACGAATATGGGGCTGCGGGGTCTGCTAGCTGTCGTACTGCCTGCCCCGTTCGTTCCACAATCCGCCACCTCTCTGGGTCCGGCCACGTTGCCAAGAATCCTGTCTGCCCCGGCTGCCCGTCCCTGCCCCTCCCAACAGTCCGGACGAATGTTTCTTCCTTATCTCCTTGGTTGTCGGACTTCCATGCGGTTCGATTTTCTGTCAGTTCTGGTTGTTTTTTGTTTTTAAATTGTTTTTGTCCTTCTTTTGGTTGTGCGAGGAGGCGCAGTGTGTCTACCTACGCCCCCGTCTTCCCAGGAATACCCAGAACAAGTCTTGATCCCATTAAAGCTTATCAGAAAGTTGCTCAAGCATTTGATCAGAAATACTAATTTCTTTTTAAAGTGAGTTATGAATTGCATCATACCTACAGTTCTGTCCCAGGCTAGACTTTGGACAATTTTTTTACATCACTTTTCAGTCCATATGGAGATGGGTGGCTTGGCACATATCCGTCCCTTTCTGGTTGCACTTCCTCTCCTCTCCTTCATGTTTCCCTCTGTCTTCCTGATCTCTTCCTTGAGATTCAGCTCCACGCTATTGGTTTTCCATATGAGAAGTCCACAGTAGAAACAGAAATAATAGCAGCAGCCAAATCTTACACTGATTACCATTTAACAGATGTTCTAAACACTGTGCATATATTTATCAATTTGATCCCTACAAGAGCAGTTGGATGTAAATATTGCACACATCCTATATCAGTTGAGGCAACTAAGGCACAGAGAGGTTAAGTAGCTTGCTTAATGTCACACAGCTAACAAGTGGTAAATTTGAACACAAACAGATTGGAGCCCCTGCTTCTAACCATTCTGATATAGAGATGAATATCTATCAGACAAACCTTTCTCTCTTTATATTTATTTTCACCTAGGCAAAATGAAAAAGAAAGACAGGAGTGAGAGAGATGGAAAACCACTGGTCCACATTTAAAAAATATACCTGTCTTAGTCTGTTCAGGCTGCTATAAGAAAATACTACAGACTGGGTGGCTTAAACAACAGACATTTCTTTATCACAGTTTTGAAGTCTGGAAGTCCAAGATCAAGGTCCAGGTGATTTGGTTCCAGGTGAGTCCTGCCTCCTAGTTTGTAGTCAGCTGTCTTCTTGGGGGACTCTCTCACCACCACTTCTTTGTGTGCATGGAGAGAATGGAAGAAAGCTCTAGTCTCTTCCTCTTCTTATGAGGGCTCTAATTGCTTTATAGAGAATCCATCCTTCTGACCTCATCTAACTTAATTTTCTCCCAAAGGTCCCATCTCTTAATGCCATCACATGGGGAATTAAGGCTTTAATGTATGGATTTGAAGGCAGGGGCAGGAGGGAGCGGGTGGGGAGACACAAGCACTCAGTCCATAACAACACCTTAACCTCTGCCGTGTTGGAAATACCTGTGAACAAGTCAGCAGTGGTATCTCTGTGTAGTGGGACAAGAAGGAATGTTCTTCTGCATATTTATAATTTTATTTTCAAAAGAAAGTTGATTTTTAAATAGGGGAACACATGCTATTAAAACTTCTTACTATTGAATAATGACCTCCAAAGGTATTTCCCCACCAGTTTTGCATGGAGGTAGGAAATGTTTTCTGTGAATTCCGGGACAAAGAATTTACAGCACACATCTTTCCTTAAAATAGATGAAGTGGCACTGTGGCACTACGGGCATCCCGAGTGTGGGCTCTAGCCTTTGGGAAAATTACAGACCCACTGAACTAAGCTTCCCTCCCAGGCAGCTTCCCACCCAGGCAGGGGAAGCTTGCTTCCACTGGCAGAGCCCCCTGGCTGGCTGCCCACCCCCACTCTGGTGTCTCTCACTTCGAGCTCACGGCAGGGGGTGGGGGGTAGGGATGGGCAGGCACAGATCATCCCCCTCCTGTTAGACAGTGAGCAGAAAAAGCCCCTGGGAATGGGCGATTAAGTGCAGCATAAAGCAAGCTGGAAAATTGCCCACCATTTCAACCATTTGTTCAGACACTTTCCCATCTCCCATTTTCTCTGCCTTTTCTTAATTTCATTTTTTTTGTTAACATAGGGTTCAATTATGGAAGAGTGCTTTATCTTTCTTTTATAAACATAATAAACTAAAAGAAAAAAGCTATAGATTGAAGAAAGCTGCATTAGGAGTCCATGCACATATAAAGGAAAAAAAAAGGCAATGGGGGGCTTTTCTAGTGGGCACTGGGCACAGAGAGGACTGAAATTGTGGGTAACCAGTTCCCCAAATGTTGGCCTGTCTCCACAGTGTTACTGGTGTTATCGTAAAGGTTAACTTTTTCTAGACATTTAATGCTTGAACTCAGAGCACAAAAAATGGAAGTCTAATTTGTTACTGGTTAAGTTTACATAATGTCAAAAAGACACTTAAATAATTAAAAAATATTACTCAGTTCTGTAGACAAAACTCAATCTCACCAATTTTAGGGTCTTAATCTTTTGTATCCTGCGTCCAATAATTCAATGGAAGAACTTGGGTCCCATGCTTATGTGCCGGAAACCAGAAGCCATTTTTCTAAGAGGATCATTCCTGTGTTTGAAAGTCCCCTGTTACTGCTTTGGTTATAATTACGTTTCTCCGTGGTTGAAAACCAAAGCAAAAGAAGAAATCTTAGGGTCGCAATACTTTGACCAGTGGTTTGGGAACTGCATTAACATAGAAATCAGGTTGCCCATCACACGGAGAACTGGAGTTGGCAGGTTCCCCTTCCTGAAAGTGGGGTCTTTGTGCAAAGTAAAAAAATAGAAACTAATAATTGGTTCTCGTTTCCTACAGAATCAGGCCCCTTCTTCCCTCCTGATTTCATTTATGTGACCAGCTTTGCTCCACTTCTCAGTTCCTATGTTCTGCCCATCCCTCCAGACACCTGCATTGTACTGCCAGCCTTCCATGCTCAACTCTGCCTTTAAAAGTTCTCTGCATTATGAAGAGAATGCCGTTAGGCTTTCCCACCTATCCTCTACTATCATTCAGAATCCAGCATAAGACCCAGCTTTTCCATAACATATTTTGGTCATCCTAGTCCAGCGATTTTCAACTGGTGTACTGCAAGAATTTTTAAAACATGCAATATCTGACTATTTAGTCAGGAGTACTGACCTCTTTTCCCTTAGATGGTCAAATTTAAAAAATGACAACAGCCAACACAACAACAGCTCTTGGATGTGAATGCCCTGCCTTGAACCTTAAATATATAGGCTGTATAACAGAGTTGCATCTTATTGGCTAAGGTGGCATAATAAGCTTGCTTCTGATTCTTGGTTAATTCTTGGCACCAGAAATCCTTATGTACAAGTATAGGCACCTGATTTTTAAAAAAGTAAATTTGAAGCAAAAAGTGTAGGCAATTGCCCTAGCTAGGGGGCTCAGTTGGTTAGAGTGCACCAAAAGGTTGCAGATTTGATCTCTGGTTGGGGGCCATCCGGGACGCAGTGGACTGGTATTTCTTTCTCACATTGATGTTTCTGTATCCATGGGTGAGGATAAAAAAAGATAGGTAATTACTGTTATTATTTTTGTAAATCAATCAAAATTATACCTATTTTTGTCATATTGACAAGAAATATATATCTTGGTGTGCTTTAGGATTTTAGTAATTAATTTGTGTGTGTCATGAGATGAAAAAGTTGAAAAATGACTGTTCTAGTCTATACCATTCCCTTCTTATTCAGAACCATGACAAATAAAATTTGGGGGACATTATTCAGAAAAGTGTGATTTATTTATTAATGAACTGACTCATGGATACATCTAAAAATCTTTATTGATTTCCTCTGTATGCTGTGCACTAAAGTGAAAAAATGAGATGTAAATCTTTTCTTTATGGTGCTTAAAGTCTCACTGAAGAGACATGGAAAGGTATAAAGAAGTATACATAAAGTATTGTGGGGTTCACAAGAATGAGACTTGAATTTTTCAGAGAATGGGAAGAGTCAAAGATAAATCACTGCAAGAAAATATAATATAAATGACTTTCGGATATTAAAAAAATTTTATTGTTATTCAATTACAGTTGTATGCCTTTTCTCCCCATCCCTCCACCCCACTCCAGCTGAACCCACTTCCCTCCCCCACCTCCACCCTCCCCCTTGATTTTGTCCATGTGTCCTTTATTTATAGTAGTTCCTGTAATCCCCTCTCCTCACTGTCCCCTCCCCACTCCCCCCTGGCTATTGTTACATTGTTCTTAACTTCAATGTCTCTAGTTATATTTTGTTTGCTTTTTTCTTCTATTCATTATGTTCTAGTTAAAGGTGAGATCATATGGTATTTGTCCCTCACCCCCTGGCTTATTTCACTTAGCATAATGCTCTCCAGTTCCATCCATGCTGTTGCAAAGGGTATAAGCTCCTTCTTTCTCTCTGCTGCGTAGAATTCCATTGTGTAAATATACCATAGTTTTTGGATCCACTCGTTTGCTGATGGGCACTTAGGTTGCTTCCAGTACTTGGCTATTGTAAATTGTGCACCACCCGGGGGAGGGTACCCAGTGACTTCCGGATATTTTATCATGACTTCCCAACTATCTAGCTACAAGGTGTGTCATTTGATGTTAGACACAATTTCTTTTGTTTATTTATGAGCTTCTCAATGTTAGCTAGAAAGTAATACTTTTGCAAACTCTTTTTAAGATTATTTATTTGTTTATTTTTATAAAGAGGGGAAGGGAGAGAGAAGAAGAGGGAGAGAAACATCACTGTGGTTGCCTCTTGTGCATCCCCTACTGGGGACCTGGCCCGGGACTTTGCCCACAACCCAGGCATGTGCCTTGACTGGGAGTCAAACCAGCGACCCTTTGATTCACAGGACAGCACTCAATCCAGTGTGTCACATCAGCCAGGGTCATAACCCCTTTTTAAGTTGTAAAATATAATACATGTATAGCAGAGTATATAAAACATAAATATACAGCTTAATGGATTATTGAGGAGTGAACATCTTCATCACTACCAACCAAGACAAGAAATAGAATATTTCTAGCAACCCAAAGGCCATTCTAGATTGTATTAGCATTCTCCAGAGAAACAGATTCAATAGGACATACAAATACAAACATAAATGTATGGAGACAGAGAAAGACAGACAGATGGTGGCAGGGGGTGGGACAGGAAGAGAAGGAGAAAGAGAGAAGGAGGGAGAGGGAGATATTTAAGGATTTGGCTCATGCAGTTGTGAGTGCTGGCAAGAAACTTTCAGGGCAAGCCCCAGGTTGGAGACCTAGGGAACAACTATGTTGCTTCTTGAGTTTGAAGGCTATCTTCAGGCAGAATTTTTTCTTGTTGGGGGTCCTCAGTCTTTTTCTCTTAAGGCCTTCCACTGACTGGATCACCCACCTTCTGGAGCATAATCTGCTTTTCTCAAAGTCTACTAATTAAATGTTAATCTCATTTAAGAAAGGCTTTCACAGCAATAGGTAGACCTGTGTCTGACTGCATGTCTGGGTACCATAGTCTAACAAGGTTAGCATGTAAGATTAACCATTACATGGACCATGTCCTTTTCCTACCTTCTTTGTTTCGCTTTATGATTTTACTACTCATGTATAAATCCTGAAACTTAATTTAGTTTTTCCTGATTTTTGAACTTTACAAATTGGATTGTACATAATGAATATTTTTGTTTCTGGCTTGTTTTGTTTAACATGTTTTTAAGATTTCTCCGTGTCATCATTGCAGTATGTAGTGGTAGTGCTTTCATTTTCATTGCCGTATAGTGTTCTATTGGATGATCATACACCAATTTAACTATTCTTCCTTTGTGGGCATTTTGTTTCCACTTTGAGGCCACTACCAACTATAATGCTACTATGACCACATTCTGGAGCACATGAGCATGCATTTCTGTAGAGCAATTACTCATGAGTGGAATTTTTGGGTTGTCCAGTATATGCACCTTAAACTTTATTAGATAAGGACAAGACTACTTTCTAAAGTAAGTCCATTTCCTCCCTCACCAGCAGTACCTGAGAATTCCTTCATCTCCCACCTCTTTCTCCTCTCATCTTCCTCTTCCTTCCTCTCCTGTTTGCTGTCACGTCTGCCATGAGTCTGATACTCTACTCCCTTCCTCACTTCATCTAGTTGAGCTCTGATATTTCACAATACATACTCAGTAAACATATGCACAGCTGACCAAGAAACTGAATTAGTGAGTGAAATATTTCTCCTGTCATTGTGCCCTTATCTAGTCTTGTTGGGAACATGCACTTCTTCAGGTAGATTTCATTCTGCTTGAGAGCTGTGTTATGTGTGAGAGCACATGTGAGCGTATGTTCAGGTCTTGTCAAATTTTTACATTTTTTTCTCATCGAATTGGTGTAAAATGGCATCTCATAATCATGATTTACATTTCCCTGAACAAGACGATGTTGACCATTTCCACGTGTTTCTTGGCCATGTATATTTTATCTTATGTAAAATGTCTCTTTATTCCCATTTGGCAGGTGAGAAAACTTAGGCTCAAAAGTTTATGTATCTTGCCTATAGTTACATATCATGTGGGAAATCTGGGCTTCAAACTCAGGTCTGTCTGAACACAAAGCATTTGTTTTCTCTACCACCTGGCACTGTTTCTTTAAGCATTGGGGCTGGTTTTTAATAAATATATCAGAAGTCATTCACTCAAATAACTGATTTCTTTCAAAGGACTCACTTGAGAAGTCTGTCCCTTTATTCCAACACAAGGCCATTGTTTGAACAATTTGTAGATTTCTTCCCACAATTGTTACCATCTGAAACTGTCAGTTTATAAGCCCTGTAAGAAAAATAGACTTAAATTTTTTTCACTTTTTTGGAATCCAAATGACATTCCCCACATTTTCATCCATCCAGTTTAGGAGCTAGATCCATTTGGAATGGTTATCAGTTATTTCAAAAATGAAAAGTAGCACTACAGCCCTGGCTTGTGCGGCTCAGTGGATTGAGTGCCGACCTTTGTACCAAAGGGTCATTGGTTTGATGCCCAGCCAGGGCACATGCCTAGGTTGCGGGCCAGGTCTCCAGTAGGGGGCACAGGAGAGACAACAACACATTGATGTTTCTCTCCCTCTCTTTCTCCCTTCCTCTCTCTCTCAAAATAAATAAATAAAATCTTTTTTTTTTTAAGAAGTAGCAGTACAATATTTGAAAATGTGCCTCTTGGACTCATTTCAGTGGTTTTCCAGCTGTGTACATTGATGTCCTGTGGACATACCTGAGGACCCCTGAGGGGGGCAGAAGGAAGTTGAGTGCACATTTTAACCAGACTTTTATATTTTCTCTATTGAGGTTCTATTTAATTTATTTTGGGAAAAAACCTGGTAAAAATCCATTTATGAAATGCCCTTTCTACATTTGTAAGCCTCTTCATCACTTTCACCCTTCTTACCCTGCTAATGCTGGGCATAGCACTGACCTACATGGTAAAGTCCTTGGCTGGACATCAGCTCTGCACCCACTACGATGTAACCTCCATGAAGGCAGAGCTTTGCACTGCTGTTGCACCCTCACCGTCTACAAGAGTGCCTAAATCAGAGTATTCACTAACTATTCATTGATAGAAAGAGGGAAAATGTTACAATGAGTGGCTACTCAGTGCTGGGCACACTCAGCCCACCTGCTGTTCCATGTCCACTCACTGACTGCATAAAGAAGGGGGAAGGAGATGGCAATGGTGCAATTGCATCATGGGAAGCTCAATTCCCCCTTACTTTCTCCCCACAGTTAAGCATTCTGTGGGGGAGTCAGAGGATAAATGAACTCAGCAGTAGTTCATTTTGGCGATTGTAGTTTTATATGTACTTCATCTATTCACAGTACCAGAGAGTCAGGTACAGAGAATAAAATTTAATTACATTTTTGCTTAACAGAATCACATCAGATAAAAGCTTCCTAGACATGAAAATTGATCCAGAAGCTGCGTATATATCAACTCCTTTCCAGCTCCATATTTGAGAATTAAATTCAGTCAGAGTTCAGGGCCAAGGACAGTTCACACACCTTGGATTTTAGTAAACATTGAGTCCAGATGGATAACTTCTCTTTAATGAATAAGTCAACAGGAAACATTTTGTCATGGGGCTTATGAAATCCTCTGGCAGAAGAGAGGAGAGGGAACATTTTTCTGAACATTTGAATGGAAAGTGAAGTCTGAAACAACCTCCTGTGGAAGCAGAGGAGCATTTTAGGGAATCATTTGCATAATAGGATGCAGAAAGCCATGGCTTCCCTGACAAAGGCATAGAAATTTATACCTGGAGAACACGCTACCATGGATATAGAAGAGGATGAGACCAGAAGGGAGTTGGGTAAATTCAGGAACCATTGCAAAGCAATTAAAAATGCAACAGCTGAATTACTATCTGCATTGAAGGCAGAAAACTGCAGGGTGGACAGAAAGCAGCAGGACCACTGAGGTCGGGAACAAATGCTCTGTTCCTTTCCGGAGCGCAGAGGAAAAGTGGGAGGGCTTTTAACCAAGAGGGCATGGAACTGGATAATGGCTACTGAAGACAACAAAGAGCCAACACCAGAGTGTTGGATACTTCCAGGGAGGAAACAGACCACCAGAAGTGAAAGCAATAATCAAAACTTTCCTGAGTTTGTCCACAGGGGGCACATTCACCATGCTCTAGGCCAGTGATTTGCAACCTTTCTTTCTCATCTCCTGTCACACATAAACTACTAAAATTCTGCAGCATGTGCAAAAATATATTTTTTGCCGATCTGACAAAAATAGGTATAATTTTGATTGATTTACAAAAAATAATAATAGTAATTACCTACTCTTTTGACTTAATTAAATGACTTAAAAAAAATCAGGTGCCTATACTTGCATATGAGGATTTCTGGTACCAAGAATTAACCAATCAGGTGCACCCTTATTGTGTGATTGTGACCAGTAAGATGCAATGCTGTCATATGACCTATATATTTATGGTTCAAGATGCACATTCACACCAGAGGGCTGTTGTCATTTTTTAAATTTGACAATCTAAGGGAAAAGAGGTCAGTGCCCCTGACTAAATGGTCAGGTGTTGTGTGTTTTAAAAAATCTTGTGGCACAAGGGGTTGAAAATCGCTGCTCCAGGTAAAAGCAGGGAAAGGTCTCTCTAACTCTCCCTTCTGCTCTTAACTTTGGAGTGGTGATCTGTGAGGCTGTATGAGGAAGTGAGGTCCATATTCCAAGGGTCTGAGGTGGTATCTAGGAACAGAAGTGCACAATAGGGTGTGTAAGTCTTCTGTAATATTTCTAGAAAGGTCCACATCAGTACCTTCTTGTTACCTTTAATCTGGTGCTGCTTAGGCCTACCTGGTCAGCAGCGGGTGAACTTGATGGGACCTGTATTCATCCAAATTCTCCACAGAAGCAGAACAAGTAAAATGTGATGCATACTTGTGTATACAGATACATATACACACTTACAGTAGACCCCCATCTTATTCATGGGTATGCTTTTTGTAGTTTCAGAACACGAAGCATTTATTCCAAAGATACTGAATGGAGAATTCCAGAAATAAACACTTCTTAACTTTTAACTTGAGCACCATTCTGAGTGTGTGATGAAATCTCACACAGTCCTGCTCTGGTCCTCCCTGATGTGAATCATGCCTCTGCCTAATTTATCCATGATGTGTACGCCCTCGCCCTGTAGTCACTCACTGGTGTCTCGGCTAATCAGAGCCACTGTTGTGGCATTGCAGTGTCTGTGCTCAAGTGATGCCGATCTTACTTTGTGATGGTCCCAGAGCACCAGAGCAGCGGTGATGGTGGCTTTGACAAGCCACAGAGAAGCCCTGAGTGCTCCCTGTAGGTGGAAAGGTGAGCACACTACATTTAGATATTTTGAGAGGGAAACCATAGTTATATAACTATTATTACAGTATATTGTTACAATTGTTCTATTTTATTATTACTTGTTGTTGTTAATCCTTTCTGTGCCTAATTTACAAATTAAACTTTATCATAGATATGTATATAAAGGAAAAAACAGTATATATGGAATTCGATACTATCTGTGGTTTCAGGCATCCACTGGCAGTCTTGGAACATACCCCCACAGATAAGGAGGGACTAGTGTATACACACACATATACATATATATACAGGCATTAATATGCATCTGTCTATCTATCTATCTATCTATCTATCTATCTATCTATCTATCATCTACCTATCTATGCAATTGGCTCATGCAATTGTGGAGGCTGTTGGGTTCCGAGATCTGCAGGGTGAGTCAGCAGGATAGAGACCCAGGAGAGCTGATGGGTAATTCTAGCCCAAGTCCAAACACTTGAGAACCAGAAGAGCTGATAGTATAGATACAGTCCAACAGGATAACAGGCTGGCAGGCTCCAGATCCAGGAAAAGCTGATGTTTCAGTTGCAGTCTGAAGACGGAAAAAAAAGTGTCCCAGTTTGAAGACAGCAGGAAGGATGAAGTCTCTCTTACTTGTGTTAGGGGTCCTGCCTTTGTGTTCTATTCAGACCTTCAGCTGATTGGATGAGGCCCAACTGCATTAAGGAAGGAAACCTGCTTTACTCAGTCTATTGATTTAAATGTTAATTTCTGACATATTTCACAGATATAGGACAAACACTTGAAACTTATATGGAACCATAAATTACCCCCAATAGCTGCAGCAATTTTGAGAAAGAAGAACAAGGTAGGAAGGATCACAATACCTAATATAAAACTATATTACAAGTCCACAGTAATCAAAACAGTTTGGTACTGGCATAAGAACAGATACATAGATCAATAGAACAGAAGAGAAAGCCCAGAAATAAACTCAAGTCTCTATGGTCAATTAATATTCGACAATGGAGTAAGAATGGCCTCTTCAACAAATGGTGTTGGGAGATCTGGACAGATACATGCAAAAAAATGAAACTCAACCACCAACTTACACCATACACAAAAATAAATTCAAGGTGGATAAAAGACTTAAATATAAGTCGTGACACCATAAAAGTCCTAGAGGAGAACATAGGCAGGAAAAATTCAGATATTCCACACAACAATATTTTCACCAATATATCACCTGGACCAAGGGACATAAAGGAAAGAATAAACAAATGGGATCTTATCAAAATAAAAAGCTTCTGCATGGCTAAAGAAAGCATCAGCAAAACGAAAAGGGAATCAATCATATGGGAAAGTATATTTGCGAATGATACCTCAGCAAGGGTCTGCTCACCAAAATATATAAAGAACTCACATGGCTCCACTCCAGGAAGACAAACAATCCGATTAAGAAATGGGCAAAAGACTTGAACAGACATTTCCCCAAGGAGGACATACAGAGGGCCCAAAGACATATGAAAGGATGCTCAACATCACTAGCCATCAGAGAGATGCAAATTAAAACCACAATGAGATATCACTTCACACTGGTCAGAATGGCCATCATAACCAAATCGACAAACAAGTGCTGGTGAGATTGTGGAGAAAAGGGAACCCTAGTGCACTGTTAGTGGGAATGCAGACTGGTGTAGCCACTGTGGAAAACAGCAAGGAATTTCCTCAGGAAACTAAAAATGGATCTGCCTTGTGACCTGGCAATTCCACTGCTGGGACTACATCCTAAGAATGCTGAAACACCAATCCAAAAGAACCTATGCACCCTAATGTTCATAGCAGCACAATTTACAATAGCCAAGTGTTGGAAGCAACCTAAGTGCCCATCAGTAAATGAGTGGATCGAAAAAACTATGGTACATTTACACAATGGAATCCTATGCAGCAGAAAGAAAGAAGGAGCTCCTACCCTTTGCGACAGTGTTGATGGATCTGGAGAGCATTATGCTAAGTGAAATAGGCCAGGCAATGAAAGACAAGTACCATATGATCTCACCTATAAGTGGAAACTAATCAACAAAACAAACAAGCAAGAAAAATATAACCAGAGACATTGAAATAGAGAACAATCTGACAGTAACCAGAGGGGAGGGGGGAGGAATCATGGGGCCGGGAAACAGGAAGGGTTGTCAAGGAACATGTATAAAGGACACATGGACAAAGCCAAAGGGGGATGGATTGAGGGTGGGAGGTGGGGATGGGTGGGGCAGGGGTAGTCGTGGGGGTAAAATGGAGACAACTGTACTTGACCAACAATATAAAAAAGATAATATCAAAAAATGTTAATTTCATCCAAAAGACCCATTCACAGAAACATCTAGAATAATTTGGTCACCTGTGTCCCAGTCAAGTTGCCATCACATAAAATCAACCTTTACAAACCTCTTGCTGGTCTCCAATCATATATGCCAATTTCAATGTCTTTTATTGTCTGTAACTGGGGGAGCCAGGAACAAGAAACGCAGGACCCCAGTCTTGTCTAAGTCTACTAGGACTGCTTCTGGGCGCTGGGCAGGGATCTTGGAGACAGAAACCGCACTGTTTATAAAGAAAAACAGCTCTTTGGGAACTGAATCACAAAAACCTACCTCCGCCCAAGCCTGTGACAGGTGGGTGTGGACTGCTAACAAAGCAACGACTTCCCATGTAAGACACATGAATCACAGAGATCTGTGCTTCCTAACCTTGAGTGCATGCTGGAAAGCCCTGGGGGGAGGCTTTAAAAACACGGATGTCTGAATCCCACCCAGAAATTCTGAATTAATTAGTCTGGAAATAGCCTGGGCATTGGGATTTAAAATAAAATATATACAGTAGTATTCACTTTTTTGGATGTAAAGATCTATGAGTTTTTTTTAAATCTTCACCCAAGGACATGCTTATTGACTTTCACCTGAGAAAGGGTAAGGGAGAGAGAAAGAGGGAGAGAAACAACACTCAGCTGCCTCCTGTAGGTGCTTCAACTGGGGACCGAACCTGCAACCTAGGCATGTGCCCTGACAAGGAATTGAACCTGTGGCCATTTGGTGTATGGTATGACACTCCAACTAACTGAACCACACCAGTCAGGGACAACTCTATGAGTTTTAATACAGACTCATGTAACACTCACCACAATCAGGATACAGAACAATTCTAACAGTCCCCAAACTTCTGTGGTTTGCCCTTTGAGTTTCCCTCATTTTCTTTCTTTCTTTTATCCTCAATCGAGAACATTCTTATTCATTTTAGATAGAGGGGAAAGAAGGGAGAGAGGGAGAGAAACTTTGATGTGAGGGAGAAACATTGATTAATTGCCACTCATACTCACTCTGACTGAGGACAGAACCCACAACCTAGGCATGTGTCCTGACCAAGAATTGAACCCACAACCTTTTGGTGTATGGGACCAACTGAGCCACACGGGCCAGGGCAACATCCCTCCATTTTCATCCTCAGCCCTAGACTCTGGTAACCACTGATCTGTTCTCTGCCCCTCTAGTCAACCCCCACCCCCTGCCCTTTTAAAAATGTCATATAAATGGAGTCATATAGTCATATGTATATCATCTTTGGGGCATTGGGAATTTTAGAAGCTTTCCAGGTGATTCTAGAGTGCTGACAAGGTTGAGAACCACCGACACAGTCTCTGTAGCCTGTCTCTTCATTATGTGCTAGGTCTGTTTCCCTCTTAACTGAATGAGCAGGAACATTGGAGACCCAACAACATTCCAACAGGAGATTCAGAAAGGTGACCCAATGTGGAAAGAAGGTCAATCCTTCTTAAAGGAAAACAGTGATGTCAATTACCAAAAACCTATTCCAAAAAAAAAAAATATCCTAAAATGGGATTGTTCTAAAAGCTTAAAAATAGGGAACAGGACTTTCTTGGCAAAGAGCAGCATCGGATGGCATGTGAGAGCTCGCTTCCTCTAATGGCCAGACATGTGGGTTTGCAAGGAGGGGCAGAAATAGGACACCATCTACTCAGTCCAAATGAGTAAATTAAAACTGCTGCCAGATGTCCCTTGGCAGAAAGAGAATTTCAAGCAAATGACGAAGCCTGTCTCTTTCTGTGGCACATCTTTGTAAGATCGTTACTGAGCTTGGACAATTACAGCAGCGAGATTCCAACTCAGGCACCATCTACCATGGAGCCAAGTCACCACTAGGAAATCTCAGGTAGCTTTTGGGATAAAATTGTGCATCTTTACTGCATTCCTCTGTGTCCACACCTTATGGAGGAGTCACCTTGGTGATGAAGATGACAGCGCCCATTGTCCTCCTGTACAAGCTGGCTGTGAAGGAAGGACTGCTGGCCTCCCTCAGACCACATCCTCTCCCCTCCATTCCATCAGTGGACTTTCCCCTTTGGGTGTCAAACCCTATCCTCAGATAGCCAGGAAGAGCACTGGAATTCAGATACAAGTGGGGTGTAATTTTGAAGAAGCCCCTGGAGGCCATTAGTGTCCACAGAGTCATATGCAAATGCATTTAGGGCCAGATTCAGCATCAAATATTCCCTAATGGAAGAAGAAGCTGCACTAGGTAATGTGAGGAGGCTAGGGACAAGAAAATTAAGCTTCATAATTTAATTTCACTGCCTCTTTCAGTTTTGTGAAAGCATCAGGGGAGTCAGTGATATTAAAGTTTTAGGTTCACCTAAAAATAGACAGACTGCAGACCTGAGACTCTGGAAGGTGTTCTTCCAGCAACAGGAACACTAGTGTTCCAATAATAAGAGTAAGCTGTGTGCGCTGTTGCATTGAAAATGTGGGATACTGACTGGTTTTTACCATGAGGTTGCAGGGTGGAGCCTTACTCTCTCTGTAAAGGTACCGACTTCCTATCCCAAGACTCTACATTGGAGGTCAAAGGGCTGTTAGTATATTATTGCTGCTCCATTAGAAAATAAAATTTCTTTTTTTCTGCATGTGAGTCTCTCATTGAGCATAAATGCAGGCTGGATGATTTTTAATTCATTACTTTTCAATCATAATGGGCAAGTGCTGGGCAATGAATCAATAATTAAAATTGGTGCATCCATTGGATTGCTTTAACCAGAGCCAACCACATGCCATGGGGCCAGAAATCTCCCCAGCTGCTTAGCTATCCATGTTGTGAGTGGTGGTTTGGGCAGATGCACATTCAGATCAGCAACCTGGATCACTGATGCTTTCCTGTTCTCTGAAATGTGTACACTTGTGTATCAAGAAGCAAGTGATGATGCAGCCCTGTACATCCATGGCTGATAATGGTAAAGGGCTGGAAAAAAAGCCAGAGCAGAAGAAAATGTATCTCATGTTCTAAAACAGATCTGGAGTTTCTTAGGACAGACACTTTTGTGCAGAACTCTCCCATTGAATTGCAAGATATTAGCACACCCACTCATGGGATGCCAGTAGAAGCCCCCACCCAGTCGTTTTGACAGCTCAAACTGAACAAACCAAACAATCATACAACCAACCAACCAAGCAACCAACTAGGCAAATCCTGCTTCCGCACATTTCCATAATGCCTGGGTTAAGAAGTACTGGAGAGTGAAGAAGATTTCTGGGAAGGAGGGCTTATAGGGAATGGCCAGTATTCAAAGGCTTTTGTAACATATCATCGTTTTAAAAGGTTAAATATCTTTATTTATTATGAAAATATGCCCCTTACAACAACTTAAGCACTACAGGAGTGCATTGCATTTCTATGGAGAGAGAGAGAAAGAGCTCTATTATGAAGAACTGTCTCTTGGATTTTGGAGGCAGAGAAATGCCATGATTGGCCACCTTCAAGCTGGAGACTCAGGAGAGCCAGTGACGAGCTTCAGCCTGAGTCTGGAAGCCTAAGAACCTGTCTGAGCCCAGGAGACCGATGTGCCACTTCACACAGTGGCAGAGGGAGCCAGTTTGCCCTTCCTCCACATCTTGGCCTAGTCAGGCCCTCGGTGGATTGGACAAGGCCCTCACTGGCAAGGTCATCTGCCCGCAACGCCTCCAGGTGTGGGAGGTTGGCAAGAGGATGATGAAACAGTGCAGGGGGCCCAGAGAGGCTTCAGCCCGCTTCCAGAGATGAAATGATGTGATGCCTGAAATTTGCTTCAAAATAATCCAGTAAGGGGGAAGATGGATGGGGAAGGTGCGAACCAATCATTTTGACAAGTTTCCTGAAAGGAACAGCAAGGAGGAGCTGAACCCTTTTTCCATCTGGTCTCACGACAAAGGCAGGTACGACACCAGCAGCTCCATACAATACAATGTGCTTGCTAAGGAACCCTGTAAGGGTTCCTTGGATGAGTAGCATTGGATGACTCTTTGCTGGACCCCAGGGATGAAGTGATGGCCTTACTAGTTTCATGGAGGAAGAGGAGGAGGAGTTATTGCAGGCAGAAGAGGACGAGGAAAGTTTATCGGATGGCTGTGGACCAATAGCTAAGACTCCTGGCCTCTCCAAATTACCTCAACTAAGTACATCTGTTGGTCAAGAACCAACTCCTATGAAACCATTAAATGTACCCTTTGCACTAGAAAAGAATCTTGTCAAATTAACAGTTGTCCCACATTTAGTCCAACAGTTTGTGATGCTGTGCTTGATAAAGACAAGACCAATACATCCAAAGATGTTGAAAAACTCTCCTCTCTTGGAGAGGAGATGAGAGAAGATGGTCTTAGTCCAAATAAGTGCAAACTTTGCTCTGATTATGAAGGGATCATTCCCAGTGATTCTGACTGGGATGGGCCCTTGCTCCCTTGTCCTTCAAATAGTTACTTTCAACAAACCATCCCTGATAGAAGTATGCCTGGTAGTAAGAAATCTGCACCTGTCTGCTCTCAGGTCTTAGGTCATTCAGACATCCCTCAGGCAGGGTCATCCTGGGGAAACGGATCACATGAATCAAGTCATAAAATGAGGTTTCTAGTAGTTTCCAGTCCATCAAACAAAGATGTTCTTGATAAGGATTCTGGGAACCTGAAAGTCCCTGAGAGAACAGAACTAGTCATTCCTGTTCTGCAAGCTAAAATAAGGACTAGTCTACTAATCCTTACTAATTCAAATGCTAATTTCTTTATAGTAGTTCCTGTAATCCCCTCTTCCTACTATAAAGGACACATGGACAAAATCAAGGGGGTGGGTGGAGGTGGGGGAGGGAGGTGGCTTCAGCTGGGGTGGGGTGGAGGGATGGGGAGAAAAGGCATAGAACTGTAATTGAATAACAATAAAAATTAAAAAAACAAAAAAACAAAAAAAACAAATGCTAATTTCTTCCAGGAAATGGTAGTTAGCTAAATATCTGGGCACCCCCAGTCCAGTTAAATTGACTCATAAAATTAACCGTCATGCAAACCGGGAAAGTCTCAGCTCCATCCCATCTGGGGAGAGGGCCGCAAACAAAATGGCTCAAGGCAATTGCTGGGCTAGATGGCCCAGCACTGCCCCACACTTGCTCTTGTTTTTGGTTGTGAGCTTAACACCCCCATTCCCAACCCCGGCTTCATGGGCTCAGTGTCTGAGGTGTTTCTCTTGAGCTAAGATGACCTGTTCCAGTTTCCCCCTCTGACTTAAATGGGCTAGAGTCCTTGGCCAGAGGTCTGTTTGGCATGTTCACCTGATTTTTGTTCCCTTGGAGCCTTCAAGGAGAGACCCACCTGAGCATGCAGCTGAGTGTGGGCTCAGGAGCACTGGCTTAGGTGTAAGACATGGCTGAGTCTAAGACCCAGCCGTCTCCTTAGCAGGCGTGGGAACTCGTGCAAGTTATTTCATGTCTTTAAGCTTCAGTTGACTCGGCTTTGAAATGAGAATACTAATATGATTTCTTAGCATTGTTGTAAGGATCAAATTATTAAATAATATAAATAACTACATTAAATGCATAGTGCAGTGTCTCACATACCTTCCCAGTCTCACCATCTTGAGCCTACAAAATTATATAAACTTAAAAAAAAAAAAGGTTTTATTTATTCGTTTTTAGACGGGGGTGGAGAAAGAGAGGGAGAGAAGCATCAATGTGTGGTTGCCTCTCACAAGCCCCCTACTGGGGACCTGGCCTGCAACCCAGGCATGTGCCCTGAATGAGAATTGAACTGACAACCCTTTGGTTCACAGGCTGGCACTCAGTTTGCTGAGCCACACCAGCTGGGGCATATATAAACTGTTCAAATGCTGACTTACTTTCTAGAAACTTTATCCCCTGAAAGTGTCAACCCCTTTCTCTCTGAACTGTTTCTGAGGCACTGATGTGGGCGCCTCTAGAACCAGCAGTGACTAGGTTTCCCTGCTACTCACTTCCATGCCGCTGCCTCCCAGGCCCCGCTTTGCTGGGAGCTGGTCTCTTTGTGGTCACCAGAACGCCCTGCATGCTGGCTTTTGAAAAGAAGAATGTACTTCCTCTTTCCCTTCAGCACATGTTGCCAAACTATGCATTCATGTGTGGTAGTGAAAGGTTCCAGGCTAATGGAAGCGCTGAGAATAACCCACAACAGTAAACACAGGGGACTGATCTTGGAAGGAACAGGCCCAAGCCCACCCTGCTTGATCCCAGCAGGCCTGATCATAGCAAACGTATATCTAAGTCGAAGCTGAGTCACCTCCCTTGGCCGAGCCCTATAAAGGCCCTAGATTAACTGCTCTCCAGGACAACTGACCTCTGGAGCCCCAATCCCTCAGGAGGATCCCTTGACTCTCACTTCCCCCTCATGGCCCAGATAAGGCAATCACAATAAATATTTCTTAAACTGGGGGATATTTTCTTCTAAATAATTACTTGTGCACCATAACAGCAGTCCAGTTCAGTGTGCTTTACACCAATTTTCATTCAGGCCTTTTCACAATCTTTCCTCCAGAAAAGACCAAGTCCAGATTCTTCCCATTGCCTTTAGGGCCTCAAATTCCAGGACAAAATGCCACACATCCATTCCCTAAGGGCAAATGATAACTTTCAAAGATTGGAAAGTCAAGATAAACTTAAGGCAAACCTTTTTGGATTTCACAGGTTCAAGCCTGGTTGTGCTCCAGAATTACCAAGTGACTTAGCTGAGTACTAAGCATGTGGACCTGAAGCACCTGCTATGAGTAAACATCTTCCAGAGGTGAGAGCAGCCAGAGAACTATGTCACAAAATTGACTTGTCCGGAAAAAGAGGAGCTCTGTCTTGAAGATAATTTTGTTCTTTTACTGCAAAATGCAGAAATTACTTACAACATTCCAAAGGCCAGCTTCAGGGCTTTAATAATTTAGAGGGCCATTGTGGGGCCCTGTGTTGGCCTGTGTTGGCCAAGTTCTGGCTGCACAGGGGTCAGGGAGACTCAGACACCAAGTGATGTGAACTATTCTTTACTACCTGACCTTCATAATAATCCTGAGAGGTGGAGGTCAGGAGTTCGCCATATTTTGCAGGTGACAAGCCTGAGGTTCAGGGACATTAAGTGAAGGCTGCACAGCCATCTTTGCAGTTGAGCTCCCACCAGATTCCAGATGTTCTGAGGCCCGATTTCAAATTCTCCTCCTAATGCTCTGATCCAAGTCATCCTCCTATTCTTCCCACATTAATACATTGTCCTCCAACATACTCTTTGGGGGTTCAGTACATGTCACCTCCTTTGGCCTGTCTGAGTTCTGGGCCAAGTGAGAGATGGGGCCAGGAATAAGGTTTGGCTCTGAGGACCAAATGGGTTTGCTCCTAGGTCAAGTCCTGAATGAGCCAGGTTTTCCCTCACAGACACAGATAACAGTGACAATAGCAGGTGTCTTTGTAGGGATCTACCTTTGTGAAACTTAGGGCATGGAGGAGCCAAGAAGAACTCCAAGCGAAGGCTAGAGAAAGGGGTGGAGCCTCAGATGCTCCGCTTCTGGATCCAAATGAACTGAGTGCTTGCTCCTGCAGCTGGGGTGGGGTGGAAGTGGAGGCAGGGGTGGGGGAGGGGTTGAGGGAGGTTAGAGTATTACTTTAATGAGTATCTCCACATAAACTCAGGCAAGAAAGTCCACCCCCCCACCCCATGAGATAGACTTTAATGTCAGTGTTTTCTTTGTCCTACCCACTCATCCCATTAATGACAAATCTTTCTGAAGCATCACTGTTTTGAGTGTAAGGTTCTCTGAGACTCCCTCCCTAGCCCTCTGACCTACGTACCCATGATTTTCAAGGGAAGCTCTCTCCTCGAGTCAGGCCAGGAGTTCCACTGTTCCCACATGGGCTCTGCTCCTTCTCACTTTCACGTATTTGCTTATTTCCTTTATCCTACACTAAGTGCCTTCTTCCCACCTTCTCTTCTGTCTGGCACTGTCTTCCTCTCTCTCTAACCCTGAATAATGCCCAAGCTCTGCTGTGGGATGTCCCTGGCTACCTTGCTCACACTGATCTTTCCCTTTTCTTGTAGTTCTTTCAGTCCTGCTACCTCTTTCTCTGGGGTAAGGTCACAATCAATCCATTTTGTTTTATTATGGACGCTAAAGCAATTTAACTACTTTAGAGCAAGATCCACATCATACTTTTGGTATCCTCTTAAGTGACCAATTTTCATATTTTTCTACCCAGTAATTGAATAATTTTTTTCTTATTATAAGGTAAACCAAATTTCATGTGGGTCTTGGTGGAGGACAAGCTGCCTCCGATGGAAGCCAAAGGGAGCCCCCCTCCCATGCCAGGCAGGTAGATGCAGATGTACGACTGGATTTTAGCTGGCCTGGAGCTTTGAATTCCAGAGCACCATAAAGATGCCAGTAAAAAAGAAGCTGATAAATTGTGCCAGGTGACAGTGGTCACATCAGCAGTCCAGCACATGGGGAGTCACCCACTGAAAACCACTCTTTGGAGTGACAGAGGGGTCAGAGCCAGGACTGGAATCCTCACCTGATGAATTCTGGGCTGTGACCTCATTCATGTTCCTGCTGGGACTCCTTCGACGGAGGTTGCTCACTTTCCTACCTGGTTCTCCAGCCTCCTGCCAGTTCTCTGAGCTTGGTGATGGCCTTTTCATAAATTTCATATTTGTCAGAATTGACTTCTGTTGCTTGTAGTCAAGAATTCTGTCTGCCATAGTCGATATGGTCCAGCCCATGATGAGCTCAGTTAGCAGGTCCTGACTGCACTGGGCCCGGCCCTACATCAAATGCCCCAGCCTTCTGTTGAAAGGTTGAGGTTAGGCTGTAGGGGCACCAACATCAGGCTAAAGAGTCAGTGAACTAAGGTGGTTTGAAGCTCAGAATAGCAATCACTGGGCAAGTGGAAGGCTCAACCAACTAATTCACTCAAGTTTTCAATTCGTGTGAAGTAGGTTTCTTCTGGAGTTTATGGCATGTCTGGGAATGTGACTGTACTGTGGGCTTTCTTACCAGAGCCCCTCCACAAGAGAACTGAGATGGGAGGGTGCTGTTTAGCATCAGAAATTTAGATTGCATATGTGAATATGAGGATCAGACTTGCAGATCTGGAGGGCTTGCATGTGGGGGTTGCCCACAGTCAGGTCTGGAACTTGATTTTATCCTCCTCTCAAGTTAAGAAATTGGTCTGTTTCTCTTTCACGGAATCTGGCAGAAGACTCGAGTCTTCTGAGTCACACGGAGGATTCCATTCGTCCTGGCACACACTTAGACCAAAAAGTTATCTGTTGTTTATCTGAAACCAAAATTTAATTGGGCATCCTGTGCTTTTATTTGCTAACTCAGACAAATCCAGGCACAGAGGAGTATTTGTTAGTTGGCGGTCAAAGCCATCTATCCTTGGCATCCCTGGCAAGGTGTGCAGGGACCTGAGAAACACATGGGGACAGCGGCACAGGCTTGGCAGGGGACTGAGGGACTGCAGGCATCTGTGGGCCTCGGCAGCAGAGGAGCATTTCAGCTTTTGCAGTGGGTACATGAGCTCCTGGTGACCGAGCCAGCAGCGTGGTCCCTCAGCAGCACTGACCATGACTCCAGCTGCTCAGCACCTGTTGTGGGCGTGGGGTTTCCAGGCCAGCTCTCTGACATTTGGGTGACAATTTTTTTCTTTTGTTCTCCTAACCTCTCTTTCACACCCTTATTCCTTTGTCCTTTCAGCCAGTATAACACATTTCAAACTATTTTCCCACCTTATATTGTTCTTTGGGTTATTTAGAGGGATGCTAATTTCCTGGCTGGACCTGGACAGATACAGCTATGGGGCATCTTCTGCATGAACAGGCTCATGAGGACGCCCAGTGCTCAGCATGGAAGGAATGAATAAAAAATGCTTACTTAACATGAATTCAGTTACTGCTGGAGATTCATAGCACAGACATAGGACTGTATTATTCTAAAATGAATGGGGATCAAAGGTACTGGCGGTTGTTACAGGAGAATGTTTTCAAGCCAAGAATAAGAAAGGTGGTGTTAGGTAGGACATTATGAAGAGCTCACAAGTGGAGTCAGGGGAAGGTGGATTATTGGATGGAAAGAGCTTATTTTATTTTCACTCATAGAACTAATCATAGTATCAAAGTGTTATTCTCTTCCAGAAATCTCCCCAAATGATGAAATGAAATACAACACTGCATTTGTTTTAGCAGTGTGAGCATAAAAGTAAAATGGGATATTTAGAAGTCACAGACTCAACAATATTTATTACGTGTGATGTGCAAACTGCAGAGTCTTAAGCATGTTTTACTAGAGTTAAAGTGACCCTTCAGATACAGCACATCAACATCAGTATAATGATTCTCAAAGGGGTCTTAAAACATTCCTCTTGGAACCCATTAGCTGACTCTGTCAGTCTCTCTCAAGCAGAAATCCTCAGAGGTAATTGCATGTGGGCAATGGGTTGGGAACACAAGAGGACAATTGTCATTTGGTTTGCTAATCAATATTGCTTTATTACGTTGCTTCTGTTTCAGGTGCCTCTAGACAAAGAGGACCCGCCTGCCTTGACAGAGGGGGGATTCTGTAAAAATGTTTCACTCAAACCATAGCTAGGGACAGCCTGCAGGTAGATGTAGTGTTTCAAGTTGCCGAGTCTCTGATGTTAGGGACCTGTGGTGCATTATTCATTAACAAAGTTGGGGCCCACTGCTAGCCCTACATATTTCTCTGTGATGATGAACTTTGTGTGTCAACTTGACTGGGTCATGGGGTGCCCAGATGTTTGGTCAAACATGATCTGGGTATGTCTGTGAGGATGTTTCTGGATGAGATTAATATTTGAGTAGGTAGACTGAGTAAAGGAGATTGACCCTGCCAGGGTGGGTGGGCCTGATCCAATCAGTTGAAGGCCTGAATAGAACAAAAGGCTGAGTCAGAGGGGACTCCTCCTGACTAGGTGCTCAGGCTCAGACTTTGGTCTTTTCTGGCCTTTGGACTCAGACTGATATATCAGCTTTCTTGGGTCCCCAGCTTGCTCACTGAAGATCTTGGGACTTCTTAGCCTCTATAATCACATGACCTAATTCCCTATAATAATTTCTGTCATATCTATCCCTTTATCTCCTGATTCAGTTTCCTTAAAGAACTCTATTACATTCTCCAAACCAAAGTACAAAAAGGTTCTTGTGGTGGAGAGATACAAGGAATTTAAGTAAAGAACTGTCCTACCGTAAACAATTTGAAATATGAGGAGACAAAACGGAAACAAAAAACAGTTAAATAACAATATAATTTAAGTAAATGCTCAAATAGTAACACAAAAGGTGTCAAAAAGCAGTACAAGAGTCCCTCAGATAGAAAGTGCTAACAATCAATAATTATGCTTCATGCAGTTATCATCACCCAAGCCTTTTTGGAGAAGTTGGAATTCAAGAGGTATTGGAAAGGATGATAAAGACAACAGAGGGCTTTCTAAGTGTGGATGCAGAAAGGACACTGTAGCTTGGCAGTGAGGAGAAAATTCTGGTAGAAGTGCTTACTCAAAAAAGAGAAGAGATAAGGAAAAGAGGAAGATGAGGTTGAAATGCAGGCTGAGGAAGGATTGTGGAGGGGACCAAAAAGCAGGCTAAAGAGTCTCAACAAATTTTATAGCCTATGTGTTGTTACCAAAGATTTGCCTTCCAAGTGATACTGCAGAAATATTAGTTTGGTGGCTATAGAAGGTTGAATAGTAGCTCCACAAAGGATTTGTCCACCAGATGATATTAGTTTAGGATCTTGAGATGAGATCATCTTGGATTAGGTTGAATCCTAAATCCAATGACAAGTGTCCTCCTAAGAGACAGGAAAGGAGAAGACACACAGACATACAGAGGCCATGTGATGATGGAGGTGGAGGTTGGAGTGATGCAGCTGGAAACCAGGCAGCACCGAGAAGTTCCAGCAAGGACAAGAATCTAAGAGAGAGCTGTGAAGGAAAATCTCCCTCAGAACCTCCAGAAGGGACTAACCCTGCCTACCTCTTGATTTCGGACTTCTGGCCTTCATGACTGTGAGAGAATAAAGTCCCATTGTTCTCATTCGCCCACTTGGTGGTCGTTGGTTACAGCAGCCCTAGGAAACAAATGCAATGGGATGTGTAGGCAGATTACATACAACAAGTCTAGAGATGGAGCAGCAAGCTAGTAGTGGGATATTTTGAAAATCCAAGTTATTTCTATAAGCTCTACTTTATCAAGAACCATACATTGCCCCTGTGTTGATTTCTCATGAACTTTGTCTACAAGACCTAAATACTACTGATTAAAACAAAAGAATATTCAGAATTTAAGGTTATCATAAAATCCAAATCCCAACAGAAAACTTAAAAAAATACAACTCAAGGTTTGCAGTTGTTGTTGGGATGATTAATTTTATGTGTCAACTTGAGTGGGACATGGGTGCCCAGATGTCTGCTCAAAGATTGTTTCTGGGGGTGTCTATGAAGGTATTTCTGTAAGAGATTAGCATTTACATTGGTGAACTGAGTAAAGCACATGGTCCTTAGTGATGCAGGTGGGCCTCATCTGATCTGGTGAGTGCCTGAATAGAAGGAAAAGATGGAGGCAGGTTGAATGCACTCTCTCTGCCTGACTGCTTGGGCTGAGATATTGATCCCCTGTGCTTTGCTCTCCTGATTCTGGGCTGCAATCTACAAACTACAATCTCTGGCTCTCAGGTCTCAGAACTACACCCCAGCCTTCCTGGGTCTCTCGCTTGCAGACGGCACATTGTAGGACTTCTCAGACTCCAGACTTGTGTGAGTAAATACCTTATAACAAATCCTTTTATAATAAATAGAGTAAATCTTTTATATATGTATGTTATGTTGGTCTTTTTGTGTGGAAAACCCTGACTAATACAGTTGTGTTTAACTAAATGTAGTGACGTAATTTCTTTGGATGGATAAATCCTTAAGGGCCAGTTTCTACAAATTGGCCTTTTTCGTCCTCTCCTCCCTTTCAGTCATTCTGGAAGCATCTACTGAGCCCGCCCTGTAGGAGTTAGAATGAGGGCTTTTTGCCCTGGGATGAGGGGACCCAACCCCATAAATGAAGATGACCCAGGACAATGGTATTGATGACATTCACAGTAACTACCTTTCTGAGGACCAGGGACTGTTCTAAACATTCACAGACACAATTTCATTTTATTCCCCCAATGACCTTGTGAAGGGTATTATTTAATCTCCTCATTACAGGAGAAGACTCCCAGGCTTTGAGAGATTTAGGGACCAGATAGGGTCACATGGCTGGTGTATGACTGCTGGAATTATAATATGAATTTGTTAAATGCCCAAGGCTTATCTAACTGCTAAGCAATCCCTCCATGAGTGATCATCTAATCATGGAATTGCAGAGATCAATGTTAGAAATACTGTTGGAGATTGTCCAGTCTGTGGGTGAGGTCTGTTCATACACCAAGACCTCAGAGTGGTTTCATCTGATCTGGGCCCAGGATCCAGGGATCACCGGGAAACACGTATCCTGTATACTTTAGTTTGCAAAGGTGAAGATGGCATGGCATGGGAGGAATTTGATGGCATTCATTTTTCTTTTCAGTGCAAAGAGCTTTCTAGGAAAAATAGCAGTCATTCAAAGGTCAAGGCTGATGCCTTGTGGTACGAGCAGGACAGATTGATTTATGGGGCCTGGAACTGAAAATGTGGCTTAAGAATGACAATGAGGACTAAAATAACGTGGCTGGCTGACTGGAGTTCAGTGCCTGTTTGTGTAAGCCTGGGAAGGGAGGCCTTAAGAGAATGTTCATGCCATCCAGGGAGGCTGAGATTGTCATTTCCAAGAGGAATAGAAACATTTAAAGCCAGATGGAAAAAAGTTAGGAACACTTTAGTTATTATTAAACCTAGAACCCCACTTAATTTATTTATCCAGTCTACAGACATTTCTGAGCATTGCTACCTGCCAGGTGCTGTGCTAGATACAGAGGTGCCCCAGGGACTCTGACACATGCATTCCTGGGTCTGCATGGGGCTCACTGCCTGTGAATTACAAATCAGTTATGTCATCATGATTTAAAAGTGCTACAAAGAAGCATGGGATGCATACAAAAAGGATCTGATCTCGTCTGGTGGGGTCGGGGGAGCTAGTGACCCTGAAGCTGAGAGCTGGTGGTTGAGGAGAAAGAGGCTGCATGGATGAGGAAGAGCTTCATAATAAGGGCCGGAGGGAGTGGGCAAGGTCAATCGGTGAGGCAGAGGGACTGGAGAACGGAGCGGAAAGTTGTAACCCTGGCTCGGCTAAGCCCTTGGTCAGGATTTTGGATCTTATTCTAGGGGCTATAAGAAGTCATCGCAGGGTTTTCAGCAGGGTGGAACATGACTGAATTGGCAGGAGACCACAGAAGGATTTGGGCCAAATACTCATTAGTAGCAATTAGTTGTCACTTGCTTGGCCTTGTCCTTTTTGTCTAAGTGGCTTAAAAGTCCAGCAGGAATAGCTGTGGACAAAACAGGGTGCTGGGTTTCTGGAACCTTACCACTCCCTCATCAGAATTGAAGCCTTCCTCTACACTGCTGGGTGCGGGAGCGGCAATGTGCTCAGTGCTGTTCTTCCAGGTCCTGTCAGTGTGGGGTCAGATGCTCTTGTCTTTGACAAACTCCCATCTCGTGAGAGAAGGCACCTGGGATTACGAACGTTCTCAAAAGGAGGAGGAACATTACTGGAGATGAGCCATCAGTTGTAGAGCCAGGCAGAGTCAACCTGCACAACCACTTCTTGCGGAGCATTTCCTCTAAGAAGTAGGTGAGACCTGGCCCTGGGGAAACAGGGATGCGCTTTGAAAGCCAGAGCAGATTCAGCTCAGCTAGATCTCCTGGTACAGGTTTCAAAGGCTGGCCACAGCTCCGTATTCATCTCCCTTATCACTTTATTCCTTTTTATCTTGCCCCTTAACCAGGCTGACAGTTCCTCTGACTGGCACTCCAGGAAGAAGACATTTAGCTGGGTATTATTGTATAGTATGGAAACTTTAAAAATATATATATTTTCATTTCCAATAAGGTAGTGATGTCTATTTCAACTCAACACAACATGGCTTTGTAGAAAGGCTCAGGCTTGTCAGCCCCTGGGACAGAAGGGAACAGAAGCAGCACAGAGACTAGACAATGTTGGGGTTGATCATCTACGTGGAAACTGAACTGACTGGCAGCTGACACTCGTCCAAAGCTTCTTGTGCATTAGGCTACCTATGAGTCTGAGCCCTTCTTGTGGATAAGCTCAATTAATTCCCACAATAACCCTGCTAAATTGGTGTTATTATTATCACCCCCACTTTATAGATGAGGAGACTAAGGCACAGAGTGGACCTTTCATGGCTGGTAAGAGGCAGAGGTGGGATTTGAACTCAGGCAGTCTAACACCAAAAGCCAGAAGGGCAACCCCCCTACTACATGTCTCTCTGGAATGAGGGACAAGGACTGAGCTATGGCCGTCTATTTTGTAGAGTGCTTTTTATAAATGGTAGGCACTTTATGTCTTAGTTCATTTGGGCTGCTGTAACCAGACCACAGACTGGGTGACTTATAAACAGCAGAAATTTATTTCTTATGGTTCTGAAGGCTTCAAGTCCAAAATCAAGGTGCCAGCATGGTTGGGGTCTGGGGAGGGTTCTCTTCCCAGCTATAGCCCATTGACTTATTGCTGTGCCCTCATATGCTGGAATGGGAGAGGGAGCTCTCTGGGGTCTGTTTCTTAAGGGCACTAACCCCATTCATGGGGTCCCCATCCTCATGACCTAATCACCTCCTGAAGGCCCACCTCCTAATACCACCAGCTTGGGCATTGTTAAGCTTTCAACCCAAGAACTGGGGGGATACAATAGTTGGAGTGGGACTGTGTCATTGAAGAGAGCATGCACTGAAGTTGACTTAGAGCTGCCAGGGACCCAGGGATCAAAAGAAGAATGGAGAGAATTTCTGAATTATTGAAAATAAAATTTGACTGGAATGACACTGAAGGGAGTAAGGGGTGCTGAGAAATGGCTTAGGAAGGAGAAGGGCCATGATTCCTGTCACTAAACCTGTACTCACAGCTATTTCTAGTGCTCCTTTATGAGACAGGAGTTAGTTTCTCTGCCTTCCCCCAACCAAAGAAAAAAAAAACAAAAAAACAAACAAACCCCCAAACCCTAAAAACCCTGAGTACAAATTAACCCTTTATTGGACAATAGCTTCCAAGCAAGTTTCAGTTCCCACACTTTTAAATTTGCAGAGAGCCTGGAAAAAGAGAAGCCACGAATTCCTTCCCTTTTTCCTCTCTTTGTTTTCTGTCTATTTATTTCTCCCAGAAACACCAAGTGCCAGTTATGATCCACCACGAGTACTAGAAACACGCAGTCTCGAACCCCACGAATGTGTGGGGTCGACAACCAAATAACGGAAGGAGTGTTTATTTTGGAAGCTGCTGCAAGGAGTCACATCTGGTTCTCAAATTGCTTCTGTTTTTCTAATTCCATGACTAGAAGGAAACTCAGAGATTTGGAAAAGTGTGAGTCACGGGTGGCCAGGTTTGGTCAACCCAGCATTGGAAGTTCTGCGGGGCAGCCTGGCCCAGGGCCCTGGGAGAGCAGGAGAAGATGGGAACTGGCCAGTTCTGGCTCCTGACTCCTGACTCACATTAGAGGCATATAGGAAGATTAATTTTGTAGGGCCATGGTTTCTCCGTGGGAGTAGGTCATGGAATCAAAAGTAAAGTAAGCTTAAAATGCACAATTTTTATATAGTGGTGAGACAATTTAAATACCTGGAGCACAATGAAACAGCTTGTTAATTGACTTTGGGTGATGAGACAATGGAATATAATTGGATATGGAAAATAAATGAAGTGGCTTCTTGACTCGGTATTTATTGTGACATTGGGATCAATCAAATTGAAAGATTTGTGGGTGGAACAGAAGAGACGCACCTGTCAGGGTTCTGAGGCACTGTGTGATTACCCCCTGTATCCCACCTGCATTTAAAAAGCGGTGGCAAGAACTGCAGTCCGCCCCTGCAATGTGTTGGAATAATGAGATAACTATTTGCAAAAACATACATTCAGAACCTGACCTTACATCAAAACCCAAAATAAATTACAAATGGCAAGCGTTAAATATAATTCATAAATACTTAAAAGAATGAGAAGAAAATGAAGTTAAAAATCATGTGATGGCAAAGGCTTCTCTGAATATAACTAAAATCAAAAATTGTAGAGCAAAATATAAACAGATTTCACTGCCTAAACTTTTTAAAAGAGTGAAGCAAATAGAAGCCCAGTACACAAAAACAGTACATAAACAAGGTTTAAAGACAAGCAAAACACAGAAAATATTGGCAGCATGTGTAACAAAGAGATGAATTTCTTAGTATGCAAAGAGTTCTGAGAATTTAATAAGAAAAGGCAAACAGTACCATGGAAAAGGAGACAAAAAATAACAATCATACAGATGGTCATTAAATTTATTAAGTAATGTTTACCTTCCCAGGAATCGAATACTCTTACATAGTGAGATGCCAACTTGGTCTGCCAGACTGGAAAAGAAGAAGATGGACAGATAATGCCAGGACACATGGTGTGAGAACTGGGGGACAGCTGTGCTTGGGGACACTGCTGGCAGCCAGGCAAAACTGACACGCTTTCCTGGAGAGCAACTGGGTCACTTGCATCAAAAATTAAAAATAAGCATATGTTTTCAACCAGAAATTATATTTCCTTTTAATTTGTTAGCTTAAGTGAGAGTACATATGTACAAAGATTTACCACAGATTGATTATAAAGTCTTTTATAACAGGCCAAATTGGAAATAATCTAAATATCCCACACTGGGCCTTGGTTAAGGAACTCATGCTATGAACATATAATGTAAAACTCTGTGGCTGTTAAGAATTAGTTCTGTGTCCTATTTACTGACTTCATAATTTATCGGTAGGGTTAAGAGGGCAGGCTCTGGAGTCAGACTGCCAGGGATTGAACCTAAGCTCTATTTCTTGCTTTGTGACCTTCAACAAGTTACTTAACCTGTCTGTGCCTTTATTTCCTAATCCATATATTGAAGAGATATAATAGTGTGTATATATCATAGGTTGGTTGTAAATATTTATTGTACTAAATCACTTAGAATAATATTAAGAATATAACACTAGCCCCACAATGTTAGCTTTTTAATACTATTGCTAAGAAAATAAAGGAAGGTATTGTTTTGCCTTGACCTGTGTGGGTCAGTGGATTAGGCATCATCCTGCAAAGCGAAAACGCTGCTGATTTTAATTCTGGTCAGGGCACATGCCTGGGTTGCAGGCTGGTCCCCTAATGGGCTGTATGCAAGAGGCAACCGATTGATGTTTCTCTCTCTTTCTCCCTTCCCTTCCCTCTCTAAGAGTAAATAAATGAAATCTTAAAACAAAAAGGTATGTTTTTAAAATATATATATATATATTTTGTAATATTTACTTTTTTAATTGTTATTCAATTACACTTGTCTGCATTTTCTCCCCATCCCTCCACCCCACCCCAGCTGAACCCACCTCCCTCCCCTGCCTCCATCCTCCCCCTTGATTTTATCCATGTGTCCTTTATAGTAGCTCCTGTAAACCCCTCTCCCCACTATCCCTTCCGCACTCCCCTCTAGTTATTGTTAGATTGTTCTTAATTTCAATGTCTCTGGTTATATTTTGTTTGCTTTTTTCTTTTGTTGATTATGTTCCAGTTAAAGGTGAGATCATATGGTATTTGTCCCTCACCACCTGGCTTATTTCACGTAGCATAATGCTCTCCAGTTCCATCCATGCTGTTGCAAAGGGTATAAACTCCTTTCTCTCTGCTGCGTAGAATTCCATTGTGTAAATGTACCACAGTTTTTGGTACATTTGCCCATTTGATGATGGGCACTTACTTGCTTCCAGTACTTGGCTATTGTAAATTGTGCTGCTATGAACATTGGGGTGCACAGGTTCTTTTGGGTTGGTGTTTCAGGGTTCTTAGGGTATAATCCCAGCAGCGAAATTGCTGGGTCAAAGGGCAGTTCCATTTTTAGTTTTCTGAGGAAATTCCATACTGTTTTCCACAGTGGCCTCACCAGTCTGCATTCCCACCAACAGCGCACTAGGGTTCCCTTTTCTCCGCATCCTCTCCAACATTTCTTTGTGGATGTGTTTATGTTGGCCACTCTGACTGGTATGAGATGGTAACTCATTGTGGTTTTAATTTGCATCTCTCTGATGGCTAGTGATGCTGAGCATCTTTTCATATGTCTCTGGGCCCTCTGTATGTCTTCCTTGGAGAAGTGTCTGTTCAAGTCCTTTGCCCATTTTTTCATTGGGTTGTTTGTCTTCCTGGAGTGGAGTCGTGTGAGTTCTTTATATATTTTGGAGATCAGGCCCTTGTCTGAGGTATCATTGGCAAATATGTTTTCCCATACTGTTGGTTCTCTTTGTAATTTGGTGCTATTTTCTTTAGCCATGCAGAAGCTTTTTATTTTGATGAGGTCCCATTTGTTTATTCTTTCCTTTATGTCCCTTGCTTTAGGGGACATGTCTGTGAGGATGTTGCTGCGTGGAATGTCTGAGATTTTCCTGCCAATGTTTTCCTCAAGGACTTTTATGGTGTTACAACTTATATTTAAGTCTTTTATCCATCTTGAGTTTATTTTCGTGTATGGCGTAAGTTGGTGATCGAGTTTCATTTTTTTGCACGTAGCTGTCCGGATCTCCCAACACCATCTGTTGAAGAGGCTGTTTTTGCTCCATTTTATGCTTCTGCCTCCTTTGTCAAATATTAATTGTCCGTATAGACTTGAGTTTATTTCTGGGTTCTCTGTTCTGTTCCATTGGTCTATGTGCCTGTTTTTATGCCAGTACCAGGCTGTTTTGATTAGCGTGGCCTTGTAATACAGTTTGATGTCAGGTATTGTGATCCCTCCTGCTTTGTTCTTCTTTCTCAAAATTGCTGCAGCTATTCGGGGTCGTTTATGGTTCCATATGAATTTCTGAAATGTTTGCTCTATATCTGTGAAATATGTCATGGGTACTCTAATAGGGATTGCATTGAATCTATAAATTGCTTTGGGTAGTATGGCCATTTTGATGATGTTAATTTTTCCAGTCCATGAGCATGGTACATGCTTCCATTTGTTTGTGTCTTCCTTAATTTCTTTCTTCAGTGTTGTGTAGTTTTCTGAGTACAGGTCTTTTACCTCCTTGGTTAGGTTGATTCCTAGGTACTTGATTTTTCTTGTTGCTATATCAAATGGGATTTTTTTCCTGATTTCTGTTTCTGCAGTTTCGTTGTTGGTGTACAGGAATGCCTTTGATTTCTGAGTATTGACTTTGTATCCAGCTGTTTTGCCAAACTCATTTATTAGGTCAAGTAGTATTTTGGTGGAGTCTATAGGATTTTCCATGCACACTATCATGTCGTCTGCAAACAGTGACAGTTTCATTTCCTCCTTTCCAATTTGGATGCTTTTTATTTCTTTTTCTTGTCTGATTGCTGAGGCTAGGACTTCCAATACTATGCCGAATAGGAGTGGTGAGAGAGGGCATCCTTGTCTTGTTCCTGATCTTAGTGGGAAAGCTCTAGTAAGTTTTTGTCCATTGAGTATGATGTTGGCTGTAGGTCTCTCATATATGGCCTCTATTATGTTGAGGAATGCTCCCTCTATTCCCACTTTGCTGAGTGTTTTTGTGATAAATGGGTGCTATACCTTATCAAATGCTTTTTCTGCATTTATTGATATGACCATGTGGTTTTGTCTTTGCTTTTCTTTATGTGGTGTATTATGTTTATTGATTTGTGAATATTGTACCATCCTTGCAGCCCTGGGATGAATCCGACTTGGTCATGGTGTATGATCTTTTTAGTATATTGCTGGATATGGTTTGCCAATATTTTGTTGAGGATTTTAGCATCTTTGTTCATCAGCGATACTGGCCTTAAGTTTTCTTTCTTCGTTGTGTCTTTATCTGGTTTTGGGATTAGGATGATGTTGGCTTCATAAAACGAGTTTGGGAGTCTTCCATCTTCGTGAATTTTTTGAAATAATCTGTGGAGGATGGGGGATAGCTCTCCCTTAAATGCTTTGTAGAATTCTCCTGTGAAACCATCTGGTCCAGGGCTTTTGTGTGTTGGGAGTTTTTTGATTACTGTTTCAATTTCATCAGGTGTTATTGATCTGTTCAGGCTTCCTGCTTCTTCATTGAATTTGGAAGGTTATATTTTTCTAGAAATTTGTCCATTTCATCTAGGTTTTCACATTTCTTGGCATATAGTTCTTTGTAGCAATTTCTTAATGTTCCTTTGTATTTCAGTGGTATCAATTGTAGTCTCTCCTCTTTCATTTCCGATTGTGTTTATTTGGGTCCTCTCTCTTTTTTTCTTGATGAGCCTGCTTAAGGGCTTGTTGATTTTGTTTATCTTGTCAAAGAACCAGCTCCTGGATTCATTGATCCTTAGAATTGTGCTTTTAGTCTCTATGTCATTTAATTCTGCTCTGATCTTGGTTATTTCCTTCCTTCTACTTGCTCTGGGTTGTTTTTGTTGTTGTTCCTCGAGTTCTTGTAGGTGTACGGTTAGGTTTTTTATTTGAAATGTTTCTATTCTTTTTAGGTAGGCCTGTATCACTATGAAGTTCCCTCTCAGGACTGCCTTTGCGGTGTCCCATTGGTTTTGGGTTGTTGTGAGTTCATTTTCATTTGTTTCCAGAAACTTTTTGATATCTTCTCTAATCTCATTCTTTACCCATTCATTGTTTACTAGCATGCTATTCAGTCTCCATGTTTTTGAGTGTTTTGTGGTTTTTTCCTTGAGATTTGTTTCTAGTTTCAGTCCCTTGTGGTCAGAGAAAATGCTTGATATGAAATCAATTTTCTTGAATTTGTTGAGGATTATTTTGTGTCCTATCATGTGGTCTATCTTTGAAAATGTTCCATGTGCACTTGAAAAGAATGTGTATTTTGCTTCTTTGGTATGAAAGGCTCTATATATATATCAGTTAAGTCCATTTGATCTAGGACATTGTTCAATGCTGCAATATCTTTGTTGATATTTTATTTGGAAGATCTATTCATTTTTGACAATGGGGTGTTAAAATCCCCTTCTATAATTGTGTTGCTGTCAATATCTTTCTTGAAGTCCTCCAAGATTTTCCTTATATATTTGCGTGCTCCTATGTTGGGTGCATATATATATTACAATGTTTATGTCTTCTTGATAGATTCTTCCCTTGAGTATTATGAAGTGACCTTCTTGGTGTCTCTTTATCGCCCTTTTTTTGAAGTCTATTTTGTTTGATATAAGTATTGCTACCCCTGCTTTTTTTTCCTGTCCATTTGCTTGGAAAATTTTTTTCCAGCCCTTCATTTTCAGTCTGTGTAGGTCTTCTGTCCTGAGGTGAGTCTGTTGTAGGCAGCATATGTGTGGGTCATGCTTTCTTATCCATTCAGCTATTCTATGTCTTTTGATTAGAGCATTTAATCCATTTAAATTTAAGGTTGTTGATAGGCAATTATTTATTGCCATTTTACTTCCTTCGTACCTGTGTTCCCCTCTCTCTCACTCTTTTTTACCCCTTTTCTTAAAGCAGACCCTTTAGCATCTCTTGCAGAGCTGGTTTGGGGGAGCTGTATTCTTTGAGGCTTCTTTTGTCTGGGAAACTCTTTCTTTCACCTTCCATTTTAATTGAGAGCCTTGCTGGATAGAGTAGTCTTGGTTGTAGGCCTTTGGTTTTCATTACTTGGAATATTCCTTGCCAATCCCTTCTGACTTGGAGTGTTTCCATTGAAAAGTCAGCTGCTAGCCTTATTGGGGCCCCCTTGCTGCCTTTAAGATTCTCTTTGTCTTGGAATTTTGCCATTTTATTCATGATGTGTCTTGCAGTGGGCCTCTTTGCGTTCCTCTTGATTGGGACTCTCTTTGATTCTTGGATTTGTGTTACTTTTTCTCTCATCAAATTAAGGAAGTTTTCCATCATGACTTTTTCAACAGGTTTTCTATCCTTTGCTCTTCTTCTTCCTCTCTGGTATCCCTATTATATGGATATGATTGTGTTTCATGTTGTCCTGCAGTTCCTTTAACACCTCTTCATTCTTTCTGAGTCTTTTTTCCTTTCTTTGCTCTTTCTGGGTGTTTTTTTTCCTACCTTGTCCTCTAGCATGCCAATTTGATCCTCTGCTTCATCTAGCCTGCTTTTGATTCCTTCTACTGTGTTCTTCAATTCAGAAATTGCATTCTTCATTTCCTCTCGGCCCTTGTTAGTAGTTTCTATTTCCTTTTTCATGTTGATATAGTTTGCAGTGAGTTCATTGTAATTTCCCTGTAGTTTTTGGTAATTCTCAATGAGCTCATTGAGCTTCCTTATAACCATTGCTTTGAACTCAATATCTGATAGTTGACCTGCCTTTATTTCATTTAGCATTCTTTCCAAGGCTTCTTGCTTTCCTTTCTTTTTGGGTTTGTTTCTTTGTCTTTGCATTGTTTGTGAGGTCTTCTTGTGAGCCTCTGCTTCTTAAATTGATCTGTTCTGACTCCTTGAGTTTGTGGTGTGAACTTCTATTGTAGGAGACCTGTGAGATTCAGTAGTGCAGTCTCCTTGATCTCCTGAACTTGCTGCTCTTGGGCTGTCGTTTATGTTGGCTCTCTGGATGTCTTTGGGTTTTGTTTGTTTTTAGGTCTTTCTTTGGTGGATCCTTCCCTCTAGCTGGTTAACTGAGGGTCACTCAGTCCACCACATCTTGTATTCTGTTGTACAGGTGTGACAGGTTTTGTCAAAGCTGGTTCTTCTGTCTGTCTGAGGTTTTGAGGCTCTTGTCTTGGTATTGTTCAGCTGTTTGTTCTGGGTAATTTCTCCACTGTTTAGTTGTATTTCCAGATTGTTCCTGGGTGGAGGTTAGTGTGGCTTTCACTCACTCCTCTGCCATGTTCCTTTATTATCTGTTGGTGGTTTCTTTGTTGGTGGGTTCTCTCTTCCAGCAGGCATATTGGTGTTCACCACTCTGACCTACTCTTTTTTGTGATTAGTTGAGGGGGCAAGGCAAAATGGATTAAGACAGCAGGAGTGTGTTCTATGGATTTAAAGGACCAACCCAAAGAGAAGAGATATAAGAGATCCTTTGGATAAGTATAGTGTTAACTGTGATATTTCACCCAACTATTGACTTTTTAGAGTGGGTGGAAAAGAGATAAGACTCTTGTTAGAGGGGGAAGACTATGAGTTGAATCCAGAAAAGAGTGAACTTGTGCGATGTCAGATTATGAGATATAGTGAGAGTAAAGGATGGAAAATAGGCGAGAGAATAGAGTTAACCACACAGTAATAAAGTTCTGGAAGACAGTGAAATGGGCTAAGATCCTGGAGGGGTGCTGTGTAGTATTTACAATTGTATGGAATAACAATTATTTACAATAATACTGGAGTAACAATCATATTACAGAATCTATATGATCTAAATAACAAGAACAGGAAGTACATGACTTAGAGTAGTGTGCTATTGGAACACAAGTGAAGTGAAAGAATGAAAATTAAAAATACACTATGAAAGAGAAAACACAGAAAACCAGTCAAACAATGCAATTAAACAAACAAATAAAATGAAGAAAACTAAACAGAAAGAACAAATGCTAATACAATAAAAGAAATAAAAAGTGCTAATAAAGTAAAAGAAGTAAAAATAACTAAAAAATACGAATAAACAATAACATGCAAGCTTTGTCTCAGTTTCTCAGTTGTTGGGATTAGCCTTGTGATCTTTCTTTGGGTCTGACTCTGGTCCTTTCACAGCTCCAGGTCTTATTGCCTCATTTGTGGTGGGTGGGGGAAAGCCTTCTGCTCACTTTAAACTGGCAAAGAGAGTTTTGCTGGTCTTCCTGGCTGCGGCAGGTGGAAGGGGGTTGGATTTTGCTCTTCTCCCTTCCTATGGTTTTGTGGGGATGAAAGCCAGGTCTGGGCCACACTCTTTACAGTTGCCCAGCCTCCAGTCCAGTTCCTCAGTTCGTTGCCGGGCCCCCAGTGCCCTTCTGCATGAGGCTGGTGCCTTCAATCCACCAGTTGTGGTGTCCTTGGGGTGCACCAATTAAGGGCAACTCACATACCACCTTCTTGCTCTTTGCTGTCTTAGCTGCTAGACACTCTCAAAATCTCTTCAGGGTAGTTTAGCTACCCAACTGAGTTAAGTCTTTCTGGGGACTGCTAACTCCCTTAGTCTTGCTGCTCTCCTCCACAGTGGGCAACTTCTCCTTCCTCTTAGCAAGCCAGTCTGGCTGCATGGGGTGGGGGTGAGTCCTCCACTGCTGAGGTGCGGGGCAGGGGGTGGGGTTGGGAGGGCTGGGGAGTAGGGTTGGGGAGGCTGTGGCCCAGGTTGGGGCTGTGACAGCTGCGGGGGTGTGGCCGGTGTAGCATGGGTGGCCACTGCGGGACAGTTCCCTAAACTGCTTCTGAGAGCCTTTTTTTTTTTTTTAAACAAAACCCTCCTGTTCAAGCTTGTCGCTCTTAACAAGCACCCAGCCTCTCACACAGCCCAACTTTCCAACCAGACCAGAGACTGTCTGGGTCAGGGTCCCTCATGGCCCAACTCTTCTCCTTTCTCCAGGCTTCACCCGGATCCCCAGTTTCTCTGGTACTGACCTAGCTGGCATCCACAGTCTCAGCAGGTGAACACTGCCCCTGTGCGTCTGCCACTTCCTTTATTCCTCCCAGTGACTTCAAGCATCCAGGTCCATCCTGGTGCCACTCTATCCTTCCTGTTTGGCAGGGGAGGGAGCTGTTGATCTGGTTCTCTTCCAAGTATCCTGCGGCAGGCTCAGAGCAGGGGGCTGCAGCCACCCCGGTCCCCAAGCTGGTCCCAGGGACCTTACCATCCCAAAGCAATCTCCTTACTGTTTGTTTTTCAATGTCTTCTACAAGTTTGTCCTTCAACTTTCATATATGCTGAGATACCATTGGCTGTTCACTCTGTTCCCCAGAAGATCGGCTAGATGTTCCACCTGTACGCAGGGTGATGTGGGCTTGGCTCCCACGTACCTCACCAGCATCTTTGAGATGCCAAACAGTCTAAGATTGTCCTTTATATCCAATGTTGCCTCACCATCTTTGGAGTTATCATACCTTTACAAATTCCTCATGAGCTTTGTACTAAAAGATGACTTTTTTCCTGTTCATCTGTCTCTGATAATTTGGTTATTAGCTCAGTCTAGAACTGAGAAGGTGGAAGAAAAAGTACCAACACTTTTTTAGCCCCACAGCTGGAAGCAGCTGCAAAGACATTCTGATTTTCAGGGCCTGTGTGCTGGTGTCCGCATTTTATTGGTGCTGGGGCTCTTGCTGGCTTCGTCATCAGAAATCCAGGTAGTCAGATCACCTGGGCTCACTCATGGGATCATGGAATTAGCTCAGGGGCCACTGAATATGAGTGTAGGAGAGTGTGTGACCGACGAAGCCAAGCAACTGTGTGTCTGGAGATGTCCCACATCTATATATTCCGTCTTGTTTTGAAAGTGCATGTCCTAGTTTTAGGTTGAACAAATATTGTTGACTGTGGGTTGCAAATATGCTTTTGTAGAGAAACCACATTAAACATTTTATTCAAAGCTTCATTATACACAGTGGAGAATTTTAAAGGCAATGTTCTAATTTAGGGTAGCATTTGAATATTTCTCATTGCAGCAATTTTCTCTTTCTCCTTTGCCAAAAATCAAGGTTTATTAGTGGCAGAGGAAATGTGACAGTGGCAATCACCAGCTGGGACACTGGGGGCAGGTGCCCAATCATGCTCTGCCTCAGTTTCCTCATCTGAAGGGGAACATATGATAAAGCTGGCTGTCAAAAGCAGGCTGGGTGGTGTATGTAAAGTGCCTGCCAACAGAGGTGTCCGGAGTCACATCATGCATGGTGCAGTCGCAGACTCTTTGCCTGGGTTACTTCCTGGTTTTAGACCATTTGTAGGACGTCAGCCCCTCTGCTTTGCTTTATCTTTGGGTCTTTGTACTGTCCTGAAATTTTTTCTTCCTGGGCTTTGTGGCCCCTACTTCCCTGACCTTTCTGAGCTTCCTGTGCACTCCCTGTTAGAGGCAGTGGCTCCTCCCCATTCTCTATCTTCCCTTCCATCATCCCAGGCAGACAACGTTGGAAACAACAAACTGGGCTGATTTTGCTTGGGCTCCTTTCATCCTTCTTGGAGGGAGCAGACCCAGGGAGCAGCAGCTCTATCCTGTTCTTGCAGATTGTGTGATCCCTGCCCCCATTCCATGTGCCCTGCTCACACTGCCTATAGGGCAACCCCTCACTAAGGGCACTTGCCCAGAGATAGGAGCTGTATCATCCAATGGGAAGCTTTATCAGCAACAAACCTGACAGCCTAACTTGCAGAGGCATCATGGCATCCTGGTTAAGAGGCTGGACTCTAGAGTCAGAGTAACTGGGTTCAAACTCTGCCACCAACTGGTACGTGAATTTCGCAAACTCCTTAAACCCTCAGCTTCTCCTAAATGAAAGGGAGGAAATAAGAGAAGCTACCTCACAGACTTATAGGGAGCATCAGATGAGTTGATACATGTAAAACATTTAGAATAATACCTACCTCCAGTACTTTCTAGCCCTAGTTACCAGTTCATTCAGCACTCACTCAGGGAAGGTGGATGGTGGATACTGGACCCTTCAGAGACCCAATCTCCATTTCTCCTCTTCCAGGGGTCTCCCACTTCCCTGCCCCTGAGCCATGCCTGTCCTGACCACCCACCTGTCTTGGCTACAATTCCCATGCACTTCTGCTTTAATTCATTTGCTTTCATAATATTTAAATAGATTATCCCTCTCTTGGAGAAGAAGGGAGCAAAATGGAAGCTCTCCTCTGTCCTCAGTTATCATCCCCACTCATCCAGGCTGGGGGCCTGTCCCCTCACTCACATGACTGGTTCAGAGAGAGAGGGTACTCACCCTCTGTCTCTTGCATGCTTCACAAACTTCTGCCCAAAATCATTCTTGCAGATGTGAGCCCCTGTTTGCTAGTTATCTTTGATTGTGGACCCTCAGGCTTCTTCAAACACTGAGCTCTTTGTGGGGATACCTCACTCCCAACAGCCTTGTACTGCCTCCTTCTCCCAGACCTGTTTATCTGCTGACTGCACTGTGCCAGGTCTGTGGAGAGGGAAGATGCCTTCTGCCCTAGAAGAATGTGGAGTTCAGTGGTGCTTTAACCCTGCTCCAGGGGGTCCTGAGAATCCTGTAGAGACTCCTCAGGGGTCATCAGGGAGAGTGGGTGTCTCTCTGGTGGGGATGCCTGAGGGTTGGACTTTTGCCTTCTCCTACATCATTCTGGGGCCTTCTGCTTTTCTTCATTTTGCGCATTGGACTTCTTTCTTTATAAGATTCCATCCAAACAAAAGATTGCACTAAAAAAAAAGTTTGAAAACCATTGACCTAATTTTTTCCACTGAATTTATTTACAATGACTTTTTATAGTGATTCAACCCTCCTGGCTTGTATTTGGCCAACAGGGTGACAGAGCCATCTAGTCAAGGTGTTGGCACCAGGCACCCAGAGTCCAGCAGAGGGGACCTCTGAAGTTGTCCCCTCAGCTGAAAGGCTCATCTTTGGTGTTTCAGAAAGATCTTCCATGGTCTAAACTAGCACTATTTGTGGTAATAAGTAAATGGCACAGGATTTTTTTTTAAGGGGAGGTACCATCCATAAATTAACTCCAATGAGAACCTGAAATATTTTAAGCAGTGACAAAACTGTTGAAATAAGTTTATGGTTCTTAAAAATGCTACTCTAAAATCAGCTCTCAAAGTCTTTTTCTAGGACTCATAATATTACACTGTAACTCCCTAAAGCACAAGAGAATGGACTTGGCTGTGGTAACTTTGTGGGGCCTCAGTTAAGGCAGAACCTCAGAGATCTGATATGATCCACCAGTTGCTTAATCACTGACCTGTAAAAATGCCTCTAATGCAACCATTTGGAAAATCTGGCTCATTCTGCTTTTATAGAGATGTGTATAACCATCTCCACCTAGGCTCCACCTAGTTGCCTATGCATTTCTGGAAGATGCCCTAGAATGTAGGTTTCTTGGAGCAAGTTGATTTTTCCTCTGCTCTGTTCATTGCTGGATTGTGAGATGATGCCTGACATGTAGCATGTGTTCAATAGATACGTGTTGATTTAACAAATTCAGTAGAAAATGATAAAGGTGGTTACCTATGGGGAGTAGGCTCAGAGGTTGGTGGAACTATTACTTTAAAATTTTTTATTTTATTATTTAAATTTTTATTACAGTTTGCATTCAACATTATTTTGTAATAGTTTCAGGTGTACAGCACAACAGATAGACATTTATCTACTTTACAATGTGTTCCTTCAGATAATACAAGTGCCCACCTAGCACCGTACATAGTTATTACAATAGTATTGACTATATTCCCTGTGCTGTACTTTATATCTCTGTGACTGCTTTATAACTACCACTTAATACTTCTTTACCCATTCACCTTTTTCACCCAGCCCACCAACACCCCTTCCCTCTGGCATCCATCAGTCTGTTCTCTGTGTCTATAAGTATGTTTCTCTATTTTGTTTGTTTATTAATTTTGTTCTTTAGATTCCACATATAAGTGATATCATATATTGTTGTTCTCTGTCTGGATTATTTCACTATGTACCTGAAGAAACTCAAAACATTCATTTGAAAGAATATATGCGTCCCTGTGTTCATTGCATCATTATATACAATTGCCAAGATATGGAAGCAGCCCATGTGTCCATCAATAGATGAGTGGATAAAACAGCTGTGGTACAATGAAATATTACTCAGTCATAAAAAGAATGAAATATTACCATTTATGATAGCATGGATGTAACTATGAATTTTTAACATACACAGATCTGGCATGCATTTGGGGAGGGTGGGGAGAATGTCTACTTCTACCCAGGTAGTTGTACTTTTGCCCACAGAGAGGAGGAAACTGTCTCATTTCACTGTTGTCCTTATGAACCCCTGTTCCCCACTAGCAAAACTGAGGAGAAATGTCTGCTCCAGCTCATTGTTCTTGGCCCTTGTATTGTTAGTAGGTTCTTTCCTGCCCATTCTGCATCCCTTTTCCCCCTGCCCAGCTGCCCCCACACTGTGTCATGCTGGGGCCTCACTTGCCAAGGCAGCATGGCTGTACTTAGGCTTTCCATTTTGGCTTTCCCGCCAAGGCCTTGCTCAGGGGGCTGAGATGAAGGGGTCATTGGAGTTTGCTCCACAAACCTGGACATTTTAGGATCAGTAAGTGGGTGTAAGAAACCTGGGGTGGAAACAAAGCTCTCCTGGGGATGAAAAAGCATGGACCCTTGTTTCCATTGGCTCCTGTCTTCCTATGTATAGTGTTCACAGAGGAGAGCTGCAGGGTGGGGTGCAGCCAGTCACAGCCCCCAAACGCACACCATCCCAGGCACTGTGACTCTGTTACCATTTACTTTAGTGTGAGCACCTGTTACCTTTGAAAGGGGCATAGGGATCCAAGCAGAATAACAAAGTGAGGGGTGAGCCAGGGAGAGTGGTTTTTCTGTCCTCCTATGTAACAGAGTAATTATTTTTCATAAATTCTGTTGGAGGCAATTTGCATTTATAAACAGGAGAGATAATAATAATTGGCTGGCAGAATGGTTTGGCATTAAGAGGATTTTTGAGAAAACTGGTTATTAAAATAATTAAATACTTTGGTTAATACAAAAATGCAAAGAAACAGAATTCTCACGGGAAAATTTTGGAGTCTGAAACAGACTAACGAAGTCAGCGTGGTGGGGGTGAGGAGGCAGTGCTCTATGATGCTTGAAAAAGGACTGCAATACTGCCACACACATTTGGAAAGAGTTGCTCTACTGGGAATTAAATTAGGATGAATATGTTTGCTGTTCCCAGACAGTTTCTGCTTTGTGCTTGCATCAACAAGAACAAGAAGAAAAACAATAATAACTACCATGCATTGAACGCTGACTGTGAATGAAGCACAGGTGTTATTCCAATGAAGAAGGTGCAATTATCCTCCCATTTTACAGACAAGGACATGAATGTACAGGTAGGTTTAGGCCACACACTGCCAAGGGCAGCGGTGCTGTGTGAAGGTGGTTCGTATATGCTCCAGAGAAATGATAGGGTACACCTTTCCCTAACACCATGTTCAATGATGTCATGTTGGCAACTTCGTGTGTATCACTGTCAGAGAATTTGTGCCACAGGAATTGACAAATGTTGCATACTCTGTGTTTTTTGTATGTCCTCTCCCTCACCCCAGAGAGCTGCTTGCAAACATTTACTGACACCCCACAGGATAGGATTCAAACCCAGATAGTTTGATTGCAGAGCATTTTGGCAAAGATAAATATCTTCCTGCCAAATTATTGATAAAAGTGTTACAGATTTTCTTGTTGAGTGAGCCACTTTTATTTGGGTATTCTGTTGCTTCCAGCCATATGCACCCTGATTTGATTCCTAGCACTTCCTGTAGGATTGTGAGGATTAAATGAGATGCTGCATCTGAACCAGCTAGAACAGGACGTTCCGTGTAGCATTAGCCGCTGCAGAATGCACAGGAGAGTGGGGCCCTAACATCGTTGTGGTCATATTTCAAAGGATTTTTCTGCCTTCGCAGGAACCAGTGAGTGGTGGTACTGACAAAGCTCTATTTCTCTCTCTTCCAGAGGCTATACCCTGAGGCAAAAAGTAAGTAAGATAAAAATGAATAAAAATAAAAAGAGAAGTCATCTGATAAACCAGTGATGCAACTCTAAAGATCAGTCATACCATGTCCATGCTCCAAGAAAGCAAAGCCTGAACAATGGCTGACTTCTGTGTGTCTTAGGCTGCCCTCCCAGCCTCTACCACCCTACCCCCACCATCTGTGGGGACCCAGGCAGTGAGGCTGCAGTCTCGCTCACCGAGCCTGGATCCTGACCAGCAGAACATCTACAGGACCTGACGCCATCAGGCAAAACCCAAAAGCAGTGCAGATGCGATGGTATGGTTTGACTTAGAGGCTGAGGGCTTTGGGTAAAAAGTAAGGGTCCCTCCTCACCAGGAAGGTAATGTCTATTTATCTCTGCAGATATCCAAAGCAACAGCCACAGCAAAACCAGCAAGGTCGATAAGAAAATGAACCACCTGTCATTGCTGAATGCTAGCTAAACAGCAAGCATTTTCCTAAACGTCTTACAAGGGTTTTATTTTATATCCCAGCGACCCTCTCAGCGATGCACAGTAATTGTCCTCTTGTTTAGAAGAAGGAACTGAGATTTAGAGATGTTGAATCTCTAGGTGGTGAGTGTTTGAGGAAATTTGGAACCCATGACAATTTGACTACAGTGGTCTTGTCCCCAGCGAAGACACCACACTGCCAAGGAGTCCCACTGAGAGGTGGGGCCCAAGGGCTGCTGCTGGGGCTTCCAGGCTTGGAGACCTTGGTCATATAAGACTTTCCACAGAAGAGTGTTCCTTGGACTGGGTTGCCCATGACCTTCTCTGACCTCCAGCCCCTATCCTATTACTTTGACTTTGGGTCACTTAATACAGCCAGCCTTGCACACAGTCCACATTTTTGTGTGTCTGAGTTCCACTATCACCTCTCCCTGCCTCTAAACCTGGCAATTCACTTGTATTTGGGTTCTTACCTGAGCCCCGAGTGCTGCCAACTTGCATGTTTTGTGTATGGTCTACCCTATATAGCTGGCTGAAGACACCAACTGTCCTCTCTGAGCTGCCCACCCCACTCTCAACAGACATGTGAACAAAACATTGTGATTGAAGAACTGGGCATTGTGTGTTTAAAGAAAGGTTTCAAATATTTTATTCTAGAGAACACACCTTAATGTTGAAGACCATAAATATGACATCCATGTTTAGAAGGATGATACAAATGTTTAGAATTTGAAGTCACTTTGTTAAACAAACAGAATAAATTCCTTTTTAACTGCATGCTCCATCAAGTATATTTTCCAATAATTTGTCCATCTTCTTAGTAATATATACATTTATTTTCTTAAAAAAAAACACAACTAAAGTGATTGATGTTTCACCAAATCACACTATGAACATATGGCCTGTAAAAATGGCATGTAGAAAATTCAGAAACTCTTAAACAGCACAATCCAAGGACATTGGTTCCACATAAAAGAAATTAAAAGTTTTAGAAGCCATTGGCGTCAGTCAGCCTGGGTGTCATTACAAAATGCTGCAGCAAATTCAAGTATAACAATTCACACACCTGAACATATTTACCTGACTCGGGAAAATATTCTTCTAGTAGCTCAGAACACACACCAACTCTCTGCCTGATGCAGGTGGACTTGGTTTGTCTGCAGCATGGGGGGACGGTGGTACCACCAACTCAACCGACCAAATGCCAAAACCCGGTGGTTCACAAACACGGCTTATTTAGGACGGGTTCCTTGTGGGGATCTTATTGCCAGCAGTCTTAAGGGCTACAGGAAAGTCGGAACAGCTGAGCTCAGCCAGCCAGCCCACCTGCGCTTGTCTAGCAGCGTGGAAATGCCGGCTTCGCACTGTGAACAGCCCTGAGCGCGGAGCGGCAGGAAGGCCACCACGGGCAGGGAAGTGTCACAGGGTTCACATTTAAGGGGCGTCAGCTTTGTTACTGAAATACAGTTTTAATTTCGCAGACTAAACGAACCTCCAAATTTGTGTTTAATAGCCCCAGCAAGTCACGTCTTTCTCACAACTAACTGCCTGTAATAAAAGAGCTGCGCGAGTCCTTCACCGCTGCTTCGGCTTCGCCGCCCAGCCCCTGTGGTTTTCGGGTCGCAGTGCCCTCCTGCCCCTTGCCAGGAAAGTGCCCTGACTCTCATGCCCCTCGCCAGTAAAGTGCCCTGACCCGACACCGCGACCCTGCAGCGACCCCACAGCCATGGCCTCAGGGTACTGTTGGGATCCAATAATTTTCTGGATTTTTTTTTTTAAACTCTTTCTCTTAAAACTTACTGCACAACATTTTCTTGCCCAAAACAATTCCTCACAAAATCAAGGGGGAGGGTAGAGGTGGGTGAGGGAGGTGGGACTGGCTGGGGTGGGGTGGAGGGATGGGGAGAAAATGTAGACAATTGTAACTGAACAAAAAAAATAAATAAATAATAAAATAAAATAAAATAAAATAAATTCCTCAGTTTTTGGAAAGGTTAAATGTCATCATGTAGGATTTGCTGGTTAAGACTTCCAAAGCATGTGATATACTGACAGGGGAGCCACTTGATGTTCAAGCAAATGCTTTTTGCACAATGAGAAACGAAAAGACCTCTATCTGGTTAGCCAGCCTGCGGTAAGGCTGTGCTGAGCCTTGAGAACAGAGCAACTCGGATGACTGAGAAACCAAGAGCTTTCAACGTGCTCCAAGTCAAACGTGGAGCTTTGTTAGGAAAGCCCCTGGACTCATCAGGTACTGGCTCTTCCTTATTTCTTCGTTGGCTTAAAAAAATGTGAGGAGAAAGCAATTTATAGATTCAATGCAATCCCTATTAGAGTACCCATGACATATTTCACAGATATAGAGCAAACATTTCAGAAATTCATATGGAACCATAAATGACCCCGAATAGCTGCAGCAATTTTGAGAAAGAAGAACAAAGCAGGAGGGATCACAATACCTGATATCAAACTGTATTACAAGGCCACTGTAATCAAAACAGCCTGGTACTGGCATAAAAACAGGCACATAGACCAATGGAACAGAACAGAGAGCCCAGAAATAAACTCAAGTCTTTATGGTCAATTAATATTTGACAGAGGAGGCAGGAGCATAAAATGGAGCAAAAACAGCCTCTTCAACAGATGGTGTTGGGAGATCTGGACAGCTACATGCAAAAAACTGAAACTTGATCACCAACTTATGCCACACACAAAAATAAACTCAAGATGGATAAAAGACTTAAATATAAGTTGTAACACCATAAAAGTCCTTGAGGAAAACATTGGCAGGAAAATCTCAGACATTCCACGCAGCAACATCCTCACAGACACATCCCCTAAAGCAAGGGACATAAAGGAAAGAATAAACAAATGGGACCTCATCAAAATAAAAAGCTTCTGCATGGCTAAAGAAAACAGCACCAAATTACAAAGAGAACCAACAGTATGGGAAAACATATTTGTCAATGATACCTCAGACAAGGGCCTGATCTCCAAAATATATAAAGAACTCACACGACTCCACTCCAGGAAGACAAACAACCCAATTAAAAAATGGGCAAAGGACTTGAACAGACACTTCTCCAAGGAAGACATACAGAGGGCCCAGAGACATATGAAAAGATGCTCAGCATCACTAGCCATCAGAGAGATGCAAATTAAAACCACAATGAGTTACCATCTCATACCAGTCAGAGTGGCCAACATAAACACATCCACAAACAAATGTTGGAGAAGATGCAGAGAAAAGGGAACCCTAGTGCGCTGTTGGTGGGAATGCAGACTGGTGAGGCCACTGTGAAAACAGTATGGAATTTCCTCAGAAAACTAAAAATGGAACTGCCCTTTGACCCAGCAATTCCGCTGCTGGGATTATACCCTAAGAACCCTGAAACACCAATCCAAAAGAACCTTTGCACCCCAATGTTCACAGCAGCTCAATTTACAATAGCCAAGTACTGGAAGCAACCTAAGTGCCCATCAGAAAACGAGTGGATCCAAAAACTATGGTATATTTACACAATGGAATTCTATGCAACAGAGAGAAAGAAGGAGCTTATACCCTTTGCAACAGCATGGATGGAACTGGAGAGCATTATGCTAAGTGAAATAAGCCAGGAGGTGAGGGACAAATACCATATGATCTCACCTTTAACTGGAATATAATAAATAGAAGAAAAAAGCAAACAAAATATAACCAGAGACATTGAAGTTAAGAACAATCTAACAATGGACAGGGGGGAATGGGGAGGGGACAGTGAGGAGAGGGGATTACAGGAACTACTATAAAGGACACATGGACAAAATCAAGGGGAAGGGTGGAAGTCGGGGAGGGAGGGGGGTTCGGCTGGGGTGGGGTGGAGGGATGGGGAAAAAAAGCACATAACTGTAATTGAATAACAATACAAAATTTTAAAAAATGTGAGGAGAAAGGCAGGCATGATTGGCCTGCAGGGGACGTGAGGGACAGGCTTTGCAGAGCCAAGTGCCCAGCACCATAGGGGAGGCTGACTTCCACGAGCCCTCCCAGACAACTCTGGCACCTGCCTGAGGGCATGGCCTGGGGCTTCTGTACTGGTTCCTTTCTTGCTGGATTGGAACAACTCCTTGTGTCCCACTCCACTCTGTCCTCCGGGACCCAATAGAGGTCACTTTGAGAAGCCCACCTCCGAGGCTGGGCTGGCGCCCTGTACCAAACTGCCAGGGATTTTATGAACACCCATTCACAGTGTTTACCTCTCTCCGCTGTCATGACTGGCTTGTCTGTGCTCTCCAGGCCACAGGGGCCTTGAGCCACATGTCCACCCTTGCTTGGACTGTGCCTGCACCCCTCCCGACAACTCAGATGGGTCACTGAGCGAAAGAGATGCTGTGCGCAGTGGCAGTGGCCTGCGGAGGAAGGGGAGTTTGTTTTGCAGCAGCACTTTTCCTACTCCTGTGAATGTGCTACAATTCGAGGAACACACAAGGTACTTCAGTGTTTAAGGTTTAAGAACGCAACAGGGTGAGCTGTGCTAAGCTGAGTCTCAAAAAATTGAGCTATTTGTCTCTCAAGCCTGTTTTTCTTTCTCTTTATATTCACAATCACTCCTTAGGTCACTTTTGTCCCAGCATTTGTAATAGGTTTGTGTCTTAAATGCTTGATGAAGAAGTGCATCCACGTGCACATCAGCTCTCAGCAGTAGGTAGCAAGACAGGGGCTGAGCTGGACACCCTCCTGCCATGGGGGGGGGGAAGGACAGCACCCATGGACAGAAACATGGGCTTCATGTAATGGGTGTCTGTCCCTTAAAAATTAAGGCAGATTGACCTTTAAAGAACTGCATGAATAGTTTCAATATACAAAGCATTATGCATCAACATGATCCAAATATTATCCTTCTGTAGATAAGAATTCTTCAAATGTACTTTAAAAAAAAAAAGAATTCTTACTCCAAACACCATTTTCACAAATTCCGACTTTGGTAGAGCTGATTCTTCATAAATCAAGGCCCACATACTTCCCTGTCCACCAGCCCAGCCACATTCTGCTCCCCTGCAGGCAAGGCCCTGTGTCCCTTCCCCCCACACTGAGAGAAAAAGACAACTCTTCCTTTTAACAGGGGTCCACCCCAGCCAGGTCACCCTTGCCTCAACTCAGCTGTTGCTTCTCAAAACTGGGAAGACCAAAACAGACACAGACTATGAACCTCATCCCCAAAAGCAACTTTCCCCCTCCATTTAAAACAAGTTTGATATTCTGAGTCAGGAGAGCACACAGGAGAAGGTGGCTGTCAAACACAGTCTTTGAGTGGCTGCTGCCTGAGGCAGACTGGGTCACGTGCAGTAAGGACTTGGCTGTCAACCATCTGCCCAGAAGGGCCCAGGGGAGCCTTTAAGGGGGCCACAGAGATGATGTTGTGGCTCTCACGGACAGCACTTGCAATTAGAGCCGAGACTGGGAGCTGGTGCTCCCATGAAGGGGTTTCAGTTCCAGCTAAAATTTAAACTGCCTGTGGGTCATGCCTAGGGATTTACTATCCTGTCTTGCAAACACTTCTGACCCCAGGCCAAGTGTTGCCCAGCCTGATTTCCTGAGATGATTTAAACCCAAGCTTTGCTTCAAATGCTCTAGTGTCTCCCAGTGGTCAAAAGTACTTCTCTTTCTCATACTATCGGTTCTAACAGCACACACACACCTTTTATATAATTATAGCATTCTGTACAGTGTCTTCCATGGAACAACTATGATAACAAAATATTTCCTATGCCAAGTGAATAGTCAGGCGGGATTGATTATAAACACCAGCACTGGGCACCCTTGTTCTGGGCTGTCCAAGAGCTCAGTGGAAAGCTTCAAAGTAATACACTGAGTCTGATTTTAAAAATTAAAATAAATGTTCTGGCAGAGATGTTTCCAACCCAAAGAAAATAGCGTAGTTGGGGGCCTTGGGTGAAATAAATGAAACTTGAAATTTGGTACCCAGCACACCTAAATTGAGGAATTACAGCATCCATACAGTGGTACAGCATCCGCTTAGTACCTCCTTTGTAATGAAAGGGTCATTTGTGACTTGAACTGGTGATGACCAACTTTTGGAAACTTATCGACCTAAATGGAGAAAGAGCAAAGGAAACAGACTTATCCTGCTGTTCCTGCATGTGGAGTTTTGTGCTTTAAGATACCTGAAAGGTAACCTGATTTCTAATAATGTTTGATTTAGATTCATACAGCATTTGGGAGGGGAAACGCAGATGGACAGAGTGCTAGCATTTTCCAAGGTTTACTATAACTGCATACAGTTAACTCCATTATACTTGCCTACCACATTTCACATGTGAGAAAAGTGAAGCCGAGAGAGGTCAAGTGGCTTTTCCAGGATCCCTTACTTAGGCACAGAGATGGGGCCTGAAATTAGGCCCAGGCCTGTGGCTTCTAGGCCACTGCTCCTCCTGTAACACCACTTATAAGATCTTGAAAGTGCCCCTCCTTTGATTGGCTTTGGATGGAGCCAGCTAAGGTCAGGCCAAGGGTTCTGCAGGCCAGATGAACAGTACAGGTGAACTCCAGGAAGAAGTACCCAAAAGGCTCAATTTTCCCTAGTCTTTCTCTTTTCCCTGAACTCCTTATAGATGTCCCTGGTTTTCTTCACACACCCATATTATTGGGGTCTCTGAAAATATTTCCTTCATGATGCTACTCTAAAATCTCACATTTCACTCTGTCAAAATGTGCAAAGGGCTTGGCACATAGTAGATGCTTCAGAAATGTCTTTTTTTTTTTAACCAATGGCATATCTCATAGATCTAGAACAAATATTCCAAAAATTTATATGGAACCACAAAAGACCCTGAATTGCCTCAGAATCTTAACAAAGATGAACAAAGTTGGAGGAATCACAATACTTATACTATACTGCATCAAACTATACTACAAGGCCATTGTAATCAAAACAGCCTAGTACTGGTACAAAAACAGACACATAGATCAATGGGACATACCAGGGAGCCCAGAAATAAACCCACATCTTTATGGTCGATTAATATTTCACAAAGGAGGCAAGAACTTACAATGAGGTAAAGACAGTCTCTTCAATAAATGACATTGGGAACATTGGACAGATACATGCAAAAAAAAACCAACCCCAAACTAGTCTGTCAATTTACACCATACACAAGAATAAACTCAAAATGGATTAAAGACTTAAATGTAAGGCACAAAACCATAAAAATCCTAGAAGAAAACATAGGCACTAAAATTTCAGACATTTCTTGTAGCAATATTTTTGCTGATATATTGTCTCTGGCAAGGGACACAAAGGAAAAAGTAAACAAATGGGAGTATATCAAACTAAAAAACTTCCGCACACCTAAAGAAACCATCATCAAAATGAAAAGGGAACCCACTGAATGGGAGAACATATTAGCCAATGATATATCTGATAAGGGGTTAATTTCCCTTATCAAAATACATAAAGAACTTATACAATTCGACACCAAGAAGGCAAACAATCCATTATTATAAAAATTGGCAAAGAGAGAGAAACCAAGAGGGAGGCGTAGGTAGACACACTGCGCCTCCTTGCACAACCAAAAGGACAACAACAATTTAAAAACAAAAACAACCAGAACTGACAGAAAATCGAACCGCATTGAAGTCTGACAACCAAGGAGATAAAGAAGAAACATTCATCCAGACCGCTAGGAGGAGCGGAGACAGGCAGCCGGGGTGCACAGGTCTTGTGGCAACGTGGCGGGACCCAGAGACTGGTGGATTGTGGGATGAATGGGGCATGCACTGCTACCAATAGCAGACCCCGTGACCCCAGATTTGCGCATAGATAAACCGGGAGGAATGGCGGGGGAGCAAAGCAGACCACAAAACCCAGGGCTCCAGTGTGGGGAAATAAAGCCTCAAACCTCTGATTGAAAACACCCATGGGGGTTGAGGCGGAAGCAGGAGAAACTCCCAGCCTCACAGGAGAGGTCGTTGGAGAGACCCACAGGGGCCTGGAGTGTGCACAAGCCCACCCACTTGAGAATTAGCACCAGAGGGGGCCCAGTTTGATTGTGGGTAGCAGAGGGAGTGACTAGAGACTGGCAGAGAGTGGAGCAGGTGCCATTGCTCCCTTTCGGCCCCTTCCCCACATACAGCGTCACAGCTCAGTGACCAGCATTACCCCACCCAGGTGAACACCTAAGGCTCCGCCCCGTTACATAACAGGCACGCTGAGACCAAAAAAAAAAAAAAAAAGGCCCAAATGAAAGGACAAATCAAAGCCCCAGAAATAATTCAACTAAGCAGCGAACAGATAGCCAACCTATGAGATGCACAGTTCAAAACACTGGTAATTAGGATGCTCACAGAACTGGTTGAATTTGGTCGCAAATTAGATGAAAAAAATGAAGGCCATGCTAAGAGAAACAAAGGAAAATGTACAGGGAACCAATAGTGAGGCGAAGGAGAGTGGGACTCAAATCAACGGTGTGGACCAGAAGGAAGAAAGAAACATCCAACCAGAAAAGAATGAAGAAACAAGAATTCAGAAAAATGAGGAGAGGCTTAGGAACCTCCAGGACATCTTGAAACGTTCCAACGTCCAAATTATAGGGGTGCCAGAAGGAAAAGAGGAAGAGCAAAAAATTGAAAACTTATTTGAACAAATAATGAAGGAGAACTTCCCCAATCTGGCAAAGGAAATAGACTTCCAGGAAGTCCAGGAAGCTCAGAGAGTCCCAAAGAAGCTGGACCCAAGGAGGAACACACCAAGGCACATCATAATTACATTACCTAAGATTAAAGAGAAGGAGAGAATCTTAGAAGCAGCAAGAGAAAAGGACACGGTTACCTCCAAAGGAGTTCCCATAAGACTGTCAGCTGATTTCTCCAAAGAGACCTTACAGGCAAGAAGGGGCTGGCAAGAAGTATTCCAAGTCATGAAAGGCAAGGACCTACATCCAAGATTACTGTATCCAGCAAAGCTATCATTTAGAATGGAAGGGAAGATAAAGTGCTTCTCAGATAAGGTCAAGTTAAAGAAGTTCATCATCACCAAGCCCTTATTATATGAAATGTCAAAGGGACTTATCTAAGAAAAAGAAGATCAAAAATATGAACAGTAAAAATGACAGCAGACTCACAGTTATTAACAACCACACCTAAAACAGAAACAAAAGCAAACTAAGCCAACAACGAGAACAGGAACAGAACTACAGAAATGGAGATCACATGGAGGGTTATCAACAGGGGAATGGGAGGGGGAGAGAGGGGGGAAAGGTGCAGAGAATAAGGATCATAAATGGTAGGTAGAAAATAGACAGGGGGAGGGTAAGAATAGTATAGGAAATGTAGAAGCCAAAGAACTTATAAGTATGACCCATGGACATGAACTATAGAGGGGGAATGTGGGAGGGAGGGGGTGTGCAGGGTGGAGTGGAGTGAAGGGGGGGAAATGGGACAACTGTAATAGCATAATCAATAAATATATTTTAAAAAATTGGCAAAGAAACTGAATAGACATTTTTCTGAAGAGGTCATACAGATGGCCAAGGGCATATGAAAAGATGCTCAATGTCACTAATTATCAGAAATGCAAATCAAAACCACAATGAGATATCAACTCACACCTGTGAGAATGGCTATCATCAGTAAATCAATAAACAAGTGCTGTTGAGGATATGGATAAATGGAAACTCTCATGCACTGTTGGTGGGAATGAAGAATGGGGCAGCCACTGTGGAGAACAGTATAGAGGTTTCTCAAAAAATTAAAAATGAATCTGCCTTATGACCCAGCAATCCCACTTTTGGGAATATATCCAAAGAAACCCAAAACACTAATTTGAAAGCATATATGCACGTCTGTGCTCATTGCAGCATTATTTACAATCTCCAAGATCTGGAAACCGTCCCAGTACCCATCAGTAGATGAGTGGATAAAATGCTGTGGTATGTTTAAACAATAGAATACTTCTTGGTTGAATTTAAAAAAAAAGGCAATTTTACCTTTTGCAACAGCATGGATAGATCTGGAGACTATTATACTAAGTGAAATAAGCCAGTCAGAGAAAGACAAATACAATATCATGTGGTTTCACTTATATGTGGAATCTGATGAACAAAATAGAAACAGAGGCACGGATACATGGATCAGACTGACAGATGTCAGAGGGGCGGGGGTTGGAGGACTTGATGAAAAGAGGTGAAGGGATTATAAAAACATATATATAACACATAGACACAGACATCAGTGTGGTGATAGTCAGAGGGAAGAGGGAGTGTTAGATGGAGGTAGGAAAAGTGGGGGGACTGGAGATAGAAAGAGACTTTGCTGGGGTGATGGGTGCACAATACAGTGTGCAGGTGATGATTTGTTGAGTTGTACCCTTGAATCTTTGTGGTTTTGTGAACCAATGTCACTCCAATAAATTCAATTAAAAAGGTCATGTTTACTATTGGACTTCATCTCTGCACACTTCGTCAGAGAGAATTCATTTTGTCTACTGTATTGGATAAGCAGGTGCTGTGATACTGGAGAGCAGACTGTGGTGCCTTGTCACATGTCAGAGACAGAAATGACCTGTTCCCTCCCTCTACATCTGATGAAGAAGCTCGTGTTTGGAGTCAGGCTTTAACAGCTGACACAACACTTCTGTGGCAGACTATTGCACCCTGTGTTAAAGTCCCAGTATCAGAGGCCTGTGTGATGTTGGATAGAGGGAGGCAGGGGTCCAGCGAGCTATAGAAGACAAAAGCAAGCATGGGACCCTGCGTTTTTATTCAGTTGCTCCCTAATGAATGTTTGTCGTCCTCAAAAAAGTATGTAGAAAACTAGCAATTTCTCGTTATTTGAATATTTGTCATACTTGCTTGTTTTGCTCTTTAAAGTACTTCATTGGCTTACTTTTTAACAGCCTTTCTACTTGTCAGAGTAAATTGGGGCATTCTTATTTTTGACTGAAGTTGCTCATTCACCTCCCCATTCATCAAGCCTCTGCCTTTCCTTGACCTTTACAATGACAGCCACTCTGCTGTGACATAGGGCCTCGGTGGGGGACACACTGTGGACTGAGAAGTATTTATCCTGATGCTCAGCTTTTGATTAATGGGCCAAGGGCCTTCCAACCCTGAGACTTTAATTAGCCATGCTATAGGGCTGAAATCTTTTCATCATGAAAGATAAGGCTGGGTTTAGCAAAAGGAATGGGGACTAGAGTGGAGAAGAAAGACACATTTTGTTTAAGTTGATAAATCAATAAACTATTGCTACACTCATTCGAACCTGTTTTTAGATTGTTTTAGCCTCAATACACTTAATACTTTTGTAGGCTCTGTCTTGTCACATGGTTTCTCCTCTTTCAGTTTCTCCATTGGACTGAAGCTGATGTATCACATTACTCTAGACAACTCACCCATCTCTGAGACTGGGGACCCATGGTGAGCACAGCCCCCCACAGACCCCTTGGCCACCCATCTCCCAGGACCGGGTTCTAACACTGGCTCTGAATCCGGTCCTGCTGTCTCACCTTGCTCTCATGGTCTGGGGTCCATCCCATTCAGTGACGGCATTCTGCGTTCCTGCATGCAGGTGTGTCCTAGGTAGTGCTATGCCTGTCTGGCTCAAGGTGGCATGAACCTGGGGTTCCCCACTGCTGTGCTCTGCACTCCTAGGAGACTCTCACTGTGACTTTCCAGAAGCCCACTGGTGTCAACTAGTACCTGAGCCTTCTTGGTGGGTTATCTTGTATTTCCAAGTCCCTGTGGACCTGCCCTCCCAGTGCCTGTCACTAGTGCTCAGATCTGTCCCTCTTTGTCCCCTCTCTCTTTGCCTGCTCAGTATAGTCCTGGTCCTCAGATATGGCCACCCATGGGCTGAGGACTGAAACAACCATATGGAATGATATGACAGTTCCTGCCCTCCCAAGTTTCCATCCAGTTGAGAAGATGGAAAGGTACAGTGTAAAGTATGTTTTAAAGTGAAAAAATATAGATTTTAAAAAGCCACAGAAAGATCACAATAAAATGCATCACTAGTTGCCAGGTGCTTCTTACAGGCCATTGCTATAGGAACTTGGAGAAGGTGTTCAGGAAAGGCTGCATTTGAACACCTGATCTGGGGACAGAATTATGGATACATTTTTATGCACTGAAAGGACAGAATGGGGAGAAAAGCATTATGGGCTGAATTGTGTCTCCCCCAAATTTCATGTCTAACCCTAATACCTAGTACCTCAGAATGTGACTGTATTTGGAGACAGGACCTTTAAAGAGGTGATTCAGGTTAAAATGAGGTTGTTAGGATGGGCTCTGATCCAATCTGACTGGTGTCCTTGTAAGAAGAGGAGATCAGGACACACCGGGGAAGGCCAGGTGAGGGAGAACACAGGTAGAGGCGGCCGTCTGCAGGCCCAGGAGAGAGGCCTCGGGAGGAACAGCCCTGAGATACCTGGACCCCAGACTTCCAGCTTCCAGACCTATGAGAAGAAACATCTGTGGTCGAAGTTGCCACCATGACACTTTGCCATGACAGCTGTGCACATGAATATGGGCTATTACAAGTACATGAGCTATGTCAGCAAAAGCAGAAGCACGTCTGGGAGCAGAATTCCCTTTGCTCGGAGTATAAAGGCTCCTGCTAAGAGGAGAGAATAGAGGGAGTCCGTGAGCAAGTTCCAGGAGCTGAAGGGGTGGTGGGGCAGGGACGGGGGTAGAGCAGAAGCACCAGGGAAGGAGGAACCTTTCACCCAATTCTGTGCACGCACATCAGCACTGCCAAATGCTAACATGAAACCAAGTTTACTTTATGAGACTAATCAGGGCTTTGAAGGACTAAGGGAAAGTAAAAGGGGGGAAAAACCACAAAGGCAACAAACAGAGGATGAAGAAGGGAAAGAGAAGGTGACCTTGCAGGCTGGGTAAATTGTTAGAGGGTTTTAAGTTGTCAGGGAGTGAGAGGTGGCGGCTGGGAAGAAGATCTTTACCTCTGGGGGAGGGGACAGATACCTCTCCTGACCACCAGATCTTCCTGATAGGTAGCTGCTCATGTGTTTGTACCTTTCTTTTGGAATTAACAGTGTAAAAGCAGAAAGACAGCCACGTGGGCAGAAGGTGAAAGTCCTTGGGGAAGACCTTGAGTGAACCCTTGCCCTGCAGGCCTGCCCCCTGCCCTGGGTCCCTGGAGGCTGCCGGGGGAGGGTACGGAGGACAGCTTGCAGCATCAGGCCTGATGTCTGATGTGAAGAGGGGACAAAGGGGCTGAGGCAATCCCACCTAGGGTTATGCATGCAATATTCTATCCCACGGGAACTGGCACCCACAGGAGTATGAGCACCTATGGCAATGTCAGTCACTGCTTGTAAGTTTGGCAAGAAGGGGAGGGTGGAGTTATGGAGGGAGAGGAAGAGATAAGGAAAGAAGACGAAAAGAAGAAAGGAAAGGAGCAAGACAGACTGGGGGCAGGAGAAGGAAAGAGGAGCTGCTGTACCAGGAATGAGGCGGCCCAAGTCCTCCTTTCTGTGCCCAGCAAAGACAGCGGTGCTATCTCGATCCTTCCAGGTCCTTCCATGCCAGTTCTTCACCCATTGCTGCTTCAGGCCCCAACTTGAGCCCTGCCAGAGAGCCTCATCCCTTAATGCTGCAGACACCCTGCCCCAGGCCCGGGAACCGGACACCTCTCTTCTTCCCCATCACTGCCCATCAGGACTGGAGAGAGGGCAGGGAAGCAAGTCCTTCCAATGAAGTGCTAGCTCAGCCAACTGTGGCTTCATCCTGCCCTGGCACAGGGCTAAATCTGTTTTCCCATACGCCATTTCGAGTCAAGTTAAGCAATTTCAGACTTAAACAAAAAAGGAAAAATAGGAAAAGAAGGAAAGGAGGAGGATAAGAAACCTGCTAGAAAGTAGCATTTGTCTTTGGGAGGACTCCCCAACCCCTCCTCCTGCCCCCTGCCCCTCCTCTGTGTCCCACTTCATGGTGAGTTCCAGGGCACAGTCTCCAGACCCTTGTGCAGAGTGCTGTGGTCAGGAGGCCCTCCTGAGAAGCCACACATGTGTCCTGAGGGCCTCTGGGGGCCACTCCAGCAGAGCTCCAGAGGGACTTCACATAGGCCCTGGCCATATGGACCTACTAACTGTTGTTACTCTCAGAGTTGGCCAGGTTGTGCTGATGAGGTGAAGAATCGAGACACCCTCATGAACTCCGTGGGCTTCTGCTACCAAACACAACAGTGGGAGGGTGGTGGGTGCTTTCCTTTCATCCTGAGGCCTGCGTAAAAAGTCATGATGATAGTCTAAGTGCATTTGGGGGGGCTACAGGTCATTTGGAGTAGATCCCACCCCTGATTATGAACTTGTCACTTTATACCCAGCAACTCACACAGGCTGGGAACATTAAAGTAGTCAGGTGGAGATATGTCAATGGCATACTAGAAAAAGATGCTTGTATGTTGACCAAAATCCACTGCTTAGCATTATTTTCACAACAGTGTAAGCTAGCAGTGGTATATAGATCAGGGGTGGCAAACTGTGGCCCATAGGCTAAACCAGGCCCATGCCTATGAGCTATGACTGGTTTCTACATTTTTAGAAGATTGTCCCTCCCTCCACCCCAATTAAACAAAGAATGAGTGACAGAGACTATATGACCCCACAATTTCTAAATGTCTAGCTATTTATAGGGAAAAAAAAAAGTATTCCAGCCCCTGGTATACATTAAATAGAGCTTTATTCTTTAGTTCAGCTAGGAACATCCTTCCCCTCCCCCATTTCTAACAATGTCTCTTGGAAGAATGAATGCATTCTTGGCTTGCAACAGATGAGCTTGCAACACACCCACCTCATTAGCTAGGGACTGTCTGTGCCTCTCTGTGTTTTTTGTGTCTGGTGCATGGGGTGCAGGAGAGGAAGTGAGCAGTTGCTGACGGTGATCAACAGGGTGTATGAGATGACTCTCAGGCTCCCCAGCAAAGGGGGTTCTGAAATCTCCTTTGGGACCTCTGCATTCTTGAGGTCCTTAAGGTGTCAGTTACTGCTGGCTTTGCCTATGTGTCACCCTGTTGACAAGTCCCTGCCCTGCTTATCCCCTTAGCTTTGCTGCTGACTTTCTAGGGAGAGAGAGCAGTGTTACAGCAGCTTGTTGTTTAGCCAACGAGAGCAGCGTAGACAAATATGTACTCAGCACCTAGAACCACCTTGTACTGTCCAGCCGCTGAGCTGTACCAGGAGAGAAGATACAAACAGAGGGGGAATCTGGATCAGGGATGAATTAGTGACACGAAAGTCAGGGTCTCAGGAAGCACAGTGGACTTTGGGGATATTGAAGGCTCATGGAAAAAGGAGTCAGAGGCTGGATTTGGGGCGATTCAAAGAAATCCTTAAACCTCTCCCTAGCCCCTTCCCCTTGTTTCTTTATATGTGAAGTACAGATGATCTATATTATGGACTAATGCTCAGGAATGACTTGAGATAGGCAGAAGTGCTTTAAAAGGTATGAAGTATTGTATCAATGGGAGGAAACATCAAACTCATGCAGGGATTTTCTGTCTTCACTTTTTTAATACTGCATCTGAATGCACCTACTATTATTCAGGTTTTTTATGTAGATCAGTGTCTTTATTGTTCCCTCCAGATATAGTATAAATTTGCTCTTAGATTTTTTTTTACCTAATTAAGTCTGTATTTTTCATAGTTTACCAATAATCATTTCCAGCTGATAATGTGGCAAAGTTGACTATGACTTGTAGGGAAAGTAATATAACAACTCCCCAGCCACACAAAAAGGAAAGATAATTACTTTGCCCTTGGACACGAATAAGCATAGCTTTAGGGCAGCTCCTTGCTTATCAGCTGCAGCAATGGGTTCCTGAACCATCCATCCTAGTTTGAGCAACGTCCAGGGTCAGTCTTCTTTCTCCCTTTCAACAGCCCCCTCCCCAACTGCCATAACCTTCCTTTCAGGCAGGACACTCAGTAATCTGTGCTGCAGAGTGAAGAAGAAATGCCATTCTCCTGTGCAGAGCAGAGAGGTCCATCCTCCTCTGCCCCAGTGACATGAGGGCCTGGGGAGCATGGCTGCGGATGTGCTGATGGAACACTGGCCAGGGGCCGGGTGCCACCACTGAAATCCTGACTTGCTTTGGCCAGCCCAGCCCCCAGCAGTCATCTTCTGTCAGGGACCTTGCTGGTGGGGTGGGGGCCACGGCTGCTGTTGCTTTTTGAAGATGGTGGACCCCAGGTGGACAGCAGCCTGGGCTCGGCCCTACTCCACAGCACACTTTACTGACAAGGAGCAGATGCTGACAGTGTTCCAACTGGGCTCGACCGGAGCTGTGTGCAGGTGGTTTCATGGTTAAAAGTCCTAGTAGTGCAAAAAGAAATCAGAGTAACAGGTGAGCACACCTCCGAGGTTGTCTCCATAGTTACCACCTCTGCCATCTTTTTCATCACCCTGTTTTTGCTCGCAGAGTTTACCTTCCTTGAGCCCGCAATCCCTCATCCCTTTGCTGATGGGCAGAGCTCTTTCCTGATTAAGTCAACAAGCCCTCATAGACAGAGGCAGCCTCTTTTTTGGCAAGAAGACCTGAGCAGAACCAGCCCCAGAAACAAGTGAGACTGTGTGTCAAGCTGTGATTAAATAGCTGTGATTAAAGGCTAATTACCTTCCCAAGCAAATAGTTCCTAAAATGTCCCCCCAGGACACAACCATGAAACCTACTGGGCCAGGAGGCCTGTGTGATGGCTTGCTGTGGAGGGACAGGGGGCCGACCCTCAGGACCTAAGCATTCCCTTGCACAAGGAAAGCCAGGACCAAGGAAATGCCATCCAACAAGCTGCCACAGCTGCCAACCAATTCTCTGTCTGCAAAGATTGTCCAGGTCTCTGGCTACCTGGAGCTCAGCACTCTGAAACCATGTTCCCAAGGTGACAAAGATGACATTCACATGTTTAACACACTCTCAGCTCTGTGTGCTCCTGGTGATGCCTATAATTTCTTTTCTCTTTAACTCAAAAAAAAAAAAAGGCTGGAATATAGCTGATAAGAGTGATGCATTTGTTTTTATTTACTTTAAAAAGGGACAGACATACTTCCTGGAAGAGTGCGATGAACAGTGGGTGGCAGTCAGTAACATCAGCACACTGGACAGTATGGTGTATTTTGTACCCACAAGTGTGTCTTGCTGTTCTAGGCCAATGCAGCCTCTTTTGCATTCTCTCATATGGGGGTGCATGAGCAGCAACCACACATTCATGTTTTTCTCCCTCTCTTTTTCCCTTCCTTCCCCTCTGTCTAAAGATAAATAAATAACATCTTTAAAAAAAGAATTATAGATACCAAACCCTTTCATTTATGATGACCTGCTGTTGGGTTTGGCTGCAATGAAGATTTTGCAGGATATTTACTGAGGTTAATTGGCAGGCAAATCCCAAGGAAAGAAAACAGTAACAAGTTTGGGTATGGTCTAGTGTTCTTAGCATACTCAGTCCCAACTGAGGGATTTTTACCCCCACTATTTATGAGTCAAGGGCGTTGTGAAAAAAACAAACCAAAACATGCAGACTTCAGTGTTAGAGAGGGCCAGGAAGAAATCACAGTTCCTCCTTGGCCCTGGGCCAGTCCTCAGTCACTCTTAACTCTCAGGTCTCAGTCTCCAAACTATGAATAGTGGGGTTGATATGAGGTTTAGAGACAACGGGTGCAAAATGCCCTGGTAAGGCCTGACCCACAGTAGGGCCTAACAAAAAAGCCTTAAGAAAATATTTATTTCCCCAAGTATCACTGTCTACCACAGATGGGCCAGTTCAGGTAGGTGGCGAGAGTTAGAAGCCTTAATATTTTGGAGAGTGTTGGCATACACTGAGTGATTATAGGTAGGGGTGGTCTTGGATGTGACACCCAGAGGCAAAAGGAAGAAAACTGTGACAATACTTGAAATACTGAAATACTTGAAAAACTCCTGAAATACTTGCAAAAGTCTGGGGACATTTTTGAATAAAGAGATTCAAGGTGTCGCTTAATGCATGCAGTTTGAATTGCAAGAAAAACAGATTTTGCCTCTCCCGTCATGTCAAGCTGACTTTTTGTGGTGTTGAGACAATCCTTCAGCAACTGCTTTTATGACACATTAGAGAAGACATTCTGACCACTGTTGCCCTGGGTAAATTCTTCAAACTCCAAATAGAAGCAGTAAACATGTGAGTATAAATATGACAATCATCTGTTTAACTGTGACAATTTTAGATAGTTTTTGGCATGCTCAAAGGTACAGAGATTTTTGTGGATGAGCAAAAAATAACTTGTATATTGTTATCCCACTTTGGCTAAGTCTTGGGTGACATTAATTTCTTGTAAAATTGGCATGTTCATACATAATACCATGTTATGGGAAAGGAAAGCAATGTTAAAGTTTGCCTCCCTGGAGGGAGAGGGGTTGGAGAGGAGTGTAGCAGACAATTATTTATGGATAATTTTACATGAGTACAATTGTCATGGCTTTTATCTGATGACAGAAACATCCTGTAGTTGCCTATTTTGATGCACAGTGGCACTAATGCTAGCCTTCTGGTGACCTTAAACTTTCTAATATCTAATATTTAAATTTGTCTGTAAAGATGTTTGAAGATCAGGTGTATTTTGCTGAAGAACTATTACTATTCTCTCATGAGGAAGCTCTTCTCATAAGGGGAGGCCTTGCAAAAGGGGGTTTTAAAATTCAGATTCTGAAGGAAGTTCTCAATGATGAAACTTCTCTTTTCCAGGAGGGCAAAGCGCAGTGAGGCCTGCACACCCACCTCCTCCCCTGTGCCGACAGCCCCGACAGGACACCCACCTCGGTAGAGCTGTTATGGGACATGTAGACAGACCAGAAGAGTCTAAAAATCCAGCCAACATCTAATGCCAGAGCCCAAGCATGAGCATAAGTCAGGATGTCTGTCTGGTCAATGGGAAGACACTCTCTAGCAAGGGCTGAGAAAGTGTCAATATTTTATATTCAAACAACAACCAAACTCCAATCCACATGCAACCCTACCCTCCATGGCAGTGTGCAAAGTTATGAGCCTTTCAGAAAGATTTAAGGAAATTATCATTTTCTGTCAAGGAAGAAGAAAAAGATGATATGGACCATATTTTTGCCATTAAAGTTAAATAATGGCTACAACCTACTTCAAAATTCTAGTGGAAATCACCTAAATGTGTGGAAAGAGGCCACTGAAATGATCAGTAGTCTTATACCAGTGATTCTAGTTGATTCTTCCAAAACCATAAATCTCATTTTAAATTCTTACTGTGGAATATGAAAAATATTTTAATTTTTACACAGTTATCATATTCATCTTTAATAAATATACCCAGTTATTAAAGTTTACCAAAATTTGGTATACATAAACCCAAAAACAGCATGCTTCCCAAGTACCTGTAGAAACTGGAAATATATGAAGTAAATGGGCTACTGGATCTTTAACCAGAATAAATGGGCATCTGTCAAAAACTCTGCAAACTCTTGCTTTTGATGGGTTTCTAGTCAGCATTTTCCCAAGCTAAGCAGGTGTACCTCTTGAACGACAGGAAGCACGTATTTGGATCATAAGGCTCAGTCCTGCACGCTGCAGGTGCATTGGGGCCTCGACCCCATTCCCTATGCAATAGTGAAGCAGCTGAGCAAAATGGAAGTCTAGAGGTGCCTTTCAAAATATTATCAGCTGTGGATTTTCATAATGGAATTCTGAAAAAGTTAAGTGATTTGCAGAGAAAGATCTCTCTAGGGCATGTCAAAAGGGCTGTGGAGTAATTTTGCAGCCTCTAATTTAGCCTGGAATTAGCACTTGCCCCACCCTAACCTCTAGATCTTTATGTTACACAAGAAGACTTCCTGCATGGGAGCTTGGAACTGCTTAATGGAATTGTGTCCATGGTAGTTAGGTTGAAACAATGACCCTCATCTCCACTGCTTTCCATTAGGAAGAGCCACCCTTCCGCTGACTGGTTCTTTCAGCCAATCCAGACCCAAGTCCCCTTTAGTTCAGAGACAATGAGTGCCCTCCCACCCCCATCCTTAAGGAATCAGGAGCAGTATCCTGTCAAACTGCCCCAAAAGGTAAATCTCATGGTTAAGTTTCACCAAGCTGAGACACTGGATGTATTAGAAATGGTAAAGTTTAAAACTTGCTCTAAAAATAACGTGCCCGGGTATCAGCCATACGGTAAGGCTCTTCCTCCCCAGGCCTGAAAATAAAATCCCCTCACTCCATCAAGAAATAGCTCCAAACTTAGAGTGTGCACTGAAAATATTCCTGATGAAATCATAACCCTATATTTATAGTCTTTTGGATTGCGCCTGAACTTCTCTTTCCCATGGTGTTTTCCGACGAAGGGGCCGGCTGTGGAGAGCAGGCTCAGAGGATATGAGAGGGTATTAGCTTCAGGGAAGTGCTGCTCGTCCTCAGTTTGAATGGGATGGTTGTGCCACATCCCCCCTCCTCCCTGGGCCCTACCCACTGCCCAAGACTTGGGTCTCCCCCTCCACCCCATTCTCAGATGGTCCAGTTGGAGGGTCCTGTCTTGTCATCCAGGAAGAGTGAACTGGCCTTTCCTGTAGAAAGGGGCAGGGTGCCTAAGATCATCTTGCCTTCCTTCTGACCTTTCCTGTCCTCTAGACTTCCTCCCCATTCTCACTGAGGGAGATGGTGTGGATCTTAATGATTGGCACTTGGTGGTTCTCTCCCTGGTGCGGGGATGAGGGCCCCACGCAGCAGCAGACCTTCACAAAGCCTTTACTTCGCCCCCGGGCTGTGCAGGCACTCTGGTCCTTGGGCACTGTGATCCTGGTAGATCCTCGGGGCAGTGAAGAGAAGAACTTCCACTCGCAGACCCCATCCGTCTTGGAGATCTTGTAGAAGGTGTCTCCTGAGCCCACGGGGATGCGCACCAGGTCCTTGTGCTGCCCCTCCAGGGTGTGGCTGGGCGGGTGCAGGGTGTAGCCCAGAGCCTGCTTGGAAGATTGCTTTCTGCGGAGGCACTGGAGTCTCAAGACATTCTGGAAGGCCTTTTTAAACTCTTGACTGGAGCATGGGTATATAATGGGGTTGATGCAGCTGTTTAGGTATCCGAGCCAGAATGCTATTTTGAAAACTGTTTCAGAGGGCTTGAAATCAGGGAAGAAAGACCCTGGAAGAAAACACACAGATTCTTACTTACTATTTGCAAGCCAACTGGCCAATGGTCTGGGAAAACAAGCCAATAAACCAACCGACATCCTTTTACATTTTTTAAAAGTTTCAAATGATTCCAAGTGCATCTTAGTTTCTCACATTTCACTGATCAGCCCAGATGAATGTAACTCTTTGCAGTATCCTCAAGATGATTCTCAGTTGTCCACATGTGCAAAGTCCATTACAGGGGCAGACCCAGTGCGGAGGGTCACACTGTCTTTCGTGATAGAAAGTCCCTTGATTTCTACTGTGAAGCTTTACATAATGAAAACTTGAAACCTAGGCTGAGTCTACATATGCAAACTGTTTTGTCTGAATTTAAAAAGAAGTTGGAATTCATTCAAATAACCTGTATAAAAATGGGGTTATTTGAATATTCCCTTTGTTCTTTAAAGCAATGTTATATAGACACAGCCTCAATAGTTATAGATTCCTTCTCTCCTGAATGTTGGAATTGTATATTTTAATGAGAAACAAAAATTTACAGAATGTTGGCTTTGCCAGCTTTTAGCCAATGATTTTCAAATATACTGTAAGTCCAGTTGTCGACCTACTGTGTTTGGACTTAGTTTTTTGATGGTATGAATTCAGTAGAAGTGGCACTTTGAATTTTGATCTTTTCCTGGACTAGTGATTTGTGGTACGATGCTCTCTAATGATGCTGGGCAGAGGCAGCAAGATGATTTTGCCCAACTGTACACTAATGTAAGTGTTCTGAACACATTGAAGGTAGGCTAGGCTAGGCTAAGCTATGATGTTTGGTAGGTGTGATGTGTTAAATGCACTTTTGATTTATGATTTTTTCAGCTTGTGATAGGTTTATGTTGTGTATCTCAGTTGTCAGTTGAGGAGCATTTGTATTTTCCTCCGATGTTACAATAAGCTTTCCTGCTCAGCATACTCCAGTGGCTGCCCCCTGCCACATCTTTACAAAATGCTTGCCAATGGCTTGACAGTCAGGATCCTCCACAGAACTCAACATAAGCTAATTTAGCTTTTTAACCTCAAAACTTTTACTTGAAACAGACTCACCACAAACTTGGAGACAAGTCACTGATCATTTTTTGTTGTTGTTCTCTTGAGTTGGGTCCTGATATCTAAAATGCCCTTTTCCACCCTCTTTACCTACTCAAGTCTTATTCATTAGTTAACAAAGCAGGAATCCAGTTCCAGACCTCTTTAAATCTTGAGCAGTAGCTGTCACAGAGCTGTTGGCAGCAGAATAACAAACATGGAACCGTAAGGAGGGAACATTGTTGGGAATTATCTTATTCAATTACTTGATTTCCAAATTACAAAATGATGATTAAAGAGCTATAGCACTAAGGCAGTGATACATAAGGGGACCCAGAACCCCCTATCCAGTGGTCTTTATTGTCTGCACAGCTTTTGCTTTTGTTTCAGCTCAAAGGCCTTGATTTTATGTCTTTCTTTTTCTCTCTGCTCTATGGACCCACTAGAGCCATGACAAATTGATGGGTGTCCTTAAATCTAGCAAACAATGCTCTAAAATTTAGTAGAGGATCTCATAAATGTAAGCAAAGAGTAAAATATTGCAAGGACGACAAAAGGGCGCAGAGGTGACAGGAGTGTTCACTGTCCCTGACACCAAATCCCTGCTCAGTTCAGCCTGTCTCAGAGCAGTGAATGCACACATGCACACACGCATGATGGTTGTGAAGTGAGAAAGTGTTGTTCTTCAGCTCCAAAGCTTTTGATGTTTTCCTCTAATAGAATTTACTTATATTGAGTGCCTGGTTTGAGCCAGGCTCTGTGCTAAACACTTTACCTACAATTTAACCATTATTAGTAACATCCTCATCTTACAAATGAAGAAACAGTGGGTCGAATAACTCAGCTAAGGTTGCTCAGAGGGCTGGTTGCTGGCATAGGTGGGATTTGAAGTTAGACTGTCTGATTTTAGGGCCTAGTTCCTTTATGGAATCTCAAAATCGATTTGAATACTACATCTCTTGGGAAGGAAGATGGCAAATAGAGTGATGAAGTGTACATTTGCCAGAAGCTAAATTAGAAAGGTGCTTTTTCTTTTTCCTTTTAAAATTTGTATTGGTTTCAAGTGTACAGCGTAGTGGTTAGACAATCATATACTTTCCACGGAGATCCCCAATATTGCCAGCACCCACCTGGCCCCGAACACAGTTATTACAACACTACCGACTGTATTCCCTGTGCTGCACTTTACATCACAGTGAATTTTCTGTAACTACCTATCTGTACTTCTCAGTCCCTTTACCTCTTTCACTCATCCCCCAAACCCCCTCCCCTCTGGCACCCCCCAGTCTGCTCTCTCTGTCTATGAATCTGTTCAGTTTTTTTGTTCATTTATTTTGGGGGAAGATGCTTTTTCAAACTTCATTTGAGATGTGGATAAAGGGGTAAGGCCAACAGGACTGCTGGTTTCATGTGAGTATGATCAGTTCCAGAAAAAATTTTTCTTACATTATGATGCCAATATATGGTCCAATATTTCTTTCTAATGACGCCATAATGACATGACTGCAGGAGCCCACATCACAGAGACATGCCTTGGCCTGGGCTTCATGGGAATATATGAGCAGGGAGCACCAAAACCTACCTTGTCTGAGAATTTCACTATTCTATAAATCAGCTAGAGAGGGGGGTACATTTTTCTGATTTTCAGAATTGTAATTAAAAGAAAAAGAAAAATACATGAAGCATTAATGTGAATGGTAATAAAGTGATTTGGGATCCTTGGAATTTCTCCCAGTTCTGTCAAGAACACTCTTTTGCTTACAGAGCCCAGATCTGTGTGTACAAATATAAACCTCCAATTTCCTTTTAGTTCATCTCCCCAACCCTCTTCCCCTCCCTCCAGCCCTGCTTCATTCCAGGTCTGGCAGACTGAGAGCTGAGCTCCTGGGCTCTCTCTGCTGTAGCCTTCCCTTTGTCCACAGCTTCTGAGGTCAATACTGGTCCCCCTTCCAGGTGCCCTGCTCAGGACACCTGCTTCCCTCTTCCTCTGAGCTGGAGGGAGAGAAAGGGAGAAGGTTAAAGTGAATTTATACTTGGATCTAAATGTCAGTCTCCAGCTTTAACCTCCCAGGGATGTTGTTTTGCTAATCCAAGCAAATCTCTTTTCAAACAGTAATTGAGAGATGCTTGTGGGCCAGAGGCCTTCCCCTAAATGTCATCATTTGGTTTATCCTACTAAGTGGCACCTATGTATATCTAAACCCTCCTCTCCTGTTCTCCTTCTGTTGTTTCTTTCATTCTTTCCACCCAGTTTCTGTGCAGTCCTCTGGTTTTCTCTGTGATGGTATTTCACTCTCTTTTTCTTGCTGCATTAACTGGTGTTTAGTGTTTCTCATTATGCTTCCCAGCAAGAGCCATACTTTTGAACTGTCCACATGAGCATAGGGACTGCTATGTCTCTTGTCCCCAAAGGTATGTTGTACTCCTCAGCAACCTCTGCCAAGACTCTGCTTCCAGGTCAGGTTGACCCTTTATGTGAATCAGCCTGGTCTAATTCTTGAACTTTGGAAAATCCCCAAGCCCTCCAGGACTCTTCCCTTCATGGAGTTTCCTTCCTCTATTTTGTCTGCCACAGGATCTCTGACTCTCTTCTCTTTAAGACTCTCCAAACACCCTGGTCAACTAGAACTTGGCCAGATTGAGATAGGTGGAACACTAATTTATGCCTGAACACCATCCACATCATCACTGTTGGGGGTTCAGAATTGCTTCCTCCACTGTCGAGGCCTCTAGATTCCAAAGGGAAATTGAAAATTGTGATTTTAAATGATGCCACTTACATATCATCACTCAATGTCCTCTGCCTTGGGAACATTTGACTTTTCATTTCTGATCTGAGCTCATCTGTAGACTAGTGATGGGGACACTGGTAGCCAGTCTAGTGAAAACTTGGCCACTATAGTCACATTTCAGCTACAAAGTTACAGTCAAGTTTGCTCTCAATGTCCCAAGTACAGGAGAAAAGCATTTTTCAGCCAGTGTGGGTCTCCTAAGTGAGTTGTTTTCACCAGTGAGGACAAGAGTGGAGTTGTCAAATTCCAGCCCGGCACTGGTCATTAGAAGGCCCATCTTCTGTTTACCTCTTTCAGAGTCAGGGAGGCGCAGTATGGAAGCAGAAAACAGTGAGTCACTCTTCCTGGCCCCAGACTCCCAGCTTCTCTGCTTCATTTCACCTCCCTGAAAATGTCATCTTCATGACAACTTTGAAAGAAAATGGGTTATAATAAGCCCTAATTAGCTAGAGTCATGGAATGCTAGAATGTGAAGAAGGGCAGAAACGTAGAGACTAGCAAGCACTGTCAACCCTTCTTTTGCAGATGAAGGTGGTCAGGCTGAGGGAAGGAAGTGGTTCCCACAAAATCACCTGCCTTGCTTGTGGTCCAGTCAGGACTAGACCCTGACTCTGCTCTGCTTCCCCCACTTCTGCTCCTGATTGTGTGTGCCATTCAGCAACCCTACAACAGCATAGCGGGTGTTCACAGCAATATGTCTAGCTATTAACATAGGATGACAAGTTTTGCAGAGATATTGAGAAAGAAGGGGGAGGATAGTAACATCACAAATAACCACCCCATTTACAGAGTCATAATGTACTGTTCAGACACCAGAAAAAAGGAACAGTGGGTGATGATCTTGAAGGGCTCATCTGTAGGGTGTCACATTATGAAAATTGAAGTCTTATTAACTCCAATTAAAACAATACAAATTCCTAAGTTCATGTTACACAGCCATGGGAGAAAATAACCCTTAATTGTCTCTCCTTGTCCAACCCATGGTCTCTCTGTGAATATGGTACCAGTCCAGTGTGACTGGTACGTATCCAGTGAACAGAAGAGAGACTCAAGCGGTCACAAAAATGGGTAGTCACGTCCCCATGCCAAGGAACTCCAGTTCCAGGCACCGTTCAGGCCAAATCAGTTGGGATCTTCTTTCCAGGAAGAAACCCCATTGAATTAAACCCCAGAGAAAAGCTGTAGGGTTCAGAGTGTAAGCACAGACCCAAGCATCTTATTATCCCGGACCCTACCTGATGCATCCATGCTGGGCTGCTGGTTTGGCTTTCACAGTGACTCACCTGATCCCTCCCAAGGTCCACCCAGGGGCCAGCCTTGGGCAGCTCAGCCAGACAGGAGTCTTTTTTTGTCTACCTAGAGTGGTGGGCAGGAATCTCTAAGGATGCTGGCCAGATTAACTGGGGTCTAGAGCCCTAGGCTCTCAACCCACTACTCATGGAGAGACTTCCCATGAAATGAAAGTCTGTGTGTGTACACAGATTCATTTTCCTGAGAAGAGGACTTCAGCTTCCATTGACCTCTCATGGTGGTCTTGGGGACACAAAAGATGGCTAAGCCTGCCCCCCCAGATCCCCAAAACAAGCCTCTGGTTGGCACACTTTAATTAGCACCTATGTCCTGATGAGAGCATCAAGCTCAAAACTGGGCAAGAGGAGGTTAGCTCAACTCCTCTTTGAAGGACCTGCCCTGTTCTTCTATTACCCAGGGCTTGTGCCTCCCGGGGGGGGGGGGAGATGTGGTTGGTGTCTTGTGAGAGGTAATGTGTTGAGTCTTTTCTGAACTTCCTGGCAGGAAGGGTGGAGGCATGGGCAGGGGGAGCGGTTCAGAGAGCAGGGGAAATGATGCACATAGTGTTCTGGTTTCACAGCACTGGGCAAGACAAACCTGGAGTGCTATTGGGACTGCCCAGTGTGGGGTGGGGGAGCTGTCCCTGCTCCCTGTACCCAGGGCCTGGTATGTATTGGCCTGTGGTTACTATGCTATGATTACTGTAACCAAGAACCACTGCGTCTTCCAACCCAGGCAAGAAAAGAGGTCAGCTGGGGGGATTTCTCCCACCTCACGCTCCTGTAAGCAGGAGACTCTCGTTACGGGGTCTTTCTCTCTGGCTGAGGGCAGCTCTCCAGAATTAGGGGTTTCACCCTGGGTGAGTACAAGCTGCTTGGAGTAAAGTTCTTCAAAATGTTTCTCTCATCAGTTACCAAAGCCCCAAACTGTACTTCTCCTTTTGGAAAAGGGGACCATGTCTCCCAGACCATGCATGTTTGACCCAGCACCCACGGTAACTGGGAAGACTCACTGTGCACATTTCCTCAGGAGAGCTCCTGGTGCCATGTGTTCCATTTTGAAATGAATAAATAATGGAAACACTTTAAAAAGATAGCATGATATTCCCCCCTTTAGTTAACAAAAATTTGAGACTTGAGTCAGGAAAATGCTGACAAATATCATTATGTTCTTTTATGGGCTGTTGCCTCAAAAGTGATCTTCTTTCATAAACCAATTTATTTTCCAGACATTGCCACTTTCATTAAAGTGTTTCATGAGTCTCACTTTCAAAACATCTTCTCATTGCTGCACAAAAGCTTTCTGCGTCACCCAGTTTAAAGAAGAGTAGTTTTCAAATACACACCTGCTGCTGTAGTTCTTTCATGGGTTGTAAGTTTTCTTCTTTCAAAAGAATTTTCCTTTTCCCCCCTTGTGATGAATAGTTTTAAGATCTACTCTCTTAGCATCCTTCAGATATACAACACATATTGTTAACTTTAGTCACCCTGTTGTACACGACATCCCCAGGACTTGCTACTTATTTTGTAATTGGAAGTTTGTACCTTTGAACACCCTCACCCATTTCGCCCACCCTCTGTAAGCTTTCCTGTGTGGGTCTTTTCTTTGACAGTCTGTCTCAGCCTCCAGAGTGTGCAAGAGCTGCTTCACAGCAGCAGGGGCTCAGCTCATCTCTTGCTGCAGTGCAGGCATGGGGTGGGCTCTGTTGCTGAGCAAAGAAGGTGTATTTGACCCTTTTGCCTCTTTGTCTCACATTTCCACTGGTCACTGGGCCCCACTGACATTTTCCTTGGACACTCCTTCAGACTTGGCCTTTCCTTCCACTCCCATCCCTGGACCCTGGACTGGGGCAGCAGGGCTGTCTTCATGCCTAGCCTGGCTCATTGCTAAGCCCGCAGGGCCTGGCTCACCACCCTGCAGCTTGGTCAGGGTGGTACTGCTCAGAAATTGAGGTGGCTCAGGAGCAGGAGTCAGGAAGGCTTCGATTCCTTGTTCAAAACTGGGCGAGTCACTTTCCCTTTCTGAGCCGCAGTTTCCTAATCTATAAAGTGAAATGTGTTTTTTTAAAAAAATTACTTTATCGGCAGTTTGAATCGCGGTGCGATGAAGTAGGCGGTGGGATCCCGCTGGGTGTCTGACTAGTCCTTTCTCTGCCTTGCTTGTTTGAGCTTCAGTGGAATTCGAAATGGCTGGTGGTAAGGCTGGGAAAGACTCTGGAAAGGCCAAGACAAAGGCGGTTTCCCGCTCGCAGAGAGCCGGAGTGCAGTTTCCGGTGGGCCGTATTCATCGGCACCTGAAATCTAGGACGACCAGTCATGGACATGTGGGCGCGACTGCTGTTGTGTACAGCGCAGCCATTCTGGAGTACCTCACCGCAGAGGTACTTGAATTGGCAGGAAATGCATCAAAAGACTTAAAGGTAAAGCGTATATTACCCCTCGTCATTTGCAACTTGCAATTCGTGGAGATGAAGAATTGGACTCTCTCATCAAGGCTACAATGGCTGGCGGTGGTGTCATTCCACCCACCCACAAATCTCTGATTGGGAAGAAAGGACAACAGAAGACTGTCTAAAGGATGCCGGGATTTCTTATTATCTCAGGACTCTAAATACTCTAACAGCTGTCCGGTGTTGGTGATTCCAGTGGACTGTATCTCTGTGAAAAACACAATTTTGCCTTTTTGTAATTCTATTTGAGCAAGTTGGAAGTTTAATTAGCATTCCAACCAACCAAATTTCTGCATTCGAGTCTTAACCATATTTAAGCGTTACTGTGGCTTCAAAGAAGCTATTGATTCTGAAGTAGTGGGTTTTGATTGAGTTGACTGTTTTTAAAAAACTGTTTGGATTTTAATTGTGATGCAGAAGTTATAGTAACAAATATTTGATTTAGTACAGACATTATTTCCACTCCGGTGGATGAGCTCAATAAAGGTCATATCCAAAAAATAATTACTTTATCGTTGTTCAATTACAGTTGTCTGCATTTCCTCCCACCACTCCCCCCCACCCCAGCCAAACCTACCTTACTCCCTTGCTTCCACCCTCCCCCTTGGTTTTGTTCGTGTGTCCTTTACAGTAGTTCCTGAAAACCCTTTTCCCCACTGTCTCCTCCCCTCTCCCCTCTGGCTGTTGTTAGATTATTCTTAATTTCAATGCCTCTGGTTATATTTTGTTTGCTTTTTTTCTTTTGTTGATTATGTTCCAGTTAAAGGTGAGATCATATGGTATTTGTTCCTCACTGCCTGGCTTATTTCTAAAGTGCAATGTTTTGACCAGGCCTTTGTTACCACCCCTTCCCCCCTATAAAAGCATATGTTTCTAGGCAAACAGGAACAGTCAAAAGTGAAAAGCAGGCCCCTGTGGGATGGGATAATTGAGGGATGATTGAGGAATGCTGGGAGACGGCCAGGAAGGAAGAAGGCAGACTAGTGGGGGTGGGGGACACAAAGTTTTGGGTTGGGTTTGGGGAAGACATGTTGATGGCCATCCTGGAGAATGGCCTCTGAGCTGGAGGGACAAAAGGGCTGGGAGGACATGGCCAGTGGCTCCTGTCATGAGGCATGCATGCACAGGGGCACATACATGCTCGGAGGCCCACAGACAGTGTGGTGCACTGAGGAAGGATGGCTTTTGTGCACAGGGCACAGCATGGCCCGAGCTCCCATGCTCCCTGGTTATGTGGGGGCTGCACACATGCATGCCCACGATCTGAGAGGTGATGGCAGTGGTCCTCTTGTCATCTGCAAGGGGATGAGACACAAAGGCATGCAAGTGATTGAAGTCATGAAGGAAAATTCCCAGAAATGACTAAAGGGAAGGGAAATCTTTCAAGGGGCTCAGTAATATATTAGGGGAACCTCGTAATAGTAAGATCTGCCAAGATGTGTATTGTGCTTTATGTTTTTGTTGCTGATAAGATGAAGTTCAAGCTCATCACCTTGTCATTCAAGGCCCCCCATCATTTGGTTTCACCACCTTCCACAAACTTCTCTCTAATTATTCATTCACTTGACAAGTAAGTTGCTTAGCACCTTCCCTGAGACAGACATTGTTGGAAACACTGGAGATAGAATGGTCAGGAAAATGCACAAGGGTCTGGGCCTTGGAGTCTGGCCATCTGGGGGAAATTCTATGAGTATTTCCCACAGATGCCTGCTAAATTGAGTTGTGAAGGCTTTCTTCTTGCTATGGTAGATACGTAACTTTGTTACTCTCCCCAGGTGACACTGGTCTCAGCTCATTCTCCTCCTCCTTTCTCAGTGTCCTATCCCTCTCTCTTGTATTGATTCAAACTTAAACCCATTCAAATGCTCCATTTCAAAGCTGTGTTCAAAATCCAGCTCATCCAGAGGCCCTGCCTTCATTGTGTCTGTTTTCGCACCATTTCCCCTAAGTGTTTAACCTTAGTTATTTTTCTCTATAGCACCCTTCACCACCTTCTATACTCATTTCTCTTTGTGGTCCTTTTTCTTGAACATAAACTCTTTGAAGCCAGAGATTTCTGTATTTTTACTTCACCACTATATCCTCAACACCTACAACAGTTTATAGGACACAGACGGCTCACAGGAATACTGTTGAATGAATAACATATTCAATCCTTACAATTTTAGTATCTTCAAAGACACACATTACTTCTTACCCTCTCTTTCTCTCTCCCTCAGTGATGAACAATTCTCACTGAATGTTTATTGAGTCAATGGATGGCTTTTGTTGATGGAATAAAATGACATTTTGACTAAAACTCCTGCTTCAACTACTTACAGCTGGAAATGCAGTTTCAAAGGGAGAAAGAGAGCCTGTCTTGCCTCACATTCCAACACTTTATCTTTCCGATCTTCAAGACATTCTTATATGCATACAAACAAAATGATTCTACAAATAATTTCATGCAGCTGAGTCATAGGCACTTCATAAAATGGTTCCTTCCAGTACTTGTAAAGATGTTTTATAGGGTCTTGCAGGAAAGGCTGCCATCTGTAACTAAGACACGGTAGGCATTGGCAGCCTCTCATGCTTGTGGGATATGAAGTGAAGGCCAAAGACCACAAATCTGAAGCAGTGACATAAACAACCAGAATCGGTCATCCCAGGAAGAGGCATGGGAGTTTTTCAGGGCAATGTCCTTTCACACTCGGCATAAGGGCTAAGGCAGATTCCATTCCAGAGTCCTGCCTACGAGGACATGTCTGAGCTGTCTGGCTCTTATGTACTGAGAGGTGCACAGAGAGGAGGCAGATGAACTTTTGGTTCTGTACTTCCTGTAAAGATGCTAAATCTGAGTTTTCTGGGCAATCCCTACTTAACAGTAACATAACAGCTCCTTTCACTGGCCATCAGGTCACCCAGAGACATGTCTCTTAATACTGTGGTCATCTTTCAGGAAATCATCTAGCTCTGTCTAAGGCAGAATATGAATAACTTTTTGTTCTACACCCTTGAGCATCCCCCTGTCCTGCCTGGGTTAATTCAGGCAGAAGGATGGTCTATAGACCCCTCCTGCTTGTTCCTAGCCTTAGACTCAAGCTGGACTGGCCCTGCAGAGGGCCTGACCTCCATCAAAAGTGGTCAGTACTCAAAACGACATAACATGTATGCACAGGCATTTTATAGCTTATGTTCAAAATAGAAGGTATTTTTGGAAGCTATAATATGGCTTCTAAATACAACTGGGAATATCAACTTTAAAATACAGAAAGGGATTGGGGAACTTAACTCTGTAATTTTAAAAGGCAAAAGAGTATGAGACACTGTTTTAATTAAATACATCTTTTAAAAAGAGAATTGACCATGCCTCTGTCTTTCATAATAAATGCAATATAGAACAATCTCAATTTTACCTGCAGGGCACACCCTCATTCTTTTAAAATTTAACCAAGCCTCCTGCTATCTCAGCTAAAAACTGTCTGAGGCTCGAAAGCAGGTGTCCCTAACCCCTGGGGCCACAGACCAATACCAGTCCAGGTCTATTAGGAATTGGGCTGCACAGCAGGAGGTGAGCTTGAACATAATGTGCTTGAATCATCCTGAAACCACCCCACCCCCACTATAGTCTGTAGAAAAATTGTCTTCCTCGAAACCAGTCCTTGGTGCCAAAAATGTTGGGGACTGCTGCTCTAAGGGAGAAGACAGAGGTCAGAGAAGCACATCCATCTCCATGGTTTCAACTTCCTTTTTTGCCTCGGTGACTCTCAAATTTCTGTCTAGACTGTATCTGGCTCCAGAGCTCCAGTTCTGCATACACAACTATTCCCAAACCATTTCCTCCTTCACATAACCAAACTGAACTCATCGTCTCTCACAAAACCAACTCTTTCTTCTCTGCTTCTCCCTCAGTAGATGGAGCCCCTTCCACAGAGTTGCCCCAGCCAGAAACCCACTGTCATCCTCAAGCCTTTGCTCTCCCACCTCATCCACCACATCCAAGCACCTAGTCAAGACCACTGAACGGCATTCTTTATCACAACTTGGCCTAGCTCTGGGCACTGTCATCTCTAACTAAGATCCTGTATCAGCTTACTAACTCAGCTTCCTGCTTCTGATCTTACCTCCTTCCAACCTACTGCCCACAATGTAGCCAGAGAGATTCTGAGAAAACAAAGCTGATTATTACCTTTAATTAAGTAATTTCAATGACTCTTCCCTGAATTCAAGGTCAAGTACTAGGACTTATTAGGTCCCCAGGTCTGGGAGAGTTATAATACATTTTGATAGTTAACTAACTAGTCAGTAGAGTATGGTGATCCAAGTGCCCATTCAAAGACTGGTATTATAGAAAAGTAGAAAATTATAACCCATAGGATTTGAACATTTATGTAATTGTTTAACTGAGTGACACCATCTTTAGTTCACTAGGATGTCGTTTAGGGTTATAGTATTTGATGTGTCACAGTTTAATCTTAAAGAATAAACATGTGACTTCCAGAAGGCAGCATGCCCACTAAAAAGCCTTCCCAAGGCCAAAGAATAGGACCCACTCATGAGTTTCCAAATGTTCTAGTGGCAGTGGTGACAATGGCTCAGAAAGTTTTACAAAACCTGAAACCCCTATGTCAGGAAAAAAGACGCCTAAAGGATAAACAGGGAAAGTGGTCAAGAAAAACCAACGATGGAGACAAGTGCATTGGAAACTGCCTAAAAAAAACTAATCCTGGTGCATGGTGGGCCTTTGTTACCAGAAACAGTTGTGATTCTAAGGAGAGGTTGCTCCCCACTGGTGTCACTCCCCTCTGAAATGCCCACCCAGTATTTGCTCAAATTAGGTGAGTAATGCGGAACACAACAGATAACCACAAGCAGTGTTTCTGGACCTGCCTTCTGCAGCACCCCCAGCAACACTGTGCTCAGGCTGCAGGCGCAGGTGGAGACAGCACACCTTTCACCTGGCTGTGCTGATCTATTTGTCTCTCTCTCTCATTCACAGAAAATTTTTGTGGGGAGAGAAGAAAGCTACGATAGTTTATCAAAATGAATATAATGATACTTGTTTTTGTTTATTCCATCTTGATTCTGGTGTTAGAAGTTACCTCTGCTTTATGTCTTAAGATAGGTATTTGTGTCAGTAAGCAGCTGGCATAGGAACATGTTCGAACCTGAGGACTTTGGCAAGTTTCCATCCTAATGTTTTTCGTAAGGCTTATGTTTATTAAGAAAAACTGAAAAGGGAGGCTGCCAGGGGCAGGGAAAGCACGGAGAAGACAAGCACATGGGTCCAGCTTGGAATTCCAACCACAGGCCACCAGCAGTCAGAGACAGACTGGGGCTGCCCTGGAAGTCAGTCTTCCCATCAGTGCAAGTCTCCTAGGATAGGGTGGATAACCACTCACTGAGGTGGCATACTGGGGACTCAAGCACCATAACACATCCTAGTAAAATACTCTTTTAAAAAAAAATTTTTTTTATTGTTATTCAATTACATATTCTTTAAGGTGTATTTAGCCCTGAAGTTTTAACCCATGGGCTTTGAACATTTGTGTAATTGTGATTCCCTTTCTCAGGAAGTTTTAGAACTTCATAAGGAAGCAAGCACTACTGGTAGAGAAAGGGTTGGTTGTTCTGGATGTCTTTTCAATATTGCAATAAACAAACACATATATGACAAAGCCTTCTGAGTCTAATGACCAATTTCCAGGAAACACAAAGAGAAAGGGAACATATTAAATGACACCAACAATGAAGTCAGCAAAATCCTGGTTATGGAAAACTGTCCAAATGAAAGAAAGCTAAAAATTTCCAGAAAAAGGAAAAAAGAGAGAGATGAAGAGAAAAGTTGTAGAGTAAAAGAAGACTTAAGAGACATAAAACTAACCATAATACATGGACATTATCTGGATCTCAGTTCAAACAAAAAAGATTCTAAAGTATTATTTAAACAATTGGAGAAATGTGAGCCCTGGATATTTGATAATAAGAAATTACCATTGACTTTGGTCTTAGAGATGAATGGTGCTAATAGTTAGGATTTTCAAAAAAGAGTGTTTTTTAGAGGCTTGTCATGAAATATTAAGGGATGAAGTGATGTGCTCTCTAGCATAAACTTCAAAAGACTGTATGGAGTGGGGAGTTTGAATAAAAAAACTGCCCACCTGTCTATTCATAATTGTTCAAATTAGGTGAACAGTTTGTGTTCAGAAGCCTCATTACACTTTACTCTACTTTGGTGTACATTTGATAATTTTCATAATAAAATTTTTTGAAAATTAAAAAAATAATGAAAGCATATAATTATAAAAACAATTCACTTACTACCTGATTTACCTGTGCTATTATCTGCATTTCTAAGTTTCTTAAAACTCTGTTAGGTGAGCCGGCTCTCTAATTCATCCAACTGAAAGAATGAATACATTCAGACTGCAGGGGACACGAAGCAGTGAGACTTTGTTCTGACCTCCCAGACCCATGTGAACCAAGCCTGGTAGAGATGGACCAGTCGTTCACAGCACAGAACGCCACCAAAACGTCTCAGGAGTGGGTCAGTGGGGAGAGATGCATTCACAGAGGACAGACCCCAGGGCAAACAGGTCCCCCACGTGGCCTCAGAGTATGGATAACACGTGGACGTAAAGACAAGGGAGGGGCGGGCGCTGCGAGTGGAGGGAACCCAGCAAAGGAAGATCGCAATAAACCTGGGTGGAAACATGACTCAATGCGAAAGGGTGGCTGAGAGGGAAGAGGCCCGGAAATCAGGCAAAGGCTTTGAATTAGATGCATAATCTACAGCCTCTACACTGTACGGTCACAGAAAATTCTTGGGTACAGTCTTGTTTTTAAGGCAGATAATGTTCAGGATCTACTAGAGAGGTTTATTAACGCACTGGACAAATATTTATAAAACAGAGGTGAGACTAGAATCGAGTATGAAACAGAGTCATATTGCAGCATCAGTCCTCAAAGCTCTCTTACAAAGGGGCTGCTATGTGGAAAATATATTCATACTGATACCAAGACATTATTTGCCTTTTTGATCTCATTCTCCCGTGAGAGTACAGCGGGACGCTCGGGAGAGGAGAGGAGGCGTTGTTACTGTGGCTGACTGAATGCAGAAGCAGCTATGAGGCTCCAACTGTCTTTTATAGCCAGATGTAAAAATGATTTGCAAAAACGTAAATAATACTACTCTTTTCACTATTTCGTTTTAGTTTGGAAAAGAGTTTCTTTCACAAAAATATATTTATTTAGGTCAAAATATAATGGGTTTATTTTGTTATTTTAAAAGAATACATATTTTGAAAATTCTTCAGTTTTAATTTCTAATATGGTAACATCAATAGATCTATTTCATGAAATAACAACTCTTTAAGGGTATCAATAATCTTTAAGAATGTAAGGGAGACCTGAGACCAACAAGTCTGAGAACTGCTGTATTTGAGTGTTTATTAAGGATAAGGAGAAAAAGAAAGCAGTCAAGGGGAATTGCGAGGGGAAAGTGGTCAAGAGATGGTGATTACTTCAATAAATAATCATTTAGCACTCACTGTGTCCAAGGCAGGAAAAGGAAGCAGGAAGGACAAGAGATGCCTTCAGGCTGTCAAGCTGGCTGTCTGTTTGATTCCGAGTCAGACACAAACTGTTATCTGCATTGACAAGTAAATTGGTTTTGAATAACTTCTAGTAATGCTCTCGTAATCATCTGCTCTTTCAGCTGAGTGGATGGGCAAAGTTTTGAACCTCTCACTCAGAAGAGCACAGACTCAGTAACCCATGTAGCGAGAACATGTTTAAAAAGGACTCCTAATATTTTACGCAGATCCAAATGTACTTAACTTATCCCTTTGCTTACATAAGTCATAAACATTGTCAGCTCTCACCTACCTTCTGCTTATTCTCATTTATTTCTGATCTAAGGACATTTTTCATTCCCAAATTATTTCCCCAGATAGAGCTAATAATTCAGTTATCCTGACATGTCATGTAATACATGCATAGGGAAAGCCAACTCGTTTGACTATGTCTAATGAAAATTAGAGCTAGGATGGTATTTGCCTGCAAAAAAAGACACAAAGCTTATAAAATATTTTAAAGTTTACAAAAAAGACAGGATTTTTTTTTGGAGGGGTGGTGGTTATGTGGGTTACCATTCTTCAATACACAAATGAAAGACTGCTTTTTAAAGAAACTTTTCCAAAATACTACTCACTCACCCCCACCCCCATGTCAACATTAAAACACTCCCCTTGTGCTCCTCTGAGCACTCTGGTTTTCACCTGAGGGAATTTGTTAACCCCTGTATGTGGCAGTTTGTTATGCTTCTTTTTGCTTTCTCTCCCTGTCCAGGGAGATCCTTCAGAGAAGGTATTTTACTTTACTCATATTTGATTCCCAATAATGCCTTACATGGTGCCAAGTTTCAATAATGGAATTCAATTAGTTAAAAAAATTCCTGAGAGTTATCTACAGCGCATTTGTTTGTTTAATATGTGTAGTTGTAAAAGTTTATTACTGGGTTCCAACCAGACATAGTAAGGGGCATAGACACAGTATCCTCGCATGAAAATGGTAGAATGGACATAATATATGGAGGCCCTGTGCTTAGGCATTTAGGTTTTGACCCTTGAGAGAAGAAAATGAAGGTGATGTGCTCCACATTTACCTGGCCTTTTTCCTTAAGGCATTTTCTAAAGTGTGGCACAGGGAAGTGGAGTTCAGACAGAGAGCATCTCTCTGAGTGGAGGGAACAGAGGCTGCTGCTCAGGGATACTGAGATGGAAGAAACTTGCAAGGTGGGGTCTAGAAAGGAGAAAGCTGGGCATGGAAGTCCCAGCAATATGCAGGTGGGTGCCCTTAAATCATGGCCCACTATTTAGCTGTGCAAGCATGCAGTAAGCACCAGTGAGAAGGGCAGGCAGAACAATTTGATTCTGTTGAGGTTAGTTTTAGGCTTTGTTACTGCTTCTAGGAGTAGAGTAGCCCTGCCCCTAAGTTATGCTTCTCTGAGGTCTCAGTGGAGCCTAGAATACGGTCCCAGGACTCCTCTCTAGCTGGTTTTGTCTTGAATGTGTCTGCACATGTGAAATCTCTGAATCTCTAATGAGCCTGGGGATATAAGTGAGTATTTTGAACTTTATGGCAATAACGACAACAACCTAGATGAAAAGGATAAAGTCCTTGACATATACAAGTTTTCAAACCTGATGCATAAAGAAAGAGGACATTTGAGTATATCAGTTTATAGGGAAGTATGAATGATTTAAAATTGCCAATACAACTTAGAAAAGAAGAACAAAATTGGATGAGTTATGTCACCTAACTTTATGACTTAATTAAAAAGATATAGTAATTGAAAAAGTATTGCATGAGTGTAGGGACAGACTAATAGATGAATGGAAGACAACACAGTGGCCCCAGAAATAGATCACACACAGGCGATCAGCTGAATTTTTAAAAATATATTTATTGATTATGCTATTACAGTTGTCCCATTCCCCGCCACTCCACTCCATCCTGCCCACCCCCTCCCTCCCACATTCCCCCCCTATAGTTCATGTCCATGGGTCATACTTGTAAGTTCTTTGGCTTCTACATTTCCTACACTATTCTTACCCTCCCCCTGTCTATTTTCCACCTATCATCTATGCTACTTATTCTCTGTACCTTTCCTCCCCTCTCCCCCTCCCACTCCCTTATTGACAACCCTCCATGTGATCTCCATCTCTATGGTTCGCAATCAGCTGAATTTTGATGAAGATAAAAAAGCAATTCTATGTGGGAAAAGACAGTCTTTTCAACAAAGGGTGCAGGGATAACTGGATATCTATATGGAAGAAACACAAACCTTGATTTGCATCTTACGCCATACACAAAAAATGATTTGATATGGATTATGAACCTAAATAGAAAAGCTAAAACAAGAAAGCTTTTAGAGGAAAACCTAGCAAAATACCTTTATGATGTTAGAGTATAGAAATATTCACTAGACAAGGCTTAGAAAGCAATAACCATAAAAACAGATAAACTTTATCAAAATTCAAATTTCTTCTCATCAAAAGATAAAATTAAGAAAATGAATAGGCAAGAAATAAGCAAAATAGAGTCTAAAAAATGATACAAAAGATCAATGAAACCAAGGGCTGGTTCTCTGAAAAGATACACAAGATTGACAAACCTTTAATCAAACTCATCAAGAAAAAAAGACCCAAACAAATCAAATCAGAAATGAAAGAGAAGAAACAACTGACACTAAAGAAATACAAAGGATTGTAAAAAATATTATAAACAACTATATGCCAACAAATTGTATACTCTGGTGAAATGGAGACATTTCTAGAAACATACAATCTTATAAAACTAAATCATGAAGAATCAGAGAATCTAGGTTACAACTAATGAAATTGAAGCAGTAATAAAGAAAAAAAAACTCCCAACAAACAAAAGTCTTAGACCAGAAGGCTTCACAGCCTTTTTTTAAAAAATGTTATTTTTTAAAGATTTTATTTATTTATTTTTAGAGAGAGGGGAAGGGAGGGAGAAAGAAAGGGGGGGACATTGATGTGAAAGAGAAACATTGATTGGTTGTTTCTTACACACACACAACCAGGGACCAAGCCTCAACACAAGCATGTGCCCCAACTGGGAATTGAATTGGTGACCTTTCACTTTGTGGGACAATGCCCAAACAACTGAGCCATACCAGTCAGGCCCACAGGTGAATTTTTAAAACATTCAAAGAAGAACTAACACCTATCCTCAAAAGATTCCAAAAAATTCTAGAGAAGGGAAGACTCAAGCTCATTCTATAAGGCCAGTATTACCCTAATTCCAAAACTAGATAAAGACACTACAAAGAAAGAAAATTATAGGCCAATATCCCTGATGAACACAGATGCTAAAATCCTCAACAAAATATTGGCAAACTGGATCCAGCAATACATTACAAAGATTATATACCATGATCACGTAGTATTTATTCTGGGGATACAAGGTTGGTACAATATTTGCAAGTGAATAAACATGATACACCACATAAAACATAGAAGGATAAAAACCACATGATTATATCAAAAGATGCAGAACAAGCATTTGATAAAATCCAGCACTGATTTATGATGAAAACTTTCAGCCAAGTGGGAATAGAGGAAATATACCTCAGTGTAATAAAGGCCATATATGACAAACCCACAGCCAACATCATACCCATTGGGCAAAAACTATAAGTGTTTCCTTTAAGGCAGGGGTGTCAAACTCATTTTCACTGGGGTCACATCAGCTTCGTGGTTGCCTTCAAAGGGATGAATGTAATTTCAATCCCTTAACAGTTAAGGAATAGTTACATTTATACAGTCCTAAAATTATTTTAGCCCTTTGAAGGCAACCATAAGGCTGATGTGGCTCCAGTGAAAATGAGTTTGACAGCCCTGCCTTAAGATCAGGAACAAGACAGGGATGTCTGCTTTCACCACTCTTATTCAACATAGTACTGAGAGTCCTAGCCACAGCAATCAGATAAGAGGAAGGAATAAAGGGTATCCAAATTGGAAAGAAAGAGGTAAAAATGTCATTATTTGCAGATAACATTATACTGTATATAGAGAACCTTAAATATCGCACCTAGAAACCAATAGAACTGATAAATAATTCAGTAAAGTAACAGGGTACAAAATCCAGAAATCAGTTGCATTTTTTTATACTAATAATGAACAATCAGAAAGGTAAATTAAGAAAATAATCTCATTCACAATTGCTTCAAAAAGAATAAAATACCTATGAATAAATTTAACCAAGGATGTAAAAACACTTCTACTTGGAAAATTGTAAGACTCTAAAGAAAGAAATTGGCCCTGTCTGGTGTGGCTCAGTGGATTGAGCATTGTTCTCTGAACCAAAGGGTCACCAGTTCGATTCTTAGTCAGGGCACATGCCTGGGTTGTGGGGCAGGTCCCAAGTAGGGGGAGTGTGAGAGGCAACCACACATTGATGTTTCTCTCCCCCTCTTTCTCCTGCTATTCTCCTCTGTCTAAAAATAAGTAAAATCTTAAAAAAAACATTAACTTCTAAAAAAAAAGAAAGAAATTGAAGAAGATACAAAGACATAGAAGCATATACTGTGTGTATGGATAGGAAGAATTAACATAATTAAAATGTTCATGTTACCCAAAGTAATCTATAGATTCAACCCAATTCTTATTAAGAAACCAATGGTGTATTGCACAGAACTAGAACAAATATTCCAAAAATTTATATGGAATCACAAAAGAGCCAAATGGCTGAAGAAATCTTGAGAAAGAAGGATATAGTTGGGGGAATCACAGTACCTGATATCAAACTATACTCCAAGGCCATAGTAATCAAAACAGCATGGTACTGACATTAAAGCAGAGCTATAAATCTATGGATCAGAATAGAAAGCCCAGAAATAAACCTATGCCTTTATGATCAATTAATATTTGGAAAAGGAGACAAAGACATACAATGGGGTAAAGCCATTCTATTCAATAAATGGTGTTGGGAACACTGGACAGATATGTACAAAGAAATGAAACTAGATGACCAACTTATACCATATACAAGAATAAACTCAAGGCCAACATAAACAAATCCACAAACAAATGTTGGAGAGGATGCGGAGAAAAGGGAACCCTAGTGCACTGTTGATGGGAATGCAGACTGGTGAGGCCACTATGGAAAACAGTATGGAATTTCCTCAGAAAACTAAAAATGGAACTGCCCTTTGACCCAGCAATTCCACTGCTGGGATTATACCCTAAGAACCCTGAAACACCAATCCAAAAGAACCTGTGCACCCCAATGTTCATAGCAGCACAATTGACAATATCCAAGTACTGGAAGCAACCTAAGTGCCCATGAGCAAATGAGTGGATCCAAAAACTATGGTATATTTACACAATGGAATGCTATGCAGCAGAGAGAAAGAAGGAGCTTATACCCTTTGCAACAGCATGGATGAAACTGGAGACCATTATGCTAAGTGAAATAAGCCAGGCGGTAAGGGACAAATACCATATGATCTCACCCTTAACTGGAACATAATCAATAGAAGAAAAAAACAAACAAAATACATCCAGAGACATTGAGGTTGGGAACAGTCTAGCAGTGGCCAGGGGGGAGTGGGGTGGGGACAGTGGGAAGAGGGGATTGCAGGAACTATTATAAAGGACACATGGACAAAATGGGGGGGGGGGTGGGGGCAGGGGAGGGAGGTGGGTTCAGCTGGGGTGGGGGGAGGGAAGGGGAGAAAAGGCATACAACTGTAATTGAATAACAATAAAAATTTAAAAAAAAATAAAAGGAAATACCACAGTCACCTAAAAAAAAAAGAATAAACTCAAAATGGATTAAAGACTTAATGTTAGACTCAAAATCATACAAATCTTAGGGAAAAACATAGGCAGTAAAATCTCAGACATTTCTCATAGCAACATTTTTTTCTGATATATGCCTTGGGCAAAGGAAACAAAGGAAAAACTAAACAAATGGGACTAAATCAAACTAAAAAGTTTTTGCACAGCAAAGGAAACCATTAACAAAATGAAAAGACAACCCAATGAATGGAAGAACATATTCACCAACAATACATCTGATAAGGGCTTACTACCCAAAGTTTATAAAAACTACTAACACTCAATAACATAAAAACAAACAATCCAATAACAAATGGACAAATGACCTGAACAGACACTTCTCCAAAGAGGACATACAAAGGACCAATAGACATATGAAAAGATGCTCAACGTTATTCGTCATCAGAGAGATGCAAATTAAAACCACAGATATAATTTCACACCTGTCAGAATGGTTGTCATCAATAAATCAACAAACAACAAGTGCTGGTGAGGATATGAAGAAAAGGGAACCCTAGTGCACTATTAGTGGGAAAGCAGACTGGTGCAGCCACTGTGCAAAACAGTATGGACTTTCCTCAAAAAATTAAATATGGAACTACTTAATGACCCAGCAATTTCACTTCTGGCAATATATCCAAAGAAATCCGAAATGCTGATTTGAAAGAATATACCCACCTCTATGTTCATAGCAGCATTATTTATAATCACTAAGATTTGCAAACAGCTTAAGCGTCCATCAGTAGATGAGTGGATAAAACAGCTGTGGTACATTTATGTGATGGAATATTACTTGGTTGTTAAAAAGAAGGCGTTCTTACCCTTTGCAACAGCATGGATGGACCTTAACAGGATGGACCTGTTAAGTGAAATAAATTAGCCAGAGAAAGATAAATGTCATATGATTTCACTTATATGTGGAATCTTATAAACAAAATAAACTAATAAACAAAATAGAGACAGCTCATAGATAGAGAGCAGGATGACAGCTGTTGGGGGAGGGGTTGTGGAGCTTGGTGAAAAAGGTGAAGGGATTCAGGAAAAAAACCCACCATCTTAGACAATTGTATGGTGTTGCCAGAAGGAAAAGAGAGGGTGGGGAAAGGTAGAATAAGGTATGGGGGAAATAAATGGTGATGGAAGGAGACTTGGTTTGGAGTGGTGAACACATGATATAATATACAGATGATGTATTATAGAGTTGTACAGCTGAAACTGTGTAATTTTATTAACCAATGTCACCCCAGTAAATTCAACTTAAAAATTAAAAAAAGAAAACCACCAAAATGAATAGGCAAAATATAGTCTGAGTACAATATATACAATATAGTCTGAGAGAATATTTGTATCGTATATGGAGAAATCCTACAACTATAAGAAAAAAACAAAGAATGTAATAAGGAATAGATAAAGACTTGAGTAGACACGACATATGAAGATATATAATGGCTACTTAAGTGCATGAAATGATGCTCAGCATAATTAGTCATCAGGAACACACAATTTAAGGGCACAGTGAGATACTACCACACACCCACTACAAGGACTATAATGAAAAAGGCTGACAATACCAAATTGTGATGAAACATCCAGAATTCTCATGCATTACTGGAAGGAATGTAAAAACACTTTGTTTGGCAGTTTCTTAAAATGTTAAATTTTATCTACCATGTAACTCAGCAGTTCTACTCCTAGTTATTTTCTAAGACAAATTCAAATATATATCCACAAAATATTAGTACATGAATGTTCAAAGAAGTTATATTCATCATAGACCCCAAACTGAAAACAATCCACCAACAGGAAAGTGGATTAAATTATGATGTATTCATAAGACTTGAAAACACTTGACTATAAAAAAGAGCAAAGAAACTCCTGATACTTCTAACAAAAGGGATGGGTCTCAAAAACATTATGCTTAGTCAAATAAGCCAAGTAGAAAATAGTATATACTGTATGATTACATTTACATGAACTTTGAGAATATGCAAAATTAATCCAGGAAGATGTGGTCCAACTAGGAAGAGCAGGGATTCACTAAGAAAGGACAGAAGGTGACAAAATACTCTGCATTTCTTAAGGTATAGTTTACATGGGTGTATATGCATATGTAAAAATTCATCAAAACATGGATTTAAAGATCTATTTTACTGTACATTAATTATACTTCCAAACTAGAGAGTTACTCAAAAATAAAGAAATAAAAATGGACAAAGCCTTTGAATAGACCTTTCTCCAAAGAAGATATACAAATGGCCAACATGCACAGCAAAAGATGCTCATCACAGGTCATTAGAGAAATGTAAACCAAAATCACAATGAGATACTACTTCACACCCACTAGGATGGCTATAATAGAAAAATGGACAGCAGCAAGTGTCAGTGAGGATGTGGAGAAACTGGAACCCTCACACATTGCTGGTAGGATTGTAAAATGTTGCAGCCATTTTGGAAAACAGTTTGACAGTTCCTCAAAAAGTTTAACATAGAGTTACCATATTACTGAGATAACCAAAAACATGGCCACACAAAAACTTGTACATGAATGCTCATAGCACCATTACTCATAATAGCTAAAAGTGTAAACAACTGATGAATGGATAAATAAAATGTGGTATATCCATACAATGGAATATTACTCAGTCATAGGCAGGAGTGGTACATGTTACAACATGGATAAACCTTGAGAACATTATGCTAAGTGGAAAAAGCCAGACACTGACGGCTAAATATTGCATGATTCTATTTCTATGAATTATCTAGTTATAAGCAAATCTGTAGAGAGAGAACATAGAATAATAGTTATCAGAGGCTGGGGAAGAAGGGGATGGGGAGTTACTGTTTAATGGGTACAGAGTTTCTGTTTAGAGTAATAAAACATTTTGAAATAGATAGTGATGGCTCTACAACATTGTGAATGTAATTAAAGCCAGGACCTGAAACCACAAAACTCTTAGAAGAAAACATAGGTAGTGAGTTATTGAACATCAGTCTCAGTAATATCATTTTGGGTATGTTCCCTCAAGCAAGAGAAACAAAAGCAAAAGTAGATGGGACTTCCTCAAACTAAAAGTAAACTATCAACAAAACAAAGACAACCTATTGAATGGGAGACTATATTCACAAATGATATATCCAATAAGAGGTTGATATCTAAAATATATAAGAAACACAAACAACGTAATAATAGCAATAAAAAGGTCCGATCACAAAATGGGCAGAGGACGTGAAGAGACATTTCTCCCAAAAAGACATACAGATGGCAAACAGACAAATGAAAGCATGCTCAACATCACTAATGACAGGGAAATGTAAATGAAACCCACAAAAATGAACTACCTTCACACCAATCAACAAATACCAGGTGTTGGAGAAGATGTGGAAAAAAGGGGAACCCTCGTGCATTGTTAGTGGGACTGCAGTACAGCCACTATGGAAAACAGCATGGAGATTTCTCAAAAAATAAAAACAGATTTACCATACAACCCAGAAATCCCACTTGTGGGTATTCATCAAAAAACAAAAACAAAAATAAAAACAAAAAACACTAACTCAAAAATATATATGCATCCCTATGCTGATTGCAGCATGATTTACAATAGCCGCAATATGGAAGCAACCTAGGTGTCCATAGGTATGAGTGGATAAAGAAGAGTATTATTCAGCAATAAAAAGAATGAAATCTTGCCATTTGTGACAACATGGATGAACCTAGAGGGCATTGTGCTATGTGAAATAAGTCAGACAGACAAAAACAAATACATTATGGTTTCACTTATATGTAGAATCTAAAAACAAAACAAACAAAAACAGACTCCTAGAATCAGAGATCAAACTATTGGTTGTCAGAGATGAGGGGATGGGGTGGAAAAGGTGAAGGAAGATATTGTCAATAATACTGTGATGAGTTTGCATGGTGACAGAGGATTGATTACTATTACAGATTTAGTGAGGTGATCATATTGAAGGTATATAAATATTGAGTTACTATATTGTACACTTGAAACTAATATAGTATTGTATACTAGCTATACTTAATTTTTAATAATATATTTTATTGATTATGCTATTAGTTGTCCCATTTTCCCCCCTCTATTCCTCTCCACCCTGCACACCCCCTCCCGCCCACATTCCCCCCACTTTAGTTCATGCCCATGGGTCATACTTATAAGTTCTTTGGCTTCTACATTTCCTACACTATTCTTACCCCCCCCCCCGTATATTTTCTACCTACCATTTATGCTACTTATTCTCTGTACCTTTCCCCCCATTCTCCCCCTCCTACTCCCCTGCTGATAACCCTCCATGTGATCTCCATTTCTGTGATTCTTTCCTGTTCTAGTTGTTTGCTTAGTTTGCTTTTGTTTTTGTTTTAGGTGTGGTTGTTAATAACTGTGAGTTTGCTGTCATTTTTACTGTTCATATTTCTTATCTTCTTTTTCTTAGATAAGTCCCTTTAACATTTCATATAATAAGGGCTTGGTGATGATGAACTCCTTGAACTTGACCTTATCTGAGAAGCACTTTATCTGCCCTTTCATTCTAAATGATAGCTTTGCTGGATAGAGCAATCTTCGATGTAGGCCTTTCATGACCTGGAATACTTCTTTCCAGCCCCTTCTTGCCTGCAAAGTTTCTTTTAAGAAAGCAGCTGACAGTCCTATGGGAACTCCTTTGTAGGTAACTGTCCCCTTTTCTCTTGTGGTTTTTAAGATTCTTTCCTTATCTTTAATCTTGGCTAATGTACTTATGATGTGCCTTGGTGTGTTCCTCCTTGGGTCCCGCTTCTTTGGGACTCTCTGAACTTCCTGGACTTCCTGGAAGTCTATTTCCTTTGCCAGATTGGGGAAGTTCTCCTTCATTATTTGTTCAAATAAGTTTTCAATTTGTTGCTCTTCCTCTTCTCCTCTGGTACCCCTATGATTAGGATGTTGGAATGTTTAAAGATGTCCTGGAGGTTCCTAAGCCTCTTCTTATTTTTTTGAATTCTTGTTTCTTCATTTTTTTCTGGTTGGATGTTTCTTTCTTCCTTCTGGTCCACACTGTTGATTTGAGTCCCAGTTTCCTTCCCATCCCTGTTGGTTCCCTGTACATTTTCCTTCATTTCACTCAGCATAGCCTTCATTTTTTCATCTAATTTGTGACCAAATTCAACCAATTCTGTGAGCATTCTGATTACCAGTGTTTTAAACTGTGCATCTGATAGGTTGGCTATCTCTTCATTGGTTAGTTGTATTTTTTCTGGAGCTTCGATCTGTTCTTTCATTTGGGCCATTTTTTTTGTCTTGGGGTGCCTGAGCCACAAAAGGTTAAGTGCCTAAGGCAGGTTCTGCTGAAAGGACCGATGCACCCGACTGTCTCGGAAGGTGCAGGTAAAAATGCTGGAAGAACTTGTCCCCGTGTAAAAAGTCTACCCGCATCCACACAACTGTGGCTCCTCGGAAAAAAGCACGTTCTCGGTGGAAGGGATCACTGCTCTTTTCTTCCCAAGTTTTCCACCTGCTGCATTCCTTCCCTCCCTATACTTAAATTTTTTAAAAAAATTGAAGAGCAGGAAACACTTTTAAACTAATTTCAGCAAGTCGTTGAAATCAACAAGCTATTTCTTAAATTTATATGGACTTAAAAAGAATCTAGAATAAACAAAGCAATCTCTAAAAGAACAAAGTTTGAAGACTCATCTTACCTGAATTCAAGACTGTAGAAAGTTAGAAAAATTAAGATAGTTTGGTATTGGCAAAACCTTAGTTATGTAGATCGGTGACATATAATATTCCAGAAAAAGACATTCCTGTGTGTTGTCATTTGGCTTTTGATGAAGAGGCCAAGGCATTAAGTGGTGGGCAGAACATCAACCCCCCAAGGATGTCCAAATCCTACTTTCAGGAACCTGTGGAATATGTTACCTTGCATAGTAAAAGAAACTTTGCAGATGTGATTAAGGATTTTGAGATGAGAAGAGGATTGTGGATTATTCAGGTGAACCCAAAAGAATCACAAGGGTCCTTATAAGTGCAAGAAGGAGGCAGGAGAGTCAGAGTCAGAGGAGAGATGATAATGGAAGTAGAGGTCTGAGTGACATGAGTGCTAACTCTGGAAGTGGAAGAGGGCTCCGGCAAGGCAGGTGAGCCGTCTGCAGAGTTCTCTAAAAGGCAGGGAACGCTTTCATCTTTTGAACCTTCATAAGGAGCAAAGCCCTGCTGACACCTTCATGGTAGCTTTGTAGGATTCACTTTGAACTCCTGATCTCCAGAACTGTAAGACCATAAGTCTGTTGTTTCACAATATTAAGGGTGCAGTAATTTGTTACAGTGGCAATAGGAAACTAATACACAGCCACTAGTAAAGGAATGTTTCAATAATGTTTCTGGATCCTAGTTATCCATATGGAAAAAATGCGTATTACCCCTTATCTCAAACCATACACAAAAATTAACTCAAAATAGATCATAGGCCTAAGTGTAAAACCTACACCTATGAAATTTCTAGAAGAAAACAAAAAAAAATCTTTGTGATCTTGAGGTAGACAACAATTACTTAGGTAGAACACCAAAAGTATGAGATATCATTTTAAAAATGGATAAATTGGAGTTTATCAAAATTAAAAAAGGTCTTTTTAGAAGACACTATGAAAAAATAAAAAGAGCACAGACTAGAAGAAAATGTCTTGCAAACATATATATGTACATCAGAAAAAAGTTATATGTCTAGAATATACGAAGAAGTCTTATAACTCAATTATAGGATATGTCACAATAAAAAATGTGCAAATGACTTGAAAATACACTTCACCGCAAAAGAAATAAATGGCCAATAAGCACGTTAAAAGATAATACACATTATTAGTCATCAGAAAAATACAAAGTAAAATCACAAGATACCATTGCACATCCATTAATAATAGATAAACTAAAAACAAAGCAAAATGAAACTGATCATAGCACGTGTTGGTGGAGCAACTGGAAATTTCATACACTGCTGGTGAGAATGTAAAATGATCCAATCACTTTGCAAAAGAATATTTTGAGAGTTAAAAATTTAAAACATATACCTATCACATGACCCAGTCATTTCTTTCCTAGATATTTACATAGGAGAAATAAAAATAGGTGTTCACACAAAGTCTTAATATGAATGGTCAAAGCAACTTTAGTTGTAAGAGCCCCAAACTAGAAAGCGTTCAATTGCTCATCAGCAGGTGAAAGTATAAAAAAATTATAACATACATGTTACTCAACAATTACAAGGAACAAACTATTGATAAACGCAACATGGGTGCATCTCAAATTCATGGTGAATGAAAGGAAAGAAGCAAAATGGAGTAAATACTGTATGATTCTCTTCATGCAAGATTCTAGAAACTGCAAGCTAATATAAAGTGACAGCAAACAGATTAGTATTTGCCTGGGGACAGAAGTCCATGACTCCATAGGTGCCAGAGACAGGCTCTGAATTACTCTAACATGAATTACTCCCAAACAGCAAGTGGGGTCTCGCTACCTGCTGCCACCCTCTAGGCAAAGTTCTAGAGGCAAAGGTTTGGTCATAAAGGAAAGGAATCTTTATTCATAAGCTTCACAATTTTGGAATAACAACTTTCCACAAGAATTAGTCACTTAGGCTTATCAATTAAGGTTAAACTGTTTAGTTCTTTAGTTACAGCTTTAATCACTTAAACCTATCAGTCAAGGCTAAACTCTAACACCTGAGTTTTATCATTTCCAGTTAGTTTTAATTATCTTATTTCTATAGGGTTAGTTTATAAACCACAACAACATAAGATACAACAGCTACACAATTTTGGAAGAATGGCAGGCTTCTACCTCAGAGCTTGTCTGGTCTAGAACACCCAAAGAAGAGTAACCCTGCCTCACTCTGCCTGGCCAGACCAGCCTTAGGCTGTGTCTGGAGTTCCTTCCCATCCAAACTACCACCCATTGGGAAATGTAGGCAGTTGCAGCACGATCATCCAGGCATTCTTGAGGAAAAGAGAACCAGCAAGTGACCTTGAGAGCACTTCTTTTATTTTCCAATTTTCTCACCCATAATTCCATGTGGTCTGGTGGTGTTTGGCTTCTCAGCCTATCCCATCCTAGACTGTTTACCATTGCCTCAGCAAACTCCTCCTACAATCCCTCTCTATTTCTCCCCAATGATCTGATCAGATCTCTCTGTATCAATATCACTGTTGCTTCATGAACAGATAATCATATAAAGTGGAAAAATCTCTAAACTAAAAGTTTGGGGTTTAGTTTCAGAATGACAATAAACAAGTCAATATCTGATGTCTTAGAGATCGAATCAGATGATGTGTGAAAAGTAATATCCATTATAAGGTCTGATAGAAATTTAATTTATTTAATTGTTTATTATTAGCATCTAGAGAGAAACCATAAAATTAGGATTTCATAGATCATCAGGGAGCATCAACCAGCCATGTGTGGGCTTCAAAATCAGCTTTGGAATCCACTCTCTCTCTCACACACACTCACACACACACACAAACCACCTGGGTTTCACAGGTGTTGATTCAGAAGATCGGGGGCACAGCTCTGAAATACTCTTTTAATGCTGTTGGTGACTGGGACACTCATTTTAGACTATGGGTCAAATTCTTACTGTTGCCTACCTATCTCAGTCCTTCAAGTCACCCTCCTGGTTTGCCCAGAGCAGTGTCAGTTCATACCCATCGTCTTGGAAAAATTATCCACAGTACTTTTGTTCTCTAAAGGATCATGGGCTGGACAACAAATTGACATTGAATTACTATTTGCTGGTCAGGCTCCACAAGATGGGTCTAAATCCACTTTAAAAATGAGACAAATTGCTTGCTATAGAGAAGGAAGGCCAAGACTCTAGGTCAACTAAGATCTAATGCTTACTGCCTGCTCTCTATGTGCCCGGGACTATCTAAATGCTTTCTGGGTACTATCTCATTGAATTCTCCCAAGATCTTCCACAGAAGTATTATTACCAATGAGGAAACAGGCACAAGAGGCTAAGTAACTTGTCTGACACCAGACAAGAAGGAAATGGAAGAGCGGATTGGGTTCCTACAACTGGGCTCTGGCCCATGCGCTTCCTCTGCACGGTAGGCCTTATGCAGGTGGCCATGTTCCTTCTGTTCGGAGACGAGCTGGCACGTCATCCCGGATGGTTTTCTTCCTCTGAAGTTAGAAGGAAAACTTCTACCATGCCTCCACTCTCCTGCCCCCACCTAGGCTCTCACCTCACCCTTACCGAGACCCACTGGGGGGAATTAATTAGTACCATCCTATTTTTAACCCAGCCGTTGTTCATTGGGCCTCCCAGGTTTGTAGAAAATAAATCCCCCAGGCCCTCCCTTTGGACACCACATGGAACAGCTGGCCCCAGAAGCTGAATGTTTACGCTAAAGAGTTTATTTTTAATTGAAAACAGGCTTTGTTTTGCTCTGCCCTTGTAGTGTGGTAGACAAGAGGATGTAAAAGCTCTTTGTCAAGTTCATGGAGGGGCCTTACATGGGAAAAAAGAGCACAGTTCAAGTTTTCTGTGGCTTCTGGCTCTGTTTCAACTGAATGCAGGTGCAACACCAAGAGCCTGATAACAGCAGACAGTCCACGTGCCCAGCCTCTCTCCGAGGGTGCCCAGGAGCCTAGGGGTCCCTCACCACGTGGAAAGGGCGCTGCTCCTGCACGGGTGATGTCATGTCTCAGCAGAACTGCTGGCATTGCCCAAGGGGCTGGGGTTGCATCCAGAGTCTCTGCTCTGAACCAGCAGAGAAGTCAGTGATTACCTAAAGCTACCAAAGGCCTTGAAGGATGGAATAGATAAGACAGCACGTGTAGTTGGTGCTGGCCAGAAATGGCCTGAGGGAAAGTTCTGGAAAAGAACAACCAGTCACGGATCCATAGAAAGGAGGGCGACATTCTGGACTCCACCTAGAAGTAAAGGCAGGCACTGCCGAGCTCACCGGCCCAGGTGACCAGAACAGATGGGGAGGGAGCAGATGAAGGAGAGAGAGGAGGGCCTGCTCAGAGAGGTGACCAGCCATCTGCTTCTTCACTGAGGGCGCACAGGACTGAACTTTGGTCTTGTTCCTGATGTGAAACTGATGTAGGGGGAAATCGTACAAAGATAAATGTGTTCATTGAATTAAACTTAAAATTCCAGAAACCTTGTTTTTCAAGGTCCTCTAACCAGGAGGAATCAATATAAGAAAGAGAGCCCTATAATAGTTCCCACAACAGTGATCATTTTAATTCATACAGATCACCGACTTAACCCTCTGCCACAAAGCATAGCCTCCCAAGAAGAACTAGCTTTGGCCTGGGGCAAGCTGCTACTTCTCCAAGTCTCCCTTCTTTATCAGTATGAGGATGAAATGAATGTAGTTATTTTCACAGGGCTTCTTTTGGCAATTAAATAACAATGTATATGCTAGAATTAAGAAGGGTGACCAAGCTCATAGGTAGCTAAGAATATTTATTTAAGAAATGAAAGTAATACAGGGATCAGTACCATTTAAGTTAGAATGAGCCATTTCACTCTGATTCTTTCTGATTTGATAGGAGGGAATCTTACCCTGGTCAATTCGTACTAATTTTTACCATTTACAGTCAATGTCGCCTACCCAAGAAGCTGTTCTGGAATGCCATGCTGTGGTATTATTCTCGGTGTCTGTCCTCACAGGCAGCGAGCCCCTTCAGGAGAGGGACTGTGACTCCCTTGGACCTGGGGTCTGCCGCTGTGTCTAATGAGTGGAAGTGCCTGGACATTTATTGAACAAAGGAAAGAATGAAGATTTGTGTCGGTGTGAAGCTTTGGGGAAGTGATCCTTATGGGGAATGTGGGGTGAGCAGAAGTAGGAACATAGATAACTCAGGAAAAGACAGGAAGGCTGGCCTGGCTAGAAAACAGGTGTGGGGCAGTGCTGAGAAGGAGACACCCACAGAGGCCAGCACCCACTGGCTTTGGCTGCTAATCTGTAAATTCTATTCCTTCCTGCTTTTAAGGCCTCACGAGGTGGCTAGTTCTCTCCAGCACCACCTCCTACTTCTCTCTAGAAACACAACCACTTCCTGAGCCCTTTAGGCCAGACACAGGCTATGTGCTTTGCACTTCCTTACTTTTTAAGTGCATTCCTAGAATAGCTAATACATTTACTTGGTTCAAAGCTTAGAACAATATCACAAGGTCTATACTGATATGCCATACCCTCAATTCCATCTACTCCACCCACCCTGTCCCTACAGGTAACCAGCTTATTAGTTTCTTGTTTATTCTTCCAATGTTCTATTGCATACAAATATAAGAATGCCTATATAGACATATTTGCTTACATTTCCATAAAAGATAGCATACTAGTACATACTTCCACACCTTGCTTTATTTTTTTTTAACTTAATACATCCTGGTACTCACTTCCCTATCAATGTGTGTATTTACTGAATATCTTTTCATCCTTTTTTGTAGCTGGATAGTATTCCATTGTGTGTATTTAATATAATTTATTAAACCAGTCTCCTATTGCCAAATACTTGGTACCTATTTTTCTACCCTATACACTGTGAAAATGGACATCCTAGTAATTTTGAAGAGTTTTTTGGATTTGGTCCTTTACTTATTGTTGACTTTTGTCCCTTGTTGATCTCAGCCATTGTAAGGGCTCCACAGGTGACTTCCACACTGCTGACAGCCTTCTTGCTGGTGTTTGTCCCCACTCTGCCCTAGTTGCCTGTGTGACACACGGTTTTGTTACCTTACCAACATTCTCAACTTTGGCTCTAAAACTGACCCCATTTTCTCCTTCTGCCCTCACTGCCTAGTAGGTTTTTCTAGTGAAAAAGTACACACTGAGGTGTCACACTTGCTCTCTTCATCACTAAGATGGGAAACATCTGTTGCTTGTGATTTCTTCCCTTTCTTGACCTCTACTCCAGTAAGCAACAAATGCAGCATTTTTTCTTGTACAACACATTGGGATATGTCCTTTCTTTTTATTCTGATTGTTACTATCCATTTCAGGTCTTTGTGAACTCATACCTGGATATTAAAAAAAATAATAATAATTACTTTTCCCACTATAACCATTGAGACTGCTTTGGGAGGAAAATCCCCACAATTTTGATGGGATTATTTCCTGCCATCAAGCATATCCCACTGACTGGAGAAGAACATTTCCATCATGGTTTTTAATCAGAGACTCAGATGTCTCTCTCTTGATCTGTGAGCTCTGTAAGAGTAAGGACCTGCCTGCCTATTCACTATCTTATCCCTAGCATCTCCCATGAGGTGGGGTATATGGCATATGCTAAATAAATAACTGTTGTATTTGTCTCTACAATATAATTTCAATGGGCATTTCCAATCTTACCTCCCACTAATTTCCCAAAAGAACTACTTGAACTACTGTGAAATATGCCTTCTAGGCTTTCAAGACTTGGATTATGGCATTCCCTCTGATTGAAATATTCTTCCCTCTTCTCTCATATCCCCCTTTGGCCACATACTGAAAGCCCATTGGTCTCCAAGGCCCGTGTCTCTGAGAAGTATTATCTGATTACCGTAAAACCGCTAAGGCCCTGAAGGAAGCAATTTACTCATTAGAGAACACAGAATCAGAATTCTGGTGTCTCAGCTTCTGTGAGCCAGGAAGCAGTAGGGACTGTAAGACTGGGGACTACTCACCTCTGTTTCCCAGTGAGCCATGTCATCCTGCTCTAGAAGGCTAGACTGATACTTGCCTTGCAACTTTTATTGAAGAATAGGGAGAATCCCATGCAGTAATAGAGAGTAACCATTTGTAAAACACAAAATCTTATCTCCCTTAGTGAAGTAATATAGTACACTTCAATTCAAATAAATAAACATGGTAACCTTCTACCTCTGTTGGCTAGACTAGGCCGGTTGGCTCCTCTTACTGCAAGGGTGACTCACTTCCTCCCATCTCTTTGATACTTTTACATCTGGAGATGTTCCTATTTCTCTAAACCTTTGTATTTCTCTAGATACTTAACCCTGGGCTTTTCTTATAATCTAGCTCTTTGGTTTTTTTTCTGTCTGCTTCAGCTCAACAACATGAGTGTGGATTTGTCTTGTCCCCAAAGCCTTCCCTGTCCCGAAGCATCCAATTCTAGGGAAACTTCACCAATGTCTGAGATGTATGAGCCAGAGGAGGTCTCGGCATCCTGCAAATACTGTCTGCTGAGACACTCCAGGGATACCGTCTCTGCTCTTCCTTCCTCCATGGGTCCGTTTGTTCAGAACAGCCCTGATCCTTCACCAGTCCCAGAGTAACTCTACCAGCCTCTGTAGAGACAATACAATGAAGAAGGAGAGGAAGGTCCAGGTCAAGAAACAGACGATCAGAACCATCTTCTCACAGGCCCAGCTCTGGGTACTCAGACACAGATTTTAGAGACAGAAATATCTCAGCCTCCAGCAAAAACTTCTCAGTTTGATGTAGCCCCATTTGTTTATTTTTCCTTTTGTTTCCCTTGCCCAAGGAAATATATCAGAAAGAATACTGCTATGAGAAATGTCTGAGATTTTGCTGCCTATGTTTCCTCCTAGGATTTTTATGGTTTCGAGTCTAACATTTGTCTTTAATCCATTTAGAGTTTATTCTTGTGTGTGGTGTAAGAAGGTGGTCTACTTTCATTTTCTTTGCACATATCTGTCCAATTTTCCCAACACAATTTATTGAATAGACTATGTTTACCCCATTTTATGTTTTCATCCTTTGTTAGATATTAATTGACTATAAAGTCATTGGTTTGATTTTGGGCTTTCTATTCTGTTCCTTTAGTCTATATGTCTGTTTTTGTTTTTGTTTTTGCCACTACCATGGTGTTTTGTTTTTAAAAAAATAATAATTAATTTAGTTTTATTCAGTTACAATTGTCTGCATTTTCTCCCCATCCCTCCACCCCACCCCAGCCAGTCCCACTTCCCTCCCCCACCTCTACCCTCCCCCTTGATTTTGTCCTTGTGTCCTTTATAGTAGCTCCTATAGACCCCTCTCTCCACTGTCCCCTCCCCACTCCCCTCTGGCTATTGTTACCATGGTGTTTTGATTACTATGGCCTTGTAGTATGGTTTGATATCAGGTGCCATGATTCCTCCAACTTTGTTCTTCTTTCTTAAGATTACTGTAGCTGTTTGGGGTCTTTTGTGGTTCCACATAAATTTTAGCAAGATTTTGTTTTATTTCACTGGTATCTTGATAGGAGTTGCATAGAATGTATAGAATGCTTTGGGTTGTATGAACATTTTAATGAAGTTAATTCTTCCTGTCCATGAACACCATATATGCTTCCACTTATTTGTATTTTCATCAGTTTCTTTCTTCAGTATCTTATAATTTTCCAGTACGGGTTTTTATATCCCTGGTTAAATTTATTCCTAGGTATTTTATTCTTTTTAAAGCAATTGTGAATGGTATTGTTTTCTTAGCTTCCCTTTTTGATAGTTCATTATTGGTGTATGCAAATGCAACTGTTTTCTTGATATTTATTTTATATTCTGCTACTTTACTGAATTAATTTATCAGTTCTTACACTTCGGTGGAATATTTAGGGTTCTCTATATACAGTATCATGTCATCTGCAAATAATGATAGTTTTACTTTTTCATTTCCAATTTGGATGCCTTTAACTTCTTCTTGTTTGATGGCTGTGGCCAGGACTTCTAGTATATGTTGATAAGAGTGTTGCAAGTGGACATCCCTGTCTTGTTCCTGATCTTAAGGGAAATGCTGTAGTTTCTGTCCATTCAGTATGATGTTGGCTGTGAGTTTGTCATATATGGCCTTTATTATATTGAAGTATATTCTCTGTATTTTCACGTGGCAGAGAGTTTTTTATCATAAATAGGTGCTGGATTTTATCAAACCTTTTTTCTGCATCTATTGATATGATCATCTGGCTTTAGCCTTCATTTTATTTATGTGGTGAGTCATGTTTATTGATTTGCAAATATCATACCAACCTTGCATCCCCAGAATAAATCCTACTTGATCATGGTATATGATCTTTTTGATGTATTGATGAATCTGATTTGCCAATATTTTGTTGAGGATTTTAGCATCTGTGTTTATCAGGGATATTGGCCTATAACTTTCTTTCTTTGTAGTGTCTTTATTTAGTTTTGGAGTTAGGATAATGCTGGCCTTTTAAATGAGCTTGAGAATCTTCCCTCTTCTAGAATTTTTCAAATACTTTGAGAAGGAGAGGTGTTAATTCTTTTTTGAATGTTTGGCAAAAATTCACCCGTGAAGCCAGGTGATCCAGAACTTCTGTTTGTGAGTTTTTTGATTACTGCTTCAATTACACTAGTTGATCTGTCTATTCAGATTCTCTGATTCTTCCTGATTTAGTTTTGGAAGATTGTATGTTTCTAGGAATTTATCCATTTCTTCCATATTGTCCAATTTGTTGGCCTATAGTTGTTCATAATATTTTCTTACAATCCTTTGTATTTATTTGGTGTCACTTTTACTTCTCCTCTTTCATTTCTGATTTTATTTATTTGTGTACTCTCTCTTTTTTTCCTTGATGAGTCCAGTTAAAGGTTAAAGGGAAATTCTTTAAATCCTTATAGGACATTCTATATCAATCATCAAGTTCGCACACTCTGAGTGCATTTTCTTGTTCATCAGCATTTTGTATGTGGGGCCCTTGAGGGAGAAACAAATACATAAGGCTGGATTCTTCCTAGAGTGGGCTCCCCATCTAGCTGTCTAAAGATGGGGACTGGTCCTTACACCAATCTCTCTTCAGTCATTGCCCCTAAACTCCAGTCCACTCAAAGCCCACTCATAAACTTTTTATCAACCCTTGGGAGCAAGTAAGTGGAGACTGACTCTCAATTTCCCTACATTTAAAAAAAATTGAGATATAACTAAAAGTTTTAAAGTATCCAAATCTCCATGCTCCAGCTCAATGTTTTCATGCATATGTATAAACACAGGAAATTGCTATGCAGATACAGATGTAGAAACTTCTAAGCACCATGCCTGTTCCCAGTCAATACTTCCCACAAAGGTAACAACTGTTCCAACTTCTAACACTGTGGCTTAATTTTACCTACTTTTGAACTTCATAGAAATGTAAGTATGCAGTTCGTATTCTTTTGTGTCTGACTTTATTCACTCAACAAAATATCTGTGTGATTCATGCATATTGTTTTATGTTTCTATAGTTTTTAAAACTGCTGTATAGTATTCCATTGCAGGACTATAACACAATATATCCACCTATTTAATAGTTGACAGAAATTCGGATTTTTTTCTTATTTTTGGGCTATTACAAATTAAACAGCTACAAACATTCTTATAAATATACTTGGTAGATATAAGACTTTAAGATAAAATCTAATTTGATAAATTACATATATTTTCTGTATTTTCTTTTTGGAAGAAGAAGACAATGTGGTCTGTTGTGGGGAACCGTTCCAAGCATGGGAAATGTGGCTCAGCCCCCACTTGGAAAACCAGTGGGGAGCGAAGTTGGCGGGCAGGACCCACGGCCATAGATAAATTCTCCAGTGGGAAATCAGGCCTGCATTGTACTTAGACTGCTATGAGACTTGCTCTTGCTAAAAAACTCCCTCACCCTGAATTGAGGAAGCAAATGTTTACTGAGTATCTTTATCTTCCCAGAATCTGGGCTAGACCCCCCAGGTATGGGACAAAGCCTTTTCAACCATTTCTCCTTTTACATTGCAAATATCCTCCTTTGATGTACTCAGTGACTTCCTCTCCTGTTTCTGCAAAGATAACCACCCAAAACAAACCTTTGTATAGTAAAGAGGACCTTTGATGTTAAGGGCCTCAAAAACCTATAAAGGCTGGTCACCCCAAGGCTCTTGGCGCTCCCCCCTTGAGGGAGTGGCTGAGGTGCTGAGAGGTGCTCTCCTCTTGAGAGAGTGGCCGCGCCATCCCTTTTCCCCCACAGGACATCTGTAGTCCTTGTGTATGTGTGTTTGAATACTGAAACCTCAACAGCAGCTCTTGCAGCGGAGATCCGCGTCAGTCTGTTGAGCTGGGAAGCTAGGAAACTGGGCTCTGATCAGTTGATTCGCTTTGATGCTCCCACTCCTGCCTCCTACTCCCTTTTTGCCTCCTTCTCCCTTTCTGCTTCCATTCTTTTTTATTTATTTTTTTTAAATTTATTTATTGTTATTTAATTACAGTTGTATGCCTTTTCCCCCATCCCTTCACCCCACCCCAGGTGAACCCACTTCCCTCCCCCCTCTCCACCCTCCCCCTTGGATTTGTTCATGTGTCCTTTATAGTAGTTCCTGTAATCCCCTCTACCCACTGTCCCCGCCGCCACCCCCCCACCCCCGCCCTTGCTATTGTTACATTGTTCTTAACTTCAATGTCTCTGGTTATATTTTGTTTGCTTTTTCCTTCTATTGCTTATGTTCCAGTTAAAGGTGAGATCATATGGTATTTGTCCCTCACTTCCTGGCTTATTTCACTTAGCATAATGCTCTCCAGTTTCATCCATGCTGTTGCAAAGGGTATAAGCTCCTTCTTTCTCTCTGCTGCGTAGAATTCCATTGTGTAAATATACCATAGTTTTTGGATACACTCGTTTGCTGATGGGCACTTCGGTTGCTTCCAGTATTTGGCTATTGTAAATTGTGCTGCTATGAACATTGGGGTGCACAGATTCTTTTGGATTGGTGTTTCAGTGTTCTTAGGGTATAATCCCAGCAGCGGAATTACTGGGTCAAAGGGCAGTTCCATTTTTAGTTTTCTGAGGAAATTCCATATTGTTTTCCACAGTGGCCTCACCAGTCTGCATTCCCACCAACAGTGCACGAGGGTTCCCTTTTCTCCGCATCCTCTCCAACATTTGTTTGTGGATTTGTTTATGTTGGCCATTCTGACTGGTGTGAGATAATACCTCATTGTGGTTTTAATTTGCATCTCTCTGATGGCTAGTGATGCTGAGCATCTTTTCATATGTCTCTGGGCCTTCTGTATGTCTTCCTTGGAGAAGTGTCTGTTCAAGTCCTTTGCCCATTTTTTAATTGGGTTGTTTGTCTTCCTGGAGTGGAATCGTGTGAGTTCTTTATATATTTTGGAGATCAGGCCCTTGTCTGAGGTATCATTGGCAAATATGCTTTCCCATATTGTTGGTTCTCTTTGTAATTTGGTGCTGTTTTCTTTAGCCATGCAGAAGCTTTTTATTTTGATGAGGTCCCATTTGTTTATTCTTTCCTTTATGTCCCTTGCTTTAGGGGATGTGTCTGTGAGGATGTTGCTGCGTGGAATGTCTGAGATTTTCCTGCCAATGTTTTCCTCAAGGACTTTTATGGTGTTACGGCTTATATTTAAGTCTTTTATCCATCTTGAGTTTATTTTCGTGTATGGCGTAAGTTGGTGATCGAGTTTCATTTTTTTGCACGTAGCTGTCCAGATCTCCCAACACCATCTGTTGAAGAGACTGTTTTTGCTCCATTTTATGCTCCTGCCTCCTTTGTCAAATATTAATTGATCGTATAGATTTGAGTTTATTTCTGGGCTCTCTATTCTGTTCCATTGGTCTATGAGCCTGTTTTTATGCCAGTACCAGGCTGTTTTGATTACCGTGGCCTTGTAATACAGTTTGATATCAGGTATTGTGATACCTCCTGCTTTGTCCTTCTTTCTCAAAATTGCTGCTGCTATTCGAGGTCGTTTATGGTTCCATATGAATTTCTGCAATGTTTGTTCTATATCTGTGAAATATGTCATGGGTACTCTAATAGGGATTGCATTGAATCTATAAATTGCTTTGGGTAGTATGGCCATTTTGATGATGTTAATTCTTCCAATCCATGAACATGGTACATGCTTCCATTTGTTTGTATCTTCCTTAATTTCTTTCTTCAGTGTTGTGTAGTTTTCTGAGTACAGGTCTTTTACCTCCTTGGTTAGGTTTATTCCTAGGTACTTTATTTTTCTTGTTGCTATATCGAATGGGATTTTTTTCCTGATTTGTGTTTCTGCAGTTTCGTTGTTGGTGTACAGGAATGCCTTTGATTTCTGGGTATTGACTCTGTATCCAGCTATTTTGCCAAATTCATTTATTAGGTCGAGTAGTTTTTGAGTGGAGTCCATAGGGTTTTCCATGTACACTATCATGTCGTCTGCAAACAGTGACAGTTTCATTTCCTCCTTTCCAATTTGGATGCCTTTTATTGCTTTTTCTTGTCTGATTGCTGTGGCTAGGACTTCCAATACTATGTTGAATAGGAGTGGTGAGAGAGGGCATCCTTGTCTTGTTCCTGATCTTAGTGGGAAAGCTCTAAGTTTTTGTCCATTGAATGTGATGTTGGCTGTAGGTCTCTCATATATGGCCTTAATTATGTTGAGGACTGCTCCCTTTATTCCCACTTTGCTGAGTGTTTTTATCAGAAATGGGTGCTGTATCTTATCGAATGCTTTTTCCGCATCTATTGATATGATCATGTGATTTTTGTCTTTGCTGTTGTTGATGTGATGTATTATGTTTATTGATTTGCGAATATTGTACCATCCTTGCATCCCTGGGATGAATCCCACTTGGTCATGGTGGATGATCTTTTTAATATATTGCTGGATGCGGTTTGCTAATATTTTGTTGAGAATTTTAGCGTCTATGTTCATCAGCGATATTGGCCTGAAGTTTTCTTTCTTCGTTGTGTCTTTATCTGGTTTTGGGATTAGGATGATGTTGGCTTCATAAAAAGAGTTTGGGAGTCTTCCATCAGTTTGGATTTTTTCGAATAGTCTGTGAAGGATAGGGGTTAGTTCTTCCTTAAATGCTTTGTAGAAATCTCCTGTGAAACCATCTGGTCCAGGGCTTTTGTGTGATGGGAGTTTCTTGATGACTGCTTCAATTTCCTTTGCTGATATTGGTCTGTTCAGGTTTTCTGCTTCTTCTTCAGTCAGTTTTGGAAGATTATATTTTTCTAGAAATGTGTCCATTTCATCTAGGTTTTCAAATTTCTTAGCATATAGGTCTTCATAGTAATTTCTTACGATCCTTTGTATTTCTGTGGTATCAGTTGTAATCTCTCCACTTTCATTTCCAATTCTGTTTATTTGGATCCTCTCTCTTTTCTTCTTGATAAGCCTACTTAAAGGCTTGTCGATTTTGTTTATCTTTTCAAAGAACCAGCTTCTGGATTCATTCATTCTTACAATTGTGCTTTTAGTCTCTATGTCATTTAGTTCTGCTCTGATCTTGGTTATTTCCTTCCTTCTGCTTGCTCTGGGCTGTCTTTGTTGTTGTTCCTCCAGTTCTTGTAGGCGTAGGGTTAGGTTGTTTGTGTGAACTGTTTCTAACTTCTTAAGGTAGGCCTGTATTGCTATGAACTTCCCTCTCAGGACTGCCTTTGCTGTGTCCCATAGGTTTTGGGTTGTTGTGAGTTCGTTTTCATTTGTTTCCAGGAAGTTTTTGATTTCTTCCCTAATCTCGTTCTTCACCCATTCATTGTTTAATAGCATGCTATTCAGTCTCCATGATTTTGAGTGTTTTGGGTTTTTACCCTTGGGGTTGGTTTCTAGTTTCAGACCCTTGTGGTCAGAGAAGATGCTTGATATGATTTCAATTTTCTTGAATTTGTTGAGGGTTGCTTTGTGTCCTATCATGTGGTCTATCTTTGAAAAAGTTCCATGGACACTTGAAAAGAATGTGTATTTTGCTTCTTTGGGATGAAAAGCTCTGTATATATCAGTTAAGTCCATTTCCTCTAGGGTATTGTTAAGTGACACAATATCTTTGTTAATCTTTTGTTTGGAAGACCTGTCCATTTTTGATAGTGGGGTGTTAAAATCCCCTACTATAATTGTGTTGCTGTCAATATCTTTCTTGAAATCCTCCAAGATTTTCTTTATGTATTTGGGTGCTCCTATGTTGGGTGCATATATATTTATAATGTTTATGTCTTCTTGGTGGATTCTTCCTTTGAGTATTATGAAGTGACCTTCTGGGTCTCTCTTTATGGCCCTTCTTTGGAAGTCTATTTTGTCTGATATGAGTATTGCTACCCCTGCTTTTTTTTCCTGTCCGTTTGCTTGGAAAATTTGTTTCCAGCCCTTCACTTTCAGTCTGTGTAAGTCTTTTGTCCTGAGATGGGTTTCTTGTAGGCAGCATATGTGTGGGTCATGTTTTCTTATCCATTCAGCTGTTCTATGTCTTTTGATTGGAGCATTTAATCCATTTACATTTAAGGTTATTATCGATAGGTAGTTATTCATTGCCATTATTTCCTACCTGTGTTCCTCTGTCTTTCTCTTTTCCTTCCTTTCCTTAAAGCAGTCCCTTTAGCATCTCTTGCAGAGCTGGTTTGGTGGAGCTGTATTCTTTTAGACTTCTTTTGTCTGGGAAGCTCTTTATTTGGTCTTCTATCTTGATTGAGAGCCTTGCTGGGTAAAGTAGTCTTGGTTGGAGGCCTCTGGTTCTCATTACTTGGAATATTTTTTGCCATTCTCTTCTGGCTTGGAGCGTTTCCATTGAGAAGTCAGTTGCTAACCTTATTGGGGCTCCCTTGTATGTTACTTCCTTTTTCTCCCTTGCTGCCTTTAAGATCCTCTCTTTGTCTTGGAAATTTGCCATTTTAATTATGATGTGTCTTGCAGTGGGTCTCTTTGGGTTCCTCTTGTTTGGGACTCTCTGTGATTCCTGGATTTGGGTGACTTTTTCTCTCCTCAGATTAGGGAAATTTTCCATCATTACTTTTTCAAACAGGTTTTCTATCCCTTGCTCTTCTTCTTCTCCTTCTGGTATTCCTATTATACGGATATTGTTACGTTTCATGTTGTCCTGCATTTCCCTTATTGCCTCTTCATTCTTTCTGAGCCTCTTTTCCTTTTCTTGCTCCTTCTGGGTGTTTTTTTCTACTTTATCCTCCAGCTCGCTGATCCGATCCTCTGCTTCATCAAGTCTGCTTTTCATTCCTTCTACTGTGTTCTTCAATTCAGAAATTGTATTCTTCATTTCCTCTTGGCTCTTGTTGATATTTTCTATTTCCTTTTTCATGTTGATATAGTTTGCAGTGAGTTCATTGTAGTTTCCTTGTAGTTTCTGGTAGTTCTCTTTGAGCTCAGAGAGCTCAGTGAGCTTCCTGATGACCATTGCTTTGAACTCAGTATCTGATAGTTGACTTGCCTCTTTTTCGGTTAGTATTCTTTCTGAGACTTCCTCCTTTCCTTTCATTTGGGAATTGTTTCTTTGTCTTCCCATTGTTTGTGAGGCTCTTCTTGTTGGCCTCTGCTTCTTAAATTGCTTTGTTCTGAATCCCTGGGTTTATGATATGAACTTCTATGGTAGAGTGCCAATGGGATTCGGTGGTGCTGTCTCCTCACTCTCCTGTGCTCACTGGTCTTGAGCTGACGTTTATGTGTTTAACACGGTCTAACTCTAGTCTTTTCAGCACTCCAGGTTTTGTTGTCGCACCGTCAGATCTTTCAATGTCCTCTATCTTTGGTCTCTAATCTTCGTATATGCTGGAGTACTGTTGGCTGTTCGCTCTGCTCCTCAGATCAGCTAGGTATTTCCCTGGCGCTGAGGGGAATTGGATTCCGCTCCCACCTATGTTGCCTCCATCTTCCCAGTACACCAAACTTTCTCTGCTTCCATTCTTAACTGGCAACTCCAACTGACCCATTTTTATTCTTTGGAAATGTCTGCGTACTTTCTCCATACTCCTTTATATCTACTGAGACAAATTATAATCAAGTAACTAATACTTTGGTTTATATAATAATGACATCACTTTGCTGATGATACATGCACATTAACAGGAATTGTCTAACTACATTTAAACATTAGTTACAACCACACCTTTATTACATATTGCCGACCAAGGAACAGGTAATGAAAGATTATACTTGCTTTGACAGTAAAACATACTAAAGGAAGGTTTTCCAGTTGGAGTTTTGGAGTAGTGAAACATGTTCAGTTGCTTTAAAAGAGAAAAAAGTGTTGCTTCCTCCTTTCATATGCATGGTAGGCAGTGTAGTCTAGGCCCCCAGAGGAGCAGGTAAAATGATTTTAAGTGACATGAGTAAGGCAAAGCCTTTTTTTGGCAAGATTAGAAAACAGTAAAACAAATATTTGGTTCCCTTTTGTCTTTACTCTCCCAAACCTATCCCTCCCAAATTTTCTGTCTCACTGATCTTACTGCTTACTGGAAGGGAACCTGTGACTGAAAGGTATCTTAAACACCCTTGCATTCATGTATTCATCCACCCATCCAATCAATTCATCTGTCCATCTGATGCTTGGATCCCAGACCAGTATGTCACACTACGGGTATTCAGTCTATGTTTAATTCTTTTCAGTGATATGGGATTCACACAAGCTAAGAAGTCAGCTCATTCCTTACAAAGTAGCAAGGTCAACAAGTAGCTTTGATATGTTAACATTCCTTTACTTTTCTCATTTTATTTCCTGTTACTATAACAGTTGTTTCATCTAATAGGCAATAGGGCATTCAAAACAAAAGGCAGTTTTGTGTGTAAAGGTTTTTTAAGACTGAACCCTAAGACCTAGACAAAATGAAGGGCAATTCTGAGAGCCAAAATTTTTCTAAGATTTTGAACAGACAATAATTTCTCTGTAAGTGACATGTTCCTGATTCTTTTTTTTTTTTTAAATATATTTATTGATTATGCTATTACAGTTGTCCCATTTCCCCCCCCACTCCACTCCATCCTGCCCACCCCCTCCCTCCCACATTCCCCCCCCATAGTTCATGTCCATGGGTCATACTTATAAGTTCTTTGGCTTCTACATTTCCTACACTATTTTTACCCTCCCCCTGTCTATTTTCCACCTATCATCTATGCTACTTATTCTCTGTACCTTTACCCCCCTCTCCCCCTCCCACTCCCTTATTGACAACCCTCATGTTCTAGTTGTTTGCCTAGTTTGCTCTCGTTTTTGTTTTATGTGTGGTCGTTAATAACTGTGAGTTTGGTGTCATTTTTACTGTTCCTATTTTTGATCTTTTTCTTAGGTAACTCCCTTTAACATTTCATATAATAAGGGCTTGGTGATGATGAGCCTCTTCAACTTGACCTTATCTGAGAAGCACTTTATCCTCCCTTCCATTCTAAATGATAGCTTTGCTGGATATAGTAATCTTGGACGTAGGTCCTTGCGTTTAATCTTGGGTAATGTAATTATGATGTGTCTTGTTGTGTTCCTCCTTGGGTCCAGCTTCTTTGGGACTCTCTGAGCTTCCTGGACTTCCCGGAAGTCTATTTCCTTTGCCAGATCGGGGAAGTTCTCCATTATTTGTTCAAATAAGTTTTCAATTTTTTGTTCTTCCTCTTCTCCTTCTGGCACCCCTATAATTCGGATGTTGGAACGTTTCAAGGTGTCCTGGAGGTTCCTAAGCCTCTCCTCATTTTTCCAAGTTCTTGTTTCTTCATTCTTTTCTGGTTGAATGTTTGTTTCTTCCTTCTGGTCCATAGCATTGATTTGAGTCCCAGTTTCCTTCTCATCACTATTGGTTCCCTGTACATTTTCCTTTGTTTCTGTTAGCATAGGCTTCATTTTTTCATCTGTTTTTCGAATAGATTCAACCAAGTCTGTGAGCATATTGATAACCAGTGCTTTGAACTGTGCATCCGATAGGTTGGCTATCTCTTCGTCACTTAGTTGTATTTTTTCTGGAGCTTTGAAGTGTTCTGTCATTTGGGCCATTTTTTTTGTTTGTTTGTCTTGGCGCATCTGTTACTTTAAGGGGCGGAGCCTTAGGTGTTCACCGGGGCGGGGTAATGCTGGTCGCTGCGCTGTGATGCTGTACGTGGGGGTGGGGCCGAGAGGGAGCAATGGCGCCCGCTTCACTCTCCTCCGGATTTCAGTCTTTCACTCCGCTACCCACAATCAAACTGGGCCCCTCTGGTGCTGGTTCCCGAGTAAGTGGGCCTGTGCACACTCTAGGTCCCTGTGGGTCTCTTCAACGACCTCTCCCGTGAGGCTGGGAGTCTCTCCTGCTGCCGCCCCAACCCCCACGGGAGCTTTCAATCAGAGGTTTGAGGCTTATTAGATCAAGTTTTACAACCTGGGGGCTACAGATGGGTTTTGTTTGGTCTGTACCATATTTCTAAAATAATGAATCAAATGCTAAATTTTGACATTAGATTATTTCACATAAAACTTGAGTCTGGCCTATCTGAACAAAAAAGTATGCTTAATGATTTTCATAATCTTTTTTTTCTTAATTTTAAAAGAATGTCTTTGGTGATTACTATCTGACATAGTGAAGAAACACTTCCTGAAATTAAATGATTTCTTAGATTTAGCTTTAGTGTATTTTTTTCTTCTGCTAAATAAATTAAATATTTTAAAATACAAAAGAAAGCATGGCACCATTTTAAATATTTCTTTCTTTCTTCATCCACTCTTCCAATTTTTCCATTAGTGAGATATTTAGACTGTGTTGGCTAAATGATAATGGAGGTTATTTCTGGATGGTGGAATTTTAGATGACTTTAAACTTTCTTTTCTGTATTTTTCTTGAGTTGCTGTCATTTTAGTATTCAACAAATTTTTACATAACAATAGTCACTGTCACTTAATTAAAAATATTCAAATATATTTCTTTAATTTCTTGAGCAAAACTTTTGATGGATGTGATTCAGTGAAATCTAAATTAACAATGAATGTAACTTTTTAGATTATAAGAAAAAAATTAAAAACCAGAGTTTCTGTATTGGATAGCTTTCTCCTATAATACCAACCCTTATATCTTTAACTCATTTTCATAATTTAGAAAGGCATGTGTTTTATTCCTCTTATTGGTCAATATCATCTAGACATACAGGTCAAGATCTCAAAATTATTCACTACCAAATTTTCATCAAGACATGATGATTTAATTCTATGGTAAAATATAGTAAAATAAACTCTTAAAGAGAGTTTAAGATCACATGTAGGCTTTCACTTCTGGAAACAGTACAGATGTGATATACTGGAAAACCTATAACAGAACATCTGCACATAATGAGTAAAATTTAATAATCCCCCCTTTATATACAAAGTTAAGTTGCCAGGTAGCCCAAATTCTCTAAGGCCCAGCAGCAAGAGGGAGCTGAAAACAGACTACTGAAATAATGCCTTATTGGCATTTGTTTTTCTTGATTGTAAAAATCTTTGGGTGTTGTGAACACCTATGGGGACAGAAGATGAGGACTTGAGTCTGTTTAAGAGTTGGGGAGACTATAAACAGAGGCTCCTGCATGGAACCTGGGTACCTGAAAGGGCTGGGCGTTCAATGACAAGGCAGACAACTGGGATCAGTCTCAGTCTGGATCCCGACTGTGAGACAGAAAAGTTTCTGCTGAGAATTGAACCGTAACAAAAATTCAGTACCTACAAACTTGTAGGATGCAACCAAAGCAGCACTTAGAGGGAAATTTACCTCTTTAAGTGCTTATTTTAGAAAAGAAGAAAGCTGAAAATTGGTGAGCAAAGTATCTGTTTCTGTTCCCTACAAAACAGAGATCAATGCAAAGATTGAGTGCTAATGTTTATTTGGAAGGTCCACTCCCAGGGTAGAAAGAATGAGGGAAAAGGCAAGCGAGACAGGGAAGGTAGCAAGCAATGATAAGTGATATGTTACTACACGGGCCATTGATTTATTATAAGCCATGATGAGACTCAGCTGATTGCTTGACCGGTATATCAATTAGGCCATCCTGTTGTTTCTCCAGGCAGGCTATCCAGAGAAACAGTACCCCAAAATAGGATCCTGAGAATGTGACTCTCCTTTTGTAGGCCTGGGGAAGTAATAGCAGCCCTTGTAAGAAAGGCATAAAGTCCCGCCTGGATCCTTCTCCTTTATGTCTTCAATAGAACAAAAGCCTGAAGCTGATGTGGGAAGGGCAACAAACCCTGTTAATTTGAAAATGCTACAGGAAACTAAGCAGCATAAACACAATATAACACAACAAAAACTGCTGAGAACCAAAGATGAAAAGAAAATTTTGAACACATCCAGAGGGGAAAATACACATTACATATAGCGAACAAAAATAAGAATTATAGCAGAGTTCTTATCAGAAACAATGCAAAACAGAAGACAAAGATAGATTTCTTTAAAGTGCTGACAAAAAAAGTCTCTCCAGAATTCTATACCCACAGGAAGTATCCTTCAAAAATGAAGAAAAAAGTGAAGACTTTCTCAGACAAATGAAAATTAAGAGAACTTATTGCCAATAGTCCTGTACTATAAAAAATGTGAAAGGAAATTATTCAGGTAGAAAATTAAATCTATAGCAAAAATAAAATTAAGAACACTGAAAATAAAATAAATGAAAAGTTGTTCTTTTAATCTAAACATAACTGACTGAAGCAAAGATAGTAGCAATTCAAAAGTAAATACATATAGCAATATTAGCATAAAGTATGGGAGAAAGGAATTGGGAGTATGTTGTTGTAGAGTCCTTACATTAGAGATAATTGGTATAATATTATCTGAGGACAGAATATGATTACTCAAAGATGTTACTATAAATGCTAGAATATCCATTAAAATTTTAAAAAGAAGAATAAATAATGTCAATATTGAAGATGAATTAAAATAATAAAAAATACTCAATGAATCTTAAAGAAGGAAGATACAGAGAAGGAGAAAAACTGTAGCTGGAATAGGTAGAAAAAGCTAGCAAGGTGGTAAACTTTAACTGCAATAGAGCAATACTTATATAAATGTGAAGACTAAACAAACAAATTAAAAGGCAGAAGTTATCAGATGGTTAAAAAGCAAGACTGGCCCTGGTTTGTGTGGCTTAATTGGTTGGAGCATCATCCCGTAGACCAAAAGGTCATGAATTCAATTCCCAGTTGGGGCACATACCCAGGTTGCAGGTTTGATCCCTGATGGACCAATTGATGTTTCTCTCTTGCATCGATGTTTCTCTCTCTCCCTCCCTCTCTCTTTAAAAGCAATGAAAATATGTCCTCAGGTGAGGATAAAAAAATTTAAAAAGCAACACCTAACTATTTGCTGTTTATAAGAAACCAACTTTAAATATAAAGACATGGGTATATTAAAAGTAAAAGGATGAAAAAAGATGCACTAGGCATATACTAATCAAAACAATGCTGGAGGAGTTATATTAATGTTAGATTAAGTAACAGGGATACTTTCAGCCAGGGATAAACTGGTATATTACATAGCTGCTTTTTTAAAGAAGCTATTACAATCCTAACTAAAGGTGTACACACTTAATCACAGAGCTCCAAAACACAAACAAGAATGAATAGAGATAAAAAATAGACAAATCCACAATTATAGTTGGAGACTTAAATACTAATCTTAAGTAAAGAGAAAATAAGTAAGAATATAAAAGGCCCAGAGAACACTTTCAAACAATTTGACCTAATTTATAGAACTCTCCATCCACTGAAGTAAGAATACACATTCTTTTCAAGTGACCATGGAATATTACTAAAGATAGACTGTATTCTGGTCATTAAATAAATCTTAACAATTTTAGAAGAACTGAAATTATAGTATATATGTTCATAAAGCACAATAGAATTAAAATAAAAATCAATGAAAAATATAATCTAAGAAAGTAGAATATTATGCAGCAGAAAGAAAGAAGGAGCTCCTACCTTTGCAACAGCATGGATGGAACTGGAGAGCATTATGTTAAGTGAAATAAGCCAGGCAGTGGGACAAATACCATAGGATCTCACCTATAACTGAAGCCTAATCAACAAAACAAACAAGCAAGCAAAATATAATCAGAAACATTGCAATAAAGATCAAAACTGACAGTAACCAGAGGTTAGGAGGAAGAGGGATAATGGGGGAAAAGGAGAGAGTCCATTAGGGGACATGTATAAAGGACACATAGACAAAGCCAAAGAGGGCAGGTTTGAGGGTGGGAGGTGGGGATGGATGGGGAGGGGGACTGTGGTGGGGTGAAAATGGAGACAACAGTACTTGAACATCAATAAAGATAAGAAAATAAAATAAAATAAATAAAAAGAAAGTAGACAACTCATATATAACTCATGAATCAAAGAAGAAATCACAGAAAATCTATAAACTTATGTTAATGAAAGTGAAAACATAACATCAAAATATGTGGTTTCAAGCACCTAAAACTGTAGCCCTGCAGGCATTACATGATGATAGTGAAGAAGTTCTGCAAACAACTCTGTGAACCGCACTTCAACAAATTAGATAATGTGTTCAAATCCCTTGAAAGACACAAGCCGCAAAACTTACTCAAGAACAAATAAATAACCTAACTAGTTCTCTACCTGTGAACAAATTTAAATTTGTGTTATAAACCTTACAACAAAGAAAAATCCAGGTCCAGATGACTTTTACTGGAAAATTCTACCAAACATTTAAGTAATAAGTAGTATTAATTATATACAAATTCTTCCAAAATATAGAAGATGAGGTAATAATTCTTAACTTATTTTTCTACGTGGGGGTGTCAGCATTATACTGATGAAAGATAAAGACGTTATAAGAAAGGATCACTATAGACAAATGTCCCTCAGAACAAAGGCAGGAGAACACAAATGTCCCCTCTCAAGCAGAGAGTGAATTTACCCTTCCTCCACCTTTTTGTTCTACCAGGGCTTTCCATGGACTGGGTGATGCCCACCCTCACTGGTGAGGTTGATATTCTTTGCTCAGTTTATTGATTCAAATGCTCATTCCTATGGAGACACCAACATGGGCACATTCAGAAATGTTTTACCAGCTCTCTAGACATCTCTGAGCTTAGTCAAGCTGTTACATAAAATTGACCATCATAAATAGATATATCATGGTTATGTAATGGTTATGTATATCATAGATATTTAATGGAAAGACTCATTATTGCAAAGATATTATTCTCTCCAAATTAATATATAATGAAAATCAATAGACTATTTCATAGTCAAGTTAAGAGCCAAGAATAATCAGAAATATTTGAAACAGAAGAAGGGGGAGGAAGGAACTTACTTTCCTAAATATCAAAGCTACATACTGGATGACTCCATTTATATTACAAACTTTTTATAAAATAAAATAGTAATATATTGGTTTAGGAATAGATGGATAGATCAAGAGAAAAGAATGGAGAGCTCAGAGACAGTCCCATAATATAAGGAATCTTAATGCATGACCAAAGTTGCATTGCAGATTAGTGGGGAAAAGACAGATGCTTCAATAAATGGTTATCAATGCCAGGCACAATTGGTTATCCACATTGAGAAAAAAGTTACTTTGGATTCTAATCTCATATCATACATAAAAATCAATTCCAGGTGGATTAAAGACCGTGTTTTATATTCACATGCAATAAAATGATTGAGTCTTAAATGTATTATGCTAAGTGAAATAAACCATATTAAAAAGATACATACCGTATGATTCAATTTATATGACATTCTTGCAATGGCAAAACTACAGAGACAAAAAATAGATCAGTGGTGGCCAGGGGATAGGGGTGGGGAGAGGAGTTTGACTGCCAAAGAGCATGAAGACAGTTATGGGGATGATGGAACTTCTCAATACCTTGATTGTGCTGGTATGTGTTAGTTAAATTCATAAAAGTGTACAGCAAAAAAGAATGAATTTACTGTATACAAAGTATACCTCAATATAATACCTGCGGGGACCTTTTCTATTAAAAATAATAACTATTATTAATCTCTTTGTATGCCAGGCACTATGATTAGCATTTCTACATTCATCCTTCATTTTCCACTTTGGAAAATTTCCTAAATTTTCCACATTGTATGAAATAGATACTACAATTATTTAAGTGGAAAAGATTAGGAGAGATGGAATCATTTAGGAGTTACTTTTATTGTGCAAAGTTGGTTAAATTCTTTGCACAAAAATTCTTTAAATCTCCTAAGAATCTTTTAATGAATATCTAGAAATCAGTTGCATTTTTATATACCAATAATGAACTACCAGAAAGGGAAATGAAGAAAACAATCACACTCAAAATTGCTTCAAAAAGAATAAAATACTAAGGAATAAAATTTTTTTCTTTTAGATTTCTAATGTTTTATTCTTTAATTTTTTATTTTTAAAAATATATTTATTGATTATGCTATTACAGTTGTCCCATTTCCTGCTCCCCTCACTCCACTCCATCCTGCCCACCCCCTCCCTCCCACATTCCCCCTCTTTTGTTCATCTCCATGGGTCATACTTACAAGTTCTTTGGCTTCTACATTTCCTATACCATTCTTACCTCCCCGTCTATTTTCTACCTACCATTTATACTACTTATTCTCTGCACCTTTCCCCCCTCTCTCACCCTCCCACTCCCCTATTGATAACCCTCCATGTGATCTCCATTTCTGTGGTTCTGTTCCTCTTCTAGTTGTTTGCTTAGTTTGCTTTTGTTTCTGTTTTAGGTGTGGTTGTTAATAACTGTGAGTTTGCTGTCATTTTTACTGTTCCTATTTTTTATCTTCTTTTTCTTAGGTAAGTCCCTTTAACATTTCATATAATAAGGGCTTGGTGATGATGAACTTCTTTAACTTGACCTTATCTGAGAAGCACTTTATCTGCCCTTCCATTATAAATGATAGCTTTGCTGGATACAGTAATCTTGGATGTAGGTCCTTGCCTTTCATGACTTGGAATACTTCTTGCCAGCCCTTTCTTGCCTGTAAGGTCTCTTTTGAGAAATCAGCTGACAGTCTTATGGGAATTCCTTTGTAGATAACTGTGTCCTTTTCTCTTGCTGCTTCTAAGATTCTGACCTTCTGTATCATCTTGGCTAATGTACTTATGATGTGCCTTGGTGTGTTCCTCCTTGGGTCCCGCTTCTTTGGGACTTTCTGAGCTTCCTGGACTTCCTGGAAGTCTATTTCCTTTGCCAGATTAGGGAAGTTCTCCTGTATTATTTGTTCAAATAAGTTTTCAATTTCTTGCTCTTCCTCTTCTCCTTCTGGCACCCCTATAATTTGGATGTTGGAATGTTTCAAGATGTCCTAGAGGTTCCTAAGCCTCTCCTCATTTTTCTGAATGCTTGTTGCTTGATTCTTTTCTGGTTGGATGTTTCTTTCTTCCTTCTGGTCCACACCGTTGATTTGAGTCCCACTTTCCTTCCCAGCACTATTGGTTCCCTGTGCATTTTCCTTTGTTTCTCTTAGCATAGCCTTCATTTTTTCATCTAGTATACGACCAAATTCAACCAATTCTGTGAGCATCCTAATTACCAGTGTTTTAAACTGTGCATCTGATAGGTTGGCTATCTGTTCGCTGCTTATTTCTGGGGCTTTGATCTGTTCTTTCATTTGGGCCTTTTTTTTTTTTTTTGTCTCTGCACGCCTGTTAGGTAAAGGGGTGGAGCCTTAGGTGTTCACTGGGGCAGTGTAACGCTGGTCTTGTCGCTGTGCTGTGACGCTATATGTGGGGGAGGGGCTGAGAGGGAGCACTGGCGCTTGCTCTACTCTCTGCCTTCCACTACCCACAATCCAACTGGGCCCCTCTAGCACTAATTCCTGAGTGGGTGGGCTTGTACATGCTCTAGGCCCCTGTGGGTCTCTCCAACGACTTCTCTTGTGAGGCTGGGGGTCTCTCCTGCTGCCACCTCTACGCCCACAGGTGTTTTCAATCAGAGGTTTGAGGCTTTATTTCCTGGTGCTGGAGCCCTGGGTTGTGTGGTCTGCTTCGGTCCCCTGCCATTCCTCCCAGTTTATCTATGTACGAATGTGGGGCCATGGGGTCTGCTATTGGTCGCACTGCCTGCCCCATTCATTCCACAGTCTGCCAAGTCTCTGGATCCAGCAGCGTTGCCCTGAGTCCTGTGCACCTCAGCTGCCCATATCCGCCCCTCCTAGCGGTCTGGAGGAATGTTTCTTCTTTATCCCCTTGGTTGTTGGACTTCTGTGCGGTTCGATTTTCTGTCAGTTCTGGTTGTTTTTTTGTTTTTAAATTGTTGTTGTCCTTCTTTTGGTTGTGCGAGGAGGTGCAGTGTGTCTCCCTATGCCTCCATCTTGGTTCTCCCTAAGGAATAAATTTTATCAAGGATATAAAAACCTGTACTTGGAAAATTATAAGACATGAAAAAAGAAATTGAAGAAGGTACAAATAAGTGGGAGCATATACTGTGTTCATGGATATGATGAATTAAATCATTAAAATGTTTATACTAATAAGCAATCTATAGATTCATACAGTTCTTATTAAGATACTAATGACATTTCACAGAACTAGAACAAATATTCCTAAAATTTATATGGAACCATGAAAGACCCCCAAATAGCCACAGCAATCTTGAGAAAGAAGAACAAAGTTGGAGAATCATAGCTGACATCAAACTATACTACAAGGCCATGGTAATCAAAACAGCATGGTGCTGGCATAAAAACAGACAAGTAGGTCAATGAAACACAACAGAGAGCCCAGAAATAAACCCACCCCTTTTGTGGTCAATTAATATTTAACATAAAATGGGGTAAAGCCAGTGTATTCAATAAATGGTGTTGGGAAAATTGGACAGGTACAGGCAAAAAGATGAAACTAGACCAGCAACTTACACTATTCACAAGAACAAACTCATAATGGATTAAAGACTTAAATGTAAGTTGTAAAACCATAAACATCATAGAAGAAAACATAGTAAAATCTCAGACATCCTTCATCACAATATTTTTTCTGAAATATATAGATATATATCCTATGGCAAAGGAAACAAGGGAAAAAATAAACAAATGGGACTACAGCAAACTAATAAGCTTTTGCACAGCAAAAAAAAAAAAAAAAAAGAAAGAAAGAAAAGAGAATCCACTGTATGGGAGAACATATTTGCCAATAATACATCTGATAAGGGGTTAATTTCCAAAATATATAAAGAACTTATACAACTCAACACCAGGAAGACAAACAATCCAATTAAAATATGGGCAAGGGACCTGAATATACACTTCTCCAAAGAGGACATACAGATGGCCAATAGACATGAAAAGATGCTCAATGTCACTAATCATCAGAGAGATGCAAATTAAAACCACAATCAGGTATTACCTCACACCTGTCAGAATGGCTATCATCAATTAATCAACAAACAACAAGTGCTGGCAAGGATGTGGAGAAAAGGGAAAACTCATACACTGTTGGTGGGAATGCAGATTGGTGCAGCCACTGTGGAAAGTAGTATGGAGATACCTCAAAAAATTAAATATGGAACTGCCTTATGACCCAGCAATTCCACCTCTGGGAATATATCTAAAGAAACCCAAAACACTAATTTCAAAAAACAAGACAAAACATGTATATGTACTCTTGTGTTCATCGCAGTGTTATTTACAATAGCCAATATTTAGAAGCAGCCCAAGTGCCCATCAGTAGATGAGTGGATAAAAGAGCTGTGGTACACTCATACAATACTACTTGGCCATAAGAAAGAAAAAAGAAAAGGAAATCTTACCACTTGTGACACCATGGTAAGTACTACGCTAAGCAAAATAAGCCTGTCAGAGAAAGACAAATATCATATGATTTCACTCATATGTGGAATCTAATGAGCACAATAAACTGACAAACAAAATAGAAACAGACCCATGGATACAGAGAACAGACTGACAGCTAGCTGTAAGAGGGGAAGGGTGGGTGAAAGTGGTAAAGGGATTAAGTAAAAAAACAAACAAACAAACCCAAACCTCATAGACAGACAAACTATGGTGATTTCAAGAGGGAAAGGGTAATGGGGGAAGTAGAAGAGGGGAAACGGAGGTTAAATGTTGACAGAAGGAGACCTGACTTGGGGTGATGAACACACAATACAATACACAGATGATATATTATACAGTTGTATACCTGAAACCTGTATAATTTCATTAGCCAATGTCACCCCAATAATTTTAATAAAAAAGAAAAGACAGGTTTGCTTTTTAGGAACTTCCAAATATACAATAAAACAGAGTAACTTCCTGATTAAACATCCTTAATCTCCTTTGGCCTGCAACTTTATACCCACTCAATTGGTCAGTACATACTTTCCTGTCTCTGTTAGACTTTTCAGCATCTTACCTAACGTGTATACCAACCATTCTTGGCTTCTCTGCTACCACCTACCAATTGATAAACCATGCCCACGCTAGTGTGCACATGCACACTACAGTGAACAGTGTTACAGAAGAGAACTAGTTTCATTACACTGAGCTTCTGAAAAGATGCAGCTCCTAAAAGTAATGGGTGTATAAAAAAGCAACAGGTCAACAAACACAACAAACCAAAAACAAACTCATGGATACACAGACAGCAGAATGGTAGTAACCAGAGGGGAAAGGGAGCGGTGGGAGGTTTAAGAAGGCAAAAGGGGTCAAATACATGACGATGGATGGAGACGAGACTTCAGGTGGTGAGCGCACAACAGAGTACACAGATGTCATAACATAAAGTTCTAATCTATATAATAAAAGTATATAATGTTATTAACCAATGTTATCCCAATAAATCTAATAAAAAAGTAAAACAAACAAAAAATACCAGTGAATTTTTTTTTAAATTACAATTTATTTTGAGGTAATTGTAGACTCACATGCAGTTGTAAGAAATCATAGAGAGATATTTTATTACCAGGTCTCCTCCAATGGTAACATCTTGTAAAATTGCAGTACAATATTATAGACAGAACACTGACATTGACAGAGTCAACACACAGGACACTTCCATCAGGCAAGCACACCTCCATCAGGCAAGCACACCACCGCGACTTCCCTCCCCACCACCTCCTCCACAACCTCCTGCTACTACCAATCTGTTCTCCATTTTTGTAACTTTGTCATTTCAAAAACATATGTAAATGGAGTTATAAAGTATGTAATTATTTGGAGGTTGGTTTTTTTTTTCACTCAGCATAATTCTCTGGAGAGTCATCCAGAAATTTTTGCATGTGTCAATAGTTCCTTCCTTTTGTTGCTGAGTAGGAATGTGTCACAGCTTGTTTAACCATTCACTTGCTGAGGAACATCTGCTTGTTTCTGGTTGGAGGTTACTACAAATAGAGGTGTTGTGGTATTCCTGGACAGATTTTTATGTGAGCATAAATTTTCTCTTCTCTGGGCTAAATGCCCAGAAATGCAATTATTGAGTTGTATGGTTGTTGCATGTTTATATTTTTATGAAATTGCCAAACTTCCCCAAAGCATCTGCATCACTTAACATTGCCACCAGCAGTGTATGAGGGATCCAGTATGTTTCCACTATTGCCAGCATCTGCTGTGGCCATTGTTTTTTTTAATTCAGCCTCTCTGATTGTTGTGCAATGATATGTAGTTGTGGTTTAATTTGCATTTCCCTAATGGCCAATGATGCTGAGCATCTTTCCATGTACTTGTTTGCCATCTGTGTCCTTTTCAGTGAAATGTCTGTTCATGTGTTCTGCCCATGTTGTGCTTGAATTGTTTTTGTATTGTTTTGTTTTTACTGACAAACTTTGAGAGTTCCTTATATATTCTAGATACCAGTCTTTTATTGGATATATGTTTTCAAATAATTTCTATTACTAAAATTACTATTAATTGTTTCTATTACAAATAATGTCATCCTCTTAACAGGGTCTTTTGCAGAGCAAGATTTTTAAATTTTGATGAAGTTCAATGTATTACTTTTTCCTATTATGAACAGAATTTTTGGTGTATAGTCTTGTCTAGACCTAGGTGCCAAAGATTTTCTTCTTTGTTTTTTCCAAAAGTTATGTAGTTTTAGATTTTACATTTAAGTCCACAATCCATTTTGAGTCAATTTTTGTATAAGGTGTGAGGCTTAGGTCAAGGTTCAAATTTTGCCTGTGGATATCCAATTGCTCTTGTATCATTTGTTGAGCAGGCTTCCATTCTTCTATTGAATTTCTTTTGCATCTTTGTAAAAAAAAATAGTTAGATATATGTGTGTGGATTTGTTTTGGGGTTCTCCGTTTTGTTCCATTGATCTGTGTGTCTTCCCCTCTGCCATTCTACACAGTCTTGATTACTGTTCCTATATAGTATGTTTTGAAATTGGATAGAGTGATTCATTTAAACTTCTCTCCAAGTGGTTTTAAGCTACTTTAATTCCTCTGTTTTTCCATATAAAAATTTTAAAGATTTTATTTACTTATTCTTAGAGAGGGGAAGGGAGGGAGAAATAGAGGGAGAGAAATATCAATGTGTGGTTGTGTCTTGCGGCCTCCCCGACTGGGGACCTGGCTTGCAACCCAGGCACGTGTCTAGACTGGGAATTGAACTGGTGAACCTTTGGTTTGAAGGCCAGCACTCAATCCACTGAGCCACACCAGCCAGGGCTCCATATAAATTTTAGAACACTCTTGTATATAACTCCAAGAAAATCTTGCTAGATTTTGACAGTGATCATGTTAAACTTGTATGTCAATTTGAGGAGAATTATATCTTTACTATGTTGAGTCCATGAACATAATAAGTCTTTCATTTATTTAGATCTTCTATGATTTCTTTTTTAAAATTTTTTATTAATATATTTATCGATTATGCTATTACAGTTGTGCATTTCCACCCCTTCACTCCACTCCATCCTGCCCACCGCCTCCCTCCCACATTTCCCCCCTATAGTTCATGTCCATGGGTCATACTTATAAGTTCTTTGGCTTCTACATTTCCTATACTATTCTTACCCTCCCCCTGTCTATTTTCTATATACTATTTATACTACTTATTCTCTGCACCTTTCCCCCCTCTCTCACCCTCCCACTCCCCTATTGATAACCCTCCATGTGATCTCCATTTCTGTGGTTCTGTTCCTCTTCTAGTTGTTTGCCTAGTTTGCTCTTGTTTTTGTTTTAGGTGTGGTTGTTAATAACTGTGAGTTTGCTGTCATTTTTACTGTTCCTATTTTTTATCTTCTTTTTCTTAGGTAAGTCCCTTTAACATTTCATATAATAAGGGATTGGTGATGATGAACTTCTTTAACTTGACCTTATCTGAGAAGCACTTTATCTGCCCTTTCATTCTAAATGAAAGCTTTGCTGGATAGAGAAATCTTGGATGTAGGTCCTTGCCTTTCATGACTTGGAATACTTCTTGCCAGCCCCTTCTTGCCTGTAAGGTCTCTTTTGAGAAATCAGCTGACAGTCTTATGGGAAGTCCTTTGTAGGTAACTGTCTCCTTTTCTCTTGCTGCTTCTAAGATTCTGACCTTCTGTATCATCTTGGCTAATGTACTTATGATGTGCCTTGGTGTGTTCCTCCTTGGGTCCCGCTTCTTTGGGACTTTCTGAGCTTCCTGGACTTCCTGGAAATCTACTTCCTTTGCCAGATTAGGGAAGTTCTCCTGTATTATTTGTTCAAATAAGTTTTCAATTTTTTGCTCTTCCTCTTCTCCTTCTGGCACCCCTCTAATTCGGATGTTGGAACGTTTCAAGATGTCCTGAGGTTCCTAAGCCTCTCCTCATTTTTCCAAATTCTTGTTTCTTCATTCTTTTCTGGTGGGATGTTTCTTTCTTCCTTCTGGTCCACACCGTTGATTTGAGTCCCACTTTCCTTCCCATCATTATTGGTTCCCTGTATATTTTCCTTTGTTTCTCTTAGCATAGCCTTCATTTTTGCATCTAGTATGCAACCAAATTCAACCAATTCTGTGAGCATCCTGATTACCAGTGTTTTGAACTGTGCATCTGATAGGTTGGCTGTCTTTTCATTGCTTAGTTGTATTTTTTCTGGAGCTTTGATCTGTTATTTCATTTGGGTCATTTTTTTTTTTTTGTCTTGGCGTGCTTGTTAGGTAAAGGGGCAGAGCCTTAGGTGTTCACCGGGATGGGGTATTGCTGGTAGCTGCACTGTGATTCTGTATGTGGGGGAGGGGCTGAGAGAGAGCAAGGGTGCTTGCTCCACTCTCTGCCGGGTTTCAGTCACTCCCTCTGCTACCCACAATCAAACTGGGCCCCTCTAGTGCTGATTCCCGAGTGGGTGGGCTTGTGCATGCTCTAGGCCCCTGTGGGTCTCTCCAACAACCTCTCCTGTGAGGCTGGGAGTTTCTCCTGCTGCTGCCTCAACCCCCACGGGTATTTTCAATCAGAGGTTTGAGGCTTTATTTCCCCACGCTGGAGCCCTGGGTTGCGCAGTCTGTTTTGCTCCCCTGCTATTCCTCCCGGTTTATCTATGCGCAAATGTGGGGCCATGGGGTCTGCTAGCTGCAGCCTGGCCTGCCCTGTTCCACAATCAGCCACCTCTCTGGGTCCGCCAGCTGCTGCCTTGCTGCAAGTCCCCTCTGCCCCAGCTGCCCGTCTCCACCCCTCCTAGCGGTCTGGATGAATGTTTCTTCTTTATCTCCTTGGTAGTTGGGCTTCCATACAGTTCGATTTTCTGTCAGTTCTGGTTGTTTTTGTTTTTAAATTGTTGTTGTCCTTCTTTTGGTTGTGCGAGGAGGCACAGTGTGTCTACCTCTGCCTCCATCTTGGCCAGAAGACTTTGATTTCTTTTATCAGCATTTTGTTGGTGTATATACATTTTTAGATTTAAACTTAAGTTTTTCATTTTAATGAGCAATTGTAAATGGTACTACATTTAAGATTTTGGTGCCCAAGTGCTTATTACTAGACTAAAAAATATATTTTTTGTTTATCTTGTACCCTGAGATCTTGTTGAACTTGTTTATTAGTTCTAGAAGTATTTGTTTTAAATCAATTTCTTGGAATTTTCAATAAAGATATTAACACATCATCTATAAATAATGACAGTTTTATTTCTATCTAATTTGTATGTCTTTTCTTGCCTCATTGCATGGGCTAGAACCTGCATGTTGAATAAGAGCAGTGGGAGTATACATCCTTGCCTTTGATCATGCTCTTAGGGGAAAATATTCACTCTCATATTATGTTTAATTACCCGTAGGTTTTCTGTCATCTGTATTTGATCTGTATAACAATCAGATTGAGGAAGTTCCCACATTTGTTCCTAATTTTCTGAGAGTTTTATCATAGTTGTCTTTTGGATTTTGTCAAATGCTTTTTCTGTATCAGTTAATTGGTAAGAGATTTTATTCTTTAGCATGTTAATGTGATGAATTACATTTATCGATTTTCAAATATTAGACTAACTTGTATCCTTGAAATAAATCCCTCTTAGTAATGATATGTTAATTCATTTTATATTTTGCTGAATTCAATCTGCAATTATTTTGTTAATGATTTTTGAATTATAGTTACTAAAGATATTAGACTATAATTTTATTTTTCCCCTCCCTCCTTTCTTCTCTCCCTCTCTTTCCTTCCTTCCTTCCTTCCTTCCTACCTTCCTTTCTCTCTCTCTATTTTTCCCTTTCTTTCTTTTTTCCTTCCTTCCTTCATTTCTTTCCTTTCTCTCTTTCTTCCTCTTTTACACTAGCTCCAAAGTAAGTTGGGCAATGTTCCATCCTCTTCTATTTTCTGAAGAGATTACGTAAATTGGTATTAATTCTTCTTTTGACAGAATTCTTCACTGAAACTATGAGGGTGTGACAATTTCTTTCTGACAGTTTTTAAGTTATGAATTCAATTTCCTTAGTAGTTATAGGACTATTTAAATTATCTATTTTGTATTGAGTTGTGTAGTTCACACTTTCCATAAAATTAGTCCATTTCATCTAAGTTGTCAAATTGATGTGTATAGAGCTGTTCATAGTAATTCCTTATCACTTCAGGGTCCTTAGTAATATTCTGCTTCACTCCTGATATTGATAATTTATGTCTTTGCTCTACTATTCTTTTCTTGGTCACCATTGCTAGATGTTTGTCAATTTTATTGAGCTTTTCAAAGGTTCAGCTCTTATGTTATTGATTTTCTCTATAGTTTTTTTGTCTTTAATTTTATTAATTTCTGCTCTTATCTTTTTACTTCTTTTCTTCTTCTTGCCTTGGGTGTATTTTGCTTTTCTTTTTCTTATTTCTTGAAGTGGGAACTTAGATTATTTATTTGAAACTTTTCCTTTATTACAATGTGTTTATAATGTGTTTCTACCCCACTGCTACATTAGCTGTGTTCCTCACATTTTGATATATTTTATTTTCATTTTAATTCCATTAAATTGTTTAAAAATAATTTCCATCGAGGTTTCCTCTTTGGTTTATGGATTATTTAGAACTGTGTTGTTTAGTTTCCAAGTGTCTAAAATCTTTCCTGTTCTCCTTATGTTATTGATTTATTTGATTTCATTGTAGTCAGAGACCTCATGGACATGTACAATTTTAATTTTACATTTATGATGTATGTATTATGGCCTAGAATATGGTCTATCATGACATATATTCTGTGGATGCTTGAAAAGAATGTGTATTTTGCTGTTGTTGGGTGACATATTCTATAAATGTTTGTCAAGACCCTGTTGATTGATAGTGTGTTGAGTTCTAACTGCTTCCTGATTTTCTGACTGGCTGTTCTACCAATTGTTGAGAGAGGGGTGTTGAAATCTCCAAGTATGACTGTGGATTTGTCCATTTCTCCTTTCAGACCTATCAGTTTTTACTTCACATATATTGTAGCTATGTTGTTTAATACATACACACTTAGAACTGGTACATCTTCTTGGTGGACGGACCTTTTGGTCAGAGTGATTTCCATGCTCTGAAATCTACTTTATCTGATATTAATACAGTCACTCTTGCTTTATTTTGGTTAATGTCTGTATGGTCAGTCTTTTTCCATTACTTTGATTTCAACTAATGTATGTCATTATATTGATGTTTCTTATATATAACATGTAGTGAGGTCACATTTTTTTTTTAATTCACTCTGCCAAGTTTGTGACATATGAGGCAAAAAAGAAAACTCAGGAAACTTATCTCTGGGTTGTCCCTTGGGTCTGACAATGGAGTTGGTCTGACTTCTCTTCATCTTTAAGAATCTTCTGTTTATTTTATATATAATGTCCAGAATTCTTAGTGATAATTACTGGAGTGAATAGGTAAAATTATATCTACTCCATATTCCGGGAAGTAAAAGTCACTTATGTAAGCACTGTTGTTGTTGCTATTTCTTCATCAGTACAATATGTTTATATAGTATGTTGATTTAGAGAGGAGATGTTGGAGTTAAACCAGCCAATATCCACCATTATACTACCCCCCCAAACCCAGAATTTATTTATAAAAAGTTGTGTATTGAGAGAACCAAGATGGCGGCGTAGGTAGACACACTGCGCCTCCTCGCACAACCAGAACTGACAGAAAATCGAACGGCAAGGAAGTCCGACACCAAGGAAATAAAAAATAAACATTCATCCAGACTGGTAGGAGGGGTGGAGACTGGCAGCCAGGTGGAGAGGTCTCGCGTAGCAGTGGCGGGACCAAGACTGGCGGAGTGTGGGAGGAACGGCACAGGTAGTCTGACCACTGGCAGACCCTGTGGTCCCACATATTGTGCAGATAAACCGAGAGGGCCAGACTCAGAGTGGTGGAGAACAGAGAACAGGGCAGGCAGAGCAGTGGGTAGCACCCTGCGGCCCCACATTCACGCACAGATAAACTGGACAAACAGTGGGGAGTGAAGCAGACCTTGCAACCTAGGGCTCTAGCGTGGGGAAATAAAGCCTCAAACCTCTGATTGAAAACTCCCGTGGGGGTTGGGGTGGCAGCAGGAGAGACTCCCAGCCTCACAGGAGAGGTTATTAGAGAGAGCCACAGGGGCCTAGGGCGTGCACAAGCCCACCCACTCAGGAACCAGCACCAGAGGGGCCCAATTTGATTGTGGGTAGCAGAGGGAGTGATTGAAATCCGGTGGAAAGTGGAGCAAGAGCCATTGCTCCCTCTCAGCCCCTCCCACACATACAGCTTCACAGCCCAGCCACCAGCGTTACCATGCCCAGGGGAACACCTAAGGTTCCGCCCCTTTAAGTAACAGACAGGCCAAGACCAAAAAAAAAAAAAAAAAAAAAAAAAAGGCCCAAATGACAGAACATTTCAAAGCTCCAGAAAAAATACAAGTAAGCGAGGAAGAGATAGCCAACCTATCGGATGCACAGTTCAAAACACTGGTTATCAAGACGCTCACAGAATTGGTTGAATTTGTTCGAAAACCAGATGAAAAAATGAAGCCTATGCTAAGAGAAACAAAGGAAAATGTACAGGGAACCAATAGTGATGGGAAGGAAACTGGGACTCAAATCAACAGTGTGGACCAGAAGGAAGAAAGAAACATCCCACCAGAAAAGAATGAAGAAACAAGAATTTGGAAAAATGAGGAGAGGCTTAGGAACCTCAAGACATCTTGAAACGTTCCAACATCCGAATTAGAGGGGTGCCAGAAGGAGAAGAGGAAGAGCAAAAAATTGAAAACTTATTTGAACAAATAATACAGGAGAACTTCCCTAATCTGGCAAAGGAAGTAGATTTCCAGGAAGTCCAGGAAGCTCAGAGAGTCCCAAAGAAGCGGGACCCAAGGAGGAACACACCAAGGCACATCATAAGTACATTAGCCAAGATGATACAGAAGGTCAGAATCTTAGAAGCAGCAAGAGAAAAGGAGACAGTTACCTCCAAAGGACTTCCCATAAGACTGTCAGCTGATTTCTCAAAAGAGACCTTACAGGCAAGAAGGGGCTGGCAAGAAGTATTCCAAGTCATGAAAGGCAAGGACCTACATCCAAGATTACTGTATCCAGCAAAGCTATCATTTATAATGGAAGGGCAGATAAAATGCTTCTCAGATAAGGTCAAGTTAAAGAAGTTCATCATCACCAATCCCTTATTATATGAAATGTTAAAGGGACTTACCTAAGAAAAAGAAGATAAAAAATAGGAACAGTAAAAATGACAGCAAACTCACAGTTATTAACAACCACACCTAAAACAAAAACAAGAGCAAACTAGGCAAACAACTAGAAGAGGAACAGAACCACAGAAATGGAGATCACATGGAGGGTTATCAATAGGGGAGTGGGAGGGTGAGAGAGGGGGGAAAGGTACAGAGAATAAGTAGGGGAGATGACAGGTGGAAAATAGACAGGGGGAGGGTAAGAATAGTATAGGAAATGTAGAAGCCAAAGAACTTGTAAGTATGACCCATGGACATGAACTATAGGGGGGGGAATGTGGGAGGGAGGGGGTGGGCAGGATGGAGTGGAGTGAGGGGAGCGGGAAATGGGACAACTGTAATAGCATAATCAATAAATATATTTCAAAAAGTTGTGTATTTATTCTTACATGTTTAAGTTCAGTCACCTTGAAAGAACTCTCCATTTGAGGCAACACACCTATTGAAACTTTTTTCCACTGTTCTAAACAGTTTTTGAACACATCAATCTTGATGACTTTTAGTGCTTCTGCCTTTTTTTGTTTCACCTCTTCCACATCAGCAAAACATTTCCCTTTGAGGACTTTTTTCAATAGGGGAAACAAAAAAAAGTTGCTTTACATGACATCAGGTGAACAGGGAGGATGGGGCACTGGCATCATGCCATTGTTTTGGTCAGAAACTGCCGAACATTCAGTGTGGTGTTGTCAGGCACATGCGTAAATCACCCAGCATGAAATGGGCAAATGTATTGAAAGACTCTTCAAAAAAAAACCCCAAACAACTCACTGAAGCCGAATGTAGCCTCTCACAACAATGCCAGCTGATACACTGATACAGATGGGTTCCTAGAACACTCACCTAGTGGGGGAAGCCTGTACTACAAGGGGCCTGCTCTCCAGAAGATAATTCCAGGGTTTTTTGGGGGTGGTCCCCCCTCATATAATCTTGGCAAGTAAGCAAATATCTCTGATTTAACATTATTTATCTGAATCTGTACTTACACATTGTTTTGAGGGCTAACAAGATTACACATACAAGTGCTTAGCCTGTGGCTATTGATAACTTGAAATATTGCTAGTATGACTGAGAAAGAGCTGATTTTAATTTACTCAATTGTAAGTCATTTAAATTTAAATAGTCACATGTGGCTTGTGGCTATTATATTAGACAATGCAGACTTACATTGTTATAAACAAGGATAACAATAATCCTAAACAGAGTAAGTGAAACTATGGAAAACTGCTTTAAAGATCCTGTAGTATATAACCTAAAGTATTATTGTATTCAATGCAATAACTCAAAGATCTGGGCACAGACCAAGAAAATGTCTTTTTCCCCTTTCAAAAGAGAACTGACGTTTTTTGTTATGGGCACGAATAGTACAGTAAATACCACAAGAATGGAACGATCGAGGGAGAATGGCAACAGGAAGCAGAAGGTGTGCCCGGCCTCTCTTTAATGTGTGCTCCTCTCTGGCCACCTGGTGTAGTGTCCGCCTTCCACACTGTCACCTGCTGAGTGTCACCATCCCTGGCCGTGCTGTTCTGGGCTGAGCCTGGGCCTGGGTAGTGACTTTTGTCTGCTTCCTCACAGTACATCACCTTGCAGAACTCATGGCGATAGGTCGCCAATGAGTATGTCCTCTGATGTGAAAAACTGTCCCCATTGAGAACTGCCTTTGATTCCCATCAAAACATTATCCAACAGAAGATGAGGTTTGCTGACAGCTCACACCCCCCACCCCATGAAACAAAAGAACCTTTCTTCCTGAAAAGAGGACAAGGGACCTACGGGGTGCTCTCAGGCGGCCAGGGCTCTCAGCATATTTGTGCCACCAACTATCTATGTGACACCAGTAAACCCAGCTCTCCCTCTTCCTGTGTAATATGGAGGATCCGAACTCAGTGGCCCAAGACCCTCAGCCAGACCATCATTTCATTATTTATGACTGAATCAGAAGTGCAATAAGACCATGATTTGGTTAAAGCCTCCCAGGAACATGGTGGCAGAACTGGAAATAAAACCCTCAAACTCCAAGCCCTTGGGTCTTTTGCCCCATAACCTGGCTTGGAGCTAATTTAGAGGAAGGTGTTGCTCAGGGCTGGACGACAGAGCACCTACTGAGCAGACCTGTGGCTCCCTCCTCCCATGGCCTCTCCTTGCTCAACCGCTCACCTGTTAGCACCAGCCCTGTTTTGGATGTGTGGGAAAGAGAAGAAAAACAGAACAAAAGAGATAGGGAGCAAATTTTTTTAAAAAAAGGAGAGAAAAGTAGAAAGGATGTTTAATTTGTATAGAAATAAAGCACTTAGAAGAGCCAGCATCTCCACAGAACCACCAACTATTAAAGAAAGTGGGCACGGAGAGGTGAAGTGACTTGTTACAGGTAACAGGACTGTTCAGTAAGTGGTTACTAATAGCGGTCAGCTGGGACTGGGAATTAAGGCCAATTAGAGTTCTAATCCCAGCTCTGCTGCTTTCCAGGGGAATGTTGATAAGGGCAGCCTCTCTGAGCTTTGGTGTTCTCATCTCTGTAAAAGGGGTCATGATACCAACACCACGAGGTTATAGTGATGATTAAGTGAGATACTGTATGCAACACAGCTGTCCAAGATAAAAACACAATAGAAAGGAAAATGTGTTAGTTCAGACTAGAACCAAGATACTCTGTTTCAATCAAGTGATCTTCCTGGTATAACATGCTGCCCCTTCTCCCTCACCTCACTCTACCCCAAAGCCAGCTCATTCCCGTGAGCCCTGCAATTAGCTAAATAAAGAGTGAAGACAGGGTCTATGTAAAAAAAATGCTCTCAGAGCCAAGTGAAATCCCCAGGGAAGTGCTGAAGCCCACATGGCCAATTACCATTGCATCATTTCATTTCCTTGGTGTGACTAATACCCAGAGACAGTCACTTAAACACTAATTGCAGAGAACAGGTAGAAATCATGTTAAATGAGACCATCTTTATTTCTGGGGAAAAAACAAGGCTCTGTGATCTAGGAGTAGCTTTCTTCTGCATCTTTCATGGAGAGGGTGGCTTCCATTTCCACCTGGACACTGGATTTCAGTTGTGTGGGTAGCGTTCTTGAGCTGGCTGCAGATTTAGAGCGTGCAGCTGAAGTAGCAGCCTGATGATGTGCCAGCTCCATTCTGTCGGCATTTGATTTTTCTGAACTCAAGCATTGGATAGAACAGTGACGCCTGCATGCTGCAGAGAAACCAGAGGCGCCAATGTCTCACCTTGAACTTGTTAGACCTTCTAGGGCCTCAGTCCCCACTTCCGTACTGAGGGGGTGGAGAAGAGACCCTTCTTCTGGAGGGTTTCATGAGATCTCCTTGCCAAGGGCTAGTGTGAATTATCACTCTCAGCCCCTTGCCTGTTTTCCACTTTCCAACTGTATTTTCTTTTCCTTCCTTCTCTCTTCTCCTTCCTGCCTTTAACCATACTTCCACTTAACAATGAGTGAGAGAAGTTAGTTGTTTTACAAAAGGTGGAAGGCAAAGAGGAAGACTGATTTTCTTCACTTCCTACTTCCTCACTTCCTTACCTGCACAGTGACAGCGAGCCCTTTGCACTGGTCATGCGAAGATCTCTTATCCCCCAACACCGAGCTCACCCCACCTGTAAGCTGTCAGCCACTCTTGTCAAAACTCCCTAATCCCTCCTACTTAAATCCTACTTATTCCCCAAATCCAAGGTCAAGTGCCACCTTCTCAAAAGGTCTCCCTTAACTACATCAGCCTTTGCACAACTCCCATTACTTCTTTTAAAAAAAACAAAGTTTAGTTCATAATTATATGCAAGTTGTATTGTCATGTCATTTAGATGCTCACTCACCCTGATTTCATGGTCCTTAAGGGAGGGGACCAAGTCTCCCATCTCTCTGTACCCCCCACAGATGTCCTGTTCAAGGCGAGGCCCAGAGCTGGTTGCTTGCTCAGACAGAGACCACACTTCTGAGTCCCCCACACTGGTGTCTGCAGGAGGGCACACACTCAGGAAGCCACACAGATAGTTTTCCATGGTGCAGAATGGTCTAGTTCAATACAGAACACCTCCTGAATTCCTCCAATGTTCCAGGTACTGAGTTGGCCACTGGCCATATCAGACATACATTCTGTCTCTACCTCCTCTTCCTAAGGAGATGGCCAACCCACCTACAAGCCGGCCTTGTTCTCATCATGGAGATAACAAACACAGCAGTTATTTCAGCTGTGCCAGTACTTCAGCTGTCAAGCTCAGCTCAAGTTCAAGTGCCTTCTGGGAGCTTCCTCAGGCTGTGTAACCATAAGAGTGTGTAACTTCAGACTGTGTTTCCTAAGAAAAGAAAATGAGGCATGCTGGAGTAATTGAGCGAGGTGATCCTCTCATGGGATGATCTTCTGAATCTGTTTCCAGTTGCTGCTGGAAGTTTCCGGTTGGCTTTCCTACAGCCACCATAGCCAGGGACCAGGCTCCTTCTCCCTGCACCTTTGCAACCACCTAAGGCTGGGGAGAGACCCACATTTAGGAGGCAGAGGCAGGTCCACCTTAAGATTTTCATGGCTCTAGCTACTTAAAAAAATTTTTTTTTAATCCTCAAAAGAGGATATGTTTATTGATTTTAGAGAGGAATAGAGGGGATTGGGGGCGGAGAGAGACAGAAACATCAATGTGAGAGAGAAACATCAGTTGGTTGCCTCCTGTGTGTGCCCTGACTGGGGATCAAACCTGCAACCTTTTCATGTATCGGCTGCTCAGGCCAACAGAGCCACCAGGACAGCGCAGCTCCAGCTGCTTTTGCCTTCATGGGCCCCTTCTTCCATACAAAAATATCAAAAACTACATTTATGATTCTGTTGGTGTAAAGATGACTATATTGTGTATCAATATATTTTTTGAACTAGAAGTTTATTTTTAAATTCTGGTTTTAAAGAAATTAACACACGGCCATGAGCCCTGAAACGTATCATGGTCTCTAGCAAGTGGGCTCCTCTGGTCTGGGCTCATGTCTGGACCTCTGCAGTGCTGACCTGCCCTTGGCCTTGGCACCAGCTCACACTGCCTGCTTTGTCCACTTGCTATGCTCCCACTAGCCCCACCAGATAGACAGCAGGGTCCTGAGCCTTTTGGTGCTCTGTAGCACCATGCACAGTGCTTGGCTGAGGTTAGGACTCTAGAAGTATCGATTGCACAGCTGTGCACAATTGGGCAATTTCCTTAACGTACTCAACCTCATTCTCCTCGTCAGTAACTTGGAGGGCAAAATCTGAATCCTCCACATGGTATTGCTGTGAGGATGAATGAGATGATGCATGCTTAATACAGCATCTGGCATGTGGTAAGCACTAAATAAATGTTAACTTTGTTATCATTATGATTTAATATGACAATAGAATACTTGGGTTTTCAAATAACTGGCACAATCACTTCTTGGCCTTTTGGCTAAGATCAAGTGTAGTATCTGTATATCAGTTCAAATATCTGGCACAAGATGATGCCATGACTACAGTTTTCATGGCTCCTTGCAGCCATGATGCAATAAGCTCAAGAATGCTCGCTCCCTTCCCCATCCCTATTGTTGTTCAAGTGCAAACACTGTGCGCCTGGAAGGGGTAAGCCTGGGCCCTTCATCAGCTAGTGGCACCTTAACATAAATGTGCTTCTTGTCAGCCAGCAGAAGGGAGGATTTAAGGATTGGGGGGGCGGCTGAGATGCTGAGGACTTTCCTTCTCTCCTTTTCCTTCTTCCCTTCCTTCCTTCCTTCCTTCCTTCCTTCCTTCCTTCCTTCCTTCCTTCCTCCCTCCCTCCCTCCCTTCCTTCCTTCCTTCCCATCTTCATGCCTTCCTTCCTCCCACATGTGTGACGCTGGCATTGCCACACTGTGATGAAGTCTTCTGGTTTTAGACTGACTACATAGGACTCTTCTCCACTAACTAAAGCTGTAGGCTGTGAATTCAGTTCTGGAAGTCTTTGTGGTAGTTAGCCCAATAGTCACTTGACCCAAACACCAGAAACTGAAGTCATGCCCGTCGCCTAGCAACCACTACCATTTTGTAACCACGTCATAACCATGGGCACAGGACAGCCCAAGTAGGAGCTCAGGATCTGGTCCCAGGCCTGCCTTTGCCACACACCAGCTCTGATGGCGACATCACATAAACTTGGGAGTCCTCCATTTCTGTTTCTTCTTTTAAACTTGAATAATAGCAGTAACTCCCTTTCGGGGCCATATGCATGAGGCAGTGAATGTGAAGCTTACGGTGTCTGGCATGACATAATTTTGCAAAAGAATCACACTCAGTACAGCAGAGCCAGGTATGGTGGTGTCTCTGGCTGTCACCTGAGCTGGGGACTGAACCACCACCCACCTGACCTGCAGAGCCACCAGCAGCCTGCCTGCTTGCCTCAGCACTACCAAAGCCAGAGTCTGGAGAGCCCTGCTGTATTCAAGATCATATGATAAGAGGAGGAAATATAGGTCTGACAAGAAAATGACCACAAAACGAGGCAGATTCTCATGGCTACTAGTAGTATTCATAAAACAGAGCTGCCCTGGCAAAGGACAACAGAAAAATCAGGCAGTTCCTGAAGAACATTCTGAAAATGAGAAAATGAAGAGAGGTGCATGTCCCTGAAAGATAGAACAATATCACAAAAATTCCAATTTACCTCATATTTTCAACAAATATAATTCTAATGAAATTTTCTTTAACACTTAAAATTATGTTATAATTTACACACATAAAAGAAATGACAAGGAAAAGATGGATGATTCAATAAGTGGAGAAAGAAAACAACAACAACAGCAAATAGACAATAGGCACTATGATAAAATGCTGAGTCACGTGTCAGAGAAAGGCCACTGGGAGTCACGCCCTCCTTGAACCCACTGACTTTCCCTCTGTCACTGGATTTCCCTCTTCTTTTGGCTTTTCCTCCTTCTCTGGTTTTTCCTTATCCTCTAGTATTTCCTCATCTTCTGTATTTTCCTTGTTTTCTATTTTTCCCTCATTTTCTAATGTTTCCTTGTTTTCCAGAGTATGTGCTACTTCTGGCTTTCCCGCATTCTGAGGCTGTTCGTTTTCCATATTTCCTTGGATCTCAGGCATTCCTTCATTTTCACTGTAGAGTTTTTCCATGTTGAGATGTCCCCTCCTTTTCCTGTCCTGTGGGAATTTTGGAGAGGTTCCTCCTTTTCTAGCTTAGCAGAGTGCTGAGAACAGACATGCAGACCTGAAAGAGCCTGGAGCAACAATTAGTAGTCCGTAGACTGCTTAGGGTCTGATTGCAGTTAAAGAAGGCTGGACCCAGACTGTTTCTGTATTCTTACATGTTTAAATTTCAGTCACCTTCAAAGTACTTTCCATTTGATGCAATACACCTATTGAGACGTTTGTTCCACTGCTCAAAACAGCTTTTGAACTTGTCGATTTTGATGCTAAAATTTACTGCTTCTGACGTTTTTTGTTTTACCTCTTCCACATTGGCAAAACATTTCCCTTTGAGGACTTTTTTCATCAGGGGAAACAAAATAAATGTTTGCGATCTCAGGATGAGAATGGGTGAACACATGGGGGTCATTCCATTTTTGGCCAAAAACTTCTGAAAACTGACTGCCATGTTGGCAGGTGTGCTCATAAATTACCCATCATGAAATGGGCAAATATGTTGAAAGAGTCTTCAAAAACAATTCACTGAGGCTGAAATCAGCCTCTCACAACAATGCCAGCTGGTACACTGATACAGTTGGGTTTCTAGAACACTCCCTTAGTGTGGGAAGCCTGTATTACAAGGGGCCTGTCCTCCAGAAGATAATTCTGTTTTTGCCCCCCACCTCATACTCTGGTGTCTTCAGAGGAAATAGTGAACACCCTGACCCTTTAAGGCTCAGGCAAGCTGAGCAGAGGCTGACTCCTTCGGGATATTGTGGCTCCACCTCCTACACACCAAGGGTGTGGAGGGAGGGCTGGGTTGGGGTACTGCAGGGAGAAGGAACGCCAGATACTTGAAGAGAATGTCAACATGTGTGATGTTCTAATAGCCTCAATTCAATACTCTGTGTCAGAACTAAAGGACTCACCCCAGCCCACACAAGGCAGAATTTCTGGGGGCAGGGTTGGGAATTTGATATATTTAATAAGATTTTAGGCCATTCTTATGGTCACCAAAGTTTGAAAACCACCACTTTAACACCCCCTCCCCCCGGGGCTGTTCTCCTGACACCATGGGATACTCTTAGGCAGCACCTGTTGGTCTCCTGTGAGGACGGAAGGCTGACTGGACCCCCAAGGCTACTATTAGCAAGAGATGCTTCATGGTTTGTTCCTTCTGCACCTGCCCTTGAGCCTTGGAGGTGGCTATGGATGCCCTGCTTTCAAAGAAAGGGTAGGATCCTGGAGTCATTTGACTATGAAATTGTGATGCTCCTTATAGTCTTATTCCTGTCAACCTGAGCCTTGCCTTCTTCCACCATCTCCAGGCCCCCAACCTTGGTCACCAGGTGGCCCCTGTTCTGGACGGTGAGGATGACAGGCGTCCAGATTATCGGGAAGTAGCCATGAAGGGATGGAGCTCTGCGCCAGACAGTGTTCCTTTAACACATGAGGGGGAGAGTTAACAGAAGGTGAAACTGACATGTTTTGGCAGAGGGATGGCATGGCCGAATCCTCCTCAGTGTAGCTATGGCAAGAGTCTGCAGAGATGAAGATTTACTTAGGGAATTAAGTGAGAAATAAGCTCTTCTGCCAACAGTTGTCTCAGTTGCCAAAACCCCAATTATTTTCCTACTCTGAGATGATGCTAGAAAAAGAGTGGTCCAGGTTCTACCACAGTGCCAACTGCTCCCTCTGGGCTTTGGGTCAGTGTCTCGAGAATATTGAAATATGACTCTGCAGCCTCTCATTGCTGACTTGACCTGGGTCGCTGCAACAGCCTCCCCATGCAGTCAGGTGGGTTCTCTCTCTCTCTCACACACTTTCTTCCCTCTTTCTTTTCTTATTTTCACAAGATTAAATGACTCAATGAAAGCCCAAGATACTGTTTTCACTGATAGAGTGTAACTTCATGACTTTGGCTGAGTTCTCTTCTAATGTTTCGGAGGCAGCCTGGGACCTGGGGTGGGTGGGGAGGCTACAGAGCATGGGTCCTTGGCAGCTAAGGCAAGATCCCCTGCTGACTTGTCAAACTCTCACATGGACGCTAAGAAGATTAAAATCATAGCATGCCTAACAACACTAATAAGAAAGATTTAAAACAATTGGTAAAAATAGATTGAGTTTTGAAATGCTTATTAGGGATAATGATTCTGTGCCACAGTAACAGCATCTAGGGTCAGCTTAATTTCACACCATGAAGGGGTGAGGAGATGTGGAGATGCCGAGGCAGGGACAGCCCGTCTGCGCCATTTTGTGCCCAGTATCCAGCCAGGCAGGACAGATGCATCTCCTGCAGCCAGCTCCCCACTATCCCCATCACTGGTCCTGGCCAGTTTGGAAAGGGTGCAGCGGTCACAGGGTTGCCAGTTCACACGCAATGTCTTGTTGGACATTGGAGGGGATGTATCTGAATGCCCAAGTATCCTAGACAGATTTTCCTCATTTTAAGAAGCCACCCCAATCTTCTCCTTTTCCAGCCTGGGACATCAGTGACATGCTGGCTCTCTTCTTGTTTGTTTTCAGGGACAAGAGCATAATTCCACCTGCAGGGAACTAGCTAAAGACCTGTGGATACTGGGGGAACACACTACATGTGGCTTCTGCCCTGCCATCCTTGCCCCACAGAGCTCCTCATGACCTGGGACCCTCGAGGCTTTGGTTCCCACCCCCTGCAGCTGTGCGCCTTAGGCTGCGGGCTGGACAGGGAGAAGAGGCCCTGCTGGTCTCCACATTTCTCATGCATTTGGAGGAAGGAGCTACCTGGAGGCCAAGGGGCTTTCTCAAGCCCATCAGCCTTGTCTTCCCCTCAGCAAACTCTCCTGCTTTTCAACAGAGAAGGGACAATGTGGGTCTGCGGTGAGAAGTAACTGAGACCTGAACAGAGACCTGATCAGGGATCAGCACTTTCATCTTCAGGTGGGAATGTGAGGAGCAGGGAACTCTCCTCATTGCTGGCGACATGGGGGGACAGAGTCTTAAAAAGGCCATTGGGCAACATCTGTTAAAATTGAAAGCATACAACACCTTTAAACCAGCAAGCCCCCTGAGGGGTCTTATCCCACAAAAGCACCTGCGCTCATAAGCACCTCTGTAACCAATGTGCTCCATTTATTTGGAGAAGAGCCCGGAAATCTAGTGAGTTCCCATTGACAGAGAAAGCTATGAGTGCCCTGGACTACAGGGGGCTTTTGTAGAGGACTCATTGAATAGAGGAAGATGCGGGTAAATAGAGAACAGGTTGCGAACATGTGTTTTCTTGGGAGAGGTCAGTGGGGCTGTGTTTGTATATAGGACAAGGGACAAGGAGGAGCTGGCAAGAAAAAAAAAAAAGCAAAAAGATGCCACTAAAATTGGTAGCAGATTGTAACAGATTGTGTTGGTCCAGGAAGTGGACTGAGCTATAGACTCTGGGAGTGTTGACTCCAGGGAGAGGTTTACCTGCAGGAGGTTTGTGGGCGGTGCCTTCAGAATCATACCTGTGTGTTGTGAAGCAGGCTGGCCTTGGTCAGTCCCAGTGGAGTAGGGAGTGCTCTGGACTGCTGTCCCGATTAGGACAAAGACCCGGCATAGGCCCTGGGCTGCTGCTCCCAGCAGGGGAGGGGGAGGGGAAGGGGGAGGGGCACAGAGCTTCAAGTTCTGTGTTTCTGTTGATGTGGAAGATCCAGCAGCTTGTCATGTTCTAACAGGATATCTTCATTTACTTAACAGTTTTCTGAAAATAATAGCTAATGCAATTAGCCAAGAAAAAGGTGAGTTATATGCATTGAAAGGAGGACCAGACTTAGTAAATGTAGATGAAGAATTTTTGTACCTGGATAACCGCCCCCCCCCCAAATTAGAACTGTAGTAAGAGAGCAGAAAGGTGGCTAGTTAAAGATTAAATATATTCAAATCCATAGCTTTCTTATATACCAGCAATGATCAGAAAGTAATGGGGGACAAGATTCCATTCACATTGACAATAAAAATGTAAAATATCCAGGGATAGATACATTTGACAAGAAATGTATAGAATGAACAAGGAGAAACTTACAAAAATTAACTGATTCATTTCATTCATGGATGGGGAATTTTTATATTGTGAGGGTAACAATTTTATTCCGTTTAATATATAAGTTAATAAAAGTCCAACCAAGTTTTTTAGAACTAGACAACTCTAAATTTCATCTGGAGTAATACCTAAGGAAGAACAGCCTAAATGAATGGGGGTGTGTGCCCTATTTGATATTAAAATATATATTAAAACATTGACTTATAGATGTCAATACCAAAATAGAAATCAGGCTGTCTGCTGATCATTCAGACCCCTCTGATGTGCCCAGACATGGAAATTAGCATTCTCTCCTTCCCCAGATGACCATGGCCTCTTGTGGATGGTATTTTATCTTATAGCTCCCTCCACTCAGGCCCCATCAGCCCAGGAAAAGAGCCATGAGCCCTGTGGTCCTCAGTACTGTCCTAGGAAAGTGCTGTAGCGCTCTGCTTTGGGCTTGTATTCCTTTTGATGTCCTGCGTCAGTCTCCAAGGTCAGACATCAGAGTGTGCTCTCTGCGTCTACATGTCACCAAACATCAGGGAGTGGAGTGACCCAGTTGGAAGGGACTCACGTTTCCCACTCCTGGTCGGCCTTTCTCTGGGTAGGTAAAACCTAGACTTTAAATTTCCCAGCTGTCTCTTGGACTTTTGATCTCCCATACCACAGCTTCTCACGTCATCTGTGTGAAGGACTGGTTTTTTCCCAGTCTGTTGTGTACAAGTACTTTTTTAAATGTAAGAAAGATAAATGACTAAAAATAAAATAAAAATACCAAGAAAAGTATAAGGCCCAATTTTTATTATTATGTTCAACAGACATAAAATTAACCTGTCACACGGCCATAAACATCTCTGACACTCACTCTTGTCACAGCCCAGTGACAAGCAGCCAGCGTTGGGCACCTGTCCACTGGCCGTGCTGTTCTAACCACATGGCTGGCAGACTGGCTCCCACTTTAGCAGGCAATTCTTCACACCCTGTCATCTACGTAACAAGACAATCTTACATTTTTATAACAGTTAACTTTTTATAGCACTCAAATCTTTCCCCTCACATGATTCTCCAATAATTTTCTGAGTAACTGGGGCAGCTCTTAAACAAGCCCCATTTGTCTGGCAAGAAATGCAAATCCCCATGGAGATGTCCAGTGATGTGCCCAAAGGGGTGGGTGACAGAGCTGGAAGTCACCTGAAGTGTCTTGTTCAGGAGCCCACTCCTTAAAGGAGCAAGGAGCTGGATACTGATCTACTCAGTGGGAAACCTCATGGCCCCAGGAAACAAAGCATCTTAAGCACACAAGTGCCTTTCTGCCTTTCTTGACTCATATTCTTGAAGAGAAAGAAAGCCCTCAAATCACCCAGAGCCCTTGGGCTAATGACACTGTTACACTGCATCACTGTGTTAGGAGAAGAATTTCAAATAATCCACAGTTCAGGGAGAGGGGTCTACAGGAGCTACTATAAAGGACACAAGGACAAAATCAAGGGGGAGGATAGAGGTGGGGGAGGGAGGTGGGATTGGCTGGGGTGGGGTGGAGGGATGGGGAGAAAATGCAGACAATTGTAACTGAATAAAAATAAAAAAAAATCCACAGTTCTCAAAAACAGCACAAATATAAAACTGTAGCACTGTTACTAGATTAGTGAGCAAGTTACTTAGGCTCCACGGCCCTAACCAACACGGCATTGCTCACGTCGTTGCCATGGTCCAAAACAGCAGGCATGTTATGTAAGAGCAGACAAGTAGCCTCTCATACGCCAAGTTTGCAATTTAAACTACAGAGAGATCGCAGAAATTTCAGGAAATCTCTGCTCACTGTTCACAAGGGAGTGCTTTTCTCAGTCTTCTGCAGGAGGGGCCAGCAGGGGCCAGCAGGGGCATTTGGGGTGGGCGGTAGTGATGATAGGTGCTCAGGTCACGTCAGGCTTCCTGCAGGTGAACACAGTGCCAGGGAGCTATCGAGAAGCATATGACCAGCCCAAGAAAGTAGCATGGTGCAGGGGAAAGGCCTGCTTCCAGAGTCAGAAGGTCTGGGTTTGAAGCCCAGCCCTTCCCCTCCCTAATTGGGCAATGGGTCCTGACTTCCCTCTTCTTACCAGACCTGTGATTGTTAAACAGAGATGGATGTAACCTGGCTTAGCACTTAAGGGCTAGAAAATACTTGCCTTTGTGAATAGAAAGAAGGCAGATGGGGTTTTCACCTCCCTCTACCAGGCATCTGTCTGCATCTTTGCAGCCCCACAGAAAAAGAATTTGGATTTATTTTTGCTCCACATAGATTGTTTAGAATTAAAGTAGTTTCAGGTGAGGTGTGGATCTACATGAAAAAACAATGAAAAGAAATAGTATAAGAGTCACATTAAAGTCTACACTAGCCCTTGGGCAGTTGACTATCCTTCATGGCCCTGACCAGTGTGGCAGCCTGAGGGCTGACTGACATGCACAGTGGAGATGTCTTCCATGACAGGGGAAAGTGGTTTGCTTTCTGAAACTTGCCATGGCTATTCTGGGGCCCACTCCGATGAACTAACAACATGCATGGAGAAGATGTGTCTAGGGCTCAGAGTGATACCATCTTTGCCCGCTTTAATTCCTATCCTAACGTATTCCTTTACTCTCTTTCAAGGCAACTCAGGGAATGGGGAAATAGAAGAATCTCTAAGTTATGGAAGCACCACATCCTAGAATTAGGACAATTCAGACTTTTGGTTTTTAGGCTTGAGCTGCTCCCGTTGGCTGTCACAAGACTTCTGCTTCCCAGGCTGTGTGCGGTGAAGCCAGTAACTGAGTACAGACCGAGACAGGTGCTCAATCACGCAGATATTTCACACCATGCTTTATTTTCTGGCACCAAAAGAAATGTGGAAACTTTCTTTGGTTCATAAGACCACATTTATCAATTTTGGATAATTTAATTTTTTTCTCTTTTGCATTTAAATATTTAATACCAGGAGGCCCAGGCTGGTCTTTGCCTGAATCCACATCTAAAGAAGCCATGTTAGGTCAGCCTGAGGATCCAAGTCACCTTCCCAGCCTCACTGAGAGGTGGGAACCCCGACCCCTGGTTCTGCTGGTCACACAAACACGGCACAGCTGGCCAGGGCTCTTCACAGCCAGTCTTGTCATCTCACATGTACACGTGGACTTGGAATCTCTTTAATTTAATCCAACAAATGTTTATTTAGTACTTACTACTGCAGTCGGTCCCTGACATTCAAAGCCAATTTAGACTGATTCAGGTTAAGCCTGTAGAATACAATTTAGAGCTTAAGAGTCGATCACCTAAGCCAACCCCATCATTCAGCTAATGAGAAATTGAGGCACAGAGGAAAAGAAGTTTCCCACAGTCACACAGTAAGCAATTGTGAAGTTTCTGATCAGGGTAATTCAGAAGTTTGAAATCATGCTTAACATGTAGACACCATTTGTAGCAAAGAAATGGTAGAAAATGAAAGGACTGGATGCGAATTCCCCCGTTCCTCAGCTTTTGGGTTCAGCTGTCAATCCACTTCTCCACCTGGAGGTGGCATGCGGAGCTGTCCATGCCCTGTCTGTCCAGGGCCTCTGCTCACACAGAAACTGCCTGCGAAGCCTCCCATCTGTCCTCTTATTTCTGGAAGGCTGAGTCAAGACTGCGCTGCCCCTCCTTATGTTCGCTACTCTCTTCTACGTCAGATCTTCAACTCAGAAAACAAAGACCAGGTTTTCACACTCAAAATTTTTGTAATCAAAGCAGATAAAAGACAGACTTGCATGCAGAGGTATTTCAAGCCTATGCTAATTATATTAGAAGGTTATGGATCATGCCAGTCAAGCCATTTCTTTTATGAAGACTTTTTTGACAGCTTGTCCCCCAAATGGGAAGGCAACCTCTTTTGACCATGCCTGTATAATTATCATGGCCCTTTACTGGACTCAGGTAAGTGTTGGCTTGAGTTGGGATCAGCTCGTGAATGTCACTCAGGAGGCTCTGAATATGTTTCTGCACAAAGTAAACAAAAGATATTTTGGGATCCTAGTCCACTCTGGGGTGGCTTCCCAGAAGAGGAAAGCTGGGATTTATTTTAAGAACTGGAAATGGTTTGGTGCAAGGAGACATGTTTCTTCCTTAGTTCCTCCACTATGCCTAGGAAACAGGAGCAGGGCTTGGGGTGCAGGTGGCGAGAAGGGTGTGGGGGAGAGGAGAGGCATATGTTCCTATGACAGTCCTGGGTTGGGGAGAAGTTCTCAGGGTTGGGCTCACTCTGCCAAGGTCAAGGGTGAGAAGAGGAACGGAAGTCCCTGGCCCTCGGCACAGCTTCTCTTGTGCCTTCATGCCGTGTGTTCTCCATATGAGACACCTTTGTACTGAGCTTTGCAGGGACCTCAGGAAATGACTTCCATCTGGAAGCCTGGGTGAGTCCAAGGAATTGCTCCAGTTTGCCTTTGGTCTGGACTGTCAAATCTACATTCTGATGCTTATGAAACACTGTTGCCCAAGAACACTCTGATGGATGCAACGTTAGTAAATCAAAAGCCACAATGCCCATTCCCTCCCAGTGCACACAGTTCGACAGAGGGAGAAGTCATAGTTGGAGGCAGATGACAGTTTGACTTTGAGAGGACGGCCCACCCTGATGTCCTAAGCACTTGGTCAGCACAGTAGCAAAGTGCAAAGGTCAGGGAAGGTAGAGTTTGGGTGGGAGGGTGTGTTGCATGCAATATTTTTCTTTCTGGTATGTGTCTCAGGAGATCCATTTGATAGTGACACCTGAACTTTGTGACATAGTTAAGTCCTGCTCCACTGGCTTCTATACAAAAATCATGATGCAAACCAGCTGGGGTAAAAGCAGTTACCATGGAAACCCCAGACTTTGGTTTGGAAAGTAAGAAGTGATATTTATTATGCCCACATATATCTACGGTTTGCACCAATGCACTTCCTGGGAAGTTTCTTTTTATTCTGAACTTTAGCATTCCTTTTTTTTTTTCTTGTCCTGTGGAATTTGGCAAGAGAAAAATTTTAAATCGAATTGGAAATATTACCTTCCCAGTTAAGTAGCTAAAACAGGAGGTCTTGATTTATTCAAACCATATTTGTTCAAGACAAATTTAACTCTAAATGGAGAAACTGCTTAAAGGTCAAGTTTTGTCTTGGATACTTTGAAAGAGTTGCTAAGCATTTTTGTCCCCCGTCGAGGCTGGGTTGACACCAGGAGGTGTTATTTGTGTTACTGCTCCTGAACCATTTTCCACCTCTCAGTAATGAGAGAGATTTATGGTTTTGGAGAGCAAACACATCCTTATGTGGGCAGGATCGCCACTGTGGCCAACCCAGTTGTGACAGCAGGAATAGACAGGTCCCTTCAGCACGCTGCTGAGAACACAGAGGATGTGAAGAGCATGAGATTGGACACCAGGGAGAACCAGGTTCCAATCCCACTCTGCCCCTAATACTTGCTGCATGACCCCGGGCAAGTTCCTAAAGCAGCCTCTGCCACCATCCCCTCGCCTCTGAAATGAGAATCAGAACACGTATCACTCTGAATACCTGCAAGGACTAACAAAATTGTGCCTGGAAAGCTTTTAGTATCAGCCCACCATAAATTAAAATCCAAAATTAATCAATCTCAAAAAACTCTTTACCCTAATGCCAAGGAGGATGGATTATCTTCCATCCCCAGTGGAATTGGCCACACACACACACAGGTACCCCCACGTATTCAACTGTGTACATCTATTTTTAAAAGCAGCTTTTCAAATACAAGTGTAATTACAGACCTCCACCAGTGAATAGTATTGAATTAATTGCCCATCTGTTCATAGTGGTATTATGAGCCCTGTTAAAGACTGTCCTTGTCCTTACAATCTAAAACAGATGACACTGAGGTGGACACATAGTCAGTGCACATGTATATCTGCAACAGTTTTGGGGAAATCTAGAAAGGTAGGTAGTAACACTGCACAGATGTTAAGGTCTAATGCATTAGAAAAACAAACCAAAATTAAATCGGTCCAAAGGAAGAATCTCATGGGTGGGAAATGGGGGACAAGAGCACAGAGTGAGCAAACCAAGCTGGACGGCCTCTGGCTTTGGGCTGCTGTTCCAGACCCGGAGGCCAATGCCTCCAGCTGGCACAGCCCCCCTACCTACCCCCCTGCCCCCTCCCCCAGCAAAGTAAGCCCCTCCTCATGCCCCCTTTCTCATTCCGTCCCAACTGGTAAGGCTTTCACAGCACCCTCTTCTAATCTTCTTCTTCTTCTTCTTCCTCTTCTTCTTTTTTAAAAAAATACATCTTCCTTTTCTTGGGAAAAAATAATAATAATTGACCATGAAGTTCTTGATGGTGATAGTTATGCTTCATTGCTATTCCTTCTTCTCCCAGAAACTGGCTGTGCTCCCCACCTCTATTCCGCGACCACTAACCTCCTTAGCAAGAACACTGCCCACTGTACTCTCCCTCCCACCCCCCAATCCCCCACCCTCCATCCCCCCACTGAACCATTCCTAGGCCCAGAACTCCCACCCCAGTCTCAGCGGGGGCTATCCTTTGTAACTACATATCTCTCTCATGCTTTTGTGAGTTTGCCAGGTTGCAAGTGGCCTCAGATTACCCAACCTGGAGTTCTTCCTGGTTCTTTTTGTCCTTGACCTCCCTGAAGCATTTGACACTGGCACCAGTCCCTCCTCACTGACAGTTTCTCCTCTTTTTGTTGCCAGGATTTTATGCTAGCTCAGTCTCCCACTTTTCCAAACCCCAGGCAATTTTTGTTTGTTCTTCTTCTGCCTGTTTCTCCCAACTTCGTGCATGTCCTCAAGCTGCATCCCAGGCCCTCCACCTTGAGAAATGACCCACTGACTTAGTGACACTAGCTTCCCAATCCTCACCTCAATGGCTCCCTCTTCACCCCAACACTAGCATTTCCTGCAGATCTCTAGACCAATCCTGTGCTGCAGAACCTTTTGAGACCATGGACCTTGTTTTCCACCTGCCCCATCCAGTACAGCAACCAGGAGCTCCTGCACACTTGCAATGTGGTTAGCCTGAACGAGGAACTGAAGTTGTGACTATACCAAATTTCAGTGGATTTTAATTAGAATTTAATTTCCCACATGTGGCTAGAGGCTCAGTCCTGAATAGCACAGCTCTCGATAGTTTCACTGATAGGCGCATCATGATTTCAGGCTGAATATGGTAAGGAATGGCCTCACATGTCCCCTTCCTCATCTCTGTCTGTGGCTCCACAGCCCTGGACCCAACACTCAGAGCTCAAATGCTCCACTTTGTTTCTCCTATGCTGTTCCCTGGAAGCGGCTTCTGAGGGTCCCCGGCTCTGCCTGGACTGGCTTGGCTCTCCGCACACTCTGGATCTCATGGTCCTCTCTCAAACCTAACACTCAGCCTGAGTGTCTCACTCCTACGTACCCTGCCACCATGGCGGATCTGACCTCATCCTAACACTGCCCCATCAGGTCGCTTATCAGCCTCCCAGCTCATGGCAGCTCCCCATGTTCTCGCTCTCTTTTTTTTTTAATAGGGGATATTCATTAAGTTTTCTTTTTTAAAAATTATTTTAGGAGAACCAAGATGGCGGTATAGGTAGACACACTGCGCCTCCTCGCACAACCAGAGCTGACAGAAAATCGAACGGCGAGGGGGACCGACACCAAGGAAATAGAAAATAAACATTCATCCAGACCGGTAGGAGGGGCAGAGACGGGCACCGGGGTGGAGAAGACCCGCCTGGCCATGGTGGGACCGAGACTGGCAGAGTGTGGGATGAACAGAGCAGGCAGTCCGAGCACTAGCAGACCCTGCGGCCCCACATTCGCACAGATAAACCCAGAGGGCCGGACTCAGAGTGGCAGAGAACAGGGCAGGCAGAGCGGCAGGTGGCACCCCGCGGCACCACATTCGTGCATAGATAAACCAGGCGAATGGCGGGGAGCGAAGCAGACTGCGTAACCCAGGGCTCCAGCGTGGGGAAATAAAGCCTCAAACCTCTGATTGAAAACAGCGTGGGGGTTGGGGCGGCAGCAGGAGAGACTCCCAGCCTCATGGGAGAGGTCGTTGGAGAGACCCACAGGGGCCTGGAGTGTGCACAGGCCCACCCACTCGGGAACCAGCACCAGAGAGGCCCAGTTTGATTGTGGGTAGCAGAGCGAAAGATTGAAAGCCAGGGGAGAGTGGGACGGGCGCCATTGCTCCCTCTCGGTCCCTCCCCCACGTACAGTGTCATAGCGCAGCAACCAGCGTTTTCCCGCCCCGGTGAACACCTAAGGCTCCGCCCCTTAAAGTAACAGACGCACCAAGACAAAAAAAAAAAATGGCCCAAATGACAGAACACTTCAAAGCTCCAGAAAAAATACAAGTAAGCGAGGAAGAGATAGCCAACCTATCGGATACACAGTTCAAAACACTGGTTATCAAGATGCTCACAGAATTGGTTGAATCTATTCGAGAAACAGATGAAAAAATGAAGCCTATGCTAAGAGAAACAAAGGAAAATGTACAGGGAACCAATAGTGATGAGAAGGAAACTGGGACTCAAATCAATGGTGTGGACCAGAAGGAAGAAAGAAACATCCAACCAGAAAAGAATGAAGAAATAAGAACTTGGAAAAATGAGGAGAGGCTTAGGAACCTCCAGGACACCTTGAAACGTTCCAACATCCGAATTATAGGGGTGCCAGAAGGAGAAGAGGAAGAACAAAAAATGGAAAACTTATTTGAAGAAATAATGAAGGAGAACTTCCCTAATCTGGCAAAGGAAATAGACTTCTGGGAAGTCCAGGAAGCTCAGAGAGTCCCAAAGAAGCTGGACCCAAGGAGGAACACACCAAGGCACATCATAATTACATTACCCAAGTTTAAATGCAAGGACCTACATCCAAGATTACTGTATCCAGCAAAGCTATCACTTAGAATGGAAGGGAAGATAAAGTGCTTCTCAGATAAGGTCAAGTTAAAGAAGTTCATCATCACCAAGCCCTTATTATATGAAATGTTAAAGGGACTTACCTAAGAAAAAGAAGATCAAAAATAGGAACAGTAAAAATGACAGCAAACTCACAGTTATTAACGACCACACCTAAAACAAAAATGAGAGCAAACTGGGCAAACAACTAGAACAGGAACAGAACCATAGAGATGGAGATCACATGAGGGTTGTCAATAGGGGAGTGGGAGGGGGAGAGGGGGGTAAAGGTACAGAGAATAAGTAGCATAGATGATAGGTAGAAAATAGACAGGGGGAGGGTAAGAATAGTGTAGGAAATGTAGAAGCCAAAGAACTTATAAGTATGACCCATGGACATGAACTATAGGGGGGGAATGTGGGAGGGAGGGGGTGGGCAGGATGGAGTGGAGTGAAGGGGTGGAAATGGGACAACTGTAATAGCATAATCAATAAATATATTTAAAAAGAAAAAAAAATCTACCATTCAATAGTTAAGCACCATATATGTGTGAGAGAACTAAAAACAACTTATCACATATAGGCCCAGAAGTGGCTGGCCTTAGAGTAAAATATGGTCTGTCTGTCTCCCAGGTTGGTTATTTTCATCAAGACTAGGCTGACTCTTAGTGTATGAATTGTTTACATTAATAATTTTCCTTTGGGTTAAATAAAAACACTGAATGTGGTTAAAAAAATTATTTTATTGTTGTTCAAGTACAGTTGTCTGCATTTACCCCCCACCACTTCCCCCCAAACCCAGCAATCCCCTGATTCCACCTCCCTCCACATCCCCCCTGCCTCCCTCCCCTGATTCCACCCCCACTTGGTTTTGTCACATGTCCTTTATAGTTGTTCTTGAAAACCCTTCTCCCTTTCCCCCATGTTCTCTTACTAAAAGACCCCTCTCCCCCAGACTGCTGTCCCACCAACCCTGATCTGTGTGTTCCCGTGGCCCTCCTGCATGCCTGCTCTCACCCACACACTCACTCAGCCACCCTCTCCTGGGTATTAGCTCAATGAGCTCACGAATGGGCCATGCTCACCCCTGCCTTGGAGACTGGCTTTTCAAATCCTGCCTTTCAAGAGGTTTACATGGCTATTTCAGCCCTGCCTGACATATCTCACCTCTAGAATTCCTAGAACATTTATAAGGATGTTATCTTATCCTGATAACTGCTGTTTCATGGGGGTTATCCTTTCCTCCCCAATTAGATTTAAAGACAGTAGGTCTTTTTGAGCATTCTCCAAAAGACTTAACTTAGGCCCGAGCACATAGTAGATGCTGAGCGTTCATAAACACTTCTTGACTAATCAGCATTTTCAGGATAAGAATTGGACACATCTGAGACCCCTCGTGAACATTGGACTCCGACTGTTAATAAGTAACTCCCTGCTCCTCTGATTCTCTGCTCATGCCTCTATTTGTCTTGGCTTCTTTCCAGCTTGAATTTCTCTCATGCCTGTCTCCCCTTCATCTAGGAAATTATATGAGCCAATCATGACAGGTCAGCGTGTAGAGTGTAGGATTTTCTGTTCTCTCCTGGAGGTGGCGGCAGGACTAATGCTTGTTTGCCATTCGATCAACATGGTTCTATCGAGGAAGTTAAAACACCAAAGAGGAAAGTTCATGGTGAACCTTCTGTTACTGGCTGGGAGGCACTGGACAAATGAGCCTCCAGGAGCCTCATTTCTTAGGCAGGTAAAATAAGGATAAAAAGTGCCTCCTCATAACTTTATAGAGGAACAATGGAATTAAATAAAATAGCACTTGAAAAAATAGATTAAGAATATAGGATTGGATGAACCAGGGGCTAACTTCATGCACCTCAGTGATGGCCTGGACATTTTCATTTTAAAGAATGATCCAGAAGGATAATGTTTAAGCTAAAGAAACCAAGGAAACTGCAAAATTCTAGACTGTGTAAACTAATCTGCTGGAGGAGAATTTTCTGGAAATCGCAAACAGCCAAATGGCTGCAGAGGGCTACGGCGAGGTGAGTGGAGACTGGGCTGGTCTGCTTCTGCTCAGGAGGGATGGGGCAGAACACAGCTGTGAAAGGCGATGGTGCAGTCCTCACACACGCCAGACCAGATGCCAGCTGCCCTGTAGCAGTAGAACTTCCTTTGGTTTCCCACCCACAGGAGCTAAGCAAAACCTTGACTTCAGAGCAGAGCTTTCCTTTATAGTTCCGTCTGATTTATAAAAGAGTCAGGAAAAGCACTCTCAACTTTTCACTGCCAAGGGCCACTGTGTTAGTTTTCCTACAGAATCTGTGTTCAGAGAGATTTAAGAGGAGATAAAGTGCCTAATACATTGCCTACACAAAACACACTGTGATGATTTGCTTCCCCTCCTGTTTTTCTAATCAAAGGGAGAAAATCCACAGAATGTTTCACATCATGAGAAATCCAGCATTGCCCTAGTGGAATGATGCAGGTTTACCATTCCTTCTCCAAAACCTCAGGGTCAGGTGTGCTTTGGAATTCACCATTTTTCAGGTTTTATGAAGGTAATATAGTCATGTACTGTACACTGTAAATGACCACCAGTGGGTGTGTGGGGCAGCACCTCACAATCAAACATATAACTCTTTCTGCAACTTGATGTAGTTTATAAAATATAGATTTTGTATTCTGTATTCTATGTTCTCTATATTCTGAAATCTATATTCTCATGTCTTATAGAATGTTTAGATTCATGTGTGTTTAGATTGGGTTTGGTATCAAATGAGTTCTAGTCAGGTCAAGTTTTGGCCCCAAATTAGGAATGTAGAACTTTCCATCTTCAGGGCTTTTGAACTTAGGAATTCCAATGGAATCGTGTACATATAGTTTTCTAAAAAAGAGATAGCCTTTCTGAAAGTTTCCATTAAGCTTTTGAAAATGTAAAAGAAAATAGTGGATAGCAATATCAAAACTTATTACAGCACTGACCAGTGTGGCTCAGTTGTTGGGCATCATCCTACAAACCAAAAGGTTGCTGGTTTGATTCCTGGTCAGAGCACATACCTGGGTTTCACATTCAGTCCTGGTCAGAAGCATGTACAAGAAGCAACTGATCAATGTTTCTCTCTCATATCAATGCTCCTATTACTGTGTTTCTCCCTCCTTCCCCTCTCTCTAAAAATAAATAAAGTCTTAAAAAATTAATAATAAAAGGTACAATAATAAAAATAATGTGGGACTTCCAGGCAAGATGGAGGTGTAGGTAAACATAGCTCACCTTCTCACGGAACCACATCGCAAGTGCAGCTAAACTATAGAACAACCATTACTCAGAACCATCAGATATTGAGCTGAAGGGAAGTCCAACAACTATGGAATTAAAGAAACCACATCTATTCAAACTGGTAGGAGGGATGGAGATACAGAGACATGGAATGGGCAGGTCTCTCACGCATGTGTGGTACATAAAAATTTGGGAAGATATCTCAGGAGGGAGGGGTCACAGACCCACACCAAGCCCCCCAGCCCAGGGATCCAGTGCCAAGAATATAAGTCCCCATAACTTCTGGCTGTAAAAACAAGTGGGGATTGAGTCTGTGGAAGAAACTTCTGGATCCCCAAGAAGTTCCTCTTAAAAGACCTGTACAAAGACTTACTCAGACTCACTCCCTCTAAGCTCCAGCACTGGGGTGGCAACTCGAAAGGCACCAGTGGCATACAGGGAGGAACTAGGCATCATGTGTCTGGCATCAGGGCAAGAGCTGGGAGACAGCTTTCTCCTAGACAGAATGGCAGACAGAGGCCATTTTTTCTTTTCTGTGCCCTCCCCCAATAGAGCGAGAGAGCTGGCAGGCAGGAGCCATATTTAAGACTCCATCAACTTGGCTCACACTGTTTCCCATGCCCTGGTGTTTCCCTGAGGCTTCACCCCACCCAACTCACTGGCCCACCCAAGCTTAAACAGTGACTTTTCCATATAAATGGCTGTTCTTGTCTCATCCTTCACATCTTCTTAAATCTTCTCAAACAAGTAACAACTGGACTCAATAAGCCTCCAGCCCCTGTACCCCTTGCTAAGTGGCCCAAGACCCAGCACTAGCAGCAGACAGCCTAGATTCATACCTCGGCATGTCCTGGGACTTCCAAGCTCAGAACAAGTAGCATCCACCTCAGATTGCCTTGTAGCTCATGATGGATGGCCTGAGGCTGACTTTTCACTGCACCTCCCAGGAAACCCCATAGGCTGTGCACCCAGTGGACAGCTACAGACCATGACAAAGCACCACGACTCTGTCTCTGCAAAGCTGACTGTCCATGAAGGGTGGGGTTTGGTGATCAGTGGTCACAGCCCATCTTTGCAGCTGACTGGCCTGGGTAAATCTCTCCCATTGATCTGCCTATAGCAACCAAGGCTGAACTACAAGAGGAGGGTGTACTCAGCTCACACAGATGGCACACCTCAAGTATCCAGCTTGGATGATGGGGAAACTGTGCCACTGGACCCTACAGGGCACACCTACTACATTAGGCCATACTACCAAGACAGGGAATCATAGCAGCTCTACCTAACACATAGAAATAAAGACAGGAAGGCTACCACAATGAGGAGACAAAAACTCATGGCCCAAATGAAAGAATAGATCAAAACTCCAGAAAAAGAACGAATCAAAATGGAGATAAGCAATCTATCAGATGCAGAATTCAAAACACTGGTTATAAGGATGCTCAAGGAATTTAGTGAGAACCTCAACAGCATAAAAAAGATTTAGTCAAAAATGAAAGATATACTAATTTAAATAAAGAAAAATTTACAGGGAATCAACAGTGGAGAGGATAAAGCTGAGAATAAAATGAATGATTTGGAACATAAGGAAGCTAAAAACAACCAATTAGAACAACAAGAAGAAGAAAGAATCCAAAACATCAAGGATAGTATAAGGAGCCTCTGGGACAATTAAAAAACATTCGCATTATAGAGGTGCCAGAGGAGAAGAAAAAGAGCAAGAAATTGGAAATTTATTTGAAAAAGGAATGAAAGAAAGCTTCCCTAATTTGGTGAAGGAAATAGACATGCTAGTCCAGGAAGCACAGAGAGTCCTAAACAAGGTAGTTCCAATAGGCCCACTCCCAGACACACCATAATTAAAATGCCAAAGGTTAAAGATGAAGAGAGAATATTAAAAGCAGCAAGAGAAAAGTAGTGAGTTACCTACAGGGGAGTTCCCATAAGACTGTCAGCTGATTTCTCAAAAGAAACTTTGTAGGCAAGAAGGGATTGGCAAGAAATATTCAAAGTCAGGAAAAGCAGGGACCAAAGCTATCATTTAGAATTGAAGGGAAAATAAAGAGCTTCCCAGACAAGAGAAAACTAAAAGAGTTCATCATCACCAAACCATTATTATATGAAATGTTAAAGGGACTTATTTAAGAAAAAAAGATCAAAACTATGAAAATAAAATGGCAATAAATACATATCTATCAACAATTGAATCTAAAAAACAGACTAAGCAAACAGGGAGAAGAGAGACAACATCATGGATAAGGGGAGTGTTTTGATGGTTGCCAGATGGGAGGGAGGTGTAGGGGAATGTGTGAAGAGGTGAGGGGATTAAGAAGTACAAATAAGTAGTTACCGAATAGCCATGTGGATGTAAAGTACAGTATAGGAATTGGAGTAGTGAATTTTCTGTACCGAATGTTCCTGAAAAATAGTGGATTGAAGGCATCTGGAAATGTCAGTTTATTTGTAATCACTAGCTAAGATGTAAAAAATATGAGTAATCACCAAAATTGGTGTTCTGCTTTAAATGTAGTATTTCTAAAGACCTTGATAGATTTTATGAATCCTATAAGCCAGAGTTGATTGATCTTGGCACTATTGTCATGTTGGGCTGAATAATTCTTTGTGCTAGGGGCTGTCTTTGCATAGTAGCATGTTTAGCAGCACCCCTGGCCTCTGCCCGATGGATGCCAGTGCACCTCTTGACCCCATTGTGACATTGTGACAACCAAAAAGGTCTCTACACACACCAAATGTCCCCTGGGGGGCAGACTCATCCCTGGTGCAGAACTACTGCTATGACTTCCTTAGGAATAGTTTGTTCTCCTGGGATTTCATTTTCTCCTAGAATTTCCTTTAAAAAATAAATTACTAAGATTGTCTTTTAGTTATTTCCTAATGGCAGCAAAATCATTTTAAAAAACATGTGACAGATTGCAGGTAAGTTTCAAAAACGTTTCTTATTATAATGGACCAAACTACAAGATCAACTTGTAAGCAGCAGGTTTCTCACTGGCAACAAGCTAAATGTGGATAGCCCAGGGGGAAAAACAAGAAGGTAAGAGTGAAATGCTCCCTTCTCAAACCCTTTTTGGGCAAAAACAACTGCTGTTCAAGCATTCCAGAAAAACGACAGCTGGTGGGCCCTTTGTCAGCTTCCCCCTCATTTGAAATGCACACCCTAACCCTTCCTGAGCTTCTCCAGGTACCACTGACTGAGTCTGCAATCAGATACTGTCAGCTCCAAGAGTGAGCAGTGTTCCAGATGCCCCCAGCAGCACTGCCGCACTGCCTGCAGCGAGGTGGACAACTGAGTGTCCTGGACCCAGGGTCCCCCAGCTGCTTTAACTGGTGTAGTGCCGCTGTTATCAGTCTTATATCTTGGGCTTCTGAATAGAATTTAATTAGAACAAGGAGTTCTGAAACTGAGAAGTTTGAAAGCCACTGGCCTCATGCAAGCCCTGTTTTCTACAAATGAGGAGTCAGAAGCCAGGGCTTTTAACTTGTGGCCAGATCCCTCTTCTCTGATCCAGGAAAGGTGGCCAAGTAGCTCCAGCCTGATGTGACTTCATCCCTGTTGTGCCCCACTTTCTGCTTCTCTGCATGAGCACTGCAACTGCTACCTTACAGGCCTGTTCAGGGAATTCAATTCAATGCAATAAATGGCATGCACACACCACTGCTATGCACAGAGTGCTCCCCCGAAATGCAGATGTTGAAGCCCTGACTCCCCATGGGATGGTCTTTGAAAGTGGGACTTTGGGGGATAATTAGGTTTAGATGAGGTCCTGAGGGCACAGTCTCCATAATGGGATTGGTGCCCTTATAAGGAGATGAAGGACCAGAATATTGCTCTCTCTCCACCATGTGCAGATACAGCAAGAAGCTGGTTATCGGTGACCCGGGAGGATGACCTAACTGAAAGCCGACCATGCTGCACCCTGATCTCAGACTCTGAGATCCCCAGTCTGTGGTGTTCTGTTACAACACCTTCAACTGGTCCAACACCTATCACATCAGATATATGAACCAATTCATTCCTTTTTCCTGGAAAGAGACTTATTAAATGCTTGACAAGATTTCATCTAATCTTCTTGTGCTCGGGGCCACAAGAGGAGGCTCAGCTGACAGACAGTGTGCGCAGGGCCTCTGGCAGTGTGCAGCCCTGCAAGGATCTTCCTTTCACTGCTTGTCTTGAACCACAAACTGCCATGGTACCAACAGAGGTGATCACACTCAGGTTACTCTCATTTCTGTTTCAAACCTTGGTATCAATGAGAAAAGGTGCCCAAGCTGAGGCAGCAACTTCTAGATCAAGCTGAACTTCCTCATCCCCTTTCTAAATTCTTAATAAATCTAAAAGAATACAGAGATAGGTGAAATTTTATATAGGGGCTAAAACACCAGGGAAGGGCGGTATCCATAAGCCAAAACCTCAGAAATTTCTGGAATTTGGATATGACCAGCCTGAATGAAGGACAGAGAAGTCCTCAGTTTATCTCAAGAACAGGGGCCAAAGGTAAGATGGCTGCCCATTGCTGCTCAGTGACACCCCCAGGGTTTGAAGTAACAGACGTTGAGGACACAGGCAGACTCAAGGGGTAGCTTTTCAAGACAAATCTCAGCTCTACTCAAGGGTCTGAGAAGAGTACCAGTGCTGAGGTCTGCCCGGGGCAGAAAGCACCTTGGTTTTTCCAGGCAAGGTCAGCTGATGAGTGAATGGAAGCTCTTTAAGACAAGGGTCCCAGGGGTCCCGTCATACCCAGAGGAGAGGCCACTGCACCCTCTGTGCCAAGCAAACAGCACAGACTCTGCCCCATGACAGTGAAACCTTTCCTTCCATCTCCTTGTTTGCTCCTTGTGAATAAATCTATCCGCACTCTGGCAAACTTAAATTACAGCGATAATTATTTTCGTCTCTTCTTAATTTGAGTATGAAAGATTTGGACAGGGACCCACCCAGTTCCAAACAGAGCCCATTTAACATTTTATAGCTAGGTCACCCTCTATGTAGTTGAACAAAAAGAGAATTATTGTTCATGTGAAAAGATTCAGCTATTCATTAGAGGATATCAATCTGAGGAATTAGAGCAAAGGCCATATTTAAAAGACTGATATGGGAGAAAATCTCTAAGTTGTATAGAAATGAGACTTAAGGAGCAATTGGGTTTATAAAATGAGCATTGGCAATAATGCAGACAGAACAATATGCTGAAGCAATGCAATGGATGGACGGAATGTGGAGGATATTGCATGTTATTAAATCTAACTAGGTAAAATACAACACAAATGAGAAAGTCAAATGAAAGTCAGAAGGAAATAGGGGAAAGATGACTAATATAAGAAAAAAGCAAACAAAAAATGGGGGCAGATATAGAGGTCCAAAAGATAGCTAGTGTGATGTCCAGGAGAACACATAAAGCAGAGAAGTGATTGTACAGAAGGACTGCCTGTAGACTGGGTGCTAAAAATGCACACAGGTTCCAGGGAATAACTATGAAAACTTAATCCTCTAAACCAGAAACTTCCAGGAGGCACTTTTAAAAAGATTTTATTTATTTATTTTTAGAGAGGGGAAGGGATGGAGAAACAGAGGGAGAGAAACATCAATGTGTGGTTGCCTCTCATGAGCCCCCTACTGGGGACCTGGCCTGCAACCCAGGCTTGTGCCCTAGACTGGGAATCGAACTGGCGACCCTTTGGTTTGCAGGGTGGTGCTCAATCCATTGAGCCACACCAGCCAGGGCCAGGAGGCATTTTTTTAAATCCTACCTGAGGATGTATTTAGGCAGAGAGAGAGAGAAACTTTGATCAGATGCTTCCCACACATATCTCAACTAGGGATGGAACCTGAAACCTAGGTATGTGCCCTGACTGGGAATCGAATCTGCAACTTTTGGTGTACGGCAAGATACTCATACCAACTGAGCCACACTGGCCAGGGCTCCAGGAGACATTTTAAAATTTTGATTGGGGAAACAATTCTATAGTCATCTTTGCTAGAAAATAAATACAAAAATAAAAAGAATGCTTAACAAAAAACAAAACAAAACAATAACCAAGCTGACCTCAAGTCATTTATAAAGTGTGAAATACCAAGAGACAAAGGAGTAACAACAACAGTATATAAAATTAAAAACAAAACAAAACATGACTTCTGTGCTCAGAGAAGTTATCTTTCATTAGTTTAGGTTCATGAATGTAAGGGTTTAGAAAACATGTTTTGCTTATGTCTTCATTGATAAAATTTTATTTGGCATTATGCAGTGACTTCTTTAATAGTAAATATGTCAAACCTTGTGGGCCATTCAGTCTCTGTAGCAACTACTCAACTCTGCCACTGCAGTGTGGAAGCTGCCATGGGTGATATGTAAGCAAATAGGCATGGCTGTGTGCCAATGAAACTTCATTTACAAAAATGGCTCAGTTTGCTGGCTCCAGTTCCACATAGAGGATAAAGTGAAATCCAGAGCTCAGGAGTGAGTAAATCACAGTAAGTAATAAGAAGGCAACTAGTATTACAATGAACTAAATTATAGAAAGATACAAAAGACAGAATAGGTAATACAAACATTAAATAGAATGATCTAGATTTAAAATGCAAAATGTTGTTAATCAAAAGTTCTAAGTTTCAGGGAAGAGAGAAAATAGAAGTGTGCTGAACTTCTATTGTGAACACTGAACTAGTGTGCCAAGGTGGGTGGGTGGTAGGTAGGCTAGTGGTAAGAGAGAAACGAAGGTTAAAAACATGCTTTTGAAAAGTTTGAAGGAAACTTCTAGTAGAATTAAAAACAGAAGACAAAATATCCTGGCTGGGGTGGCTCAGTGGACTGAGTGCCGACCAAAGGGTCATCCATTTGTTTCCCAGTCAGGGCACACGCCTGGGTTGGGGCTAGGTCCCCGGTAGGGGGCATGTGAGAGGCAACCACACATTGATGTTTCTCTCCCTATCTTCCTCCCTTCCACTCTCTCTAAAAATAAATAAATAAAATCTTAAAAAAATACAATGTTTCCAAAACACTGCAGAATTAAAAAACAAAGAAAAAATGGTCCATTTTGCAAGAGACAAAAAGAAAATGAAAGAAGCATAAATCAGAAAGCATAAAACAAGAATATAAAAATCAAACCAAATCTGTTACAATCAGTGGAAATTTGTTAAATTCCTATTAATAGACAACTAACCAGATTAGATGTACAGACCGAGAGAAGTCCATTTGGTGCGATAGCTACAAGCTGATATATATAAAAATATGGGCAAAGGTATGTTGGCAAATACAAACAAAATACAGTAGCACTTACAATATTACATTTTAAAAATGTATTATAAAGGAAAAAACCATAAAAGTCCGAGTTCAGATATTGTTGACTCAGAATTTTAAGTATCAAAAACAGCATCAACATATATAAAGCAAAAGCTGTTAAAATGATAAGAAATAATTGGAAGGGTTATTTTCAGCAGCAGTGGGAGGATTTACCGTACCTCCCTCAATATTTGACAGATAAAGTAGATAATGGATGAAGGTAAAGACAAAGAATAATGGAAAAAGAAGATCTTAAAAATGGCACTATTAAAGTATAATTAACATATATCAATTAAACATTATCTATATTAAATATGTTCATTATTGATCATATATTAAGTCATAAAGAAAAACCTCAATAAATTCCACATTCTCTGACCACAGTGTGGTAAATTTGAAATTAATTTTTTAAATGGGAGGATAAAAATACCAATTATTTTCAAATTAACAAACACCAAAATAATGAATTCTCTCCTGTCCCACCACCAACCAAAGGAGATACTCACAGTGGAAACACAGATCAGCTGGTGAGAGCAAGTACTACCTAGGAAAACAGGAAGGGAAGAAAGCAGGTTTGCTAAGAAAGGTGTGGACAGCTGGTGTTGTCAGTTATGTTAGACAGGGAAGAATCAGAATACATGAATCAAATATTCTGCTCAAGCTAATATAAAAGAACAAAATACAATCCCTCCCCCCCCCAAAAAAATTCTAGAGATTAAATTAGTGCACTAGAAACCAGATGAAAATGATTAATAAATTCAGGACATGAGTTCTTTGAAAAAAACTAAGAAAATAGACACCTTTCCAGGACATCTTAGCGAAGCCAAAAAGAAAGAAAACACAAGTACATGATGTAGAAAATGAGAGCGACAGAGAGAGCGAGAGAGAAGAAAGAAAATATTACAGAGTTTCATGTAGAATTCTATGATAAAATGTTAAACCTCAATGAAAAGGAAAATGGAAAATAAGAGAGCAAAGATTATCAAATTAGACAATCAGAATAACCCACTATCCATGGAAGAAATAGAAACCAGTCTCCAAAAATTGCATCCATAAAAGGAGCTGTGCCCAAATGTTTTATGGGCAAGTTCTTTCAAACCTTCAAGGAACACATAATTCTTATGCTATTTAAACTGTTCCAGATTGTGGAAAAAATTAAAAATGTCACAGTTCACTTTATGAAATTAAAATAAACTCGATACCAAAATGTGATAAAGGTAGCACAATACAATAAAATATAGTAATTTCACATATAAGTGTAGATGCAAACCAGAAATAACATATCTGGTATAATGCAGTAACATAAAAAGGAATAATGCCACACATCAGGTAGAATTTTATTCAATAATATATATATATAGGATATTATAAAATCACACTTATCAAATCTATGCTAACAAAAAACTTGATATTGATATAAAAAAGCAGCATTTGATAAAACTAAAAAATTATTTGTAATTAAACTGTCCTATAAATTATAGAAAGATACTTGATATGAGGAAGTGTATTGATCTAAAAGCAACAGTGTCATAATACCAAAGAGCATTTCCCAATTTCATTATCATAATTAGTTTCCAGCACACATTAGGAAGTGTGATTAAAAATATAAACAATACTTCAAAAATAGTTTGAAAAGCAAAGAGACTTGTCATATTTCATAACAGGAGGTCTCAGCATGATACAGATGTCACTTTTCAAATTAATCTATACATTCTAAAACATGATGATTGACACATGACGGGGTGTGCGTGTGTGTGGTGCTGGTGGGGGCCGAGGTACAACTTAACAAGACAAGTTCAGAATTTTCCTGGGAGATTGAATGTGCAACAACTGACAAGAATATTTTGAAGAAGAATATTCATCCAGGGGATTTAAACCAGAAAATATTCAAATGCGTTATGAAACCACAGTAATTAAAATAATGTGACACCAATGCTAGAGTAGAGAGACAGATAAATGGGACCGAAGTGGGAGTCCCCAAGTAGAGTTAAGACTCTAATATAATCCATTCTTTCCAAATAAGATGGAAAGAATAGATTATCCAGTTTCAAAATAAATATAAGTAGATGTCATCTACTGAAACACAAAAATAAACCTGAGGTAGACTACAAATGATACTCTAAAGGCACTAGGAGAAAAGAGAGATTATCTAGCTTACAACATGGAAGGTCTCTCCAAGAATCCCCGAGAGCCATGCTCCATGAAAAAATATTAAAATACGTGACAATGTAAAACTTTTAAAAGTATATATATTGGTAAAAGCCACAAAAACAATACGATGCAAAAAACCCGATGGGAAAAATAGTTGCTAAAGCTGTATAAGGACTATAATATTGTTAAATACTCCTCATCTTTATTCATTTTTTAGTGAGTCTGTCATTCTGCCTGAAATCCACTTGCCATTTTGATTCCATAAAAGGTGGAATGAGGAGGAGATGGGGGAGGAAGACATGATTCAGAGGACAGTCCCAGTGAGCCACAAAAAGGGACATCTATCTAGCACAGGTGGACTGTGGGGGAAATGGGCAGGAGCTCCCCCCTCGACAAGGACCTGAGAGCACTTAAGGTCAAGATGGGCATGAAGTTGTTTTTCCCACTGTCCGTCCTGGGAGATGGCACAGAAGGGCCCTGCATCTATTACAATGGCAGCCAATATGACTGGGCAGAGAGCAGGCCTGGGCAGTGCGTCTGTGGGTTGTGGTGTGGTGTAGTGTGGAAGGTGCCCCAGGGCTCTCCATGCCTTGAGACAGAGATGGACTGTTGCTGAGGATTTGGCTCAGGAGCTTGTGACGGGTGATCACGGGGGATGGAGGGACAAAGTGATTCCCTGGACAACTGCAACAGAGCAGGAGGCGCCCCGCCAGGAAACAAGTGGAGTCACAGACAAACCTGACTCAGTATGGACTAGCGCCTAGGATTAGTCACTAGACTGAACCAAACTCCCCAGCGCAGGGCACTAAAAATCACAGTGAAGGGTCAGCTGAGGGCCCCAATTTTCTGCGCCCCCCACCCGGCCTTCCCCCACCACCATGAGGGAGTGTGAGCCCCTGGGCTGGGTCAACAACTTAGCAGGCAAGTCTGAAAGGCTGAGTTACTCAAGAGAGGCTTAAATGACACGATCTGATTGAGTTTCTTGGATTTAAGTAAAATGTGTGTGGGTGCATGTGTGTGTGTTTTTGTAGAATTTCATGGAAAAGATCACATTGGTTTTTGGAAAATATAAAAGCTACATTTTCCTTAGTACATCTGAATATAGCATGAGAAAACTGGCAACCAGTATATATAACAAATACTGATTAATATCTTCAATGTATAAAACGAGCTTACAAATGGAAAAGAAATTTAAAAAACTTTATGAAATGTGGCCAAAAAGCATAGACAAGCAATTTCACATCCCCAAAGTCGAAATATAAGTGACTAATAAAACATGGAGGGGGATTATGCAAACCAAATAGTGGTGCTAAAGGACAGTGAACCTGCTAGACAAGGAAAAGAACTAAGAAAAACATCCTCACACCCTAACCTGAAACCATGAAGTAACAAAGCACAGCAATGACTCTATGTTGTTTCCTTCGAAGTAATGGCCCGCCTGTCTGCTGCTGGATGGGAAGGAGTCGGCTATTGTTGAGAGACTGTTAGGCCTCATTGTAGATGTCTTCTGAGCCTGCAGCACATTCCTTTGGATGTGGTAGTAAATCTTCATTAACAGATTTGTCTTGTGGAAAGAGCCACAATTAATTTAAAACCAAGTCTGGTTATACTATTTGTGATCAGTGCAAGGTTTTCTCGTCCATGTGTTGTGGAGGCAATGACAAAAGAGGCATTGCAGAGCTCTGCAGCAGCTCATGGAACACATAGTTTCAGCCACATGCGAGACGGATTATCTTGGCAGTCTCCCTCCCCTGTCCCGTGTAAAGGCCTCCCAGCTGGTCTAGCCAGTCTTCTTTTATTTCATCCCTGTTCCTGGTCATCTTTGGATAAGAACAAAAACTCCTCAAATGGCTCTGAAGGCCTATTTGGTCTGGACCCTCTCTCCATCTTCAGTCAACACCAGTTATTTCTTAGCCTTTCGACTCTGGCCACACTGGCCTTCTGGAAAAGCCTCCTGAATACCAGGCCCTCCAGGTCAGAGTCCTTGCCTGTCTGCTCCTTCCTGTCCCCTTTCAGCCCCTGAACTCTTCTTCACTCTACAGATCTCAGCTAAGAAGCCAAGCCCTCCCGCTGTGCGAGCCTTTTCTGCATCCCTGCCCGGGGCAGGGCTCATCCACAGCAGATGTTTTCAAGGTTCCGCCTGCATCCTCTTCTCTGTATGCAGTTTGGGATTTCTCATGTGCTTATCTAAGTAATGTCTTTTTCCCCATGGAGATTAGAAGCCTGCAGGAAGGCAGGGACCCCAACTAGTTTTACTCCATGCATTGCATAAAGCCCAGTACATGGTATATTCTCAATAAATAACAGACAGATGAAAGAAAACTGTTGTTTGATAGGCTTGGGAGGCAGATGGGGAGCAAGATGAGCACAGCAACCCTTCCCCCCACCCCCACATCTCTATGCACCTCCCTGTTGCCTACCCATTAGCAGATGAGTCTATTTCCTTGAACCTACTGATGTGCTGCTCTTGTGACTTGCTTTCACTGCAGAATGAGGCAGCAGTAACACTGGACCAGGTCTGGGTCTGGCTCTTCAGAAGCCTGGCAGCATCTGCCCTCTTTTTGAGAGAACTGCCACCTTGTAAGAAAGCTAGTCTAGACCACTGGAGCAGGAGAGGCTGCCAGTTCTGACAGCTAGCCCAGCTCCTGGACCAGCCACTATGTTTTGGAATAGTTTGCAGTAGAACATGAGTGACTAAAAAATCTGGTTTCTTATGTTAAAATCATAACGGCTTGTAGATTCTCTCCACACCATTGTCTCCAAGAGATCAACCTTTTTCATAAGAATCGGGGACCTGGTCCCTTTTTACCTGCAGCTAAGTAACACAGTGTCTGGCTATGTCAACATCCATAAGAGTCAAGAGTCCTTTGATGCCATTTATGTGCTCTTCTTGCCCATTTTCCTTGCTGTTTTTCACTTGTCACCATCTGAAACGTTTCTGTGTATTTCACTAAGCATATTTTCAGCTCCATTCAAGCAGAGATTTTCTGGTATTTATCTCCAATGATTCTCCAGCTGCCTGGCACATAGCAGATGCTCAGTAAAATTTGCTAAGGAGTCATTTGCTGTCTCTCTGCTTCCTCCTAATCAGCCCCATTGCCAGTTCTGCCTTCCACAAAACACCCCATTTTAAAACATATTCTCCCTGCTCACCACTGCTGCCCACCCCTCTTTTTTATTTTCACATAATTCTCTAATTTTTTAGGTCCATATGAGCCAGTTTGGCCCAGCACTTCCTTCTTTGACTTCAGGCATAATAGCAATGACCAGGTCCAATCATGGTGTCTATTTTGTATTTAAATAAGGAGATGTGTCCAGAGTTCAGTCATGTAACTCTGTGTTCAGTGACGATCACTCCCTTCACCCCTCCCCCTCTGTCTGCCCTCTTTCTCCGACCTCCAGGGTGTCATGCTCATGGTGACACCCTCATATCAGCCTGTGTCAGTCATGGTCTGTGGACTACACAAATTACCAGCCACCCTGAATAATGCCACCTATTTTATGAAAAAGAAAGCTTCAGCCTTGGTTTCCATCTTGGGCCAGCACTTTCTCCCCTTGGCAGTGGCCTCTGGGACAGTGGTCTCCAGACAAAAGGTGACATGGGCAAAAGTGAGACACACTCTTTTGGTGCCTGGTCTTCCACGTGAGGCACACTGTCCACCCTTTCTTCTTTCACAGGTTGAAGCCTAACACCATCATATTCTCTCTGCTCATCTCTACTATCCAAGCTTGGTTTGTTTGTTTGTTTGTTTGTTTTTAAAAAAAAACATTCCCTCCAAGCAATAAATGACTGATGGTAACCTCAAACATGATTCCCCTCCAGTGAAGGGTTTCTGGGTTTCAGCCAAACATTTAGGATGCAAAAAGAAAACAAGATTAGCAACACTTAGATTTCAGAGCAGGCAAGTCAGATTGCTACCTCTAATCACACTATTCAGTCAGGCAACCAATGCAGCCCTGTCGGGTAGAGCTGGAGTGGGGGGAGATATGTGAGGTCAGTGAGGAGATGGAGCCTTTCACAGTGTACAGGAGCAAACTTTGGCGAGGAAATGGAGGGTACTCGTCTCCCGATTATCTTGGACTAGGTGCCACGCCTGGGGGTGCTTCACTTTTGAGCTTTCTGTATCACATTCATCTGTGCCCTGGTTTTAGTTTCTAATGTCACTGTTGTCTGGCAGCCTAGCACAGACTGACAACCTCTTCTTCCCAAGAGAGTACTTGTATTAAGACCCCATGTTCCTTGTATATGATAATTTAATGACATATTTACTCTTCTGTTCACATTTTGCATGAAAAACATACTAAAAACCAATAACATCTCATTGGTGGCCCAGCAGAGGTAGTCAGTTTTCAAATTCCTGCTTAGTCCACAGTGATATTTCTAGAAGCTTCCACAGTGACCTTTAGACATGGTTAGCTATTCTATTTCTCAGCCCTAGTAATATCGCTTTGAGGACCAACGTCACAGACTTGTGATAATTGTTTCTAATTTGTCTCCTTAACTAGAGTGTGAGGCCCTTGGGTGCTTTATCTATCCTTTTATTCTGTTTAACTCAGTGCCTGCTACTTACTACACAGTCAGTAAATCCTGGGAGATATAGTCTCCTACTTGTTAGGTGTCAAGAAGAAACTGCACCACAGAGTGCAGGCTTAAGCTCTTGCACCCACTGCGCAGCCTGGTTGAACAATCCCAACTATAAATTTCCAGATTCCTTCCTGTCACACCTCATCATTGGGGTTTGAAGGAGCCCAGTGATTCTAAGTGCTCCTCTCTGGCTACAACTCCCTTCCACCACAGCCTCTTCACCTCAACATTACTAACTCCCAAGTTGGCAGATCAGAGAGGGAAGTTCTGATTGGACCAGTGTCCCCCTTTCCCTCAAGGACATCGGGCCCAGGCCACAGAGCTCATCTCTCTGGCGACAGCTTGGATACCACCACAAGTCCCTTCACAGGCATCCCCTCTTCACTGTGGCCCCTTTGTATAGTCAGTCATTAGCAACAGTTCCTATAATCCCCGGCTTCTTAGCTGTTACAGAGCAAACTTTTTGTAAATTTATGACCCCAAGTCTCAAACGAGACTCCTCAGGACTTCTGGTGACTGCACTAAATCCCCATAATCTAGTCACACTCTCACCTTAAAGATTAATATTTCATGGCCTCTTTGGTTCTTCAAAAGACCATCATTTCCTATTCCTTCTTCACTCCTAGCTGATGATCTTTCTACTTATTTCATTGAGAACATATATTCCAAAGAGATCTCCCCACCCCACTGTGTTTTGTTGTGCCTTCCCAACCCTACTCTGGGCACTGAATCTCTCTATTCCATCCTTCCCACCAGAATACAAACATGATATCCTGCCTCTCACCTTTGAAAATTCTCTCTAGATCCTTCCAGCTATACTGTATTTCCCAGCTCCATTGTCTAGTAAAACCTTTCTGAAGAGCTGTCTGTTTTGTTCCCATTTCTTCCTTTCCCATCCTCACCTGAAAGAACACCCAGGCTTTGCCTCCATCACTCCACTGAGGCTATCATCCTCCAAGGTCTTCATGGACCTCTACTTGGCCAAGTTCACTGTCGTTTCCCAGTCCTCCTCTGACTTGACTTGGCAGCTGCATGGGACACAGTTGATTTCTCTTGTCTTCTTGAAAATTTCCATTCAACTTTGGGGACATCATAATTTCCTCCCTGGCTACTCCTGCTCATTGTTTTTTGCTGGTTGGTTCTCCTCCTTTACCCAGCCCTCAAATATCAGAATGCCCCAAGGTTCACGCTTATGTCTCTTTTCTCTCCATATGTTCTCTCTTGTAGATCCTTCCATTCTGTGGCTTTAAATATATCAGTGTGTCCTAGGTTTAGACAGCTTCCCATCTCATTCAATTCATACATCTAACTACCTACTGGGCATCTCACTGATATGTCTGATGGACCCCTCTCAGCACTCACCCTTCATTCTCCCACTGGCCCCATACAACCCTGTCATTCTCTAGTTTTCTCACATTCAGTAAAATGTATGATTTATCCAGTTATTTAGGCCCCAGACATAGAAGTTATCTTTAATTCCTCTCTTTTTCACATGTCCCTATGTCCAAACTTGTCAGCTCTTTGAAATGAGGGCTGAATGTGATCACTTCTCACCACCTCCACCTGAGTGGAGGACCAAGACCTTTTTCCCCTGACTTCTCCAACAGCCTCTTCACTGGCCTCCCTGCTCCCACTCACCCCACACAGCCCAATCTCCACCCAGCAACCCCAACGATCCTTTCAAAGCATAAGACCAGCCACTCACCTGCTAAAAGCCCTCCAATGGCTTCCCATCACAATTAGAATGATACGCATATTCTACTTTGGCCTTACCAATCCACATTACTTTGACCTTGTCTATCTCCCCAGCCTCTTTTTGAACTTGTCTTCCCCCACATTCTCTGTAGTTCAGCCATACTGGCCTCTCTGCTCTGCCTTGAACAAGACAGGTTCTTTCCTATTTCCACACTGGCTGTTCCCTCTGTCCAGAAAGCTCTCCCCACCGGACTTTGCAAGGCCTGCTTCTCACTTCAGCCAGGTGTGTGCTCAGACATCACTTCTTCACAGAGGATTCCCTGACCCCTCCCCTCATTGAACTGCTACTCTCTAGCCTCTTATTCTGTTGACTTTTTAAATAGTGCTAATTAATACTGAATTATTTTTTATATATAATGATTTTTTATTTTTATTGAATAGTTATTTTAGAATACTAAAAATTATAATGCTATATCTACTTGAATAAGAGGAAGTGTAGCATCAGTTAAATAACAATAGCTAAACAAAAAAGAGATCAGTCAAAATTACTTAAATTACTTTAAAGAGAAAGCTATACAGATGTTCTCAGTGATTGTGGGTATTCAGGACCCAGTTGCTGTGGAAACTGAGTCAAACCTGCAGGTGACCCTGGATTCTTGTGCTCTTGCTTCATGACCCTCATCCTTTCTGGGACACTAATCACCCATGGCATTCCTGGTGGTAGCTGTGGGTGGAGGAGCAGGAGCAAAACAGCCACTTGGGGAAGGCTGGAACTTGGACTCGACCTTGGCTATCATTTTGCCTGTTGTGATCATTTTCTTTCCTTACCTCCTAGGGCTTTTTCTCTGTCCACAGGGCTGTGTTCCAGCTTCCTTGAGCCCTTTCACATAAAGTATAGTCTCCATTCCACAGCAGGAAGTGCTTCTCTCCAGTTCCTTGCCCAGGTCCTCGGCCATCTTCCTGTAGAGGCTGCAAATCTAATGTGCAGAGTTCATGTTGCTACACATGCTGACAGATTTCTGCTTCATTTCTAAGCAGCTTGTTTCCACCTCAGTTTCTTCTGAAGTTGCATTAAATGATCTTCATGTGATTCAAACAGAATGTGAAGCTTCAGCTTCTGCTGCTGAATGTCACTTTCCAGGCTTGAATTTTCACACAGCAAAGATGCTTCCTTGAATTTGAGACTGGTTACCAGTCCTGTGAGCTCTTCATGCTTTTGCTTTTCTTCCCACAATTGTCTGGCTATCTCCTGATGTTCCTCTTCAGGACTTCAAAAGGACACATTGAAGTTGCATCATCAGGCACACCCTCCAGATCTGCTTGTGACTGAAGGAGGGGGTGGTCACCGATTTCTGCTTCCCTGTTCTGTTTGACTTGCCACATCACATGACCTAAGTGATCCCAAAGAGATTCAGGCACAGGTATGGTCTGCAGATGTCTTTCAGCCACCGATATTACTTGGCTGATTTCATCTTTCAGGATCTGCTCCTTTGTGTGTAGACCGATCCAGCCTGTCTCTCTCCTGCTCCTTTTCCTGGACTCCCTGCCTCCATCCCATAATTTCTTGGTGGGATAGTTGTGGACTTTCTGAAAAATGAATGTTTTTCTTGAAATTGTTATTTTCTACTGAAGTTGCTCTCCATCGATCTCTGATGCTCTGAGATGGGCCTTCATCAGTCAGCTGGAAAGTCTAGGGACCTGCTCTCTTGGTACCATTGGCAGAGAGGCCTGCTGAGTTTGTATTCAGTGCCAACAAGCACCAGGTCCACAGTGGGGAGGCCCGGCTCCAGGCAGCCCGAGGGAGTCATCAATGTGTGTCCCTGATTCAATATTCTCTCTACATCTTCCAAAGACTTCATCACCAGAAGAACACCTTTTTGTTGGTGCCTTCCCAGTCTTAAAGTTGTGTTGTCTCTTTACTATCAAAGATACCACCACACACATACCTGGACCTCCCAGAGAAATGCATGGAGCCCTGGGATGTGTCTGAAGCTTTCAGAAATACCAGCAGAACCCCACCCAGGTGCTGGAAGGTGGATGTGGGGGCAGGCAGCAGGCCCTCCATGGCTGGTCTGGTTCAACAGCTCTGTCTCCGACTGCCAGTGTCCTGTGGGCCACACCTGAACCCTTGGAACCCTCGGAGTGTTCCCTCTCTAAGGTAAACAGATATCCAGCAACCACGGCAGATCAGTTGGGCTGGGGGAGGTGGGCCAGTAGGTTCTAAGACAGTTTTCCCTAACTGCTCAGAAATAGAAAGTGATCTCATGCATCCAGGCACAGGGCCGGGTGGAGAGGGCCGACTGCAGTCCTGAGTACAGAGAGTCCAGAGTACAGAGGGTTCACATACATGCCTTTGCCCTCCCTCCAGCCCATTAAGTGTCCCTTACTATGAACACTTTGCATTAGCGTGCTGCATTTGTTACAGCGGATGAACCAATGTTGTTACCTCGGTTCAATGTTGTTATCAGCTGAAGCCCGTAATTTACATTAGGGTTCACTCTTTGTGTTGTGTAGTTCTGTGAGCATTGACAAATGTGTGAGTTGCATATCCACAATCACATTATCACACAGACTAGTGTCACAGCCCCCAGAATCCCCTGTGCACACCTGCTCTTCCCTCTCTCCTCTTGAGCCTCTGGAAGCCACTGATGGCTTTCCTGCTGCTTTGTCCGACATCATGGCATCTACTCTTGCTCTCTCTCTCTTTTTTTAACTTTTCAGTTACTGTTGACAGTCAATAGTATTTTATGTTAGTTTCAGGTGTATGATCCTGAATTCTTAGCATATATTTGTTCCTGTCTATTTCCCCTGAAAGAATGCAGACATCTCACTGGAAGGACTTTTCCTCTTTGTTCCTCCACAGTGTCTAGAAGAAGTGCTCAATAAATATTTGCTGAGTGAATGGACGCATGAATAAATGTGCGAGCTTTAGGAGGAAGTAAGAGGAGGAATGCAGAAAGGTCAGTAAACAGGTAGTGGCTCAGGTAAAGAGTGTCACTTAAATGAATTTATATCTGTGAAGTACTTCCAGGAGCAGAGTAAGCCACAATGATGGACAGACAAGACAGTAGGTGAGTCAGAGGACTCAAAAGGGCAACTGTTGGAAGGAAATTTCTGCAGTGGCAAAATGTTTTCTATTTCTCTGTCCAGAACAGTAGCCATTGGTCACCTGTGCCTACTGAGCACTTAAAAATGTGGTTAGTGAAACTAAGGAACTGAACACTAATTTTCATTAATTTTAACTCACATTAAATAGCCACGTGTGACTGGTGGCCATGGCATTCGACAGTGAAGTTCTAGCACCTGAGGATAACAATTTGTACTTCACATTGTGAGTTGGTGAGTAGACTAATGCAATAAAAAGCCTTGTCAAATGTCTGAAACAGAGCTGTCCCTCAAACAAAAATCATAGCTGCTATTATCACAAAGTTGCAAATTAAAGTACTTTTAAGTACATACCATTTACATTCGGCTCTAAAGTGCTGGAAACAGACTTTTACTAATTTTATCACAATTTTTTGTTTGCTGGAATTAGTGGGTAACCAATGTGTATATCTATATTTGAGCTCACAAACTAAGAATAGCAAATGACCATTTTGGAATCTTGTGAGGGCCTTTCAGGGGTAAATGACCATTCCAAGTGGATCAGCTTGCTGATACTTCTAATGAGCCAATTAGGTTTTACAACAGCTAATTTAGCATTTGCAAAATCTGGATATGTAACATTACTGTATTATATTCAAACTATGTCATCTGCATCTTCCCAAATACTCTTGGATAAGAGGAATGCTACCTTTAATATTATTAAAATAAAAGGTAAAGTATTTTCTTACTGAAAACATTATATTGAATTCTTTAAAGCTTAAATTGACTTAGAAATAAACTCATTTATTTTCTTGTCAGAGGCTTGCCATACATTCTTCCATACTGAATATAAAATTGACACAGATATAGAGCATAAGCAGACCATTATAACTCCCCCTGAGGAATAATCTAATCTAATAATAAAATTACACATTTGTACAGAATAAGCATAGTGCTTATTTTTAGGTCAAGGGAATTTGCAGTCCTTAGCTGCTGAGGTGGAAGTGGCATTCCACAGCCCTGCGGAGGTGCTGGTGAAGACTCCCACTGAAAGAGGTGGGATGTGTTTAGATTAGCGTATGCTTATAGGCACTGAGAAAAGCTGATGTTCTTATTAAAGAGACCGATTAATCTGCATCCCTTGGAAGCCACTTTACAGTAGTTGAAAAGTGCCCTAGGACATAATATAAATGAGATTGGATTAGAATAACAGGGGAGCCTTTCCAGGCTGCCCTCCAGGCTTTGCTGTTTGAAATGCAGATCCATTCTGGCCCACCCCAACTGTGAATCAGGGGTAGCAGACCAGAAAGAGGGTGAAGACCCTAAAAGCTAAGATGGGGTGTGGTGAAGACTTACCAATGGGCATCACTAAGAAGAAAGGCAGCCAGCAGAGGACGAAGCAGCCAACCACAATGCCCAGTGTTTTGGCGGCTTTCTTCTCCCTGGAAAACTTGAGGAGTCTCACGGAGAAGTGCGTTTTGTTCCTGGCGGTGGGCACCCCGCCGCCTCCTACCGGGGCACTTTTCCGATGGATGCGGAGCGTCACCTGCTCTGAGTCAGACTTGTCGGTCTTGAGGCCGGACTTGAGGCCCCGGCTCTCCCTCTTGGCCACCACGTAGACACGGCAATACATAGCCAGGATGATGGCCAGCGGCACGTAGAAGGACCCGAGCGCCGAGAACAGCACGTAGCCTGGCTCCTCGGTGATCTGGCAGATGGTCTCGTCCTCCGGGGTCGGCTGCCTCCAGCCGAACAGGGGCCCAATGGAGATGACAAGGGAGAGCGCCCAGACGCAGAGCAGAGCCATGAGGCCCCTCTTCTGGGTGACGATGGTAGGGTAGCGCAGCGGGTAACTCACGCCAATGCAGCGGTCAATGGAGATGATGCAAAGCCCCATGATGGACGCGGTGCAGCACAGGACGTCCACCGCCGCCCAGATGGTGCAGAAGACCCTGCCGAAGGCCCAGTAGCCCAGGATCTCGAAGATAGCGGAGAAGGGCAGCACAGTGGAGGTGAGCAGTAGGTCGGCTACAGCCAGGTTGACGATGTAGTAGTGAGTGACCGAGTGCAGATGCCGGTGGCAGGCCACGGAGAGGATCACTAGGATGTTCCCCAGTACCCCGAATATGATGAGGCTCCCCAAGATCACCCCAAGCAGAATGGCCTTGGAAATGTTCACCGGTGCCGGCGGGTGCGTGCAGTTGGAGCTGTCAGAGGCATTTCCAGAGAGAAACACCATGGTCCCAGCCCGGCAGTGCGAGGTCCGGCTCTTCAGGGCCTCCCCCGGGCGGGGTCAGAGGCGGGAGCGAGGGAGCTGGGAGTCAAAAGGTTTGGGCTTGGTGGAGCTTTACCCGCTGGGGTTGGCTGGGAGTGACAGAGAGTGCGAGGGTGAGAAGCAACCCTGGCCAGCCCTGGAAACCCTCAGAAGGCCACGCAAAGAGGCAGGGCATTAAAGGTGACATGGCCAGGGGCGCGCGGGTTTGCCATCAGACGCCCTCCACCCACTGCGGGGGCTCCAGACCCAAACTCCCTACCTACCCAAGGCTTGGCGCCCAGTTCTAGGAGACAAGTTGCAAAATGTAATCCCAGAATTACCGGAGTCCTATTTTCTGCACTGTCTCATCCGTACTGATTAGAAGATTTAGCATTCTTCGTATCACTTGGAATTCAAAAATCCAGCGCCAGTCTCTCCCCCATCCCAAACCACAAGCAAGTACTGGTCTGCCGTCGACTCGAAGGCAAGGACCGTTGACATCTGGGCACTGCTCCCTGCCTGCAGTACCCACAGCTTGGCTGGTCCGCGGTGGACTCGTGCTGGATCTAGGTTCTATGTGCGCAGTCGAGGTGATGTGGATGTGAACTGTTTGCCAAGGCCAAGGCGGCAGCGGAGCGTTGTTAGCCAGCGTCTTCCTGAGAGAGCACAAAGTGAAAGGCGGGATGTCAACCAGGCGCACGCGGGATCGAGGTCTTGCTGGGCTCGGCTGGCAGGACCCCGCTGGGAGCCTGGCTGACTCTGCGGTCCCGGAGTGGCTGGCCCTGCCACAACAGAGGGCCTGTGGGAGGGGTTCCGCTCGCAATGTCCCTGCAGCTGAGAACCTGCCCTGGCGCTCTCAGCCACTCCACCGCTGGCGGGGTTCAAATCCGAAGCAAATAAAAGCCCAAACCGCAGCTCCTGGTGACCGGATGGCGTAGGGGGGAATTAAAATCTCCGAAGCACGGGAGGAACTACTGCAGCTGGCGAGCGTGTCGCACGGAGGTGAGCCAGTGGAACCGGAGGATCTATCAGGTTGCCATTTGAACAGGTTGCCTTCGCAGTCCCTTGGAGGGCTCGGTGTGGGAGAGGGAAGCGCTGCTTCCCGGGGACCGCAGGGCCAGTGACACGCGCACGCTCGTGCTGGAGGAATTCAAACTTGGTGTGCAGAGTGCGTAGGTTTGTCGACCAGCCAAGTTGTCCTGAGAGTCAGGTCCCGAGCAAAGCCCAATGGGTCCGGAGGGCTAAATGCGACCAAGGTCGGTCTAGGATTCCCTACCAATCCACAGGGTTGGAGGTCCCAGAGAACTCGAGCCTGGAGCCACACCCAGGTGGGCTGCTGGGGTACAGAGGGAAGATTTGAGGGCGTAGGGGAAGCTTCACTCTGCAGAAGGGGCTTTGCAAGTGGCAGTCACTGCGAATTTTGTAGGCGTAAAAATCAAGCTTGCGCGCCAGCGGACAGGGGGTGTCCCGCATATTCTGGGCTGGGGGCACGGTCAGCGTAGGAGACGCGGGTTTCTTCAGCTGCAAGCCAACCACAGGGACTCGAGCAAGAGGAGTGCGAGGAGTGGGGACCCATCTTGGCTTCTAAGGACTCTGGGGTTGGGTGCTGAGGCGGGTCCCCAAGCAAAGGCTGCTGTGGAAATCCCAAGTTCAAGAGCTAGCAAGTGGTAATAAAAAGCAAGCAAGGACAGAAACCCTTTCCTCTACCTCGGGGTGATAAATATGTGTTTAAAAACACACTTGTTAACTAGGAGGTCACGTCCTAGAACATGTAAGGGAAAAGGGGTGAAGTCGGGATACTGGTGTCAGAACAGGTGAAAAAGCTGGAAGCGCTTCAAGGGAAAATGGGGGTTCCACTCATCTGGAACCCGAGGGCGATTTGCTTCCACCCACCCGGCCCTGCTGGACACCCGCTCCCCTCTCCTTTGCACACATACCTGGAGCCCCCATGCAGAGCCCCACACTCGCGCGCGGCTGGGGCGGACGGGATTTCTGACCCAGGAGCAGCCCTGCCGCCTCCTCTGGGCCTTGCTCTCTGCAGGGAGAGGGGACCGTCTCTCTCAGGAACCAGTTCCTGGTCCTTTGCACCCGCTGACTTACCCCTCCACCACTAAGGTCTTTACGCTCCTGGCTCGTTATCCTTTACCTAGAGGTTTTAAAATAGTGAGAAGAGGAAAGCAAAAAAACAAAAACAAACAAAAAAACCTCACCAAAAAAACAACAAAAACAAAAACAACAGCAGATCAGTAACTCTACATTCCCCCTGTTAAACCCAATTCCCCGAAATTAGCAAAGAACTGGCAAGGAACTTTGCAGCTCTCGCTGACGTAAGACAGGCAGCAGCCCCACAGCTAGCAGGGCACCTGCAGTTACTGTTACTCTGCAGCGCAAGCACATGCGCAAAGCCATCATTTTTTTTTTTTCTTGCTTTGAGTGGCTTGGGTTCTCGCTCTGGGTGATGAGCACACAATGAAATATACAGATGACATAGTATAATATTGTACATTTGGAACTGATATGATCTTATTTACCAATTCACCCCCCAAAAAAATTTAGTGAAAATAAATTTTAAAAAGGTGTGTGAGGACTGGATATCTTTTATTTGTAGTAAATAACTTCTTTAAATGGTCTTATTTTAAAAATAAAGAGAAACTGACACTTGCCAGACATATTAAGTACTGCGTGTTCAAAGAAATGCCCAACTTGATTTGATTGACATTAAGACTACATTCAGTTAAAATCAGGAAGAAGCATATTGTTATGCCGAATGTGCAGATCAATTATATTATCTGCAGATGTTTTAAGATGCAAGCAAAATCACATAAAATTTAACAAATCTGATTGTAATAAAATTATACTTCCAGAAAGATAAAGTGAGCATATCTAAACCTTAAGTATGATCCACCTTTCATTTCTTTAGATCGGTTTAAAAAGCATTATAGTTTCACTGTAGTTTCTTATATAGTTTTGTGTTTTTGGAGTGCCACATGTTGTTTTCCAGTTTTCATAAGAAAATACATTGTTTTTTAAAATTTTTTGTTATTGGCTTTAAAAAATATTTTATTATTTATTTTTAGAGAGAGGGGAAGGGAGGGAGAAAAAGGGGAGAGAAACATAGATGTGTGGTTGCCTCTAGCGCACCCCTTCCGGGGGCATGGCCTGCAACTCAGGCATGTGCCTTGTCTGGGAATCAAACCGGCGATGTTTTTGTTCACAGGCCGGTGCTGAATACACTAAGCTACACTAGCCAGGTCAGAAAATATGTTCTTTAAAGGAGAGTTACTTCCCTTTAATTCTCATGGATTTATTAACAGTTGGAGTATGAAAAGCTGACATCACTAGTCTTGTTTACTTTTTTCTGGTAAATTCCATGTTCTGTTTACATTTCAACTGAATAAAGCCATATGTGTTCTTGGATATTGGAAAAATACTAAAATTTTCTGCACTCTGATTCCCACCTCCTAAGTCATCTTCTTTCATCTTCATCATTCAGACAAAACAGACACAGCAACAAAGAGATAACTTTGTTATGCTCTTGAATTCTTTCCCTTGAACAGAAGTTTATTAATAGTATTACCTTTTCCAACGGAGCGAGTTGGAAGGCTTTTTTGTAGCAATCTACCTCAAAATGTTTGGGAGGCAAGCCCCTGGGAATCAGGGCTTCTGCTTCACTGAGAGCTAATGTTTAATTTCTTTTTAGACTTTAATATTATTATTGTTCTGTTTGTTTATCCTCACCCAAGGACATTTTTTCATTACTTTTAGAGAAAAAAGAAAGGAGAGAGAGAAATATCTATGCAACAAAGAAGCACCAATTGGTTGCTTTCCATATGCACTCGGTCCCAGACCTGGAAACATAAGCATAGGGACTGGGATTGAACTCAAAACCTAGGCACACACCCTGACCAGGAACCCAACCTGCAACCCTTTGGTTACAGAATGATGTTCCAACCAACTAAGCCACACTGGCCAGGGGTGATTTTAATATTGTTTTTTAAAATATATACACAAATGCCTTGCTCATCTATAAACTGAATTTTATATTGAACAAGAAACATTCTGGGTGAGGAGACAGTAAACCCAGGTCCACTCTCACTACTAAGGCACTCACCATCTCTCTGAAATTCAGTACCTTGTGGTGGAGAAGGCCAGACTACAATGCCTGCTGACTCTCACATTTTATCATCAAATATGTATATAATATGTGTTCTTCAGAAACCTCATCTACCAGAGGGATATATGATTGTTTAGTTTCATACTCATTAACCATGTACCATGAATGCAAGTGCTCTATTAAGATCTGTTCCATGGTAGATAAGGGAAATAGTGTTATCTGCAAGAAAAGCAATTGAAAATTACTCAGCTCTGCAAGGTCAAGGTGTACAAGGTCTTTGGAATTCCCAGTACCCCATCCCCCAATGACTAAGCCTAACAAAAACACCCTCCCCCAATGCCACTAGGTAGGTCTTCCAAATTACTTCTCAGCCTGTAAATATCAGTCTTTGAGAAACTAAATCTCAGAACCAGTTTTTTCCTCAATAATCATAGACTCACAAACAGGAAACTATCCATTTGTTAGCGACTCTTTAGAAAATAGCTGTGTAAAAAAAATTAGTAAACAAAAACCACATCTACAATGAAGTTAGTAGGCCAGAAGGTGGAGTGCTACTGCCCTCCCTTCGTTGCCAAGCACTGCCTCGAGAACTGTGCTTGGTCCTCCTTCCATAGATGTTCCCTCTCCTTTGTTTCATATGCACATGGTTGCGTGTTCTGAACTGCAATCTGTGATTGTTCCAGAATTCATCCACTTGCTGGAGAAATACCTAGCTGAAGAAATATCTGGCTGACTTTCTGTTTTAGATCAACAGTTGATATGGATGTCCTGGAAAATGTTGAGTTAGACCCATGGGGAGGTGGGTTGAAGAAAGAGTGGCCTGTGGAGTCATAATGATGCTGACTCTGCCCTCCTATGAGACTAGGGTGAAACTCAGCTTATCTGAACCTCAGTTTCTTAACTTTTAAAGGGAGACAGTAAGGGGGTTATTCAGACAGAGTGAGATTATATCTCATGAAACTTGTCAATGTTTTTGCTATTAATCTTGTTAGCACTTTCCTGTTCTACTCATTCTGTGTGCTGCTTTGAAGTAAAACACATTCTGATCCAGAGTGGTCCAAATTCCATACCTAACATGAGCACAATGTAATCAGACAGAGAAATGTGCAAAATGACCTGAGACTTACACCTGGTCAATCAGAGTGACCCCGTACAGTGTCATGGGTGAGCTGGTCCTGGCCACTGGCTACTCTTCCTCTTGTCCCCATTTCTCCTTGTCCCACATCTTGAAGGGCAGTACATAGGTGTGTGAAGACTGCAGTCTGTACATCCAGACAGCTGCCCTTTGGCCTCTGGGTGCACACACCTGTGATATGGTCTGTGCTGAGAGGGTGAGCCCCAGAGAAAGGTCTAAAGGCCCTGAAAGTGTTTGTGTAGACATTTAGGGGAGGGGATTCTGGGTCCCAGAGCATGATCTAGAAGGCAGAGCATGGCCTCCAGTCAGAGATATCGCCTCCATCCTCTGGTCCAGTGCACTCCTTGCCCCATAGAAAGGGCCATGGCCAGAGGGAGTCAGAGCTGGGCTTTCCAAAGCCCAAAACCCAAGACAGGGGTCCTCGTTCCTTGACCTAAGGGCAGAACTTAGTAGACATCAGGTGTAGTGGAAGTTGAGAAATCCACTGCAGGGGAGGTTCTGGAAAGGCTCTTGAGATGATATGGTTTGATTTAGGGCTTGCAGGATATGTAGGATTCAGGTTGCCAGACCAAACTGAGGAAGGCAAATCAGCAACAGCTGTATAGCAGAGCAGTGTGAGTGTGTGAGTGTGTGCATGTGTGTGTGTGCACAGACACTGGAGCAACCAGCTGAATTGGAGAAGAAAGGCTCATAGTAATTGCACACCCAGTGCCTTAGATTGGCAAGACTGATTAGTGAGAAAGTCAGCAAGTATAAGAGGCTTTGAGGAAAAAAACCACTCAGAATCTGTTAATTATCTCAGAAGACAACATACAATGGGATTGGGAGCTGTTTTCTGGGATTTATGATTCCAGGTAACAGAGTAGAGGTCTTAATGTTAGTATCTGCCAAAAAGACCTGGCTTTTCAACTAATTCTCCTAGGGCTTAAAAAGTTAAGAGGGAGGAAAATGAAAAATGTGCCTCAGAACGATAGTGATGCAGTCTGAAGTCACAATTCTCCAAACAAATGCTGTGTTCTAATCCTTTATTGAACTCAGAAAGCTGCTCAGTGCCCAGATACTGCTGAAGGAAGCTTTGGATGAAATCATTCTGTCTTTGGCATTGTTCTTACAGCTCATTCCCACCTCCCCAAGAAAATGACTTGCTTCCAGTCTCATGACTTGTGGCATCCCACCCCTACATTGTATATTATGGTGGGAATGTTGGGTCAAGTTGGCCTGTATTATTCCTGTAAAACAATAGAACTTTGCATCTTGCGTTGCAAATGTCATTTGAGGCCTAACAATCAAATTCCTTCAATACCTTTGTCAACGATCAAACATAGGGGTTCTATATCTCATTTCCCCACCTACTGATGTGCTGTTATAGGCACATTAAAATGCCTGCTGACCTGTATTACATTACAAAATACATGGTCATAATAGAACATTTTGAAAAGTTAGAAATATATAAAAATAAAACTTATCTGTAATTCTACTGCTAGAGAAAGAGCCATTGTTAAATATTTGGCACATTTTCCCATTTCTTAAATCCATGTGTGTAAATAATATACATAGAAATATATATATGAAATCTAATATATGTGTATTTATTGTGTATGTATATGTATATTCATATTATATACAATGCTGTGATCATACTGTCTCTACTACAGTTACATATCTTGTTTTTTCATTTAATATCATTTTATAGATACATCCCATATAATTAAATTTCTGTCAAAACATGATTTATAACAGCTGCACAGCAACAATATTACATGTGTATGTCATGATAAACTTAAATACTTAGATAATTAATATTTAGACATTCAGATTTTTAAAAAACATCTGCTTTATAACTTGTATTGTGATAAAGAGTCGTACAAATGTAGTCCAATTTTTTCTTAAGATTAACTTAAAAATTATGAATATTTAAAAGGTAATAATACATATCATTTCTATGAAGGTTTTATAAGTGTAAATGGAAAATATGAACTTGTAACTATAGTGTATTATAGAACCTGTTTTGGTTTTGTTTTATTTTGGTTTTTGCCTTTTATCACCTTAAGTATGTATAATAAAATAAGAAGTATATGACTATATATAAATAAAATGAACCTTAGCCAATTTTATAACTTAAAATACCTCATGAAATCTTTATTCTTTAATTATGAATGTATTCTTGTATATTTATTTGACATTTCTATTTATTCTTTTGTGATTTGCTTGTCAATGTTTCTAACAGTCAGGATTTAGTCAGAAACTGCTAAAGGTATTTCAAGCAGGAAGTGATTTCATACAAGGAATTAGAGGCCCATAAGGCAGTTAAGAAAGATGGGGACACAGATCAAGGAAGGGTACCACTTGCTTTTAGGAAATCTGGCAGGATAGGAATATCAAGGAAGCACAAATAGCCCTGGCCAGGTGGCTCAGTTGGTTGGAGTGTTATCCTGTACACCAAAAGTTATGGGTTCAGTTCCCAGTCAGGGCACATACCTAGGTTGCAGGTTTGATCCCAGGTCGAGGCACAAATGGGAGGCAAATGATTGATGTTTCTCTCCCACATGAAGTCTCTCTCTCTCTCACCCCCCTCCTTTCCTTTCTCTCCCTGTAAAAATCAATAAACATATCCTTGGGTGAGTATTTAAAAAATAAAACAAAGCACAAATAATGAGTTTGGCTGCATGAAGCATCCACAACATGCAGCAGAGCAGATACTCCCGGTAAAACTTTACATGCTGCTGGCTGAAGACTTCACTCCTGCACAACATTGTTGAAGATGAACAATGGCTTCTGCTCCTCTTTCACATTTGGAAACCTCACAGCAATTCCTTTCACTGGTGGATTGTAACCAGCAATTCTTCTAGCCACTGCAATGCAGAGAAGAACATAGGAGGGCAAAAATGGTTTTGAGTGGTCAACAGGTAATTTGGTATAATGTCCCTGCCCATTTTTATATTGGTGTCTCCCCCTTTTATCCCACTGGTTTAGAACACTTTACATATGATGGCAGCCATGACAACATGCCCTTCAAATTTCTTGCTGCATAACTGAGCCCAACTGACTGGCAGTCCCGGATATTGTCCTACTGATCCATCTCTGTGCTCATGCACATTTCCCACAGGGCACTCCTAATGAACAGCGCTGCAGGGCAGAGGTTCAGGGCAGGCTGGTCAGGACCAGACTTGGGATTTCTGGGATGGGGGATTTTGTCTCAAGGACTGCCCATAGGTTGGCAAAACTTTCTTATAACTACAACAAGACACCTTCTCAGTCCTCCTTCCCTTCCACTCTGCTTCAGGAGGTTCTGACTTAGACCCTGCTCTGAAGGCTCTCCTCCAACTCCTCCTTTTTACTTCACAAAAAGTCCTGCAGTAAATCGTTTATATGATTAATCATGTCTTGGTGCCTGCTTCTTGGAGGACCAAAATTAACACATATATTAAGGATGTCAGCCCTTTGTGATATTTGTCATTTCTCCCCATCACAGATATTTCAAGAAAAAACCCTTTGTGAATTTATATAAAGAGAGAGGCTCTCCACATAAGTTCTCTCTAATCAACAGAAAGTGATGTCTCTATTTATACTTTGGCAACCTGTGAATCCAATCTGTCCATGTTTTTTGCGTATTTTTAAAGAGTTTACTGGTCTATGATTTCTCTCTGTGGTCAGAGTAGTTGACCTCATGAGAGAACAGAGAGGAGCTTCCTTATTTCTCTTATTTAGGGAATTTTCCTTCCATACTTAGGGTTTCTTATGGGACTGAATTTAACCCGCATGAAGCAGATGGGAGGCTGCACTAATTCTTAAATTATTCTAAAATGAAACTCTAAGTACTGAGAAGGTCCCTTAAGTTCCTTTGCCTGCATTTCAGCAGAAAATATGTGGCTTGAAAGGAAAGCACCTCTCTTATTGAAGGATAATCTCACACTATGGATCAATATTCAGAGTTTCTATTGAGTCTTATTAATTTAACTTCTGTTAATGCAGTTTTGTTGCCTTGTATGAGACATGGAATATAAATCGATAAAATAGGCTTATTCATCTGTCCAGCATCAGTAAAAGCAAAACAAAACCATTTTTACTGTTTTTTTTTCACTTTCTGAAACCACCTTAATCATATGTGTTAACTCTCTTATAGTAATCCAATGAGACCAGTCAAGAATTTGATGGCAAGCCCATGAGAAAAAGAAAACAAAAGAAGTCATGCCAGTCTGATTTTATCAGAAGTACCAATTCATTATTGGGAAATTCTTGGAAAGAAGAGTTAAATTATTAACAGCAAAATTTTTGATTAAAAAAAACTGGCATGCTGAGGATCCTGAGCATCTATTTGATATTTTCAGTTACAAGTGAGTTTACAACTATGAGAAAGTGAGTAAATTTCTAATGAATCAAAATAAATATCAAATAGACTAATGTAGAGAGTTTAATTGCCATTAGGCTTCTTTCCATGGCTTCCTCCAAAACAGGAAATCTAAATTTAAAAATATACTTGCTATGCAAACTCGACTTCAAGGCAAAAACCCCAGCCTTCCTCTCCAACCAGATTTGCATTTCCAGGTTCCCATTTAGAGAAATGATCCAACTACCATTTATGACAGAAAAAGCAAAATGAATAATCAAGGTAATTTATAATGAGAACATTTGGGAAATTAAATTGTCCAAAGTGTCTATTGATCTTGATTAAATTTTTTGGTGAGATACTTCCTGTGTTAGTCAGGTTCTAAGCAAGAAAAAGATTGCACAATGAAAAGGGTTTAACAAAAAAAGATTAATGAAAGTCTGAATGGTGGTGATTGGACATTTGGTAAAAAGTAAAACAAAGGGCTCTGTCTCACTCTACACAAAAATAAATAAAGCTAAATTAAAGATCTAATATAAAAATAAAAATTTAAGCAAATAAAAAGAAATATATGACAACATATTTTCATACTGGATTCAGAAAATACTTTTTAATAAGATGTAAAAAATAGAGAAAATTGATACATTTAACTACATCAATGTTCAATAATTTTCAATATAATAAAAGGGACCAAAGGGCAAGATTAAATTACAACCTTTATTGGGACAAAATACTGTAAAATATATACTAGACCAAGATCACTTTCCTAGTATGTATGTTCCGTTGTTTTCCAACCTCTACTGTTTCTCAGCATTTTGTCAAATTTATATCATTCTTCACTGTAGATAAAGTATAATTTTTCTCCAGCTGATTTTATGACTTTCTTTTTCTCTTTGGATTTCAGCAGCTTGACTATGATGTTTCTAGGTATGGTTTTGTTTCTCTTTCTCCTGCTGAGCTTCTTGGACCTGTAAACTTATATTTCTCACTGTATTTGGGGAAATTTCTTTAAAGATATTTTTTATGTGTCATTCTCTTTCTCTTCCTTTCTAGGCTTCCAATTGCATGTATATTAGACCACTTTATTTGGTTCATTTCACTAGTCTCCAAGGCTACATTTATTTTCTTCAATATTTTTCTTTTTGTTAACTGACTGTTCTTTTCTGTGATCTCCAATACGCTGTTAGACCATCCAGTAATTTCAATTTGTTAGTGTACTTTTTTATTTCTAGAATTCCCTCTTGTATATTTTGTATAGTATTATTTGTTTAAATTTTTATTTTATTTTTATTCAGTTACAATTGTATAATATTTTTATTAAAATATTTTATTCATTTATTTTTAGAGAGAGAGGAAGGGAGGGAGAAAGAGGAGGAGAGAAACATCAATGTGTGGTTGTGCCTCTCATGCGCCCCCTACTGGGGACCTGGCCTGCAACCCAGGCATGTGCCCTTACTGGGAATCAACCTGGTAATACTTTGGTTCACAGGTCGGCACCCAATCCACTGAGCCACACCAGCCAGGGCTATATTTGTGCAGTCTTAATTTCTTTGTTAAGATTCCTTACCTATTCATTCACTGTGATTATATTTTCTTTTAAGTGTCAATACTTGAATATATTTACAATAGCTGTCTTAAAACTTTTCTGCTAATTTCAATACTTGAGCAATTATGTAATTAGATTTTGTTCACTGTTTTATTTTCCCTTTGCGTATAGATCACATTTTCATATTTCTTCAGATGTCTGGTAATTTTTATTATATGCTGGACATTGTGTTGGCACATTTTAAGAACTCTCCTGAAGAGTGTTGATTTTTGTTTCAGCAGACAATTAACTTACTAGGATCCCAACTCTAAGCTCTGCTTCCCTTGTGGGAAGCAGCTGAAAACTTCTCTCAGCTATTTTAGGTTTCATCTTTGTTTTCACAGAGTTCCCTGTAATCTTCCTTGTATATAATAATTAAGCATTCAGGCAAGGATTTGAGCAGATTTTATGTGCAGATTTTGACGCTCATGCCCTTTGTAACTAGCTCCTTTTGGGAATTTCCCCACTTAATGTTTTAACTGCTCTGTCAGCTTTGAATTCTGTTCTCTGACACCTCAAACAAGTAAAACCAGAGCTTTCTGTCTTCCTATATCAAGGACTGTGAAGTGCCCTAGGCAAACAGCAAAGATACACGATATCACCTGGTGAAATTTTCTTCTTTCAAAGATTCACTTTCCAACAGTTTCAGCCTTTATTGATCCTTCTACAGTACCTTCAAATAGAGTATGTGTGTGTGTATAGTCAATCCTCATGATCTGCAGTCATCTACTTGTTAAAATTTATTTATAACCCTTAAATGGATATTCACTGTGCTTCTGCAGTCATTCACTGACTTTCACAGAACATCAAAAATTTGAGTTGCTCTATGTGCATGTTCTCAGTTGGAGTCCGCCTGTTTTTCTCAGCTCTCATATAGTAAATACATCCTTTTTGTGGTCTGTATAGTGTCATATTTTTCACATATTTGTGCTCTATTTTTGTTGTTGATTTTTATGGCTTAAGATGACCCCAAAACATAGTGTTAAAGTGCTATCTAGTGTTTCTAAGTTCAAGAAGACCAAGATGTAGCTTATGGAGAACATATATAAGCTAAGTAAGCTTTGGTAAGCCATGAGTACTGTTGGCCATGAGTTCAATGTTAATGAATGAACAATATATATGAAATAATGTGTCTTTACACAGAAATACACATACAACAAGGTTATGTGTTGATCTGTTGATGAACATGTTCTGACCAGAGGATTTCAGAAACCTAACCTAATCCCGTATTTCCTGTAGGAGCCATGGTTCAGGATTTGTAAACTCAATGTTCACAGTGACTGCACAGCATGTACCTATCTGGAATGAGAACAAACTGTGTGTCACACACCCAGAGGCACACACAATGTGTATATGCACACACATATCGGTAATCTAGGATTCAGAATTGTTACGTTCAGATGGATTGCTATGAGAAAAATACTCCACTATTACCAGAAGCTAGAAATCTCATTTGAATTTTAATGAGTTTGTCAGTTTCCAGTAAAAACCTATTTGGAATTTTAATTGTAATTGCGAAGTTAATCTGTAGAGAACTAACATTTTTATGACAGTCCTACCAGCTACAATAATATATTTTTCTTTTTACTCATAATGTGTTTTCTATAATATTTAAAAAGTTTATGAACATCTTGCATGAATTTGGTTAGAATTATTTTCAGTATGTTATAGTTTTGATTCCTATTATAAATTATCTTTTCCCTATTAAATTTTCAAAATTTCTTTTTGTTGACATACTGAAATGATTTTCCTTTATTTTTGTATTTTTAAAGTAAATATTAATTTTTAAATTTGTGGGTTATCTTGGATTTTCCTCAATGACATTTTATGCCTTTCTTTCAAATGCTGATACCTCTTATTTCTTGTTCTTTTTGTATTTCTTTAGCCCCAGTATATTGGTAAATTTTAAAGATGATTATAGACATTCTTGCTTTAATCTTTATTTTAATGTTTCTAGACTTCCAATATTTACTATGATTTTTGTATATCTTTTGGTAATAATCTTAGTTAAATGGGTTTATATGTATTTCCAGCTTGCTAAGAGGCTTTTTCATTCTTGAAAGCTCTTAAGATGATTATTAATGTAGTAAATGACATGGATTGATTTTCTTATGTTGAATAATTTTTCCATTCTTGATATAAACACTACTTGGTATTAATATAGTATTTTCTTTTACATACTTTTTGTGTCATTTTTGCATTTATTTAGAATTTTTCCTACTGAGATTTACTAGTAAGACTAGACTGTTACTTTCTTTCTTATATTGTCTTTGTTCTGCTCTAAAATTATAATTGTGGTAGCTGAAAAACATTACATATAGCTCTTTTTCTGTTCTCTGGGTGGGACCGTTTAAACAATTGAATGTCTTATTTGGAAGTTGTACAAACTCATGTGTAAAACATTGAACTTAATGTCATTTTGGAAGGCAAAATTTTGTCTATCAGTTCTGTTTCTTTAGCAGTTTATAGTTTACTCTGGTTTTAATTTTTTCAGTTATATTTTAAACTAACTTTTGATAGTTATTGGTACATAGATTTTCATGTTGTTGTCTTATAACTTTAAAAAATATTTACTCTAGCACTGGATGGTGCAGTCAGTGTTGGAGGGTCATCCTGTAGACGGAAAGGTTGTGGGTTTGATCTCCAGTTAGATTGTGGGTTCCATCCCTAGTCAGGGTGTGTGCAGGAATGCAACCATGTTTCTCCCTCACATCTCTCTCCCTCTCTCTCTCTCTCTTTCTCTCTTTCTCTCCCCTCCTCACCCCCTCCCACCCAAAGCAATGATAAAATGTCCTCAGGTTAGGGTAAAAAAATTAAAAATATTTACTCTATGTATATTTATACCTTTTAAATCTTCATATTGCTTAAAAGACAGGATTGACAATTACTCAGCAATTAAATTGATGTTTGATGGACTGATACCTTCAAGTGACTAAGAAAATCATTGGTGCTATTAATAGAAGGGATTCAGGAGGAGGAGATTTGTGAGGTGGCTGAGAAGTGTGTAAAGTGTGGCTTGGATATGCTGAGTTTGAGGTTGTTAATGTGACATGTGGCAGAATGCAGAGTTATACATAGGATGTTAGAGATTAAAACACTGGGAGTTGGTACTGTGAACTGGGTTCTATACTCCTAACATTGGGATGTAATAGGAAGCAAGACAAAAGTCCTGCTCTCATGGAACTTATAATCTAATGGGAATTAAGTACATTAGACAACTTTATTTATAAGTAGGGATGATTTTGTTGTTTGAGGGATGGGGCTGAGAGGAGAGTTGAGGTTGATCAAAAAAATATGGCTCGTTTTCAAGGAAGAGGAGCCAGAGAGTCAAGAATTTTGGAATGTCAAAAATTTCAAAGCTTTTTAAAAGAAGTAATTGGCTGATGTCAAATGCTAAGAATTAAAATAGAAAGATTGAGGAATTAGAGATAATTTTTATACACATTTTGGAAGTGGACACTGTTTGGCCATCAACATTTACCACAGCTGTTGACATTCTTAAGTAATATTTTTTTTTTAGAAATATCTTAAGAATCTCATGGGATCCCTGGCTGGTGTGGCTCTGTGGGTTGGATGTTGTTCCACAAGCTGAGACTTTGATGGTTCGATTCCCGGTCAGGGCACCTGCCTGGGTTGTGGGCCAGGACCCCAGTTCAGGGTGTGTGGGAGGCAACCAATTGATGTTTCTCTCACACATTTATGCTTCTCCCCCTTTCTCCTTCCCTTCCCCTCTCTCTAAAAAATAAATAAATAAAATATTTTTAAAAAATCTCATAGGAAAAATATTAATTCATTTTTATCAATTATTTTATTACATTTTATTAAACTCCCTATCTTGGGCTTCTTTATGGCTTTGATTTCTATGGTGTGAACCCTATGTAATGTGTACATATTTTTTAACTTTGTGTTCAGTAATGCCAATGCAATAGCTTGAAACTGGGAATTTTGGGAGTATTTATACCCCCAAATTTTTAGTGTTACAAATCATGGCTTAATTTATTGTTCTTTTTTATTATATACTGACTTTTTGCAGCATACATAACTTTTGCCTGTTTTTGGATTTTATATACAGAGGTTGGCAAAAGTAGGTTTATGGTTGTAAGTATGTAAAACTGTTTATTCTTTTTTAAAAAAATTATTTTATTTTTATTCAATTACAGTTCTTTGCATTTTCCTCCCATCTCTCCTCTCTACCCCAGCCAAACCCACCTTCCTCCCTTGCTTCTACAATCCCCCCCCACCTTGGTTTTGTTCATGTGTCCTTTATATATGTTCCTGAAAACACTTCCCCCCATTATCCCCTCCCATCTCCCCTCTGGTTACTGTCAGATTGTTCTTAATTTCAATGTCTCTGGTTATATTTTGCTTGCTTTTTTCTTTTGTTGATTAGGTTCCAGTTAAAGGTGAGATCATATGGTATTTGTCCCTCACTGCCTGGCTTATTTCACTTAGCATAATGCTCTCCAGTTCCATCCATGCTGTTGCAAAGGCTATAAGCTCCTTCTTTCTCTCTGCTGCATAGAATTCCATTATGTAAATATACCATAGTTTTTTGATCCACTCATTTCCTGATGGGCACTTAGGTTGCGTCCAGCACTTGGCTATTGTAAATTGTGCTGCTATGAACATTGGGGTGCATAGGTTCTTATGGATTGGTGTTTCAGGGTTCATAAATTCATTTTTTGATGCTTGCTACCAAAGTTTGGTGATATATAATAGCTATTCAATTCCTAAATGTATTAGACAAGGTAGCAGTGTGGTTACAACCAGCCAATAGCATTTAATTGAATATGACTTTTTTTTCTTACCAAAGTAGATTACATTAATTTTCATCAAAAACCTCAATTTCTCTTTTTTCTAAGGGAATGAATATTCACTCATTTTAACTTCAAGGGGACAAAGTCTCTCACATTCTAAAATGGGTCTCTTTACAAAAATATTTTTTTCTCTTATAGTTTTTCTTCTTTGAATGTGGAAAGTCAGAAAAACCACAATTTCTTTTTCTTACCAGTAATTTCCCATACAAACAAAATAACTCCTAAGAAAAGTTTGAAGCTTTCTAAAAATTTATGATTCAGACCAAATAGTTCTGTGGGATTTTCCCACACTCTGTCATTGGAACTGTGTATGTACAGAATAAACCGTAATGTTATCAGAATAACTCTAGCTCCTAGGAGTTAAGTAACATTAAGATTAATAATAGCCAATACTTAAATAGAGTTTACAGTTTACAAAGAACCTCCACATATGTTCTCTCACTGTAGTATTTGAACAACCCTAGAAGATATTCACTTATCTCCCACCTTTTAAAGATGAGGCAACAGAAGCTTAGAGGAATCTCATGAGCTGGTCCAAATCACACAGTGACTTAGAGGTGGAAGCCTGTTTTCTGAGTCTAAATCCTTCACTCTGATTTTCAGTGAGAAAATGTCTGAAATAAGATGAACTATGGTTGGGTTGGAGGAAAGAATCACACTATGTGCATCACATCAATCTAATCTTTTACAGTGTGGGGTAACTGTTCCCTGTAGTGGTCCAGATCAAGCCACCCCTGCAGGATTTTTTGTACATGGTCTCCACTAAGAAATTTTTTTTATTTCTAATGTTTGTAAACACAAACAGAAAACAAAGAAAATATGCAACTGACATATACGTGACTTGCAAAGCCTAAAACTACTTAAAATTTGCTCCTTTACAGACACATTTGGCTGACCCCTGTCTTATGGCATGCCTAGAGGGACTGGCTTTGCTGGCAGATGCTGCCACAGGATGAAGAGTTAGGAAGAGAATCATCCTTGCTGTTTGCAGGGCACCTGTAGCTCATGCCTCCCAGGAGGTCTCTAAACATTGATCCATGTAGTCTCTGACGCCAGGAAGCAAGGCCCCAGTGGAAAGGGGTACCTTGTTCAGTCCCGGCTGCCCCTGAGCTTCTGCCTCCAAAGGCGGGTTGGCTGTGTGTCTTTGGTCCTGTGCTTATGCGAGCACTTCTGGAGTCATTCTATATTTCAAACTTTCCCCAACAATGTTTGGAACATCTGGCTTAGGATTCTACATCAAAGTGGTAGTCTAAGGAGTATTTTCCAATACTGAGCACAGAAACAGGGTGGTTTTCACATTCTCATTTGGAGCAATGGTGTGAGAACATGTAGCAGAGCTCAGGAGTTCAGTGGATTCCCTTCTATTTGAAATATTTACCAAGCCCACTATATCTGTTGTGTAAAAGACTTCACATGGGACCATAACTGAGAGACAGAGTAGCTAAACATAGCATCTGACTGACTACCTACTACATGAGAGATATTGTGCCAAAACCAGGAAGACGAAGATGAATGACACCATACCTGCTCTTAGGAGTGCATGGACCAGCCAGGGAAGCAGACATGTTAAATGTTTAAAGAGAAATTTGATGGAAATAAATAAAAGCATTTTTTGGCATCAAAAATTTGCCTAGGTCTTAACAACATCTATAGCTTTTCACTGCTAAAATGAATTTTATAAGTAGTCCTTTATCAATGACTGGTCAGTGGAATTCCAGAAAATTCTACCAACATTTGCTACCAATATAACGTGTATGAGGCAGGCCTGTTCCCTCCCACCTAAGAAAGTTCTACAGATAAGATAGCACGCCTCACCAACACACAGAAACACTGAGGCAACTCCAGTTAAGTGCTGAACCAATAATCCTGCCACTGCCCAATGGCATCTCAGGTGCCAGCAGCCATCAAATCTGCTTGCTGCATCAGCCTGAGAAAGTCACAAGGATCCTGGTGACAGCCCACATCTAGCAATCAACATGAGTGTGGGAAAGTTGAGGGTCTGGCAGAAGAGAGTCCCTGGGGCACTGGCACATGGATACATTGTCATCTGACAGCTACTTGGGGTGGTTCAGTCCTTAGTGTTTTGAATCCCATGCAAACGGAAACTCTATCTCCTGCCACGTGGACTGGCTCTACTTTCTCACTTGCTAGTTTTGCCCACTCACTTTCATATGTCACACCTTCTACTTTACACTGGAGCAAACTAATCATCAACACCGAAAGCAAATCTACCCATGGTGATTTGTTTTCCTCTGCACTCAGCACTTCCAAAGGAGCCTTTGCCTGAATCCAAACTGGCCTCCCTGACATTGCTGACTGGTGCTCACGGAATCACTCTCTCACGCTCTGGAGTTACTTTGGCTATCAGGGCATTCTGAGTTGTCGCAGGCTTCCAGAGGAGTTATGAGAAATTGGCAGAAGGAGCAGTGGTATCAAAACCAGAGAAGCAAAAAGTGTGGGTGCCAGGCCAAGTTCAAATGGAAACAGTTATTTTCCTTTTAGGCCAATGAAAACTTCAGTTTATGCCAAGCATTCAGGGGAAGGCTTCCCTCACCGTATCACCCAACAAGCAGTCACTGGATGCAAACCCTGGGTGCAGCATGTACCCACCAAGAATCTCCTCCACTGCAAGAAAGACCATGGGGAAGTAAGGAAGTGGTAAAAGTAAGCTGATTGTATTTCCAAGTTAAAGGCAAACTAATCCATGACCTGTTGGAATTTTCCCATTTGTAGGAAGAAAAGCAAAGGCCCAGTTTGTGAGAATGCTTACCTCATGCTGAATTGTCACAGCTTGTTCTGTGAGAGACAGTGTCGGGCAACAGATGGACCATGGCTTCAGAGGCAAAGTGTCTGGAAGGGAATGTTCTTTGAAGGGGGAGAAATTTGGAGGTGCTAAGTGAAAAATCTCCTTTGCTTTTAGATTATATGTGATTCAAGTCACTTTGTTCTAACTCCTTTTTGTGGCAATTTTTAATGTAAGGTGAGGCTCTTCTACTCAATGATTCTCTCAGGGTGATCATAGGAAAGGGGAGAACTGGCCCCCAAAGGCCATGGAGGAAACTGGGCTGTCTCCTGAGCGCTTTCTTTGGGCTAATCTTTGTGGTGTTCCATCACTGCCTTCCCTAGAGTTTTCAAAATCTCTGCTCCCTGAGGTAAACCACAACAGCCAAAAGCAGAGGGATCTGAAGGTCAATGCAGGGAAAATAAAAACACCAGAGGCAGCTTCTGAACTTAAACAAGTCACTTCCTCACACTTTGCCTTTCCAGACAAATGTGCAGTTGTTTTTATTTTTCCTGTTAACACTTGCTCAAGCCCCCAGTTGCCAAATTAGAAGGAAATCAGATAACTTTTTTTTTTATTCCCCACTCTGAATTTTCCAAGACCCCAGGGCTTCCACACTCAAAGAGGGGGCCTAATGCCCACTTAGGGGGCCCACCCTGCTGCCCACTCAGGTGAATGCAGTGGCTGAGAGCTCTGGCTCTGTGGTTTGAATACAAACTTTGCCACTCACCAGCTACATGATCTTGGACAAGCTATTTAACCTCTCTGTCCTTATTTTCCTCAATGGTGAAATAGAGACACTAACAACACATCTTGACTGGTCATTGTGAGGGTTAGATAAGTTAGTACATGTTTCTTAGTCTGCTCTGGCTGTTATAACAAAATACCACAGACTGGGGGGCTTAAGCAACGGGCATTTATTTCTCACAATTCTGGAGGCTGCAAGGTCTGAAATTAAGGTGCCAGCAGGTCTGGTCCCTGGCAAGAACCCTCCTCTTGGTTTGCAGACAGCCTCCTCTCATGTGCTGGTCCCCCACATGGTAGAGAAGGAAGCTCTGGTCTTTCTCTCTTTTTAAGAGCACTAATCCCATCCTGGGGCTTCACTTTCCTGAGTGATCCTCCAGCTGCTGCCTTTCCACGAGTACTCTCTGCCCCAGCTGCCCATCTCTGCCCCTCCTACCGGTATAGATGAATTTTCTTCTTTAACTCCTTGGTTGTCAGACTTCCATACAGTTCGATTATCTGGCAGTTCTAGTTATTTTTTGTTTTTAAATTTGTTGTTGTCCTTCTTTTGGTTGTGCAAGGAGGCAAAGTGATCTACCTACACCTCCATCTTGGCCAGAAGTCTTAAACGTAAATTTCTGGGGAGGCCTACCAATATCCAGCTCCTAACTTGTAAATTGATTAGATTAGTGTTTGGTTAGAGTAAATGTTCAATATATAGTGATTCTTATCATTACCATCTTCTTTGCTTCCCTTGGCCACTCAGGGTTATGGTGTCACATAGTGTCACTCTTTGAAGTCTGTTCTGTACAGTCAGAGGCTGCTGTCCTCTCTGTACTAAGCTTTTATTGGTCCAACCCTGTGGTGAGAAGCCTGTAAGAGGTTCTTCATGATTCCTGCTTCCTGGTGTCTGTGCCCTGGTGAAATCCCTCCATTTGAGTGTGGGATGGACCTAGTGACTCCCTTCTAATGACTGAAACATGGTAAGTGAGGGCATGGCCCTTCTGAGATTAAATTGTAAAATGACTGTGGCTTCTGTCATGGGCTGCCATATTTTAGAGCAGCCCATGGAGCAAGAAACTGAGCCAGGCCTTTTGGTCAACAGACAACAAGGAAGTGAGGGCCACTAAGGTCCACGTGCATGAGTGTGGCAGCAGTTCCTTCTGCCTTCGGGGGACCCTTTAGATGAGATCAAAGCCTGCTGGCATCTCCACAGCAACCTCATAAGGGGCCTGGGCCAGAGATGCCAGCTGAGCTGCTCCTGGATCTCTGACCCAGAGATACCAAGAGAAAATACTGTTGGCTGTTTTCAGTCACTCAGTTTGAGAGTGATTGGTTAAGCAGCAATAAATAATTAATATGTAGGTTGTCCAAGTCCTCTGAGGGCTCCTGAGTGCCAGGATCATCCTGGGATGTGTGCCCTTGGCCTTCTGTCTAGATGATGTTTTCATGCTCAGCTATTTTTCCAAGGATACAGGCACTGTGACAGGGGTTTGGTCTGGAGCAGCTTCCATTAAGAGCCTCACTGAAGAAACCAGTCTTTTGATATGGAAACTGAGGTCCTAATCCTGCATCCTCTGCAGTGTGGACTCCTGCTTTTCTCAATGAACTTGTATTTGAGGGTCACCAGGATGTGGTTTAGGCCACCTTGGTCTAATACATCAGGGCTCCCTAAGTTCAAGTCTTGAGAAACCTTGGTGGTTTTGGTTCTTTTCTTCCCATGAGGCTCCTTAATAATCTCAGAGAATGGCAGCCTGAAGTGAGTCACGAAATGTTGTATTATACTGAAATTCCAGAGCTAGATCAGGCCACTCTGGTTGGTAATCCTTCAAAAGGAAGTCTAAAACTTTAGCATGTATGCTTGGCTTGTCAAAGTCTGGTTGTTGTGCCCTCCTGTAACTCAATAAAAGGAGCTTTGAACACTTTGATTTCTTTTTATTCTTCCTTGATTTTTATGTTATTGTTCCCATTTACTTCAGTTAGATATGAATCCAAACAAGGCATTATTATTGTTGTTGTTGTGCCATCAATACTTACTTAGGTTTACCTTTATATTTATCCTTTTTCTTCTTCTTCCTTTATTTCTGCATCTCCAACCTTCTGTCTGAGATTATTTCTATGCGAAGACCCTCCTTTAGGATGTCTTTTAGTATAATCTCCTGAGAGCAAATAGTTCTATTTTTGTTTATCTGAAAGTGTCATTGGTGTAACTTTGTCCTTGAAGGACTTTCCAGTCAGTACAAAATTCTGGGTTGGAAGTTATTTTCTTCCAGTATTTTGAAGGTGTTCTGTTCTACTGTGTCCTGATTTCTGATATTACCACTAAGAGGCAGGCTATATTCTGTAACTCCTTTGAAGGTAGTCTGTCTTTTACCTCTGGCTAACGTTTAGTTTTCTGCAATTTTACTATGATGCATCTAGGTTTGGGTTTATTTTTTATTTATTTCTAGCTGAACTACACCCAGATCCATGATCCATAGATACCAAGGAAAAGCAAATGTTTGTTGTTACTGGGCTTAAATCTGTAGATTGATCTCTCAATAGTTTTGAAAAATTATCAGTCATTATCTTTTCAATTACTGTGTCTGCATAATTTTCTCTCTCTCATTCTGGGAGTTTAATTGACTATATATTAGATCTTGGTACTGAATTTTGAGCATCTCTAATCCACTCTTCATTGATTTCATCCTTTTGTCACTCTATGCTTTTTTTCTTGAAAGAACTTTCTGACTTACATGCTACTGGCTAATTCTCTTCAACTGTGTGTAATCTGCTGTTAAACATATTCATTTAAACTAGTCAATTCCTAGGGTAACCACTAAAATAATAGTAAAACAGTGCATAAATTTAAACTAATTAAATTCTTAAGTTTATTATATTTTTCTGTTCTCGAATTTTCTGGGGGTCTGTTTTCAACCACAAATGGATATTGTTATGTTGCAGCCAAAGGAACAATGGAACAGAGTCTCTCAGGAAGGTTTAAGACCAGGAAAGAAAAGTTCAGGAGGTAGGGCGGAGTGTGGAAGCTGGTACAAGTTCTGAGAGCTGAGGAAGGAAGTCCCAAGAGGCCAGTGAAAGCAGGAAAGAGCAGGAAGATGGGGCTCAGATACATCGTCTCAGAGAACCCCCCAGAGCAAGACCCCTCAGCATTGTTGAATGACTCTGAGACAAAGGGTGACTTATTCTTTCCTATATTAAATGCTGCCTGTTGGGTGTCACAGGTCTGAGGACAGAATCTAAATGCAACCAGAAAGAAGAAAAATCACACAGCTGAAAGTAATCATTAGTTGAGACAAGGAAGTTAAAACTCCTTGCCAAAAGACAACAGAGACTGGCAAAAGTTTTGTGGTAAAGAAAAGTCTTAATAAAAGTAATGTTTTAGTGTCTCTTTCTCTCCAGGATTTTGCATATTTTTCAATGACTTCATCTTCAGAAACTTTCACTATGAAAATGAATGCATTAAGAAAGGAAGGCAAGAAGGAAGGTCATATTGTACATCTAGAATAAGAAATGCAAATTGAATTTACAACTTTAAACTCTATCAATATAAATTGTGTAACCAATTTTGTTTTTATAATTTTGGGCATTTTGTAATTTTATGACATGCCTAAATGCTTGCAGGGTTTTCTTGCTTTAAAAGAAAAAAAAACATTAATTCTTGTAATTTCTTCTATTCATTGCTAATGCATTTCAAAGATTCATGTCCTAAACAATGATAAAAAGCAGAATCATTATAGTCAAAGAAATGCAAATATAGCTCAACTAATGTATCTCTTGGCAATAAAGCACTTTTGGAGGAAATCCTTGTTAAAAATGACAATGTATCTTCCCTCCCCTCTGGGAGCGAGAGGAGGATAACATTTGAGGGTTGGAAGGAAGAGGGGTCTGTACTAGTTTCTCATTGTTGAACTTCTGGGGTGGGGGTAGCATCTGAGGTGTGATTTGGCAGAGGGATGACTTCACTACTGAAGCTCCTGCCATTCTATCTATAACAGTTGCAGGGACAGCTCTGATGATGGTGCCCAAGGCCATAGCAGACGGCCCAGAGGAGATGGAATTGGTGGCTCTGCAGTGGCAGTCATTTGGCTTAGTTGTGAGTCGTTTATGTGTAGGACAGAATCTAGGATCAGAGTGCAATTGTAGAATTTTACTTGGGAGTCAGGAGACGTCATTTTCCCTCTGGGTTCTGTCACCAACCAATTATATTGCCTTAGGTAACTTGTCAATCATGCAAGGCAGCAATTTTCACATAGCCAAAGTGAAGGTGTTGAAATAAATGTTCTCTAATGTCTTTCCTAACTCCAAAGGTCTCTGATATTATTGATATATTCTCAGGCCCTATATTGTCTCTACCACTTGGAAAATTTAAAATTTTAATAATGAAAACATTTTAAGCCTATGAAAAGGAGAAAAAATATTACAATAATCCTCTATATACTTCTTGCTTACATTTAATAGCTGTTAACATTTTTCTATATTTGTTTTATTTTTTTTCTTAATTTTAAAAATCATGAATATTGACATTTACTCCTAAATAATGATATATAACCACAACACGTACTAGAACCATAACTAATGAAGTATACTATACAATATATACTATATGTATAGTACAGTATACAATACATACTATAATCATTGCAAATAAAAATTTTGTGGCATTTTGTAATACCTAGTCTTTAGTCAAATTCCCATTGTCAAACAGATGTTTTTTGACCTTTGGTTTATTTGACCAATTAATATCCACACACTTCATTGAGTTTTTATGCTTTAAAATTCTCTTTTAATACAAAGCAATCTCCTATCTTTTTTAATGACATTAACTTGATGAAGAAAGTATAATCTTTAATAACAAATAAGCTATTAGCCTGCATCCTCTTCATTAGTACAGGTGCAATACTATGCTGCCTTGGATTGGTTTGCAAGCACCATTTAACTCAAAGTCCTCTCTCTAATAGCCCTAGTCTCAGTAACAAACAAAAGAGAATAAAACTGACACCTTTGGCTGGGACAGCTGTGGCTCAAAGCAAACAGCTCCTGTTTTATTAGACAGAAGCTTTGAGTTCTTCAGTGTTAGGGGAATTCTTAAATATATTTGACTAAATTTTTTCATGAAAAAAGCTATAATTTCTAATATACTTCTTAAGGATATTTTAATCAAAGACTAAAATATTTATTTTTTATTTTATTGGACACAAGTGTTATGAGATTTAGGGGGACTTTAAAGTTTAATCAAACAATTTGGAATGTGGCTGTTCACACAAGATTCTATTTTTGTTGTTTTTTGGGTACCTAATAATTAAAAAAATTTTGGTGGGAATGCAGACTGGTGAGGCCACTGTGGAAAACAGTATGGAATTTCCTCAGAAAACTAAAAATGGAACTGCCCTTTGAACCAATAGTTCTGCTGCTGGGATTATACCCCAAGAACCCTGAAACACCAATCCAAAAGAACCTGTACCCCCCAATGTTGATAGCAGCACAATTTACAATAGCCAAGTACTGGAAGCAACCTAAGTGCCCATCAGCAAAGGAGAGGATCCCAAAACTATAGTATATCTACACAATGGAATTTTATGCAGCAGAGAGAAAGAAGGAGCTTATAGCCTTTGCAACAGCATGGATGGAACTGGAGAGCATTATGTTAAGTGAAATAAGCCATACGGTGAGGGACAAATACCATATGATCTCACCTTTAACTGGAACATAATAAGGAGAAGAAAAAAGCAAACAAAATATAACCAGAGACACTGAAGTTAAGAACAATCTAACAAAGGGCAGGGGGGAGTGGGGAGGGGACAGTGAGGAGAGGGGATTACAGGAACTACTATAAAGGACACATGGACAAAATCAAGGGGGAGGGTGGAAGTGGGGGAGGGAGGGGGGTTGGGCTGGGGTGGGGTGGAGGGATGGGGAGAAAAGGCACAGAACTGTAATTGAATAACAATACAAAATTAAAATAAAAATTTTATTGTTATTTAATTAAAGTTGTATGCCTTTTCTCCCACCCCTCCACCCCACCCCAGCTGACACCACCTTCCTCCCCCACCTCCACCCTCCCCCGTGATTTTGTCCATGTGTCCTTTATATTAGTTCCTGTAATCCTCTCTCTTCACTGTCCCCTTCCCACTCCCCCCTGCCTATTGCTAGAGTGTCCTTAACTTCAATGTCTCTGGTTATATTTTGTTTGCTTTTTTCTTTTGTTGATTATGTTCCAGTTAAAGGTAAAATCATATGGTGTTTGTCCCTCACCACCTGGCTTATTTCACTTAGCATAATGCTCTCCAGTTCCATCCATGCTGTTGCAAAGGCTATAAGCTCCTTCTTTCTCTCTGCTTTGTACAATTCCATTGTGTAAATGTACCATAGTTTTTTGATCCACTCACTTGCTGATGGGTACCTAGGTGGCTTCCAGTACTTGGCTATTATAAATTGTGCTGCTATGAACATTGGGGAGCATAGGTTCTTTTGGATTGGTGTTTCAGGGTTCTTAGGATATAATCCCAGCAGCGGAATTGCTGGGTCAAAGCAAAGTTCCATTTTAGTTTTCTGAGGAAATTCCATACTGTTTTCCACAGTGGCCTCACCAGTCTGCATTCCCACCAACAGTGCACTAGGGTTCCCTTTTCTCTGCATCCTCTCCAACATTTGTTTGTTGCTTTGTTTATGTCGGCCACTCTGACTGGTATGAGATGGTAACTCATTGTGGTTTTAATTTGCATCTCTCTGATGGCTAGTGATGCTGAGCATCTTTTCATATGTCTCTGGGCCCTCTGTATGTCTTCCTTGGAGAAGTGTCTGTTCAAGTCCTTTGCCCATTTTTTAATTGGGTTGTTTGTCTTCCTGCAGTGGAGTCATGTGAGTTCTTTATTTTTTTTGAACATCAGACCCTTGTCTGAGGTATTATTAGCAAATATGTTTTCCCATACTGTTGGTTCTCTTTGTAATTTGGTGCTGTTTTCTTTAGCCATGCAGAAGCTTTTTATTTTGATGAGGTCCCATTTGTTTATTCTTTCCTTTATGTCCCTTGCTTTAGGGGACATGTCTGTGAGGATGTTGCTATGTTGAATGTCTGAGATTTTCCTGCCAATGTCTTCCTCAAGGACTTTTATGGTGTTACGACTTATATTTAAGTCTTTTATCCATCTTGAGTTTATTTTTGTGTATGGCAAAAGTTGGTAATCAAGTTTCATTTTTTTGCACGTAGCTGTCCGGATCTCCCAACACCATCTGTTGAAGAGGCTGTTTTTGCTCCATTTTATGCTCTTGCCTCCTTTGTCAAATATTAATTGACTGTAAAGACTTGAGTTTATTTCTGGGCTCTCTGTTCTGTTCCATTGGTCTATATGCCTGTTTTTATGCCAGTACCAGGCTGTTTTGATTACAGTGGCCTTGTAATACAGTTTGATATCAGGTATTGTGATCCCTCCTGCTTTGTTCTTCTTTCTCAAAATTGCTGCAGCTATTCGGGGTCGTTTATGGTTCCATATAAATTTCTGAAATATTTGTTCTATATCTGTGAAATATGTCATGGGTACTCTAATAGGGATTGCATTGAATCTGTACATCGCTTTGGGTAGTATGGCCATTTTGATGATGTTAATTTTTCCAGTCCATGAGCATGGTACATGCTTCCATTTGTTTGTGTTTTCCTTAATTTCTTTCTTCAGTGTTGTGTAGTTTTCTGAGAATAGGTCATTTACCTCCTTGGTTAGGTTCATTCCTAGGTACTTTATTTTTCTTGTTGCTATATGAAATGGGACTTTTTTCCTGATTTCTGTTTCTGCAGTTTCATTGTTAGTATACAGGAATGCCTTTGATTTCTGAGTATTGACTTTGTATCCAGCTGTTTTGCCAAATTCATTTATTAGGTCAAGTAGTCTATAGGATTTTCCATGTACACTATCATGTCATCTGCAAACAGTGACAGTTTCATTTCCTCCTTTCCAATTTGGATGCCTTTTATTTCTCTTTCTTGTCTGATTGCTGTGGCTAGGACTTCCAATACTGTGTTGAATAGGAGTGGTGAGAGAGGGCATCCTTGTCTTGTTCCTGATCTTAATGGGGAATCTCTAAGTTTTTGTCCATTGAGTATGATGTTGGCTGTAGGTCTCTCATATATGGCCTTTATTATGTTGAGGAATGCTCCCTCTATTCCCACTTTGCTGAGTGTTTTTATCAGAAATGGGTGCTGTATCTTATCAAATGCTTTTTCCACATCTCTTGATATGATCATGTGATTTTCATCTTTGCTTTTGTTTATGTGATGTATTATGTTTATTGATTTGCGAATATTGTACCATCCTTGCATCCCTGGGATGAATCCCACTTGGTCATGTTATATGATCTTTTTAATGTATTGCTGGTTGCGGTTTGCCATTATTTTGTTGAGAATTTTAGTGTCTATGTTCATCAGCGATATTGGCTTGAAGTTTTCTTTCTTCGTTGTGTCTTTATCTGGTTTGGGGATTACGATGATGCTGGCTTCATAAAAAGAGTTTGGGAGTCTTCCATCAGTTTGGGTTTTTTCGAATACTCTGTGAAGGATAGGGGTTAGCTCTTCCTTAAAGGCTTTGTAGAATTCTCCTGTGAAACCATCTGGTCCAGGGCTTTTGTGTGTTGGGAGTTTTTTGATGACTGCTTCAATTTCCTCTGCTGTTATTGGTCTGTTCAGGTTTTCTGCTTCTTCTTCATTCAGTTTTGGAAGATTATATTTTTCTAGAAATGTGTCCATTTCACCTAGGTTTCAAATTTCTTAGCATACAGTTCTTCATAGTAATTTCTTACAATCCTTTGTATTTCTGTGGTATCAGTTGTAATCTCTCCTCTTTCATTTCTAATTCTATTTATTTGGATACTCTCTCTTTTCTTCTTGATGAGCCTACTTAAAGGCTTGTTGATTTTGTTTATCTTTTCATAGAACCATCTCCTGGATTCATTGATCCTTAGAATTGTGCTTTTAGTCTCTATGTCATTTCACTCTGCTCTGATCTTCGTTATTTCCTTCCTTCTGCTTGCTTTGGGCTGTCTTTGTTGTCGTTCCTGCAATTCTTGTAGGCGTAGGGTTAGGTTGTTTGTTTGAAATGTTTCTATCTTTTTAAGGTAGACCTGTATTGCTATGAACTTCCCTCTCAGGACTGCCTTTGCTGCATCCCATAGGTTTTGGGTTGTTGTGAGTTCATTTTCATTTGTTTCCAGAAAGTTTTTGATTTCTTCCCTAATCTCGTTCTTGACCCATTCATTGTTTAAAAGCATGGTATTCAGTCTCCATGATTTTGAGCATTTTGGGTTTTTTCCTTTGGGGTTGGTTTCTAGTTTCAGTCCCTTGTGGTCAGAGAAAATGCTTGATATGGTTTCAATTTTCTTCAATTTGTTGAGGCTTGCTTTGTGTCCTATCATGTGGTCTATCTTTGAAAAATGTCCATGTACACTTGAAAAGAATGTGTATTTTGTTTCTTTGGGATGAAAAGCTCTATATATATCAGTTAAGTCCATTTCCTCTAGGGTGTTGTTAAGTGACACAATATCCTTCTTGATATTTTGTTTGGAAGACCTGTCCATTTTTGATAATGGGGTGTTAAAGTCCCCTACTATAATTGTGTTGCTGTCAATATCTTTCTTGAAATCCTCCAAGATTTTCTTTATGTATTTGGGTGCTCCTATGTTGGGTGCATATATATTTACAATGTTTATGTCTTCTTGGTGGATTCTTCCTTTGAGTATTATGAAGTGACCTTCTGGGTCTCTCTTTATGGCCCTTCTTTGGAAGTCTATTTTGTCTGATATGAGTATTGCTACCCCTGCTTTTTTTTCCTGTCCCTTTGCTTGGAAAATTTGTTTCCAGCCCTTCACTTTCACTCTGTGTAAGTCTTTTGTCCTGAGATGGGTCTCTTGTAGGCAGCATATGTGTGGGTCATGTTTTCTTATCCATTCAGCTATTCTATGTCTTTTGATTGGAGCATTTAATCCATTTACGTTTAAGGTTATTATCGATAGGTAGTTATTCATTGCCATTTTTTCCTACTTGTGTTCTTCTCTCTTTCTCTCTCCTTCCTTTCCTTAAAGCAGTCCCTTTAGCATCTCTTGCAGAGCTGGTTTGGTGGAGGTGTATTCTTTTAGACTACTTCTTTTGTCTGGGAAACTCTTTATTTGGCCTTCTATCTTGATTGAGAGCCTTGCTGGGTAAAATAGTCTTGGTTGCAGGCCTCTGGTTCTCATTACTTGGAATATTTTTGGCCATTCTCTTCTGGCTTGGAGCGTTTCCATTGAGAAGTGAGTTGCTAACCTTATTGGGGCTCCCTTGTATGTTACTTCCTTTTTCTCCCTTGCTGCCTTTAAGATCCTCTCTTTGTCTTGGAATTTTGCCATTTTAATTATGATGTGTCTTGCAGTGGGCCTCTTTGTGTTCCTCTTGCTTGGGATTCTCTGTGTTTCCTGGATTTGGGTGAATTTTTCTCTCATCAAATTAGGGAAATTTTCGTCATTACTTTTTCAAACAGGTTTTCTGTCCCTTGCTCTTATTCTTCTCCTTCTGGTATCCCTATTATACGGATATTGTTACGTTTCATGTTGTCCTGCATTTTTCCCTTATTACCTCTTCATTCTTTCTGAGCCTCCTTTCCTTTTCTTGCTCTTTCTGGGTGTTTTGTTCTACTTTGTTCTCCAGCTCGCTGATCCGATCCTCTGCTTCATCAAGTCTGCTTTTCATTCCTTCTACTGTGTTCTTCAATTCAGAAATTGTATTCTTCATTTCCTCTTGGCCCTTGTTGATAGTTTCTATTTCCTTTTTCATGTTGATATAGTTTGCAGTGAGTTCATTGTAGTTTCCCTGTAGTTTCTGGTAGTTCTCTGTGAGCTCAGTGAGCTCAGTGAGCTTCCTGATAACCATTGCTTTGAAATCTGTATCTGATGGTTGAGTTGCCTCTTTTTCAGTTACCATTCTTTCTGAGGCTTTCTCCTTTCCTTTCATTTGGGGATTGTTTCTTTGTCTTCCCATTGTTTGTGAGACTCTTCTTGTTAGCCTCTGCTTCTTCAATTGATCTATTCTGACTCCCTGGGTTTATGGTATGAACTTCTATGGTAGAATGCCAATGGGATTCAGTGGTGCTGTCTCCTCAATCTCCTGTGCTCACTGGTCTTGAGCTGACGTTTATGGGTGTAACACAGTCTATCTCTGGTCTTTTCAGCACTCCAGGTTTTCTTGTCTCACCTGTGGCAAAAAGAGAAAGGGGGCAGAGGATAAAAACAGAAGGGAAGGAGGGAAAAAGGGAATAGAAAAGGAAAGGAAGGAAGGAAGAAGGAATAAAGAAAGATCGGAGGCAAGATAAGAAGGAATTTTAACAAAAATTAAAACAAAATAATAAATAAAAGAAGGCAGGAAGAAGGAAGAAAAAAGGTAAAAGATGGAAGGAAGAAGGAATAAAAAAAGAAAGAAGGACAGAAAGGAAGAAGGAATTCAGGGGGAAAGGAGGGAAGAAAAAAAAAAGTCTTCTGCTGGCTTTAAACCAGTCAGGTTAGTTCTGCTGGTCTCCCTGTCTGTGGATCAGGAGGGGGTGGTTGGAAGGATTGGTTTCACTTTTCTCCCTTCCTGAGCCACACTCTTCGCTGTTGTTCAGCTTCCAGTCCCGTTCCTCAGGGTCCTTCTGCTCCCCACTAGGCCTTTAGTTCACCAGTTGTGCTGTCCTTGAGTTGCACCAATTAGGGGCAATTCACACTCCCCCTTCTTGCTCTTTGCTGTCTTAGATGCTAGGGGCTCTCGGTGCTGCTATGGGGTAGTTCAGCCCCCTACTGGGTTGAGTCTTTCCGGGGAATGCAGTCTCCCCTAGCCCTGCAGCTCCCCTCTGCTGGGTGTTCTGCCTTAGTCCTAGAGAGCCAGTAGGCCCTGCAGGGCTCTGTGTGCAGGGGCTAGGTAGGAGTTGTTCAGAATTGGTGCTTTTAGGTGTGGTCCCTGGTAGGCAGCCAGTCCGTTGATTAGCAGATCTGCTGCTTTGGGGCCTGGGTCGCACTTGGCCCGCTGGTCCGAAGCTCTGGGCCTGAGTCGTGGGGCTGGCCCATCTGCAGCTATGGTCCTGAGTCCCGCAGGGCCAGCTGGTCCACCGCTTTGGGCCTGTGCGTGAGGCAGCTAGCTTCTGCTCCCGGTGCACACTCACCTGAGGTTTCAGGTGTGGGCAGCCAGCCAGGGTTTCAGGTGTGGGCCCCCAGTCCACTAATCTGGGTGCACCGGGGCTGGTTATCCCGAGTTCACAGTCCACGGGCTGAGTGGGGAGGGGCGCCAGAGGCCATGGCTGCTGCAGAGAGTTCTCTAACTAGCTGCTGAGTGCCTCTATTTTCTTTTTCTTTTTGAGAAATTCTTCCTATTCAAGTCCCCCTGGTCCAAACAAGCACGTGGCTGCTCACACAGCTCAGCCTGGCTCTCTCCCAAGAATCCTGCAGCAGACCCTGTGCCCGGGCTGGGGCTTCAGCCGCCCTGGTCCCCGCGCTGGTCCCAGCGACCTTATTGTCCTTAAGCACTCTTCTTACCGTCAGATCTTTCAATGTCCTCTATCTTTGGTCTCCGATGTTCATATATGCTGGAATACCGTTGGCTGTTCGCTCTGGTCCTCAGATCAGCTAGGTGTTTCACTGGTGTTGAGGGGAAGTGGACTTTGCTCCCACCTATCTTGCCGCCATCTTCCCCAATCCAAAAATTTATATGGAACCACAATAGGCCCTGCATAGCAAGAGTGACCCTGAGAAAGAAGAACAAAGTTGAAGAAATAATGCTACCTAACATCAAAGTATATTATAAGGACATAGGAATCAAAAGAGCATGGTACTGACATAAAAATAGACACATAGATCAATGAAACAGAATAGAGAGCCCAGAAATAGAACCACACATTCATAGCCAATTAATATTCAACAGAGGAAGCAAACACATGCAATGGGATAAAGACAGTTTATTCAATAAATGGTTTTGGGAAAATTAGACAGATATAAGCAATAAAATGAAACTCCTTACCACCTTCTTACACCACACACCAAAATAAATGAAAAATGGACTAAAGACTTAAACATTAGACTTGAAACCATAAAAATCCTAGAAGAAAACATAGGCAGGAAAATCTTGGGCATTGTTCATGGCAATATTTTATCAAACATATCTCCCCAGGCAAGAGAAGAAAAATAAATAAATAAATAAATAAATAATCAAACTAAGAGGTTTTTGCACAGCAAAGGAAACCATCAACAAAATAAAAAGACAACCCACAGAATGGAACATATTCTCTCATACATCCAATAAGGGGTTAATCTTAAAAAACCAAACAGCCCGGTTAAAAAATGGGCAAAGGACCTGAACAGGCACTTCTCCAAAAAGGACATACAGATCGCCACTAGCCATCAGAGAGATGCAAATTAAAACCACAATGAGATATCACCTCACACCTGTCAGAATGGCTATCCTCAATAAATCAACAAAAGCATCAAGATGGAGACATAGGCAGACATGGCTTGCCTCTTTGCACAATCACATCAAAATTACAAATACAGAACAACCTTCCCCCAGTAATATCAGAATCAAGCTGAATGGAAGTGTGAAAATATGGAATTAAAGAAACCGCATCCATCCAAACTAGGAGATGGGCACAGATTCAGAATGGACTGGTTCCACACCCACATGGATAAAAGTTCGGGAGGGATATCTCGGGAGGGAGGAGTCCCAGACCCATACCAGGCTCCCCAGCACAGGATTCCAGTTCCAGGAAAATAAGTCCTAACAACTTCTGGCTGCAAAAAGCAGCAGGGATTGAGTCAGTGGAAGAAACTGCTGGAGTCACAAGCAATTCCTCTCAAAGAACCTACACATGGACTTATTCAAACTCACTAATTCTGAGCTCCAGCACTGGAGTAGCAGCTTGAAATGCACTAGTGGCATGCAGGGAGAAACTGAAGTATCTGGCATCAAGGTGAGCAAAGTCAATAGTCCCTTTGCTAAACTTTCCCCCCACAGAGCTGGTAAGCTGGTGCCATATCTGAGACTTCCATCAACCTGTCTAACACTGTTTGACTCACCTTGGAAATCCCCAGAGGTGCACCCAATCTGGTCCACCCAATTTATAAGCCCACCCAAGCTACTTTTCCATAAGAATGGCTGGTCTTGGCTCCTAAATCCTATCAAACAAGCAACAGCTGGCTTCATTGAGCATTAGAGGCAGCCAGAATAGATTCACAGGTTGGCTTTACCTGGGAATCTCCAAGCCCAGCACAAGTAGCAGCCAACTCAGATTGCTTTATAGCTAAGACAGAGTGCCCCAGGCAAAAAACAGGTGGGGGCTGAAATTGGCCTTCACCACCCAGGAAACCCTAGGGCCAGCACACCCAGTGGACAGCTACAGACCATGTTGGAGCACCGCCACCCTGCCCCTGCACAGCTGATCCTCCACGGATGGTGGAGGTTGGTGGTCAGTTGGTCACAGCCAGTTCTTGCAGCTAACTGGACTGGGTAAATCCCTCCCATTGATCTGCCAATAGCAACCAACCCTCAACTACAAAAAGAGGGTGTACTCAGCCCACATGAAGGACACAACTCAAGTGCCCAGCTTGGGTGATAGAGGAGGCTGCACCATTGGACCCTGTAGGACACCTACTACTTTAGGCCACACTACCAAGACACTGAGTCAAAGCAGCTCTACCTACTATATAGAAGTAAACACAGGGAGGCTGCCAAAATGAGAAGACAAAGAAACATGGCCGAAGTGAAAGAACACATCAAAATTCCAGAAAAAGAGAAAACAAAATGGAGATAAGCAATCTATTAGATGCAGAGTCCAAAACACTGGTTATAAGGATTCTTAAGGAACTTAGTGAGGACCTCAGCAGCATAAAAAAGACCCAGTGAGAAACAAAGGATATGTTAATTGATATAAAGAACAATTTACAAGGGAACAACAGTAGAGTGGGTAAAGCCAAGAATCAAATCAATGATTTGGAACATAAGGAAGCAAAAAACAACCATGCAGAACAACAAGAAAAAAGAATCCAAAAAATTGAGGATAGTATAAATAGCCCCTAGGACGATTTCAAGAGGTCCAACCCTCATATCATAGGGGTGCCAGAAGGAGAAGAGAAAGAGCAAGAAACTGGAAATCTATCTGAAAAAATAGTAAAAGAAAACTTCCCTAATTTTCTGAAGGAAATAGGCATACACGTCCAGGAAGCACAAAGAGTCCAAATTATGATGGATGCAAAGAGGCCCACGCCAAGACATATCAAATTAAAAGGCTGAAGGTTAAAGATAAAAAGAGCCTCTTTAAAAAAATATTTTATTTATTTATTCTTAGATAGAGGGGAAAGGAGGGAGAAGTGAGGGAGAGAAACATCAATGTGTGGTTGCCTCTTGTGTGCCCCCCACTGGGGACCTGGCCTGCAACCCAGGCATGTGCCCTGACTGGGAATCGAACCAGTGACCCATTGGGTCACAGTCCGACACTTAATTCACTGAGCTACACCAGCCAGGGCAAGAGAGCCTCTTAAAAACGGCAAGAGAAAAGAAGTTAGTTACCAGATAGTTGCCAGATGGGATGGGGGAGAGGGAGAATGAGTGAAGAGGTGAGGAGATTAAGAAGTACAAATAGGTAGTTATAGAATAGCCATGGGGATGTAAAAAGTATGGCATAGGAAATGGAGTAGTTAAAGGACTTATACACATGACCCATGGATGTAAATAATGGTAGGGGGATTGCCTGAGGAAGTAGGGGGCACTGGGTGGAGGGGGGCAAAAAGGGGAGTCAGGACAATTGTAACAGCATAATCAATAAAATATGATCAATAGAAATAATAAATCAACAAACAAGTGCTGGGGAGAATGTGGAGAAAAGGGAATCCTTTTGCACTGTTGGTGGGAATGAAGATTGGTGCAGCCTCTGTGGAAAGCAGTATGGAGATACCTCAAAAAATTAAAAATAGGTCTGCCTTTTGACCCAGCAATCCCACTTTCAGGAATATATCTGAAAGAACCCAAAACACTTATTCAAAAAAACATAAACACCCGTATGTTCATTGCAGCATTGTTTACAATTACTAAGATAAGGAATTACCAAGATATGTCCATCAGTAGATGAGTGAATAAAACAACTATGGGACACTTACACAATGGAACACTACTCAGTCACAAAAAAGAAGAAAATTTTACCCTTTGTGACAGCATGGATGAACCTGGAGAACATTATGCTAAGTGAAATAAGCCAGAGAAAGACAAATACCATATGATTTCACTTATATGTGGAATCTAATGAACAAACTGAACTAACAAGGAAAATGGGGACAGGCCCATAGATAGAGAGCAGGATGACAGCTATTGGAGTGGGGGGTGCGGTTAGAGGGTAGAGTGGTCGAGCAAAAAGGAAAAGGACTCATGGACACGGACAACAGTGTGGTGATTGCTGGGGGAGGGGAGTAGAAGGGGGTTAATGGTAATGGAAAAAATAAAGCGATAAATGGAAACAATAAAACAACATATTGTAGGTATTAACATATCTATAAATACATAAAATTTAACTTTATGCTATTATAAGTAGCAGTATTTAAATTGTTTTTTGTCTTTAAAAATGCCAGTGTATCTCAATAAATTTATATAAGTATGATATTGGCTGTTAGTTTGAGATAAATATTTTTATTATATTAATGAATATTTCTGTGCCTTTTTATTTAAAGTCTGTTTCAGGGACAGATGTTAAATATTATCTAACTGGTTTTTTTTGCCTCTCAAGGGACCACCGTGCAGGTTTTCTCTTTCCCTTTATTGATATGATTGATATGAACAGGTTTCCTAATATTTTCAGCCTTGCTTTCTTTAGTTAAGCCTTCCTCAACTGTGGTCTATTACTCTTTTGAGTAATTTCTGAGTATTATTTACTTGTGTTTACTGTAGTCTTTTCCTTGTGCTATCATGTTCAGAGCTGGCTCTCAGAGTATGTTAGCTTTATGAAACTCACAGGGATGCTTTCTCTCCCTGCTCTGTTCAGGAACAGTTTACACCCCATGGAAATAATTTGTTCTTTGAAATTTTGGAAGCACACACATTTGAGTATAACTTTAGCAGCATCCCATAAATGTTGACATATAGATAGTGTTTTCATTGTCATTATAATCTAAATAGTCTGTCACAGTGGTATATTTAGAACCCTGCCTTTTAATGTCCAGGAGACACTTGAGAGTACTTTTGTTTGTATGATTTTTTGTTATTAAGTTAAATTTTATTGCTTTATAGTTGGAGATTGTAATCTGTATAATTTCTATTCCTCTTGTGTTATTTTATTTTTCTCTAAGCTTGTCTTCTACTTCACACATAGACCTTTTTTAGTATCTACTCAGCTATACAATATTACATTGAATCTTTGAATTCAGAAATTAGAATTTTCATCAAAATTCTTTCTTTCCTGATCTCAGATAATTTTATGAGCATCTGCTTTCATCTCACACTTGCAGTGCCCTTTGGAAACTGAGAACAAAGATTACACAATTTCTTTTAAATGCCCCTGTTTCTGAAAATGACTGTGGATTTCAGAAGATGACATTTGTTCCTCTTATGAAATACGATAGTTTCGATGGCTTTCTGTTTATTCTCCCTTCAGGGGGAAGGCACCTGTTTGTTCCAGATTGGCTTAGAGAGTTTGGGTTGCATGGTTGTGTGTGCATGTGTGTGTCCGAGAGTGGATGGCTCCATCTCTTTCACAGTCTCAGTCTAGCAGGAGGGAGGCAGGAGAGATCAGCTTTTCTCTGGTTTACTCACGGCTGTTCCTGCTGCCAGGACACCAGCCCTGCTTCAAGGCCAGTCCTCATACAGCATCTGGAAGCCTGAACCAGGGCTGCAGGGCACCTCAGCAGGGACCCTCCTTTCCTAGGCTGATCCCCAGTGGAGCAATACTGAGGCCTGTGCTCCATGTGCACCTTCTGTGTGGCTCCTGCTTGGTAGAAGGTCCCACTGGAGCTGAAAGAATACAGATGTTTCACCCAGCTGTTCAACATGACACTGAATATTAAGTATTAGAGGCAATGCATCCCCTTCTCTCTGCAAAATACCCTCTGCTCCAGCAGTACCTATCTTTACTCCTTTGCATCCTAGGATTTTAATGCAGTTTTTCTGGTTTCTCTTGCATTTTCTGAGCAAACAGCACAGTAGTAGATGGTTCTTCCTTTTCATTTAATCCCATCTCACTTTACCTACATGATTTCTTCACTGATTCTGGCATATACATAATCTTTCCTTGAACTGCTGCACTGGATATCTTTTCATAACATTTATAATAATTTCTGTAGGGTCCTGGCTGGTGTGGCTCAGTGGATTGAATGCCAGCCTGAGAACCAAAGGGTCACTGGTTCGATTCCCAGTCAGGGCACGTGCCTGGGTTTTGGACAAGGTCCCCAGTTGAGGGCGCTGGAGAGGCAACCACACATTGATGTTTCTCTCCCTCTCTTTCTCCCTCCCCCTTTCTCTAAAATAAATAAATAAATAAAATCTTTAAAAAAATAATTTCAGTAGGAATGGGGGAGGGGCAATTGGTTTTTTTACCCATTCAACAATATTTATTATTTTATAATGTAAGCATATATATTTTAAATTTTATTTTTCAATTATAGTTTACATTCAGTATTATTTTTTGATAGTTTCAGGTGTACAACATAGTGGTTTGATAAACTTATTTTAAAAAATCTTTTTTTTTTTGGATTACCATTTATTCCCCTTATACCCCTTGCCCCCAGCAATCACCACACTGTTGTCTGTGTCCATGAGTCCTTTTTCCTTTTTGCTCAATCACTCCACCCCCTAACCTCCCCTCCCATTCGCTGTTATCCTGGGAGGAACAATCTGATGTTCGTACATATATCATCTTGCCTGCTCTCCCCATTAATTCTGAATGTTTTCTGTTGAGCTCTTTACATACCTCTACCTACATGACCAGTCAAGAGCAGGCTATGAATTTTCTCACATTTTCCACAACCAAGGCTTTGCATATCATTTAAATTTTATTAACACCGGGAGGGATCCAATGCATACCCCCACTTTCCTACTCCCAAACCCAGGCTTTAAATATCAATATTTTTGCTGGCAGAGATTCATCTAAAATAAGGATTGAATCTCCAGTTTTCTTTTTCAGTTTCAGGAGTAAAAAAGTAAGTAATATGAGAGCACTAGATAAAAGACATTTTCTGGTAGTCATTTAATGAAATAATTGGGTTAATATGCCTGGGTCTGTGTCTTTACAAGTAAAATCCACGCTGTTGCTTTCACACTGGGAGAATCACCCCTGGAAGCCGGCAGGCTGAATGTGCAAACAACAGCTTGTCTTCCCCGATTGCTCCCACCCCCACTCTTGTATTCAGCTTGTACCCCCCAAAACAAGACAATAGGACAACACTTTAAATCTCTTCTGAAATGTCCACATAGCAATGGCTCTACCAGCCATCACAAATGTCAAGACTAAGCCCCTGGATTAGCTGGGTGAGTCCCCTGGGAAGGCCGTGTCTGAAAACATGAGCCAACTGAGGATGGCGTGGTGGGGAGACACAACATCTGTAGCCATTTTCCAGCTGTACCTCTTTTTCCCTTCTTCTGTGAGGGGCACAGCCATCTGGTCACATAGATTAGTGGTTACGAGTCCCAGTTCATCAAGAGGCAGTGCACAGGAAGGGCAGCCAGCTCAGGCTGCCTTGATGATATTCTCAGACTGGGGGGCTTAAACAAAACACATTTATTTTCTCACTGCTCTGGAGGCTGGCACGCTCAAGATCAAGGGGCTGTTAGGGTTCAGCTCTTGGTAAAGGCAGTCTTTCTTACCTGCTTCTAGTGACCTCACATGGCCTTTACTCAGTGTGTGTGTGGGACAGAGGGCAGGAGAGCAAGCTCCCCAGTGTCTCTCCTTCTACTGGCCCCAACATTATCAGAACAGAGCCCCACCTCATTTGACCTTGACTACTTTCCTGTAGGCCCTGCTTCCAAATACAGTTACACTGGGGGTTAGAGCAGCAACATATCAATTTGGGTGGGGACACAATTTCATGCGTATTAGGTAACCTGGGTCATGAGGGTAGATGTGGAGAGGTTTGGACAGGAATCAGGAAACACTTGTCTTCCCTAGTTGCTAAGTGGACTCAGCAAGTCATTTCACATTCTGGGTCTTAACTACCTCATCCGAGGTACTTACACGAGGAAATCACCAGGCTCCTGCCAGCTTGCCCCTCCAGGGTTTTATGGTTCCCATGAACAGCAGACATGTTCCAGCCTGTCTAGGCAGGTCAGTTGCCTGTTACCCCATAGGCATGTTACCCTTGTCCAGCCATTGTTCCTGTGCCTATGGGCACCACTATGTCCAGAAGGACTTTCTGTTACCAGACTGACCAATGAGATCCTGTCAGTCTTTCAGAATACCTCACATTCATCTATCCATTCAGTTACTCTATTTTTATTTTTAACTGCTTTGTTCCAGGCACCATTCTAGGTGCTGGGGTTGTCCCTGGTTGGATGAAGCCTACATTCTAGTGGGCATGCATGAACAAGAGACAAATAAGCAAATAAACAATCAAACATCGTGTGTTAGATGGTGATCAGTGCTATGGCAAAGAATACAGCAAGGCAAGTGGGTAGAAGGTCCTGGCAGGTGGAGGATTGGAGGGCTGTCACTGTCCACAAGAAGGTCACAGAGGGTGAGGATGGGAACCAGTGAGTTGGGCTAGGGAAGAGGGTTCCAGGTGGACAGGACAGTAAGTGCCTGGTATGTGCTGGGAGCAGCTGGAGAATGAGCAAGGCAAAGGGTGAAAAGAAATAAAATCAGAAAAGGGGTGTGAACCAGGTCACATGAAGCCCTGAAGCTACCGCTTTTAAGTTTTCATTGACTTCAAGTAGTTGCCATTTCTGTTTTGGCCAGATGTTATCCTTCACTTGTTGGAGATTGGTTTGTTAGGAGCTTAATCCTCTACACTGAAAGTAGAATTCTCTGAATTTATAGTTAGAGTGTTTTAAGCAGCTGATTTGATTTTCATTTGAGGTGAAAATCAAATCAGCTGCTTAAAACACTCTATTTTTCCCATTTGTTATTTAAAACATCAAAACTTTTCACTGTGGCCCACCACAGGCCCTTTCTTGCCATCCTCCCCTCGTCTAGGCTGCCTCCCTCTCCCAAGCCTCCCTCAGCTCCGGCAACCCTGGCCACCCATCACCGGTTGCTGCCACGAGTCCACCAAGCTTGCCTTCCCTTGGGGCTATTGATTCAAAAGGTTTCCCTGTCTGGTTTTTGCTTCTTACCCTACAGATCTAAGTGCAAATGTCCTCTTCTCCCCGGCAGGCTGAAAGTGGCATTTACCTAATACTTTTAACAATTTGTAATTACTTAACTCATTGCTTTTTCACTTCATTTGTTTTGGGTTTTTTTTCCATTTAAACTTTACACTACATGAGGGCAGGAACCACTACTAGCATTGTATCTAAGGGTCTGGCACATGATACATACTCAAGATATTTGCTGAGTGAATAGTTGAGGACTAGGTGAATTCAGTATTTGATTTCAATGCCTAAATAAACTGGAATTTTCTGAAGGTTTCCTGGGAAACTAGAGGTAGAAGTGAGCTTCCTGCCCTCCTCTTCCTTCACATATCAGCATCATTCAACTTAGTTGATTATTGTCTTTCTAGATTCATAAGATTCTTTTAAAGTTTAATTTTACCAGTACCCCAATTACAATCAAATCTGTCTTTTTCTCTTCACCAATGATTTGCCTAATTTGATTCACTTTATATTAATTGTATGAGAAAAGTACAATGTTGATAAGTAAATTATAAATGACTTATTTTTGGATTGGAAATGGAATGAATTAATATGTAAATTAAAATGTAATTACTTATTACTACATTAAAAATTGACAAAAACTGGCCTGTGTGGCTCAGTTGATTGGAGCATCACCCTGTAGCCAAGAGGTTGCGGGTTCGATTCCTGGTCACGGCACATGTCTGGGTTGTGTGTTCAATCCCTGGTCTGGGCACATATGGGAGGCAACCAATGGATGTTTCTCTCTTGTATCAATGTTTCTCTCTCTCCCTTCCTCTCTCTTTTCCTCTCTCTCTAGAAGCAATGAAAAAAATATCCTTGGATGAGGATTTTAAAAAAATTGATGAAATTTGTTTTCTTAACAATGGATTAAAGAAAGAACTCTTGTTTTTATGTTTTTACATGATGAGATAAGAGCAGGTTTTAAGCTTCTGTGTCTAACCTATTTTTTAAAAATAACAGAGTTATTATAGTCACATAGTAATAGCGTTATTCTTTATATCCAATAAATGAGTAGTCACTTTAAATATATTCATCCCTCACTGAATATATTTAAAACATATAAATATATTTTATATATTTTTATATAAATGTGGCTCAGTGGATTGAGTGCCAGCCTGTGAACCAAAGGGTCGCCAAAGGGTTCAATTCCCAGTCAGGGCACATGCCTGGATTGCTGACCAGGCTCCAGATAGGGGGCACTGGAGAGGCAACCACACACTGATGTTTCCCTCTCTCCTTCCCTTCCCGTCTCTAAAAATAAATAAATAAAATTAAAAAAAATAAATATATTCATTACTATATTTATCTTTTTACTTTTTAAAAAAGTACTTCATAAATATTTATCTGCTGTATAAGGGCATTATGTATTGAGATCTGCTGCAAAGTTAACTTGTAATGATACAAGTCATAGTCCTGATGAAAATCAGTTTGAGAAAATGTTACAGAATTGTTATCATTTGTATTCTCATTAGTTAAATATTGACCTTATACTTTGTATGAATTATTTAACACATGGTCCATTACAGATATAAAAGGAAAAATTCTACAAGCACAACTAGAAGGAATTCAAAACCATCATGGCTATTGGGATCCAACTTGTTACAGAACCCCGCCAATGGTGTTCTGAAACAGCTGTAGGGTTTGAATGCCTGCCACCAAGAAGCGTGACTCCCAATGTAAGAGTTTGGTGAAAAAAGAAATGAGTTGTTTATTTAAAGGTTATACAAATTTAGAATAATTGCAGATTTCTGCCATTAAGTTCCACTCCCTTTAAAACCACCCCCAAACACACAGTCCTGCCTCCCTTTGTCAAACCAGGCCAGTTTCAGAACAGGCCAGTCGGAAGTACTGTCGTTCAGAACAGCAGAAACCTGCAGCTCAGCTTTCCCGGTTACTGTCCAGCTCCAAGTGTCCCTCACAAATCCGGGTGGCTAGGCAGGTCCTGGACAGCTCCATCAGCTCTGCTGCTGTTTTCTCCAAGCAGACTCGAATCTGGTTGACTGGGCAGGTTGCCCACCGCACCACTAGCTCCAGTGACTTACTAGACTTCTGGCTTTCAGACTTCCTCTCCTTTACTCCAGACCACGTGGCTTCTCCCTACTGTCTCTTTTAGCCTTCCCAGAGGACCACCTCTCTTACACTCCAGACCTCCTGGTGAACCTTTTCTTTCCGCCCACCCTCATTTAAATGCTTGACCCGGAGCTTCCTGCATGACCTCATATCCAGCCGTTTCTATGATGTGTTAGTGTCCGCCATTTTTGCCAGTTCCCTAGTATCTTTTACCTTCTTTTGGCTGCCATCTTTAGTCAGGGCAAAAGTTCCCAGCGACCACAGGAACATCCAGGGTGGGCCATCGCCCTCTGCCTCTTGCACAGGTGCTACATCCCAGCTGTGTCACAAGGCTCTGAACGTTCTCAGTCCTGTACACAATTCGCCCTGAGTGGCAGCCCTCTTCCCTTCAGGATGCAAAGTATCTTAAACTCTGTACCATCCACTCTTCCCTTTGCCCAATGAAGGATTGAGGGGTTGTTCTCATTTTCAGGGGACCTCTGCTTTGCACCCCATTACAAACTGAGTAACTAACTGGGTGAGCCATGAGTCTGTTCACTTTGAAATTCACCAGCCACAGCACATCTGCTCACTGGATAGGAAATGAGAAGTTAACAAAAAGTGTTATTTTTTTTTTAAGATTTTATTTATTTATTTTTAGGGAGAAAGAGAAGGAAAGAAACATCCATGTGTGGTTGCCTCTTGTGTGCCCCCTACTGGAAACTTGGCCCACAATCCAGGTATGTGCCCTGACTAGGAATGGAACTGGTGACCCTTTGGTTTCCAGGCCAGCACTGGACCCACAGAACCACACCAGCCAGGGCCAAAGTGTTGTTTTTTAAAGGGAAAATATTTTAATCGTTGAGTTATTTATTGACTGGTTAAAAAAAAATTCTATTCTATTAACCAGCTGACAAAAACTAGAAAGGAACAGGTGCCAATGAGAATAACAGGAACTCTCCATTAAATCTCCAAGTGTTCTCTAACAACCTGCTGGGCAGAGCCACCAGCACTAAGGAGAGGCCAGTAAAGGGATTTAAGCAGGGAACACATAATCAGATTTTCCTTTTCATAAAGTCATTCTGGATTGAAGAATTAAGCCACTGAAGGCAAGGAAACAATTGGGAGCTATTGCACTGGGCCCTCAGGTGAAGAAGGTTAATGAACAGGGATTTGAAGAGGTGAAGTGAAGAGATTTTTAGGAGATGGAGTCCACAGAACATGGTGATTCAATTGGAGGAGAGTGGGAGGAGAGAGAGTAAAAGGGCAAAGACACTGGAAGGCATAGTTCAGGGTGCCTTAGATAAGGAATTCAGGGGAGAGCAGGTTTGTAGGGAGAATTTTCTTGGGGCATGTTGAGTTCTAGTAGCCTGTAGGATTTATACCTGGACTGGCCCGGGGCACTGGCAGTTAAAATTTTAAGTCAGGGCTTTAGGGTACACCATTGTCCTGGATGAAGACATATATTTGGGGATTTTTAGATCATAGTGTTTTTTAAAAAATATATATATAGTTTTATTAGTATTATCAAAAATGTTAACATTAACTTAAGTGAATATTCTACACTGCTGAGAATGTAGAGAGAAATGTAGATCTGACTGAATTTTCTGGAAAATAATTTTTTTGATATATTTATTGATTATGCTATTACAGTTGTCCCATTTCCACCCCTTCACTCAACTCCATCCTGCCCATCCCCTCCCTCCCACATTCCCCCCCTATAGTTCATGTCTATGGGTCATACTTATAAGTTCTTTGGCTTCTACATTTCCGACACTATTCTTACCCTCCCCCTGTCTATTTTCCACCTATCATTTATGCTACTTATTCTCTGTACCTTTCCCCCCTCTCTTCCCCTCCCAATCCCCTATTGACAACCCTCCATGTGATCTCCATTTCTGTGGTTCTGTTCCTGTTCTAGTTGTTTGCTTAGTTTGCTTTTGTTTTTGTTTTAGGTGTGGTTGTTAATAACTGTGAGTTTGCTGTCATTTTTACTGTTCATATTTTTTTATCTTCTTTTTCTTAGGTAAGTCCCTTTAACATTTCATATAATAATGGCTTGATGATGATGAACTCCTTTAACTTGACCTTATCTGAGAAGCACTTTATCTGCTCTTCCATTCTAAATGATAGCTTTGCTGGATACAGTAATCTTGGGTGTAGGCCCTTGCCTTTCATGACTTGGAATACTTCTTGCCAGTCCCTTCTTGCCTGTAAGATCTCTTTTGAGAAATCAGCTGACAGTCTTATGGGAACTCCTTTGTAGGTAACCGTGTCCTTTTCTCTTGCTGCTTCTAAGATTCTCTCCTTCTGTTTAATCTTGGGTAATGTAATTATGATGTGCCTTGGTGTGTTCCTCTTTAGATCATAGTGTCTTAAAGGCATAATGTGGAACTGCATGTGGAGAGACATTTTGTGTTGTCAAAATGACTGGAAAGGGTGCTACTGGCCTTTAAAATCAATGGGGAAGGAAAGAAGGATGCTAGACTCTTATAAAACCAAAGATGAGGAACTGGACATCTGAATACCAATTAGGACTCTTAAAAAATGGTGAGTGTGGTGGTGGAAACCATAAACCTGTGTAGAAGGGCACAGAACTCTATCATCGCTTATCTGTCTATCAACATTCTAAGCAAGGGAAACTGCCAATTAAAATCTTGCAACTACATGTGTATCCAGAGGTAATCATAGCAAGTCATCTGGAGGTACATTCTTTAATATGGTAAATGTCAATAGGTTTGCTTTCTGTAAGTTTATAAATACAAGGGAAGACATTTTACTCTCTGAGGGAGGGTGTTAGAAGACTCTTTGCTTTGCCTTTCTCTCTCTGACTTGGTAAATTCTGTCCTTCCCCAAACTGCTTAAGATGCAGAAATCTGGGTGGGAGGTATGGGTATCATCAAATATTTTGTATAAGGGACTCAGAGGGAGAAAGGGCCATGAAATTTTCCTACCTCCTCTTCTCAAGTTCAAAGTTAGAACAATCTGTTTGTAAAACTTGGAGGACCCTGGTCAAAACTCTAGGGCAGTAGAGGGCAAGAAAATCCCAAATAAAATGACTTTGGGTCTGGAAATAGATGTTACCAGCGGGCTGACCCTTGCTCTGGAGGCAAAAAAGGTCAGTTCCAGGGCTCTGAGGTGGCAGGTAACTGAATGCAGCACTGGTTCTCCACACGGCACACCAAAAAAATATGAGTGGAAGTAACCAGCAGATTAAATAACTCTGAATCCCTAGGAGTAGGCGCAGGCATGAATATTATTAAAACAGTCTCCAACCTATAGGGTAGGAGAAAATATTGGCAAATCATATATATCTGATTAGGACCTTGTATCTAGAATATGTTGCAGGTTTTTTTGCAATTTTTTTAATAATTCAAAAATAAAAAGACAACCCAATTGAAAATGGAAAAATAACCTGAATAGACATTTCTCCAAATAAGATAAGCACATGGCCAATAAACACAGGAAAAGATATGCTCTATATCATTAGCCATCAGGTTGCAAATCAAATAAGAAACTTTGCATTCATGAGGCAACTAGAACCAAAAAGTCTGATAATAACAAGTGTGGGTGAACATATGGAGAAAGCAGAACTCTTATACAGTAGTCCCCTTTACTCATGGGGGATAGGTTCCAACACCCCCAGTGGATGCCTGAAACCACAGGTAGTACCAAACCTGATATATGTTTTTTGCTATGTATATATACTTATGATAAAGTTTAATTTATAAATTAGGCACAGTAAGAGATTAACAGCAACTAATAATACAATAAAATGATTATAACAACACAGTAAGGGTTACTTGAACACAAGCACAATCTATCTGATAACTGAGATGACTACTAAGTGATTAACAGGAGGGGAGAGGATGCAGTGTGGATACGCTGGACAAAGAGATGTTTACTCCTTGCAAGACCAAACAGGATGCTGAGAGATTCATCACGCTAGTCAGAACATCGTTCAATTTAAAACTTAGGAATTGTTGATTTCTGGAATTTTCTATTGAATATTTTCAGACCACAGTTGACCGTGGTTAATGACAGCCACAGAGAGAAAAGCCACAGATGAGAGGGTGCTACTATAAATGGCTGATAGAAATGTAAAATTGTGCAGTCATCTTGGAAAACAATCTTGAAATTCCTTAAAAGTTAAACATAGAGTTGCCATTCAACCCAGCAATTATACTCTTAGATATATAGGCAAGAGAATTGAAGACTTATATCCACATAAAAACTTGTTTATAGCAACATTATTCATAACAGCTAAAAGGTAGAAATAACCCAAGTGTCCATCAATTGATGGATGGTTAAACAAAATGTGGTATATTCATATAATGGAATATTCTTTGGCCATAAAAAGGAATGAAGTACTAATATGTGCTATAATATGGATAAAGTTTGAGAACATTATGCTACTTGAAGGAAGCTAGTTACCAAAGACTACATATTATATGATTCCATTGTATGAAATATCCCAAATAGGTGAACTCTAGAGACAGACAGTAGATCAGTGGTTGATTAGGGCTGGGAGAATGGGGTAGGGTGGTGAGTGAGGGGAGTGAGAGCTAAAAACTAGAGGGTTTCTTTTTAAGATTATAAAAATATTCTAAAATCAATTGTGTTGAAGTTTACACAACTGATGAATTATATCTCAATTAAACTGCTACCAAATAATATTAAGGAGATTCTGATGTTCAACTAGAGTTGAGAACCTCCACCTTAATCTATTCTAATTCACCCTGGAGGACAGAGGTTTTGGCAAGGTGGGCTGAAGGGAGGGATAAGCAGTTCTTAAACCTTTGTGAGCTGTAACTTGGGGAAACCAGGTTGGTTTGGCATGGGACATCTTTGATTGCATTTCACAGTGGAAGTGGTGGCTGTGGGCCTCCCTCTATTACAACATCACAGTAGCTTTGGTAGGTTGCTATAACTGCAGGCTCAGTCTGCTCAGTGTCACCTCACATTTGGGAAAACAGGCTGGAGCAGGAGTGGTACCTCACAAACAAGTGTCTACTGCATCCCTTTAGGGACAGATGGAGTTGTGAACAGCCAGAACTACTTGCTAATAGTCCATAATAGCCCATAATTCTTCCCTCAGCTAAAATGCTGACATGCCCTTTATATAAGGACAATGTCATTCAGGAAAGTATGCGGTGAGAAGAAAAGAAAACTATGAACCAATCTGTTTCTTTAATTAATTTTCATGATGCCGACATGGTGCTAAGTCAATGGAGAAAAGTCCATCTGTTGAGTAAGAAGAAAATCAGAGTCACAGAATTTTACACATGGATTATTCCTCAAGGAGGATTAAATCTAACAATATTTTCTGATGATTAAACAGGGGTACTGGAAATTCAGCTGACCACCCAGCACATCATAAACATTAAAAAATCTGCTTACAGGACTCCTTCTAACTTGAGATGGCAACCAGAGCATTGCCTGGACAAGAGCCATATTTATTGTCTTTTGGGTCCCATGGACCCAGACCTTGCACAGGAAGCCCAGTGTCAGGTGTATGTATGACAGGGTCTGGCATTTCAATGCTGAGCATTGGTGCACATGCTTCCTGATACCCCAGAGCAAGAGCCCTGAGTAGGCTAGAAATTTCTTAATGCACAAGTCCCAGGAGAACACTGTCCATGAGCATACAATGGAGGCTTAGAGAATGGTAAGATCAGTGTTGTCCACAGCAGGTGGAAGTGTCGTGAACAAAGTGGCACCTTGGAGAAAGACAGCTTTCCTGAGTGGACAGGAGAAGGAAGGCGATCTGTGGAGAGAGTGGCATGAACAAAGATACAGTCTGCCTGAGGAAGCGGGTGGAGTACAGGAGAAAAAATCTAATGGCACCCCAGTACCCGCTGGAAACAGGAAGAAACACAACAGGTAGAGATGACACGTTAGAAATTAAAGGATTTATAGTAGTTCCTGAAAATCCCTCTCCCCACTATCCCCTCCCCACTCCCCTCTGCCTATTGTAAGATTGTTCTTAACTTCAATGTCTCTGGTTATATTTTGTTTGTTTTTTTTCTTTTGTTGATTATGTTCCAGTTAAAGGTGAGATCATATGGTATTTGTCCCTCAACCCCTGGCTTATTTCATTTAGCATAATGCTCTCCAGTTCCATCCATGCTGTTGAAAAGGGTATAAGCTCCTTCTTTCTCTCTGCTGAGTAGAATTCCATTGTGTAAATGTACCATAGTTTTTTGATCCACTCATTTGGACATCACACTTAGTCTGATAAAAATGGCCTTCTAGGAAGAGTTGTCTGTATGTTCAGTGTAACACTTGGAGATAAAGAAATGGTTGGAGCATTAGGCTCCATGGCTCCCATGTACTCAGTCACCTAAACAATCATGATTAAATGTATCTCACTTAAAATATAGTAATGGAAACTAATTCAGTAATAACAAAAATTTGATTTTGTTCTGTTCATTATGTGCTGAGAAAATTAAGAAGCAAACTCTGTGGGCTTTATGTGCATTTCAGAAGTATATCCCCATTTTTACACATGGCAAAGAGAGCAATGGTTGTAGGATGTCATGTAATAATGTCATCACATAATCTTAAGAACTGATGTAAGGATCATTTTAACTCAATTTTAATATTCTATTCTTTTCTTTTTTATATTCTAGCAATAGTATATACTACTGCTATTAGTCTTGAAATATACTTGTACTCTGGGAATATTTCTCTTTTACTCACTTTTTATTTGTAGCCCAACTTTGCAAGGAAAAATGTTCTCTTAATAACTGAAAAACTGCAATATGCTAACTGTTTACATTTTACCAGCACTGTCTCTCCCCAGTGCATGCCGAAGAGCAGGGCCACTGCATCGTCACAGCAGAATACCCTCATTTTTTCATGTGTAATGTGCACTTCTTTGCCCAATTTTTTGAGGGAAAAATAAGGATGTGAACTATACATGGGTATAATGATTATATACCATGGGTATAATAATCCTGTGTATAATGTGCACTCATGTTTTGTGTGCACTATACATGGCAAAATGAGGTAACTGCCATTTTCCAATTCAGCCCCAGCACCAAATGGAGAAATGTGTAAGTTATTTTACAACTGAGATTTCTCAGATCTTACATATGTAGTGTACTTTTGTAGGACAAATGATTCTAATGTTATCCCCAGATATTAAAAAGGAACAGGTAGGCCCAATACTCAGAGCCACATTGTAATTCCTTTAGAAAGATTAAGAAGATGATGATATCCATAAGATATTGAGTGTAAACTTGAATATAATATCCGTATGAAGTGATGGACAGCTGCCTGAAGACATCAGCAGAGTGTGTGAAATTCCAGAGTGGAATAGTGCATGGCCCGTAGCTTTACAAAAGAGAGTTTTTAATCTAAATTTAAAAAGCAGTAATATCCCACGTGAGAACTTTTTTCCCCAGAGAACTAAGAAAGAAAACTCAGAACAGTTATGAAATAACGTTCTGAAATTATGAAAAATTAACGTTTCATTGATTCCTGCCCACCCCCCCCCCCCAGTGGAAGTACATTATTAGTAGTTTTGCTCTTGTTCCTTGTGTTTTGGGTAAAAATTCCTTACACAGGATCTGATTCCTGTTTCAGGTTTAAGTGGCAATTAAAATAAAATAATATATGACTTTCTGTTGTTCCATATAACTAACTTCAAGATACAATAACTGAAATTGATCAGAGTAGTGGTTTTTTAATGTGAAACTGAAAGTCCAGCTTACACAGCTACTCTGCATTTCACTGCGCCGCTGGCAAAACTGTGGGGACTCAGTGGGGAGCCCGACCCAGCACACCCCAATCAAATCACACCCTGTGCGCCTGAGTCCCACTTCACCACCGACTCTCTGGCTTCCAGTACACACAGAAGAAATACAAGATAGCAATGGTGGGGGAAGGGGCAAAACACCGATTTTTCTGTTGCCAACTCTGGACTGGAGAATATGACTTGAACCTGAGAGCAAATGGAGCCTTTCGCTCCTGCCTCTGAATTTGTGATAACTGCCCCCCCCCCCCCGCCCAAGGAGAAGAGGGCTGAGGTTATATATTCACCCAGAGCTTGGAACAAAGAAGCAGAGACCCGGCCAGGGCTGGCAGAGCAGTGAGAGCCAGGTCTGCACACCCTAGGAGATAGATGGGTGCGGAGGGCTAATCACTGAACTCAAGACAGCCAGGCAAAGGGAGTCTGGGTTGCTTTCCTAACTTGGGAGCAGAGAATACACCTGACTCACACCTGTCCCTCACCCCACCTGCAGTCCCACTTTCCTAACTGGAGATGGAGGAGACAGGGAAGTTGGGAGTAAAGTTTCCCCCAACATGAAGTGTAAATGGAAAAAAATTATTTTCAAGTTTCCAGTAACTGCTGCTTCCCTGATTGAATACAGTATAGCAAAATGGCTATGGGAATTCTGTTTATAAAGTTGTCTTGTAGTTTAATAAACTTAAACTGTCTTTACAATCAGTAGTGTGAGATGAGCATCTGAGTTCTCCTGGGACTTGTCAGTAGATGTTTCTGTCGTACACGTGAACATGTCAGAAAATAAAAACACTGTTTTTCCAGCATGAAATCATAAACAACAAAACAAAACAAAAATAACCCAAAATAAAACCAATGAAACATATATTTTATCCTTAGATGGGTGACTGATGCTATCTAGTTATGTGACAAACTGTAAAATGATAAGCAATTCTAAATAACTTAGAGCACTAAGTTCAGTGCAAGTAATAAATCCTTTGGTCTGAGCTCAATGAAAGAGATACACAGTTACATTCATCACTGAAATTGATTTCTGGACACCACATGTTGCAGCCTGGCCATGCCTGTCCTGGTGTGAGGCTGGGCAACCTCAGGATCTGCAACCTGGGGAAATATTCAGAAAGGAAAGGGGAGGTGAAGGTGGGGAATTACTGTTTTTCATTTTAATATTATATAATACTAGTTAAAACACACCACCTCCCCAGTTCTTCCTGCATGTTAGGGCTCAGAATGGTAATGCCAGGATTTGTTAGGATTGGGCACATGAAGTAAGTGTCCTCCATCCCACTTGCTTATTTACACCCTATGACACATTTATCAGTTCTTTTTCAAAGATATTCATATCCAGGGATATTATTAAAATCTGTCCATGTCAAAGAAATTGGTTTTTTATAAAGCTTGAGGTAGCAATTTACTGAATTTAATAAGCTTATTACCTTAAAACTGGAAAGTGTTCAAGGTTACTCTGCTCATGTTAAGATAGACCACAAACGGATTTGCAGGAACACTAACAACAAAAAATTAGAAGGAGGAGAGAGTCACTTTGCTCATATTGCCAGTAGACTACTTGGCAAGGTCTTCCCCTCCTTTTCGTCACTGTTCCTGTGAGCTCATTTTGGGGTACACTTTGACAAGACGCTCTCCTAGTTTCTTCAAAGAAAGTATGAGTGAGCATCTTCTCCACTGTCTTCTCTGAAACAATGATTTTTTTTTTTATGGGAATGACTGCTTGTCACTTACCACTGGCACGATGAAGACCCTGGTCTGTGCTTTACAGTCATGCATGTACTTGACCCTCACGATAAACCATACAAAGAAGGTTACTACTTTTATCTCCTTTCACAGATGATAAAATGAGGGGCACGGGAATTAATACTGGAGATTCCAGCTCACACTCAACAATCAGGCTAACTTCCCACTCTTGACCGCCTTTTCAGTGGCCTTTCTCAGAGGACTCACGTATGGACCCTTTCCTTGAGTACTTTTCCCATAAAGGATTCTGGTAACTCTCAAAGAGCTTAAATAACTGGCTAAAATTTGCAGTGAGCAAGTGGTGAAGCTCAACTTCAATGCAGGCTGTCTGATCTTATTTTCCAATCTTATTTTTTAATGACATCACACTTGTGGATATGGCCAAAGTTTTCAATTTAGGAGAAATTGGCTCCAAAACAAAATAGCTGGCACTATTTCACTTCTTTCAGAAATAAATTCCAGATGGATTTAAGAATTAAATCTTACAAATTAAACCATAAAAGTATTGGAGGAAGATTTATGTAGATATATATGTAGTCTTGGGTGGCAAAGGCAGTTCTAAAAATGGCCTTAAAGCAGGAAAGATGGATATATTAGTTTTCATAAAAATAAAAAGTCAGTATGTCAAAAACAGTGTGAATAAAAAGGAAATGCAAACAACTCAGTTCAGGAAAGCAATTCTCTTTTTGTTGATTCATGAATTTATTCATTTCAAAAATATTGACAATGGAGTAAAATGGTGATAGAAAAGAGATATGGCTCCTGCCTCTATGCAGTTATAGTCCAGAGGAGTCAGAAACTGATCCATGAACGTGCCATGACATGAACAAAGGGAGTCCTCAGTGCTATGGGAGTGGGTGGCATATGAACCTGATGGGCACAGAGATGCCAGGGCCAGCTTCCATGGAGTGATGCTTGGGTGGAGTTCAGAAAGATGAGTCCACGTGCAGTGCACGGCAGCAAGGGGAAGTCTGCAGACAGAAAAGAGCATGCCCTTTCGAGGAAGACAGCACGGTTCATTTGAAGAACAAAGAGAAGGCCTGGATGGCCCAAAACCAGAGAGCACGGTGAAGAGAGGTAGCTGGGGGATGAGGCAGAGGGGAAGGGGCCATTCCCCAGTACAGCAACCCCAAAAGATGAGTGGGTTTGGACAGGATGGATGATCAAGAATTTGACCTTGGGCACGATAAATTGGAGAGACCCTTGAGTGGAGACTTCAAGGAAGTAGTTGTATGTAAGGAGCCAATGTGTAAAGAATAGGACTGATCAAAAGATGTAATTTCAGCATTTCATGGTGAAGTAGAGGATGAGTCCACAGAGGGGCCTAAGGAGACTGAGCCAGCAGGAAAGCCCTGGAGAGGGTGATGTTGTGGAAGCCAGAAAAGTGTTTCAAAAACAGAAGAGAGAACAGTGCCAAATGCTATTTAAAGGTCAAATAAGGTTAGATGTGTGCTGGAAACTTCCCATTGCATTTAGAAACTGAAATGTCACTAACGATTGTAGCAAATGCTTTTCTGGTAGAATAAGGACAGGAACCTTTTGGAGCTGGCTGAGGGGTGAGTCAGTGGGGAGGAAAGAGACTGAACTGACAAGCACAGAATGAGTCTAAGAGAGTAGTCTCTGGGCAAGAGAAGTACATGAGTGAGAGCAGAGGAAGAAGTGGGATGAAGGAAATCTTTTCAAATTAATTTATTTTAGGTAGAGGAGACTTGGGGGTATAGTGGTATGAATCAGAATTTGCAAATTCAGTGTGCAGGATATATAACTTTTCTTAATTTTTCTAACGCTGTGTTTAATTTTTATCAGGTCTCATGTCGTGAGACTGGTAGAAGTTTAAGGTCAGTTAATTCAGAACAGCCTCTCTTGCCCTGAGGCCCTGGGTAGGTCCACTCAGTTATCTCTGTGCTCCCAGGGCCTCTCCACAAGGATACCAAGTCTGCCCCAGACATGTCCTACAGGCTCTGCTTCTGTTGCCCAGCAGTAGAGGACTCCCTGCTTTGAGACCCCCAGAACTGTCTCTCTGTGTCCCTCCTCAGCCTCTTCTAACCCTGTGTAGGGCCTCTCTTCCTAGTCTGGGTGATGAGGGTATGGCAGAGGGTAACGTCCTCTGCTTCTCTAACACTGCTCTCAGCTCCTCTGTGAGCTGGTCTAGGAACTAGGAAGTCTTCAAGACATTCTGTTTTCTGTCCTGCCTCCTACCTTTACTGCTACTAAAATTCATGTAGGTCATAGTTTTGATCTCTCATTAGCAAGACTGAGTATAACCTCTTGGAAGGCAGAGTGGGCTGTCTCCTGTACTTAGAACAGTGTCTGGTAATAACAAGCTCCTAATGACCATCTGCTACATTTTTTTTTTCAAGAAGTAAGGAAGAAAATTAGTGTGGAAAGAAAGGAAGAAAGGAGGGAGGGGGAGGAAAACAGAACTAGTTAACGAATGAAAGTGGTGTGTATTTCACCCCTCAATGCCAAATGGAAGGTGAGAGCTAGCTTTCAATCTTCCCACCTGCAGCCCCAGGAAACCCCAGAGGCCCTGTGCACGTGCCTTCCAGGTGGGCTTTTCCTCCTAATAGGATGACTCTCAGGTGGGCTGTTCACCTTCCTGGCACTTGGACAGCGCTCTCCTCTAGTTTCCGGTGCAATACAGACTTTCACCCATGCTGGGTTCTTAGGCCGTTTCAGTTGGCATTCTAAAACGAGAGATAAGTGAACATGTGATTCCCACCTTGAGTCAGAGTCTGTGTAACTTAGCAAACTTCCACTCCGGAGCAGCCCTGGAAAGGGAAGCTGCTTCTCGTCCAGTCTCGCCAGTGGACTCTTGCAAAAGGCTGTGGCCCTTGAGCTCTAACTCCAGGTTGTGTTATTAGAGCCAGAAACAACTGGTGGGCAAAAGACTGCCCAACAGTGTTTCCACTCAGGGGCACTTAAGCTGCCTTTCTTTTCCTTGCCAGAAAGTGAGTGCCCTCAAGGCCAAAGAGAAGGGAACTGGAGCAATAAATAGAAAGCAGTTGCCGAGAGGGAGAGGGCTTGCTCTAGCTGTGCCCAGGACAACCTGTCCGACACACCTGCCAAGTTGTCTGGGCCCCAGTGGAGGAGTAAGGGCCCAGCGGAGGAGTAAGGGCCCGGGGGAAGCACAGTATGTGCCTGCAGAGCCCTTCCAGGCCAGCGCTGAGGCCCCACTTCTGTAAGATGAAGGGTTTTACAAAAGTGTAAGAAGGAGCATTTGGAACCTTCTCTCATTCTTTTCCTGTTTCCACCTTGCTTAGCATGAGGCAAGCTCTCTAACCTCTGATGGAAACAGCCTAAACAGTGGTCTCCAGTGCCCTGCCCCAACCCCTCCGCCATGGAACGTTTGCCAATGGCTGATTATCATGGTTGTGGGGGGATTATTGCTACTGGAATCTAGGATGCTGTCCAACCTTCCCAGTGCACAGGACACCCCCATGGCAAGGAATGATCCAGCCAAGGCTGAGGGCCCTGTTCACCAGCAGTTTGCATCCATTTCTGCTGCTGAAGTTTTTTGAGGCTTTGTCCCAAAATAAAAATTATATTGATTTAATGGAATAGTAGTTTTTCCCCACCATCTTTAAATTATTTCAGTTTATGTCTTTTATTTTTATAACCGATTGATTTTACTTGTTTCTGAGAATAAATTTATATGGTTTGACTTAATTTCCCAGAAATGCCTGTAAAAATTCTTTGTTCTTGCTTTAAAAGTCACTTTGAATTATGAGCACAGGTTTTAGTAAATGGTCACTATTTTTTCATGAAGGACATCCAGATGGCTTGGAAATTACTCAAACTGGGATTCCAAAAATAAAAGTAGACACATGTTTGACGGCTGGTGAACTATCTCTTCCAAGGCAGTTTGAGGATCTCTGATTCCGTCCACGTTCATGTGGTTTGCCACTAGGAATCGCATTTGCTTGTCACTGGAAGGAATGAATGCTGGCTTGAGCAGACAGAATTTTATTTTTTCACTCTTAAAATAGGTCTGGAGACAGGCAGGCGGGGACTAATGTGGATGGTGGCCTCACACTGTCCTCCCAGTCGGACTGAAGCTCTGCACTTGGAGTTGCTTTCTTCTGGGCACTGGCAGTCTGTGTTCTGGGTCCCCAGAGGTCATGTTGCAGCTGGCACTCTAGCATCACCTGTGCCTTCCAGGCCTGAGCAGAGGAAACAAGGGGGACCAAAGTGTGACTCTGCCGTTTAAGAAGCCATCTCAGGAGTCTCTTGTAATACTTTGCCGACATCTCATGGCCAGAACTTAATCTCTGGGAGGGAGGCTGGCAAGTGTAGTCTTTGGCCGGGTATGTTGCCATCTCAAGCAAGATGAGAATTATTCTATGAATGAGGAAAGGGAAGTGAAAAGGTAAAATATGCAGTTAACAGTCTCAGCCACAAGTATTTCAATTTTCAAACCTTTAAAGCTAAGCAACTTTTTTTATTTGTCTTTTTTGGGAACCCACTTCTTTTCACTGATTTCCTCTGACACTACTTTTCCTGTTGCTCCTCCCCAGGTTCTGGAAGATACCCATAGACTCCTAAGAATTACATGGGTTTGAAACTTCATACCCAAGATAATTTCAAGGAGTATGTACATCTTTAAAAATTCTGATTCTTTGATTTTGTTGATTTCTAAGACAGGTAATTTCTAAAACTCAGAAAGAGTTCTACATTTTAGCACTGACATGAGAAGTTGTAGGAAGAACATGGGTGTTGAGAGTACACATCCTTATACTCAAATATTGTTCCTGCCACTTAATAGCAAATTAATTTTCCTGAAAGTTTCTTTATTTATAAAATTAATTACAATAATCTACTTTATTGATTTTAGAGTCAGATGAAATCATGCATTATTGGTACTCTATAAATGTTACTTTCCTTTAAGAGGGTAGAAGTCATTTACATCATGAGTAAGCTTTAATATCCTTCTTGGAAAGTAAAGAACCAAAGGGAGATGAGTGTGTGGAAGGCGTCAGAACCATTAAAATGACTGGGTCTGGGAATTCCTGTTGAAGAGTCAAGGAGTCAGCCATTATAAGACATAGGTTAGTGTCTTTACCTTGATTTTACATATAATTTCATTCATGTGTGCGCACACACACAAACACACACTATGTGAATATGAAACATGAAGCAACAACAGAAACATGACAGCAAAGAAAATTCAAATTTTCTAAAACTGTACCCTACTTGTGATTCTAAAACTTTTTGGCTTCAGAAAGTGGCATGCTTCTGATTTAAGTTTAATCTTGGCTGTTACACGAAAACAGCAGGTCTGGCCAAAGGCTAAATTCTGAATCTTTCAACTTTGACTTTGGCAAGGCCTCTCCTTTCAGCACCTTCCTGAACTCCAGAACAGGGTAGAGGAAAACAAAGGGGAGGTAGTGACTCAGAAAGGGGGGTTGTGCCTGAGCATCAGTACCAGCTTCAGGGATGGGAGGAAACAGTTCAGCACACACCACCCTGGGGTGCAGAGTTCCCACCTGGAGAAACACCACCTTAGGAGAAAGCTCCAAAATGTGATCATTAGCATTGTGAGACAATAGCTGATCAAAATTTCTCACCATTCCAGCTCAGAGTGAGTTGCAAACATAGTAAAGGTATTTCATGAACACATCTGTCAAGCAAATCACAAGATTCACTCTCTACACAAGCTTTTGCTCTCTCTTCATGTATCCCTTCTGTCATTTATCAACTATTCTTTATTCAACCCATTTCCTAGGTATTGTTTTCATTCTACCTGCAATCTCCAACCTTGCCAGCTATGAGGACTTAATACTCTAAAAGGTTTAGACAGCCAAGGCCCTGCAGCAGCCTGAGAATCCAGAGGCAGTTTTGCTCCCTCATTCCACATATTCAGTGTCTGGTTTGAATTACTTTATGTGGTTGGGTGTCTGCCTTGGTTTCCTGATCCAGCTCCTCTTAAGTCTGGTCTTGAACTTCATTTGTTGTGCTGGAGCCTTGATGCCGCTGACCAAGTTGAGCTCCCTTTCATGGGGGACAACCTCATTCTTCCCAGCCCAGCCTTTCTAGCTGAGGCTTTTCCCAAATGTTTCCTCTCATTGGAGGCTTGTGAATTTCTATTGTCTGAACCATTCATTGCAGCAAATTCTCTTCCCTATCACTGTGATAGAAATGGTTGCTCACCCCTTTAGGGGCCAATTATATGGAGAAGTTAGACATTTAACATCAGCCAAACCAGGCTGTGTGGCCAAAGCCAACATGTCCCATGACATTGAAAAGAAAAATAGTCAATTGAAACAATCCAAAACTGGCACAGATGTAGATAAGTAACAGATAAGGACAGTAAAACAGTTACTACCATTGAATCCTATATGTTAAAAATGTTAAAAACTAACATGGAATTATTTTTAAAATCTAAACAAAACATTTAGAGGTAAAAACTAAAATAAATGAGATGGCAAATACGTGGAGTGATTACTGGCAGATTAGACATTTCAGAAAAAAAGATCATAAAATTTGAAGACAAAGCAATAAAAACTATCAAAATTAGACACACAAGGAAAAAATTCAAGTGAAAAGAGCATGAGTAAACTATAAAATATTATTAAATAACCTGTATATGTAATTAAGTGTCTGAAGGAAAGGAGAGAAATAGAAAAACTTATTTAAGTGTTTTCCAAATTCAATGAAAATTGTAAACCCATAGCTCCAAATTTCTAAAACAAACCCTAAGCAAAAGAAATTAAGAAAACTACAGCAAGTCATGTTTTAAGCAAATTGCTCAAAACCAGTGATAAAGAGAAAGTTTAAAAACAGACACAAAAAAACTATATATAGAGGGACAAAGATAAAGATGAAAGATTTCTTGCCAGAAATAATTCAAGCAAGTTAGTAAAGCAATGTCTTGAAAACACTGAAAGAAAATGTTGTCAAATTGTAATTATCTACCCAGAAAAAAATCTTTAAAAAATGAGAGCAAAGTAAAAACTTTTTCAGATGTAAATGAGATTAAAGATGTTATCATTACCTGATCCATACATCAAGAAATAATAAAGTCGGAGTCGAGACCCAAGATGGCGGCATAGGTAGACACATTGCACCTCCTCGCACAAACAGAACTGACAGAAAATTGAATGACAACGAAGTCCGACACCAAGGAGATAAAAAATAAACATTCATCCAGACCAGTAGGAGGGGCAGAGACGGGCACCGGGGCGGAGAGGACTCCCATGGCCATGGCTGGACGGAGACTGGTGGAGTGTGGGACGAACGGGGCAGGCAGTCTGACCACTAGCAGACCTGGCGGCCCCACATTCGCACACAGATAAACCGAGAGGGCCAGACTCAGAGTGGCAGAGAATGGGGCAGGCAGAGCGGCGGGTAGCAGACCCCACGGCTCCACATTCGCGCATAGATAAACCAGATGAATGGCGGTGAGCGAAGCCGGCCACATAACCCAGGGCTCCAGCGCGACGAAATAAAACCTCAAACCTCTGAATGAAAATACCTGTGGGGGTTGGGGCGGCAGAAGGAGAGACTCCCATCCTCACAGGAGAGGTCATTGGAGAGACCCACAGGGGCCTAGAGTGTGCACAAGCCCACCCACTCAGGAACCAGCACCAGAGGGGCCCAATTTGATTGTGGGTAGCACAGCGAGTAACTGAAACCCAGTGGAGAGTGGAGCAAGCGCCATTACTCCCTCTCGGCCCCTCCCCCACATACAGCGTCACAGTACAGCGACCAGCGTTACCCCACCCCGGGGAACACCTAAAGCTCCGCCCCTTTACATAACAGACGCGCCAAGACAAAAAAAAAAAAAAAAAAAAGGTCCAAATGACAGAACACTTCAAAGCTCCAGAAAAAATACAACTAAGTGAGGAAGAGATAGCCAACCTATCGGATGCACAGTTCAAAACACTGGTTATTAAGACGCTCACAGAATTGGTTGAATTTGGTCAAAAAACAGATGAAAAAATGAAGCCTATGCTAAGAGAAACAAAGGAAAATGTGCAGGGAACCAATAGTGATGAGAAGGAAACTGGGACTCAAATCAATGGTGTGGACCAGAAGGAAGAAAGAAACATCCAACCAGAAAAGAATGAAGAAACAAGAATTTGGAAAAATGAGGAGAGGCTTAGGAACCTCCAGGACACCTTGAAATGTTCCAACATCCAAATTACAGGGGTGCCAGAAGGAGAAGAGGAAGAACAAAAAAATTGAAAACTTATTTGAACAAATAATGAAGGAGAACTTCCCCAGTCTGGCAAAGGAAATAGACTTCCAGGAAGTCCAGGAAGCTCAGAGAGTCCCAAAGAAGAGGGACCCAAGGAGGAACACACCAAGGCACATCATAAGTACATTAGCCAAGATGAAACAGAAGGAGAGAATCTTAGAAGCAGCAAGAGAAAAGAACACAGTTACCTACAAAGGAGTTTGCATAAGACTGTCAGCTGATTTCTCAAAAGAGACCTTACAGGCAAGAAGGGGCTGGCAAGAAGTATTCCAAATCATGAAAGGCAAGGACCTACATCCAAGATTTCTCTATCCAGCAAAGCTTTCATTTAGAATGAAAGGGCAGATAAAGTGCTTCTCAGATAAGGTCAAGTTAAAGAAGTTCATCATCACCAAGCCCTTATTATATGAAATGTTAAAGGGACTTACCTAAGAAAAAGAAGATAAAAAAATATGAACAGTAAAAATGACAGCAAACTCACAGTTATTAACAACCACACCTAAAACAAAAACAAAAGCAAACTAAGCCAACAACGAGAACAGGAACAGAACCACAGAAGTGGAGATCACGTGGAGGGTTATCAACAGGGGATTGGGAGGGGGAGGGGGGGGAAAGGTACAGAGAATAAGTAGCATAAATGATAGGTGGAAAATAGACAGGGGGAGGGTAAGAGTAGTATAGGAAATGCAGAAGCCAAAGAACTTATAAGTATGACCCATGGACATGAACTATAGGGGGGGAATATGGGAGGGAGGGGGTGGGCAGGATGGAGTGGAGTGGGGGGGGAAATGAGACAACTGTAATAGCATAATCAATAAATATATTTAAAAAAAGAAATAATAAAGTCAAGCAGAAAAAAAATTATACCAGGTAAAAACTGGAGACTAGATAAAGGAATAAAGTAGAATGGAAATATGAATTACACAGGTAAATATATATAATTTTTATTAACACTTAAACATTGTTAAAATGTAATGGACTTTAACAAAAACAAAAACATTGTATTATGAAGTGTACAACATATGTATAAGTGTTGTAAAATGTATGATAAAAATAGCATAAAGGGCAGGAGTGGGAAACTGGGAATATGCTGTCTATGCTTTATGCTTTTTTTTTTTTTTTACTATAAAGCAGTGGTATAATACTGCTTGAAAGGAGCCTGTAACAAGATTTAAAAATTTACTATAAAACCTGAAGCAAAGCTAAAATGACAAAATAAACAAATATAGCTCATAAACCAATAATGGAGTTAAATTAACAACTAAAAATGCTCAAATTACCCCATAAAAGGCTAAAAAAGAGTGAAAGGGGAGCAAAAAATAGATGGTGCATCTAAAAACTGAATAGGAAGACAATAGATGTGAGCCTAACCATATCAATACTCACATTCAGTGTAAATAGTCCAAGCACTCCAATTAAAGTGCAGAGGTTGTCAGACTGGACAAAATGTATGCTAACAAGAATACGTTTTTAATACAAAGACATAAAAAAGCTAAAAATAAAAAGATGGAAAAGATATACCATGCTATCAACAAAAAAAGAGAAAGCTGAAGTGGCTATAGTAAAATCAGATGAAGTAGGTTTCAAAGGAAAAATATTATCAGGGATAAATATGATGATTTTATCATAATGAAGGGTTCATTTCGTTAAGAGGATATAACATTTCCTAAAATCCTAAGCATTTATTCACCTAGTGGCAGCACTTCTAAATACATGAAGCCAAATCTGATAGAATTGCAAGGAGAAATAGACAAATCCATGGTTATAGTTGGATATTTCTATGTTATCACTTAATAATTGATAGAACATTTATATAGAAAATCAGTAAGGATATAAAAGACTTTAACAGCACTATGTATCAACTTAACCTACTGGAGATTTATAGGACAGTCTGGCAACAGAAAGATACACATTAGTTCCAAATGCACATAGAACATTTACAAGATAAAAATATACTCAGAGCCACACAGCAAGACTAAATAAGTTTGAAAGAATTGAAGTATTACAAAGTGTGTTTCCTCAATTCAAATAAATTAAATAAAAAAATAATAATAATAGTAACTGAAAGACCTTTTTAACAATTACAAAATATTTGGAAAGTAAATAGCATACCTCTAAATAACTCAAGGATTGAAAAGAAATCAAAAGGAAAATTAGAAAGTATTTTAACAGAATTAAATAAGAATGCAGAAAATCAAAATACATAGGATGTCACTAGAATAGAATTTAGGGTGGAATTTAGAATTTAGAATCTAAATTTAGAATTTGTAGTACTGAACAAACTATATTATAAAAGAAGTTCTCAAGTCAATGATCTCTGCTCAGAATTTAAGAAACTAAAAAGAAAGAGCAAATAAAACCCAAAGAGGACAGGAAAAAAGTAGGAATAAAAATCAGAGCAGAAATGAATAATAAAGAAACAGAACAACATTATATAAAATCATTAAAATTAAAAGTCAGTTTATTTGAGAAAAGTTATAAAATTTATAAACCTTTAGAGATACTAGATAAAACCCCACAAATTGACACTATAAAAATGAGAGGAGTAATATCACTAGAGAGTCTAAAGATATTAAAAGATAATACAGAAATATAAGCATCCTATGTCAATGCCTTCATTAATTTAGATCAATTGGATAAATCCCTTGAAAGACACAACCACCAAAGTTTGCTCAAGAAGAAATAGAAGTAAGCTTTTGGAATTGTGCCCTAAGAAGCTCAGTCGACCCACTCTCCAACAAAACAAGTGTAACTGGAGAAATTTATTTAAAATACTTAACCATTTATATCTCTGGAAATAAGGCTATACAGCAAGTAAAGCAATAATTAGTAAAGAAAATCTGCTCACTCTTAGTAAGAGTCTGCGGCACTTGTGCCATGACATGCTCTCTCCTCCCATAGCCTGTACCTCCACACGATGAAAGTCCCACTCTGTGCAGGTGTGATCAGGAAGATAGGACTCCCTTTACCCGAAGTCAAAGGCTGTGGTGTCTCCCTGGAAGAAAGAGGTTGCCAGCATTTCTTATTCCTCCTTTCCACGTTATAGAGGTGAGATTCCAGACTTGTGCATTAAGTGGTTAGTAAGATTCCTTTCTCCTAAGGCCCATTTATTCCTCATCTTCTTGTTCTTTCATGTCAGCAGCTCTCAGAGGGCTTCTACTGAGATTTGCTTTCATTTTCTGCTACCTCTAACTACTTTCTCAATATGAGAATCTGTGGATAAGTTATCCATTCTTTTATCGGGTTCCATAGGCACTAAATCTAGAACCAGATTCCCTAGCTGTTTCATGCCACTCGCCCAGCTGTGCTGGCAGGAGGGCTCGGAGTGAGGACTACGCTGCCCCCACAGTCTTCCCCAGATACTTGTTTTGTGGGAAACAGTTATTTGCCTACCAGGTTACCAGGCACTTATGTAGGCGCTTTGAATGTCAATCATTTAATCTCTAAAACAACTCTGATACTGTTCAAGAGCATACTGTTGACAATAGGACACAAGCAAGTTCAAGCTCTAGTTTGTTATTTCCAAATACAACCTTCCCCTCTCTTAAGTTGTCTTGTATGTAGTCATTTTAGTAAAATGAAAAGTGTTTTTTTTTCAGGCCTGAAAACTAGCTGATCCTTTTTTATAAATCATGTCCAGATGTTCAACCTTGCTCATGAATATATGTGTATATTTATTTTTCCTTAAATTAACCACACTTTGGCTGAAACCTTCACTTTGCTCTTCTCTGGCCTCTGTAGAGATGAACTATGGCCTGATATTCATAATGAAACAAAAATAACCCACCAAACAAACCTCCCACAAAAGACAAAATCCTTTGTATTTGGTGGTATACTTAGAGTCACTTTTAGCATTGAATGTAGTGGGAGAAGCCTTCCTATGTCTTTTGGGGGACTGAGCAAGGAACTCCACTGCCCTGTACCTGAGATTCACTCATTAAGTGATGCTATTAGGTTGGATTAATTCTATTATAAATTTCATATTTCCTCTAGTATTCACTAATTCCAGACACCTATAGATCTCCTACAATATGCACACTGATCACCCACATACAAATAACCCTCCCCACCATGCTCAGCTTTATGAGTGACTAATATTATTAGTCTGTAGCTTGGATTCTACTTAATGGAATACTTGGAATGAAGATCAATATAGAGATTTAAAGATTTGGATGGTTGAAGATGCTGGAGAGGCTTTCTTTTGGTTCTTTTAATATTAGTAAGTAATGACAATGCTGATTAATTCACTGGTATGGTTTGTTCCCTAAGGAAATGTCAGTGCTCTGATGCAGTGCTCTGGGCCAGGCACACTTGCTGACCTCAGGGTTCTTATAATTTAGTTTCTCCTCCTGCTGAGTCACATTGCTCTAATGGCCTGAATCAGTTCTCCTTTTAGGTCCTTTGCCCTTTATTCTAATTTCCCTGCTGAGACACTCCTTGTCTGCATCTTAAAAACAAAAGATTGGGGATTTTAACTAGAGAACTGGAGAACTACTGAATGAGTGGGCAATTAGTTGCTGAAGGATGTGCCAAGTGTCACTGGAAATATAATTCTCCCAAGATTTGCAGTAAGGGATTCAGTTACAGAGTGCTTCTCCACAATGGCTATTTGCACTATTGCACTTGTCAGGTCTGTGAATAGGCACCTGAATTTCATATTTTTGGATCAATATGTAAGAGTCTGCAATTTATTGTATTAAGTATGTCTTCAAATTTAGTTTCAAGTATTAGTGATTGTGTGATTAAAAATACAGAAAAGTGGCCACTTCCTCTTCACTATTTTGTGAAAATCACATTAGGGATCTCTGTAGATAGATAAATGTGCCCTAAATATTATTACACTCTTCTATTTTGGAATCATTGGCCATCTATCCTCTTTTTGGGAAAGAAATTGTCAAAAAGAAGGCTAATGTTCTCCATCAAACTAAATAACTTTAGAGACAATAAAAGCTTTAGAGATGGTAGCCATCTCATTTTACAGATAAAGAAACCATGATGCTGGGACATTGAATGTCATTGTTCAGGGTCACAGAGCTGGTTATTGGATAGAGCCACATCCAGTGTCTCTTCAGTCTAGTGCTCTCCTCTCCAACTCACATGGTCTGTCAAAGCAGGGGTGCCAAAAGGATGGGCTTGGAAAACAGCACCAAGCCAAATAGGATTATTATTGAGCCTCATAATTGAATGGAATTTTCCCTGCTATCTTGGAGACTTGCTTGAACTCATGACTTCTTTCTCCATTGTGAAATGGGAATGACTATCCAGTGCCTGTCCCACCACTGCATTTTAGGAACAGATAACTTGTTTTCTGGTCAGACAGGTTCACATTTGCATATCAATTTTGACTCAAGATGAATAATTCCTCAAGTGTCACTCATATCTGATTTGAATGGTATTTAGATAAGATTTTGGACTTTGAGTGGATACCAGAATAGGTTGACTTTCAAGGTGGTTGGAATGGGGTGAATGTATTCTGCATATGAGGACATAAATTTGGGGCACCAGAAGGTTGAGTTTATGGGTGAAACTGTGTTCTCCCCAAATTCCTATGTTAAAGTCCTACCATCAGTACCTCATAATGTGACTATTTGGAGATAGGGACTTTAAAGAGGCAGTTAAAGTAAAATGGGGCCTTATGGGTAAACCCTAATCTAGTAAGAGAAAATTAGGACACAGGCATACACAGAAGGAAGACCAAGCAGGCAGGGGTCTTGCAAAGAGAAGACAACTGTCCACAAGCCAAGGAAGACATCATCCTTGCTGACATTTTGCTCTTGGACTTCTAGCCTCCCAAGCTGTGAGAAAATACACTTCTGTTTGTTGAGGCCAATACTATAGCCCTAGAAAACTAACACATCACCTTTGATTATACTGTCATGTGCCCCATAATGACCTTTCAGTCAATGATGGGCTGCATATATGACTGTAGTCCCATAGACTGTAATGGAGCTGAAAAATTCCTGTCACCTAATGATGCTATAGTGGACATAGCTTCATGGCACAATGCATTATTCACATGTTTGAGGTGATGCTGATGCAAACAAACCTGTTGTGCTGCCAGTTGTGTAAAAGTGTAGCACGTACAATTTCTGCAGTAGGCTACCCCATCTAGGTGTGTGTGGGTGCACTCAATGATGTTCACACAATGACGAAAATAGCCTAACAGTGCATTTCTCAGAATGGGTCCCCTTGTTAAGTGGTGTGTGACTGGACCATCCAAGCACAATCAGTATATCTGGATGATCACGTGTTTCTGCTCCAGTTTCTTTACACGTGTTGTTGGAGGGTTCTTGTTACTCATCCCTTGCACATTAAGGCTGTGGCTATCTATAATAACCAAGGATGTGGATGGAAAATTAAAAATAAAATAACAACTTTGAACTTCACATTCCCAGGTTATTTATAAAAATGAAATCTTTCTTCTTATTTAAAAGACATGTGCCTAATGAGGGAATGACTAAACTGAGAAGCTGTGCATTTCTGCCTCTTTTCAGGGTACTGGTGTAACGGAACAGAAAGAGTCCATCCCTTCCGGTGCACAACAGAGCCAAACACTGAGCACAAAGAATTGCAGTGGAGAAACCAGAATCTCTTTATTGCTGGGTACCACACAAGGAAATTCGGGAAGCTATTGCTCAAAACCTAAACTCCCTAATGGCTAACAATCAGAGGGTTTTAAGGTGTTAGGAGGAACAGGAATGTGGAAGTGCTGGAGGGGCAAGTTTTAATTGGAGAACCTTGAAACCTGGACACTGGATCTTCCTGGACAATGAACCCAACACTTCTGAAAGGTTCTGGTGTTCGGGTCCCAGTCATGTTTCAGTCCTTTCATTCCACAGAGTATGGTGAGGCTTGGGTTCCTGGTGAAGCTGAAGGACAGGGGTGGCACAGGTGCAGCACTGTCTGTCAATAATGCAAGGACTGCATTAAGCTGGGCAGTGTGATTTGTGTGCTGTTTTCCTGGGTCAGTTGGCAATTCATGAAAGAAATGGTGATTTCATGCTGAGGATATAATATAACTACATAGAACTAAAAGAACAGAATCTTTCCCTTTACTGTGTCTTATTTTAAGCAAAGCCAAAACTGTCTACCTAGTTACCCGGTGCTTTGGAGATTAGTTTGAATGTTTTAGATAAAAAGAATGATTTGGACTTCTTTCATTCTCAGTTCATCTGCTGCACTTTGTGCTTTATTAAGGCTAATTGGAAGCAGACTGAGAACTTTTTTTTTTTACTTTTTTTTAAAATATATTTATTGATTATGCTATTAAAGTCGTCCCATTTCCCGCCCCCCACTCCACTCCATCCTGCCCACCCCCTCCCTCCCACATTCCCCCCTATAGTTCATGTCCATGGATCACACTTATAAGTTCTTTGCCTTCTACATTTCCTACACTATTCTTACCCTCCCCCTGTCTATTTTCCACCTATCATCTATGCTACTTATTCTCTGTACCTTTCCCCCCCTCTCCCTCTCCCACTCCCCTATTGACACCCTCCATGTGATCTCCATCTCTATGGTTCTGTTCCTGGTCTAGTTGTTTGCCTAGTTTGCTCTTGCTTTTGTTTTAGATGTGGTCGTTAATAACTGTGAGTTTGCTGTCATTTTTACTGTTCCTATTTTTGATCTTCTTTTTCTTAGGTAACTCCCTTTAACATTTCATATAATAAGGGCTTGGTGATGATGAACTTCTTTAACTTGACCTTATCTGAGAAGCATTTTATCTTCCCTTCCATTCTAAATGATAGCTTTGCTGGATACAGTAATCTTGGATGTAGGTCCTTGCGTTTAATCTTGGGTAATGTAATTATGATGTGCCTTGGTGTGTTCCTCCTTGGGTCCAGCTTCTTTGGGACTCTCTGAGCTTCCTGGACTTCCTGGAAGTCTATTTCCTTTGCCATATTAGGGAAGTTCTCCTTCATTATTTGTTCAAATAAGTTTTCCATTTTTTGTTCTTCCTCTTCTCCTTCTGGCACCCCTATAATTCGGATGTTGGAACGTTTCGAGATGTCCTGGAGGTTCCTATGACTCTCCTCATTTTTCCGAGTTCTTGTTTCTTCATTCTTTTCTGGTTGGATGTTTGTTTCTTCCTTCTGGTCCACACCGTTGATTTGAGTCCCAGTTTCCTTCGCATCACTATTGGTTCCCTGTACATTTTCCTTTGTTTCTATTTGCATAGGCTTCATTTTTTCATCTACTTTTAGAACAGATTCAACCAATTCTGTGAGAATATTGATAACCAGTGCTTTGAACTGTGCATCCGATAGGTTGGTTATCTCTCCCTCGCTTAGTTGTATTTTTTCTGGAGCTTTGAAGTGTTCTGTCATTTGGGCCATTTTTTTTTTTTTTTTTTTTTTTTGGTCTTGGCTCTTCTGTTACTTTAAGGGGCGGAGCCTTAGGTGTTCACCGGGGCAGGTAACACTGGTCACTGCACTGTGACGCTGTATGTGGGGGAGGGGCCGAGAGGGAGCAATGGCGCCCGCCTCACTCTCCTCCAGATTTCAGTCCTTCACTCTGTTACCCACAATCAAACTGGGCCCCTCTGGTGCTGGTTCCCCAGTGGGTGGGCTTGTGCACACTCTAGGCCCCTGTGAGTCTCTCCAACGACCTCTCCCATGAGGCTGGGAGTCTCTCCTGCTGCCGCCCCAACCCCCACGGGAGCTTTCAATCAGAGGTTTGAGGCTTTATTTCCCCGGAGCTGGAGCCCTGGGTTGCGCAGTCTGCTTCGCTCCCCGCTGTTCGCCCAGTTTATCTGTGTGCGAATGTGGGGCCCTGGGGTGCTACCCACTGCTCTGCCTGCCCCGCTCTCCGCCACTCCGAGTCCGGCCCTCTCGGTTTATCTGCACAAATGTAGGGTTGCAGGGTCTGCTAGTGCTTGGACTGCCTGCCCCTTTCGTCCCACACTCTACCAGTCTCAGTCCCGCCATGGCCACGTGAGTCCTCTCCACCCCGGTGCCCGTCTCCGCCCCTCCTACCAGTCTGGATGAATGTTTATTTTGTATTTCCTTGGTGTTGGACCCCCTTGCCGTTCTATTTTCTGTCAGTTCTGGTTGTGCGAGGAGGTGCAGTGTGTCTACCTACGCTGCCATCTTGGTTCTCCGCATCCCTTTTTTTTCTTTGTACTTCATTGACTCTCCCATCACATCCTGTAATCATTTTCATTGATCCAGCCATGGCTCCTCTGAAGATCTTATTGGAAAAGACAGGGATCATCGGCTCACACCTTTGCCTCCACTGGACAGTGACTACTGGGCAAATTTCCCTGCAGGACCTGGGCACAGACCCCTCTGCACTAAGGCTTTCCCCTGGATCAGAGTTGCCCACAAGCTGGACAGCCTACATTACTTAGTTCCCAGATTAGTGAGGGGGAGCAGAGTTTTCAACCCCATAATATGCCTTTTTTGAATATTAATTATTTTAAGATGGTTATTTTTAAGAAATAAAAGACTCAGGAAGAACCCTTGACATTCCCTACAACTGCCTAAAAGAATTTAGATGGATGACCTGCTCTGGGAAGGGGCTCTCATCCCAGGGAACTGTAGTTTAATAGGAGCTGGTGTGTGATGGACAGGGAGGGACCCAGAGAGGCCTCTTTGATCCAAGTCTTCCCTGTGGCCCATTGTTAGAGATAGACCAGCAAACATTTGTTTTCCAAACATTGGCCTCTCCATCTCCATGTGAATTACCCTCTTGCCCTTTGAAGTCTAAACCACTAGCCCCCTTTCTCCATAGCTCAAGGTGACATATAAACCTTAACCGCCAGATTTGTTCTCAGGTCCCATATTCTTACAGAACCCCCATATGTACATATATAATTACATTTGGTTATTTTCTCATGTTAATCTGTCTCACTTCAATTTTGTTATTAGATCAGACAGAAAAACTTGGAGGGAAAATTTCCCTCTCTCCCCACACCTGTCCATCTTTTGCTTTCAGCACTGAAGGTCCTACCTAAATGAAAATGATGTTCAGGAAAGAAAACCAAGAGCAGGTAGGGGCTTCCAGAGAAGGAGCCAGTGACTTAGGGAGCAGGATATCATGTTAGTCTCTGGACTGGCCTCCTCATCCAGTTCCTGACCCTTTGCTACTTAAGTTATTACAGGCAGCTGGGGAAGCTCTGGAACAATTTTAAAAGTATTTCTTTCTTCTCTATCAGATATACTCCTAGCCATTAAGTAGCTCTTTTCATGGGTGTCTGCCTCTCTCCCAGCAGCTTTGGGTTCTCCCTACTGGTGTTATGTCTTACCCATGACTCCTAGCCCTGCACCATCAAAATTTAGACATCAGCTAAAAGAAAGAAGCTAACCTCTCAAAACCAGAGTGGGTCGTGTCTCTGGGAAATGACTATGATCTTGCACATTGCACATCCTGGGAAGACACCTGACTCTGTGCCCAACACTGTGGTAATACCTGCATTGTCTTATTCAACCTCCACAACAACTGAAGGAGGAGAGTCTATTATCAGCCCTTTGTCACATGGGGCCATAGCACAGAGTGCTTAAGTCACTTGCCCAGAGTCACAGAGTAGTGGACTTCCCCAAAGTATGGATATTTTCATCTATCTTACCTACCTACTTTTTGGAATGAGAAAGGATGGAGTATTTTGAAGTAATCCAAGTGAAGACATGATATTTCACCTATTTCTGAATATATTCTTAACAGACAAGAAGTTTAAAGGGAAACATAACCACAAATCATTACCACCCTTAATAATATTAAAAAGAACCATAATTCTTTTTTTAAATATGTATACTGATTATGCTATTACAGTTGTCCCATTTCCTCCCTTTCACTCCACTCCATCCTGCCCACCCTTTCCCTCCCACATTCCCCCCCTATAGTTCATGTCCATGGGTCATACTTATAAGTTCTTTGGCTTCTGCATTTCCTATACTACTCTTACCCTCCCCCTGTCTATTTTCTACCTACCATTTATGCTACTTATTCTCTGTACTTTCCCCCCCTTTATCCCCCTCCCACTCCCCTATTGATAACCCTCCACGTGATCTCCATTTCTGTGGTTCTGTTCCTGTTCTAGTTGTTGGCTTAGTTTGCTTTTGTTTTTGTTTTAGGTGTGGTTGTTAATAACTATGAGTTTGCTGTCATTTTTACTGTTCATATTTTTTATCTTCTTTTTCTTAGGTAACTCCCTTTAACATTTCATATAATAAGGGCTTGGTGATGATGAACTTCTTTAACTTGACCTTATCTGAGAAGCACTTTATCTGCCCTTCCATTCTAAATGATAGCTTTGCTGGATACAGTAATCTTGGATGTAGGTCCTTGCCTTTCATGACTTGGAATACTTCTTTCCAGCTCCTTCTTGCCTGTAAGGTCTCTTTTGAGAAATCAGCTGACAGTCTTACGGGAACTTCTTTGGAGGTAACCGTGTCCTTTTCTCTTGCTGCTTCTAAGATTCTCATCTTCTGTTTCATCTTGGCTAATGTAAATATGTTGTGCCTTGATGTGTTCCTCCTTGGGTCCAGCTTCTTTGGGACTCTCTGAGCTTCCTGGACTTCCTGGAAGTCTATTTCCTTTGCCATATTAGGGAAGTTCTCCTGTATTATTTGTTCAAATAAGTTTGCAATTTGTTGCTCTTCCTCTTCTCCTTCTGGTACCCCTATGGTTAGGATGTTGGAATGTTTCAAGATATCCTGGAGGTTCCTAAGCCTCTTCTCATTTTTTTTTTGAATTCTTGTTTCTTCATTTTTTTCTGGTTGAATGTTTCTTTCTTCCTTCTGGTCCACACCATTGATTTGAGTTCCAGTTTCCTTCCCATCCCTGTTGGTTCCCTGTACATTTTCCTTCATTTCACTCAGCATAGCCTTCATCCTTTCATCTAATTTGCAACCAAATTCAACCAATTCTGTGAGAGTCTTGATAACCAGTGTTTTGAACTGTGCATCTCATAGGTTGGCTATCTGTTCGTTGCTTAGTTTAATTATTTCTGGGGCTTTGATCTGTTCTTTCATTTGGGCCTTTTTTTTTTTTTTTTTTTTTGGTCTCAGCGTGCCTGTTATGTAAATGGACAGAGCCTTAGGTGTTCACCAGGGTGGGGTAATGCTGGTCCCTGTGCTGTGATGCTGTATGTGGGGGAGGGGCCGAGAGGGAGCAATGGCACCTGCTCCACTCTCTGCCGGATTTCAGTCACTCCCTCAGCTACCCACAATCAAATTGGGCCCCTCTAGTGCTGATTCCCAAGTGGGTGGGTTTGTGCATGCTCTAGGCCCCTGTGGGTCTCTCCAATGACCTCTCCTGTGAGGCTGGGAGTTTCTCCTGCTGCCGCCTCAACCCCCACGGGTGTTTTCAATCAGAGGTTTGAGGCTTTATTTCCCGGAGCTGGAGCCCTGGGTTGCACAGTCTGTTTTGCTTCCCTGCCATTCCTCCCAGTTTACCTATGTGCAAATGTGGGGCCGCGGGGTCTGCTACTGGTCGCACTGCCTGCCCTGTAGGTCCCACAGTCCACCAGTGTCTGGGTCCGGCCATGTTGCCACGAGTTCCGTCAGCCCCGGCTGCCCATCTCTGCCCCTCCTACCGGTCTGGACGAATGTTTCTTCTTTATCTCCTTGGTTGTCGGACTTCCGTGCAGTTCAATTTTCTGTCAGTTCTGATTGGTTTTTGTTTTTAAATTGTTGTTGTCCTTCTTTTGGTTGTGTGAGGAGGCACAGTGTGTCTACGTACACCTCCATCTTGGTTTCCTCCCTATTTAGTGCAGAACCACAATCCTTTTTAACAGCTGTATACATCACATGAATAAGCCATGATTTATTTAGTAAATTCATAGTATATGGACAATTAGTTTCTAATTTAGGGCTACTATAAAGAATATTGTGTTCAAGGTCCTTGTAACTAAAGCTCAGCAGAATTCTTTAGCATTTTTCTCATGATAAATTCCTAGAGGGAAAACTGTTGCAAAGGTTATGTTCATTTTATTTTTATTTATTTTTTAATCCTTGCTGAGGATACATTTATTGATTTCTTCCTTTCTTTTTCTTTTTTAGAGAGAGAAAAACGTCAATGTGAGAAAGAAACATTGATTGGCTGTTTCCCATACATGTCCCAACCAGGGATCAAACCCACAACCCTCCAGTGCACGAGACGATGCTCCAACCAGCTGAGCCACCTGGCCAGGGTGGTTATGCTCATTTTAAAGGTGTGTATAATATATGTAATTGAGACTCTTTTCCAGAAAGATAAGAGTCTTTTGACTTTTGTCAAAAGAGGGAGGCCATCATCAGTATCTGAGTATCTATTCCTCTGCATCTTTACCAAGACTGAATACTAACATTCATTGGTCATTTTGGGGGCTATTATAATAGCTGAAAATGAAACTGCATTGAGCTTGCATTTCAGTGCTAATTGGAGACAACTAATTTTAAGATGTTTACTGGCCATCTGCGTTTCTCATGTGGTAAATTGCCTGCCTATGCATTTTGTCTGTTTTGAAAAAGGCCCTCATCTTTTTCCTGAATTTTAAAGGCTCTCTTATATTAATATGTTCATCTTTTTTTTGTGTTGTAAATACTTTCCTAGTTTATTTGTTTCTATCTGTTGGCTTTATTTTTGTTTTGGGACAGTCATGGCTATCAATCTTTTATTTTGCACTTGCTCTGAGATCATATTTATAAGACCCAAGATTATACAGTTATGTATATTTTATTCTAGTATTTTATTTAAAAGTTTATCATCCTTAATTTTGGGGTCCTTACTGATATAAATTATAATTGACATGTGACTATTATTTTATGTATTTCATATTCAATTTTTTAAGATTATATACTTATAAGTAGATTATATATATGAAGATTACATATATCTTTTCTCATGTTTATTATTGACCATATGTTGTTTTCTTTTCCCTTCTCTATAATCCCTGTAGTTGACCACAATTACAGAGCTCCTACAGTGTTCCATGTGCTGTGAATGACAGGTGCTGAGGGCACCTTTGTCAACAAAACAGAAACAGGCTCTTCCATTTTGGAGATTAGACCAAAAAAGAGGAGGGGGCAATGAAAAGGAAACAATAGATAAGCAATTGAGTTTTAATGCTCTAGAGGAAAATAAAGGAAGGCAAAGGAAGGCAAAGGCAAAGGAATAAGAGAGTGACAGGACAGGTGGGGATTCCTTCAGGAAGTCAAAGAAGGCTTCTTGGAGGAGGAACATTTAGCAGGATTATGGTTAGTTATGGCATTTGTGTTTTATCGGTCTTTTAAAAGAATGAGCCCTTGGATTTATCTGTCAACTCTACTGGATTTCTATTTCTTTATTCATTAATTTCTGTTTGCATATGTATTTAATTCCTATTTTATAACTTCTGTTATTTGTTCAAAGTCTGTGTACCCAATGCTTTACAAGGCTAAAACTCAAAGTGTTAGAGTTTGGAGTAAGGAAAGGTTTATTGATCAAGAAGGTGCTAACCTGGAAGATGGGGACCCTAATCCTCAAGTCCATCTTTAAAGAGTACTGAGTTCAGGAAAGGGAAAATGGGAGGGGCTGTTCCATAATAACTCAAGCCCCAAGTGGAATTCCTCTCCTGGTTAGCTTGTGTAAAGTAGGAACTATTAGCCTGAAAGTATTGGGAACAGCAGGCTTGAACGAGATAGAGTTGGGGGATGGAACATTTTACTCTGTTACACTCCTAGAGAGGCTTGGGGGCATTCTGGACAGGACATGACTAAAAGAGCTCAATTCCATCCTTTGGCTGGGCTGGCAGGCACTGGTTTGAGAGAACACGCTTTCCTGCTGGGCTCCAGGAAGGGGCACATTGAACAGTGGCAGTATAGTCCACACTCCCTCCCTCAAAGTACTCTGCCCTCTGACTGTAATGAGAAGACTTACAGGCCATCATTGAAATGGTTACTCTGTTCTCTAGAACCTCTTTTTCCCTGGAAAGAGAAGATTTCTTTTCCCTGACAGTTTTGGGGGATTCAGCAGTCTGCAGACTGCAAGGAACAGAGAACATTCTTTTACCCCGAGGATAGAGCTTTTATGTGGTTGGCACTTGCTGAACTGAAGCTTTTGCAGCTTTAATTGCAGCCTGGAGTAGAAATCTATCTACAAGGAAGTGACTTTCATGCTCATTTTACATTCAGGATTCATACTACCAAAGAGAATGAAGAACGTGCTGTGTGAAATAGCACTGGTTCTATTTGAAACTGGGAGCTTCGCTGAGTTCTTGTTCCCACACGAGGCTAGTCCATTTGCCCAGTTGTCTTTCATGCTCACAGAAAACTCACTTGCCCATTTTACTATTCAGGGTGATTTTTAAAATTGTGTAGCACCTGTTCAAAAGCTGAGAGAAAGCACAGAGACTGTATTAAAGATGGCAAGTATCATAAAATCAGAAAAATAATGACAGGCAGCCCTGAAAACTGCCCATCAGAAAGCAACAATGAGCCCAGATGTTGCCACATCTAGAGACTGGAGCTCATCATTGTGAAATGGGGCTTAGGTTATTTTCATCAGTGGGCAGAGAGGTTGTTTCTTTGCACATTGATATAGAGTTTATGCTTATTCATCTATTTCGGAGTATGTACTAGTTTGTTCATTTGAAATGCAGATGAAAAGCTTCTTTTCTCAATTTTTGTACTATACTTCTGTATTGACACATGTACTGTTTTATCTGAAGGTCTCTTTAGGGAGGAGAGGAGCATGCTGGTGAAGGGGTGGGTAGAGCACAGGCTGAGAGTGAGCTCCCCCCACCCCCTGCCACCCAAAGTCAGTCTCCAAGCTCCATGAAGAAGGTACAGGCACACACCTGGGCCTGCCCTCTGTGATTCCTGTTTTTCTGAAGGTAGCAGGGGCTGAGGGACTTGGCAAGCCAAGGACCCACTCCTGCTGTTTCGTGTAAGGGCCAGTGCCTAAGTCTGGTTCTGGGGAGAGAAAGGAGCAGCCAAAACCCCTTGGACTCCCAGTCTTCCTCGTCCTCCAGGTGGCTACGGTGCAGGAGGCAGAGGCAGGATGGAGTCTGACCTTTGGCAGAAAGTTCCTCCTGGCCCCTCATGGGCCCCTGTCCCAGACTGTTTCCCAGAGACACCTCTGGACCTCAACACCAGCTCATTAAAGAGATCTGACATCAGGTCCCCTCCTTGGCTGGAGGTTCTCACTTGCTCCTGCTCCTTCTGTTTCTTCTTCTCAGGGTGCAGTCCTGGAGCTGTGGGAGAGCTTGGCCTGGAAGGTTCCCTGGCCTGTCAGGGTCCACAACTCAGCAGCAGGGAAATGGCCTTAGCCATAAAGTATAACCAAACATTTGGCCTGCATGGAAGCAATAGTCAATAATACTATAACAATTATGCATGGTGTCAGAAGGGTACTAGAAATATGGGGGAGGGACACTTTGTAAAGTATATGGTTGTCTAACCACTATGCTGTACACTTGAAACTAGTACAAAATAATATTGGATATAAAATGTAATTGAAAAATTAAATTTAAAGTAGAAAAAATTAGTCATTAAGTAAAAAATTTGGTTGAATAGCCCTGAATTTCTTTTTAAGATGAAATTAATTGGTTTTCATTTGTCCCAATCCTCTATTCTGGAACTTCTAAAAACATTGTTTTTAAAAGTATAAGTAGAGGAGAGAAAGAGAAGAGGGGAGAGGAAAAAAGGAGGGGAGGGGATGGGAAGGGAGGGGGAAGAGAGTGAAAAGAGGCAAAAGAGGAGGGGAAAGGATGGGGAAGGGGAGGGGAGGGGAAAGGAGAGGACAACAGAGAAGAGGAGAGATAGATTTTGGAAACATATTTTACTGTCATCTCTTTCTTAGGGATTTACCACCTATATCTTTGTAACAAAGACTGAAAAAATCCAACAGTGAAGAAACTTACTTTATTTCATCTAGCATTTTCCATACATTTTTAAGGAATCAATATTTAATGGAAAATACTGTTCTCTGCCCCTTTCATCTTGCTGAGTAGAACACTTCAGTAATTTATGACACATTCTTTGATAGTTGCCCGATTAACATGGTGCCACGAGCTTACCTTGGTTTTTAGTCTTTTTTTCCTTTTTAAAAAAATATATTTATGATTATGCTATTACAGTTGTCCGATTTCCCCCCCTACTCCATTCCATCCTGCCCACCCCCTTCCTCCCACATTCCCCCCCTATAGTTCATGTCCATGGGTCATACTTATAAGTTCTTTGGCTTCTACATTTCCTATACTATTCTTACCCTCCCCCTGTCTATTTTCCACCTATTATCTATGCTACTTATTCTCTGTACCTTTCCCCCCTCTCCCCCTCCCACTCGCCTATTGACAACCCTCCATGTGATCTCCATCTCTATGGTTCTGTTCCTGTTCTAGTTGTTTGCCTAGTTTGCTCTTGTTTTTGTTTTAGGTGTGGTTGTTAATAACTGTGAGTTTGCTGTCATTTTTACTGTTCCTATTTTTTAACTTCTTTTTCTTAGTTAAGTCCCTTTAACATTTCATATAATAAGGGCTTGGTGATGATGAACTTCTTTAACTTGACCTTATCTGAGAAGCACTTTATCTGCCCTTCCATTCTAAATGATAGCTTTGCTGGATACAGTAATCTTGGATGTAGGTCCTTGCCTTTCATGACTTGGAATACTTCTTGCCAGCCCTTTCTTGCCTATAAGGTCTCTTTTGAGAAATCAGCTGACAGTCTTATGGGAACTCCTTTGTAGGTAACTGTCTCCTTTTCTCTTGCTGCTTCTAAGATTCTCATCTTCTGTTTCATCTTGGCTAATGTACTTATGATGTGCCTTGGTGTGTTCCTCCTTGGGTCCAGCTTCTTTGGGACTCTCTGAGCTTCCTGGACTTCCTGGAAGTCTATTTCCTTTGCCAGATTAGGGAAGTTCTCCTTCATTATTTGTTCAAATAAGTTTTCAATTTTTTGCTCTTCCTCTTCTCCTTCTGGCACCCCTATAATTTGGATGTTGGAATGTTTCAAGATGTCCTGGAGGTTCCTAAGCCTCTCCTCATTTTTCTGAATGCTTGTTGCTTGATTCTTTTCTGGTGGGATGTTTCTTCCTTCCTTCTGGTCCACACCATTGATTTGAGTCCCAGTTTCCTTCCCATCCCTGTTGGTTCCCTGTACATTTTCCTTCATTTCACTCAGCATAGCCTTCATCTTTTCATCTAATTTGCAACCAAATTCAACCAATTCTGTGAGCGTCTTGATAACCAGTGTTTTGAACTGTGTATCCCATAGGTTAGCTATCTCTTCCTCGCTTAGTTGTATTTTTTCTGGAGCTTTGAAGTGTTCTGTCATTTGGGCCTTTTTTTTTTTTTTTTGTCTTGGCGTGTCTGTTGCTTAAAGGGGCGGAGCCTCAGGTGTTCCCAGGGGCGGGGTAATGCTGGTTGCTGCACTGTGACGCTGTATGTGGGGGAGGGGATGAGAGGAAGCAATGGCGCCCGCTCCCCTCTCCAGGGGATCTCAGTCACTCCCTCCGCCACCCACAATCAAACTGGGCCCCTGTGGTGCTGGTTTCCGAGTGGGTGGGCTTGTGCACGCCCTAGGCCCCTGTGGGTCTCTCCAATGACCTCTCCTGTGAGGCTGGGAGTCTCTCCTGCTGCTGCCCCAACCCCCACGGGAGTTTTCAATCAGAGGTTTGAGGCTTTATTTCCCCACACTGGAGCCCTGGGTTGCGAGGTCTGCTTTGCTCCCTGCCATTCCTCCCAGTTTACCTATGTGCAAATGTGGGGCCTCAGGGTGCTACCCCTCACTCTGCCTGCCCTGTTCTCCACCACTCTGATTCCGGCCCTCTCCGTTTATCTGCGCGAATGCGGGGCCGCAGGGTCTGCCAGTGGTCAGACTGCCTGCCCCATTGGTCCCACACTCCACCAGTCTTGGTCCCTCCACAGCCACCCGAGTCCTCTCCACCCCGGCTGCCCGTCTCCGTCCCTCCTACTGGTCTGGATGAATGTTTATTTTTATTTCCCTGGTGTCGGACTTCCTTGCCATTTGATTTTCTGTCAGTTCTGGTTGTGCAAGGAGGTGCAGTGTGTCTACCTACACCGCCATCTTGGCTCTCCGGTTTTTAGTCTTTTAAACCACCATAGAAAATATTGCTGTTCTGATCAATTTTTCTATTTTATACTCTTCACACAAAGGTGCTTCTGTCACAATTCTTAAAACTCTACATGTGACATCTCCACCTAAAAAAGGTTTTCTTCCTTTTTTAAAAAAAGTTTTTTAAAAGATTTTATTTATATATTTTTAGAGAGAGGGGAAGAGAGGAAGAAAGAGCAGGAGAGAAACATTGGTCAGTTACCTCTCCCATGCCTTCAACTGGGGGCAGGGCATACAACCCATGCACGTGCCCTGACTGGGATTGCAACTGGTGACCTTTCAATTTGCAGGCCAGTGCTCAGTCCACTGAGGCACACCAGCCATGGCAAACAGGTTTTCTAATGATGATTTTCTAGTTCTGAAACCAGAATATTTAAGAATTCACAAAAGTAGATTTGGGGAATAGTACTTAAGTCCATTCATAATTTTAAAAAATGGTTTGAAGAGATTAAAATACTTTCAAGCCCAGTTTAGTGAGGCCCTTTGAATTTCTGTCTCCTCAGTGATGTCTTGATCACAGGTTCACAAGCTTCTTGGGGCCAGGAGAGATTCGGGTTGCAAAGCTGGTGGGGGTGCTAAGGACCCTGCTGGCTTCCACATCACTCTGTGGCCAGGTGTTTCCACCTGCAAGTTCAGCTTTGCTCCAATTAGGTCCCAGCTCTGGATGCACATTCAAATCCCTTGACCTAAAAACAACACCTGGGACCATAGTTAAATCAAAACTCTTGGGAAGTGGGGATTTGATATTACGTGTTTAATTTTTTTAATCTCCTACCTGAATTTTAATGTGTGGGTAAATTTTCTATACAGAGAATCAATGGGATAGAGGTTCAGTTTAATAGATCATCAAAAGGAATTAACAACCTCTAAGGTGCAATCTTTTGTGGAACTCAACATCCAGCCAACTTGCTTTTGCTCTTAATCCTGTGTCCAAGTTCTAGAACTCTCTCTTCTGCCTTATTCCCTATAACTCAACTTGACCTTTTTACCCCCTAACTCAATTATCCTTCCCAGACTTTAAAATGATGATTCATATAGTGACTCTGTATAGTGGAAATCTCCTCAGAACCTAACTGTTTCTGAGCTGGGTTGTTGTCTTGCTTCTCAGTTTCCCCAGAGAGCAAAGTTCTGTGCAGGTCAACCACTAACCCAACACATTCTGTGATCCCTGCCCAGGCATCCCTACTCCCCATGATTCTGGCAGGAGGAAGTCCCTTCTCTCAGACTCTTCAGAGTGGGCCTTGCTGAGGGCTCATGCTGCCTCGGACTCACCTCTGCCTCCCCACAGTTCCCACAGCACTTGGACATTTTAGACAAATACAAAAGACGTTGAACCAATGAGCAATTTAATAGTTTATTTTTCTTCATTTATGGAGAAAGTACAGATTAGTTGAAATTGCCATTGGAATTGGAGACAGGAGATTCAGGTCTAGTCCTCCCAGACCACTAACTGGTTCTAAGTTCTTTGAAAATCCATTAACCTGAGCTCTGTGCTTCAGGTTCTTCATCTGTTAAATCAAAATGATATAATCCATTCACCAGGATGTGTTGAAAGAGTTATGAATACTGTATAAATGGAAAATAATTTTGTTGACATTATACCTGCTCCTTCTAATACAGAAAGCTTTGGCTTTTGTGTAAACTGAAAGCTACCATAGAATCAAAAGCTAAGGCCAGGGAGAGGGTAATTTGGCACCATGTTGATATTATGGATATGATCAAATATGATCAAATATGATCAGGGAGAAGGAGGCAGGTGAGTCAGGGTACTGGATGGGGCTAGTTCTAGGCAAAGTTGTGAAGTAACAAACTTGGTCACCTGTCTGCATTCATTCTCTTTATTGATTATGTTCTTTTCAAGGAAGTCAGTACTTTTATACTACTGTTTTTTAGAAGAAAGCAGCCTGAACAATTTATATGGAGAAAGTTTCTAGGGACTCAGTGGTGCTAAGAAAATTCAACTAGGTAGATTTGAAGAGCTAATTGACTTTATTCAATGATTCATGAGTTGTGAGTAAGTCAGGCCATATTTGATTCCTGGAAAGTGCTATTCAATACAATGAAAATATAACTTCTAATAAAATATCCCATCTAGCAAGTAGAAAGGAGGTCTGAGGAGCTGCACAAACTGGGAGGCTTTAATAGTCAGAAGGGAGCAGCAAAAGGAAGGTTCTAGCAACATGGATTGTTGCAAGCAAGGTCACCTTCCTTTGTGTGCAGGGGGAGCATCTATCATGAAGATGACCTCACAGAGCCCATCAGTCATTCCAAATTTACTGCTTAAAGGTCACATTCCTGGGAGAGGCCGTATCTTGGTTAAGTATTGGTTTGCTGACTGACATGGGGCTCAGTGCCAGTGACCCCATTTTGAGTCTGTTTTTTTTTTAACAGTGGATCTTGTTTACTTTATGAAGAAGGCAATAGTTAACTTGAAAAATGAATCCTTAATTGTGAAATTTCAGCTATTAAGAAGGACTAGGGAAATCTTATTAGCCCCTTTATTCAATACCTAGATATATATTTTTTTACATGCAAACACTGTGATATAAATATATAGACCTATTATAAAGTAGACTTGCACTGGTCATGTTAGTGGGATTGAGAGCTCTCAGTTCTTGACTTCTTGCAGGAAAGATTTCATGATATGAGTCCAGGTGATGTTGAGAGCACATTTATTAAAGCTGGGGGCAATGAAGCAAAGGAAAGGCTTAAGATAGAAGAGGCAAGATCACAGCAACAGGAGTGAGTCTAGGTAGAGCTGTCTTGGCCCTTTGGAAACATGAGGAAAAGTGTAGCTTAGGCAGAACTGTCTTGGCCCTTTGGAAAGAAAGTCACAGAGGCAGAGCCAGATGGGCTCCATGGACTCAGGAAACAAGTTACCGAGGCCAAAGAAGGGCTATTGGAGAAAGAAAGCAAAGATATGTGGCTTAGGAAAGGAGGAGAAAGTATGTGAGAGAGAGAGAGAGAGAGAGAGAGAGAGAGAGAGAGAGAGAGAGAGAGTGTGTGTGTATGGGGGGGGTGACAGAGAGAGGGGAGGGAGGAAGGAAAGAAAGAAGGAAGGAAAGAAGGAAGGAAGGAATGAACGAACGAACGATGGAAGAGAAAAAGTGCCCTGGGCCCTTTGTCTTAAGAGTTTTTGTCTGTTCTCTAAAGGCAGGAATTTTAGAGAAGGTCTCAGGGGAGAATTTCAATAGAGTACTCATCACCTTCATGATCTCTATTGATTGGTCAGCACTAGGGTCAGGGGTCATTTGTTATTGCAGCTGGTCCTGATGCCAGTCATGGTGTTTCTTCTTCTGGTTTTTCTGCTTTCCTGGGTCTGGAGCTGAAACACAACTGAGGCCTAGATGTCATCTCCAGTTTGGCCAACACTCTGTCTCTGTGGTCAGCATACCTGATGCTTTGATCCTAAGGTCATTTGATGCTGATCAGAGCCTGTTTGTCCTGAGGACTTAATGCTTTAGGGAGTGGACTACAGGGAGAAGGAGGCAGGGGAGTCAGGGTGCTGAATGGGGCCAGTTTACTCACCTCTCTGTCTCAGTTTCCCCATGCCACTTGCCCAGGAATTTTCCTAACTTCTTAATATCCTGCTTCAGTCACAGTTTATATGGCAAAGAAGCAGAGTATGACAGCTGCCTAGCTCAAAACCTATTCTCTTTTAAAACCTGCACATTATGACATCATGCATGTTCAGTAGCACATAACCCCAGACCTCCAGATGTTTAGACAAGCAATGGATTCATTGAATTCTTTATTCTCCTTTTGAATGAGAGTTTTAAGGCAGTCCAGCCATGTTTGACTCCTAGACAGTGCTATTCAATGTAAATAAAATGTGAGTTCTAATAAAGACTATTGGAAAATGTGATATTTGAGCTGTTTCTTACTACCAACACTTCTGACACCAAGTATGTAGGGGTTTTTTCCCCACACCAACCAATTCTCCAACACTCTGGACAGTAATGGAGTGTGCCACAATTCAGTTTGATTCTGGCACCACCTGGAGATCACGCCGACCCCACAGGTTAAGGGCTCAGTCTCACAAGACCTCGCTCATTTCAGATGCCAATTCCAAGTCTGGGCCACCTGTGTTTCTGACTGACTAGAAATGAGGGGTTTCCATGATACCCTCCTCAGTTTCTGTAATTTACTAGAATGGCTCACAGGATTCAGGAAAATGCTTTACTTACTATTATCAGTTAATAAGAAAGGATACAATCCAGGAACAGCCAAGTGGTATGCCATAGGGCAAGATATAAGGGGAAGGTGCAGAACTCCCACACCACCACACTCCCATGTGTTCACCAAACCAGAAGCTCCCTGAACCCCTCAGCTAGGGGTTTACAGAGGCTCTATTACATGGGCATGATGGACCAAGTCACTGACCATCAGTGGTGACTAACTCAATCTCCAGCCCCTCTGCCCTCCCAGGTGATCGGGAATTGGGGGATGAAGAAAGGCTGGAAGTTCTAAACCTCTAATCCCATAGTTGATTCCTCTGGTAACAAACCCCTTCCTGTTTACCACCAACTCATTAGCACAAACTCAAGTAAGGTTGAAAAGGGCTTATTATGAATAATCTCTCTCATTGTTACTCAGGAAACTCCAAGGGTTTTAGGAGCTCTGTATCAGGAAACAGAAACCATATATCTATATATGAAGATTATATATAGATGTATAGATATAGGTATAGGTAGAGATATATCTATGTACATCTATATAGGGAGGGGTATAGATACATCTTATTATACCACAAATGATATAGTATGAATAGTTAGGAGCAAAGATAGAAAGAGATTGCTTGTGTTCTATCTTGGACTCTTAATTATTAAATGGGTATCCAGAACAAGCTAGTTCAACTTTCTGTGTCTCAGTTTCTTTGTTAATAAAATAGAGATAACTATAATACTGACCTTCTTGACTTTGTATCCAGATTATAAATTTAAAAATATAAACTTACTGTCAGTTCTACCGTAATACTTGTTTTGAAAACAAAAATTTGGCCAAGCATGATTCATATATTAGGGAACAATTTAAGCATTCACTTGAATTTTGCATCAGTTTATCGGCAATTTTACCATTAAGAAACACTAGATGAACACAGGAAACTGCACTCTGGTGAATGGTGGGAATACACAATGTGTGCATGGACATGTACCCACACACATGCACACACACCCCCTTTAAACTCTTCCATCTCCCTCAGTTCACCGTATGCACTGTGAGTTGTATCTGGTGTTTCAATTTCTACCCCATTTCACAATACCTCACAACAGGCTACATCCATCCCAAAGTCCAATTCCACAGGCAAACTCCAAGCCTTGTTAGATGCAAAAGGACATATTTATTGTAGTATCATATGAGATGTTTTTCTAATGTCTCATACATATCAAAGTGTGTTACACATTATTAGTGGTTTTTCTATCTTTTTAAAAATATATCTATTGATTATGCTATTACAGTTGTCCCATTTCCTCCCCTTCACTACACTCCATCCTGCCCATCCCCTCCCTCCCACATTCCCCCCCTATAGTTCATGTCCATGGGTCATACTTATAAGTTCTTTGGTTTTTCTATCTTTTTAAGTATGTCACTGATGAAGTTTTGGAGTGTTGTGCCCCAACTCCATTTTCCCCATAAGGGTGTGCATTGCAGGCTTTTGCATAGCTCGGTGATTTTTTGCAATGCAAATATCACATTACCACAGAATTGACTGTATTTGCAACAGTGGCAGGTACATGATAAAACATTCAATAAATCAAAGCTATTAGTATGCCCAACATATAGGCGGCCTGGAAGGAAGGAATATCAGCACACTAGGGGAATGAAGGCAGGTTCTCTTGCCTTTGCAAGCTGCAACAAGGAGGAGTAAAAGGGAGTGTCTTCTAGCAGCAACTTTAGAAGTGCCTGGTAAAATCAAGTAAGAACTTTGAACTTTATTCTAAAAGTGATGGGAGGCGGTTGAAAGGTTTTGAGAAGGGAATTCAGATGATCAGAGTTTCCCTTTAGAAAGTCACTGGCTTTAAGTGAATAGTGGACTGGGAAGAGAGAAGTCCAGCGGCAGATCAACCAGTTTTAGGAGACTGTTGCACAAATATGGGCAAAAAATAATGTTTCACCAACTGGGGAAGTGAAAGTGAGAGAAATTGGAAAGCAAGGAGGTGAAATAAACAGGATTTGGTGGAATGGCAAGAAGTGAGGGGGACATAGGATTTAAGATTATTTCCAAGTTCTGGAAGGGGTAGTGTGAGAAAGGTGCCGTTTCCCAAGAAAACAAACCTGAAAGGGAAAAAACAGATTTGGGGGAGAAAATGACAAATTTCGAGTACCTGGTGCTTTAATTATGGAATTATCATGGGACCAAGACCCACACAGGATGGAAGGGCATAAGCCCGCAGTTCCTTAGTGTTCAGATGGGATAGATAGTACATCTCAGATAGACTGAAAACCCAAGGGACATTTTAATCCAATTTTATTTGCCAAAACATGACTTTGTGTTTCCAAGAAGAAAGTGTCTGTTAGAGTCTGCAGCAAGATTCTGGAATCCAGTAACTTTTATAAGCAAGAGTGTTTGGTTTTATTTTAGACCATCCAGATACCCTGTGAAAAGTTTTGATGAGGTAAGTGTAAATGAATCTGAAACTGATATAAATATTTACATAGTCACTTAAAAATGAAAAGGAAGAGTCTTTAGGACAAAGTACATTCTGAGTTTCTCTGAACCCAAAACATTTTTTAAAAGGTATGAAATGTGCAAAGACAGCCAACTGAGGCCCATCCATCCTCAATTATAACAGTAACATTAATAGAAACTAAAAGATATAACCCAACTTGCTTCCTTGAATGGCAATAAAAATCCAGTGAAAAACCCCATTTTTCTGTTTTTTACCTTAGTAGGTATCAAACTCTAGAGGGATGAAAAATACAGAGATTTTATTTCTTTTTTCTTTAAATTTTTATTTATTGACTTGAGAGAGAGAGAGAAACATCGATTTGTTGTTCCAATTATTGGTGCATTCATCAGTTGATTCTTATGTGTGCTCTGACTGGGGATTGAACCAGAAATCTTGGCATGTTGGGATAACGCTCTAAACTGAGCACCTGGCCAGGGCCTTTATTTATTTTAAAAGCATTATTGTTTTGTAATTTTATTTATAACTGGGAAGAATCTGTAGAATAAACTGGTAGGCTGACTAGATGTAGCTTAGTTTTCAGCCAACCTTAGCAAACAAGGGGGTAAAGTGTGGCATCACTGTAATTACGGTCCCTGAGTGTGTGCGGTTTCAGATGTGCTCTATCATTACGCAGTGTGTGTCATGCTGAAGCAAACACTTGGTTGTCTGCAAACAGTGCTTACAGAAAACAGCTAATTGCAATTTACCTTTGTTCTCCTTGTGGGGTTTATCTTAGTACATGCCAACTGAGTTCTTATAAAGATCCTTAAAAAGAAACATGTACCTTTGTCAGATCTGGAAAAAAAAAAAAACAACCCAAAACAGTAGCTAACTGCATTTAATTTGGTTTTGTGAAAGCATAACATGAAATTAGAGATTTAAATTTTTTCACAATAATTACTGTCTGGTGAACTGATAAGGACCAGGGATTTACAAGTAGTTTTAAAATTTTCTGTCTTTGAAACTTGTTCTTACTTGTGGATTTTAAGTGAAGAGAAAATAATCTATTCTCAATTTGACTTTAAATCATTTATGGACAAAGGGAGTCATGGACAACACATTTCAGAAGCCTTTAGGAGGGCAGAGGAAAGCAGGCCAAGCTGGCAGACAGCAAAGTGTGAGCAGACACAGGCCCATGAGCCTCCCATGCACACCCAGCTGCAGATGGCTATGGCCACCTGCAAGGTGGACACAAGGAGGGCTGTGTAGGGTGAGCCTTTTCATATCTGAATGGTAGGAGACCCAGTTATTCATCAACAGTTAAAGGTTCAGCCAGGAATTAGAAATTGTTCATTTTGGTTTGTCCCTCTGGTGTAATTGTGGAGAGGGCTCGTGTATGTGTGTGTGTGTGTTCGAGGGGGCTGTGAGAGCAGGTTATAAGACATAATGAAATTTATTTGACAAATGGCTAAACAGGACCCATAGTTAGAAATAGCGTAGGAGAAGCCATTAGGTTTCCTCCAGAATGTGACCACATGCACCCTGGATGAAGAAGATTGTGTTGTGTAGGGTGATTAAGAACGTGGCACCTGTAGTCACACTTCCTGGGACGTAATGCTGCCTCTCATTTTGTGACCTTGGGCAAGTCACCTCACCCCTCAAAACCTCAGTCTCCTCATTGGTAGAATGGGAATAGTCATAGTACCCACCTCACCTTCAGATTGTACTGAAGATTCATTGTCAGTCTGAGTACAAGACTTGGCTTAGGGCTTGTCATGTAGGAGATGCTTCTTCCACAAGTGTCAGTTCCCAAAATGACACTTTTGGTTCTTGTTATTATTTTACTTTTGTCCATCAGTTTCCTCATCCTGCTTTCTTCTGATCACTTAGGGTTGTTTTTTCTAGTTCCTTGTGCTATCTGCTTTGTTTATTTATTTTTTAAAATGTTCCTTGATTAAAAATATAAACACTTAAAGCTACACACTTTTATCCAAAAAATTGCAGTTATATCCATGAGATTTGATGTCACAATGGTCTTATCTTCAAATAGTCTGTCACTATAGTTTTTATTTCCCTTTTCACATGTGTTATTGAGGATAATTTATTTTTATTTATTTATTTTATGCAGGGTTTCTGTGCTCCAGAAAACATGGCTTGTACAAGTTCTGCTTTTTGGAATTTACTAAGGTTGTGATTTAGTGCTTAATAATAGTTAATACTTATGAAAAACTTAATACTTAAGAGATATTTTAAGTTCTTTATATGCAGGTTTTTATTAAGTCTCACAATAATACTATGATGTAGGCATAATTATTATCCAAATTATACAGGTGAGAACACTGATGTTTAAAGAGATTGAATAACCCACCCAAGATTTCACAGCCTTAAGAGCGGAGGGTTAAGCCCAAACTAGGAGCCAAAAAATGAGTTAGGCAAATGGACAATGACCCAGGGCACTACACTACCAAGGGTGATGTATTAGTCTTCAGTGACATGGTACCAAAGACTGTGCTGCTTAAACAAAAGAAATGTATTGTCTCACAGTTCTGGAGGCTGGAAATCTGAGGTCAAGGTGTCAGCAGGGTTGGTTTCTCCTGAGGGCTGTGACAGAGAGGGACCCTTCCATGTTTCTCCTCCAGCATCTCGTGGTTTCAGTTAAACCTTGGCACTCTGTGGCTTGTGGTAGCACCCCTGGTCTGTGTTCCATCCTCATAGGGCATCTCCCTGTGCACATCTCTCAGTCCAAATTTGTCCTTCTTCTAAGGGCACCTGTCATATCAGATTACACCCACCCCAAAGCCCTCATCTTAACTAGTTACATCTGCAATGACCCTATTGCCAAAGAAAGCTACATCCTCAGGTACTGGGGACTAGGGCTTCAGTATATGAATGGGGGGGTGGGACACAATTCAGCCCATAATGGGTGATAAATCCCCACAGAAATGAATTGAAAATAGCTTTTCACATTATTCAGGTTTCCAAGCAGGGCTTCTTAAAAAACTGCTGATCTGTGTGCCTTGGCCGGGTGGCTCAGCTGGTTAGAGCCTCGTCCTGTGCACCAAAAGTTTGTAGGTTTGATTCCAGGTGAGGGCACATACATGGGTTGTGGATTCGATCCCAGTTGGAACACATATGGGGGGCAGATCAATGTTTCTCTCTCACATTGGTCTGTCTCTCTCCATGTCTCTGTTTCTCTCTCATCAATGAACATTTTAATAAAAAGAAGAAATTGCTGATGTGTAAATGGGCACTGCTCTGATGGGACAGACTGGAATTGGTGAGGACATTAAAAACAAACAAACAGGTAGATAAATCTCCTCCCCAGTGTTATTTTTAGAGAGAGGGGAAGAGAGAGAGAAAGAGAGAGAGAAAGAGAGGTAGAGAAACATGATCGTCTGCCTCTCATATGGCCACAAGTGGGACCTGGCCCACAACCTATGCATGGACCCTGACCTGGAATTGAACCAGGACCTTTCAGTGTGTAGGACTACACCCAACCCACTGAGTCACACCAGTCAAGGCTCCTTCCTTGTATTGAGCTGTTTCTTCAATTCTTTTTCTCTGCATCAAGCGTAGGCAAGATGTTGGCTGCAACTCTGGGCAGAGCCACTGTTTCTGAAGTTACGTGATACTGGCTCCAGCAGGAGCTACAATTTGAAACTAAATGAGGTGCAGTGCTTTTTATTAATAGTGAAGCATTTATTCCATAAAGTAAGTTTACACCTTTCAGTAGTACTCCCAAGAAACAATCTGGTCATAAATGTCACGTTTTAAAATGAAGGCAATATGCCCTGGCTGGTGTGGCCCAGTGGGTTGAGTGCCTGTGGAGCAAGGGCCACCGGTTCGATTCCCAGTCAGGGCACATATCTGGGTTGTAGGGCCCACTAGGGGGCACTTGAGAGGCAACCATCCAATGATGTTTCTCTCCCTCTCTTCCCTCCCTTCCCCTCTCTAAAAATAAATAAATACAAACTTTAAAAAATAAAATAAAATGAAGGCAATATATACCCAAAGAAATGCACATTTTAGGACAAAGACAACAGTGGGGAGGATTGAATATAGGAGGTGGGAGGTGGGTAGGGCAGGAGAGAGTAAAGGGGGAAAATGGGGACAACTGTAACTGAACAACAAAAAAATTAAAATATAAAAAAAGAAATGCACATTTATGTTCCCCCCAAACGCAGGCACTAAAAAGTCTTTATACCACTGTTCCAAACCACAGGCCTGAATTCTATCAACAGATTCATGGAGAAACGACGTAATGACTCTCACAAACATAATGGTGAGGAAAAGAGCCCAGGCACTGTATGACATCACTCATCCAAGTGTCAGAATAGGGGACAATTAGTTGTTGGATTTCAGGGGGTGGTTATCCTTAGGGAAGGGCTGTGACTGGAAAGGACAAAGGGGAGGTTCTGGGGAATAGGTAATGTTCTGGTTTCTGACCTGGTTGCTGAGTACATGGTATATTCAGTTTCTGAAAAAAATCATTGATCCACAGCCTATGACACAGATGTTTTTCTTTAAGTACATTATACTTCAACAAGGTTAAAATATTAAATCTCAATTTTTTTGTTTCATAAAAGTATTGGATTACATTTTTATTCTTGAATGTTAAAACTTTTAAAAATAGTAAATCATTTCTCTCTACCCCCACAATCCAGAAGCCAAGCAAATATTTAGAGGGAAAGAACCAGCATTTATCCTGGGTTCTCTGTACAAACTGTGATACTGAAAACCAAATAGTAGAAGAGAGAAAGTGTCTGTTTGTAAAAAACATTTATCTAATAAATGAAAAGTAAATAATAGAATCAGAAAATCACAGTTTTGCAACCATCAGTGAGTAAATGGATCCGGACATTGGGTTTCAGCAGCTGCTAAAGGCCCCAGAAAGAGAGACAACCGGTGGATCTCTCCTGGTGAAAGTAATCATCACACAGCCTCACCAAAGGACTTGAACATGGGTCTGGTCACATCTCTGGGTTCAGCCACCAATTTGCAGGAAACACAGAGGACAGAGAATTTGTACTATGAGTATGTAATAAACAGAATCCAGAGTGTACAATGTTTTATAGGGCAAAGCCTTGAATTCCTCAATAGATAAATTATAAGAAAAAGAAGGGATGGAGGGGAAAAATGTAGGTTAAAGTTGATATGAAATACTAATGCAAGTAAGATTAAACTGTAGTCTCCAGAAATGGATATTGGGTGACTTCTGCAAAAGTCTGTATTGTAGTTACGTTGGGGGCCCAGGGAGATTGTGATTGAAATGGTCACATGTCTTCAACCAGATAGTAGCTACAAAAGGGCCTAATAATAAATCATTAGGTTATACATTTGTTTGGAAGGACCTTTTGTATTGTGGCCTGTTTTATAATAAAATATTGTCAATAAAATTTCATATTAAATCATTTACAGTTCCTTTATTGTCCTCTGAAAGTAACACCCCTTGACCAGTTGCCTAAATATGTCCTCTTCTGGTAAGTTATTTACATATATAAAATGTGTTTGGGGGAGAACCAAGATGGCGGCGTAGGTAGACACACTGCTCCTCCTTGCACAACCAGAACTGACAGAAAATCGAACGGCAAGGGGGTCCAACACCAAGGAAATACAAAATAAACATTCATCCAGACTGGTAGGAGGGGCGGAGACGGGCACCGGGGTGGAGAGGACTCACGTGGCCATGGCTGGACTGAGACTGGCGGAGTGTGGGACAAACAGAGCAGGCAGTCCCAGCACTAGCAGACCCTGCAACCCTACATTTGTGCAGATAAACCGAGAGGGCCGGACTCGTAGTGGTGGAGAACGGGGCAGGCAGAGCAGTGGGTAGCACCCCAGGGCCCCACATTCGCACACAGATAAACCAGGCGAACGGCGGGGAGCGAAGCAGACTGCACAACCCAGGACTCCAGCTCCAGGAAATAAAGCCTCAAACCTCTGATTGAAAGCGCCCATGGGGGTTGGGGCAGCAGCAGGAGAGACTCCCAGCCTCACGGGAGAGGTCGTTGGAGAGACACACAGGGGCCTAGAGTGTGCACAAGCCCACCCACTGGGGAACCAGCACCAGAGGGGCCCAGTTTGATTGTGGGTAACGGAGTGAAGGACTGAAATCTGGAGGAGAGTGAGGCGGGCGCCATTGCTCCCTCTCGGCCCCTCCCCCACATACAGCGTCACAGCACAGCCACCAGCGTTACCCCACCCCGGTGAACACCTAAGGCTCCGCCCCTTAAAGTAACAGACGAGCCAAGACCAAAAAAAAAAAATGGCCCAAATGACAGAACACTTCAAAGCTCCAGAAAAAATACAACTAAGCGAGAAAGAGATAGCCAACCTATCAGATGCACAGTTCAAAGCACTGGTTATCAATATGCTCACAGAATTGGTTGAATCTGTTCTAAAAGTAGATGAAAAAATGAAGCCTATGCAAATAGAAACAAAGGAAAATGTACAGGGAACCAATAGTGATGCGAAGGAAACTGGGACTCAAATCAACGGTGTGGACCAGAAGGAAGAAAGAAACATCCAACCAGAAAAGAATGAAGAAACAAGAACTCGGAAAAATGAGGAGAGGCATAGGAACCTCCAGGACATCTCGAAACGTTCCAACATCCGAATTATAGGGGTGCCAGAAGAAGAAGAGGAAGAACAAAAAATGGAAAACTTATTTGAACAAATAATGAAGGAGAACTTCCCTAATCTGGCAAAGGAAATAGACTTCCAGGAAGTCCAGGAAGCTCAGAGAGTCCCAAAGAAGCTGGACCCAAGGAGGAACACACCAAGGCACATCATAATTACATTACCCAAGATTAAACGCAAGGACCTACATCCAAGATTACTGTATCCAGCAAAGCTATCATTTAGAATGGAAGGGAAGATAAAGTGCTTCTCAGATAAGGTCAAGTTAAAGAAGTTCATCATCACCAAGCCCTTATTATATGAAATGTTAAAGGGAGTTACCTAAGAAAAAGAAGATCAAAAATAGGAACAGTAAAAATGACAGCAAACTCACAGTTATTAACGACCACACCTAAAACAAAAACAAGAGCAAACTAGGCAAACAACTAGACCAGGAACAGAACCATAGAGATGGAGATCACATGGAGGGGTGTCAATAGGGGAGTGGGAGAGGGAGAGGGGGGGAAAGGTACAGAGAATAAGTAGCATAGATGATAGGTGGAAAATAGACAGGGGGAGGGTAAGAATAGTGTAGGAAATGTAGAAGGCAAAGAACTTATAAGTGTGATCCATGGACATGAACTATAGGGGGGAATGTGGGAGGGAGGGGGTGGGCAGGATGGAGTGGAGTGGGGGGCGGGAAATGGGTCAACTGTAATAGCATAATCAATAAATATATTTAAAAAAATGTGTTTTGAGTGTTTTGGGTTTCTTCCTTGGAGAGCATTATGCTAAGTGAAATAAGCCAGGTGGTGAGGGACAAATACCATATGATGTCACCTTTAACTGGAACAAAATCAACAAAGCAAACAAAATATAACCAGAGACATTGAAGTTAAGAACAATCTAACAATAGCCAGAGGGGAGTGGGGAGGGGACAGTGGGAGAGGGGTTTACAGGAGCTCCTGTAAAGGACACACAGACAAAATCAAGGGGGAGGGTGGAGGTGGGGGAGGAAGGTGGGTTTGCTGGGGTGGGGTGGAGGGATGGGGAGAAAATGCAGACAACTGTAACTGAATAACAATAAAAATTAAAAATAAATAAAATGTGTTTTTACTGTTTTCAGAAGAAATTGTTTAGTTATGCTCTGGTTTATGAGAAAACTTCATGAGCAGTATGCTAATTTTGTTGCTTAGTAAATTGTAATTGACCTAAGATTTCTTCCAGGCATTAAATGCCATTTTATTCATCAATATTTGGAATTTTTGTGTATTAACATTTATCATCAATCACATTTAAAACTTGAAAGGGTGACATTATTCTGACTATACAGGAAAGGAGGGACTAATAACAAAACAAAAGAAGAACTTGAGCACTTGCGTTTGTGACAGTTCATGCTTCATGCTCTAGAGGAGCTGATGGCATTACACATCCGCTACCATAGATTTCTGGAGAATTCCCTGAAGATGCTATGATTTGTCGTAAGGGCTGTTTTAAAAATCTAATTACACACTCTCTATTTGGGATTCAGCCTGTATTTCTAAAGAATTATTTTTTATGGATGTGTAATTCACATACAACAAAACTCACCCTTCTAAAGTATACAGTTCAGTGTCTAGTAGTATATTCATAAAGTTGTGAAACCATTATCACTGTCTAATTCCAAAATATTTTCATCACCCCAGAAAGAAACTTTGTCTCCATTAGCAGTCATTCCTTATCCCTCCATTCTCTCAGCTTCTGGCAAACATCAGTCTACCTCCTGTTTTTATAGATTGGCTTATTCTGAGCATTTCATAAATGGAATCATACAATACAGGCTTTTTGTGTCTGACTTCTTTCACTTTCTATAACATGGCATATCCATGTTGTAGCATGTATCAGTACTTACTTCTTTTTTTTATCTTCACCCAAGAATATTTTTCCATTGCTTTTTACAGAAAGAGAGGAAGGAAGAGAGATAGAAACATCAATGTGGAGAGAAATATCAATTGGTTGCCTCCTGTCAACACCTGGACTGGGGATCATTGTGCCCTATCTGGCCCACAACCTAGGCATGTGCCCTGGAAAATTGAATGTGCAACCTTTTGGTTATGGGACTACGCTCCAATCAGCTGAGCCACACTGGCCAGGGCTTTATTTCTTTTTATAGCTGAATAAATTTACATGTATTTATTCATTCATCTACTGATGGATATTCTGCTTGTTTCTACCTTGTACTTCCTTTTCCAGTACTTCTGTGGCATTTACAAAAAGAAGTTGTCATTTAGGCCACAAAAAAAATCTCAGTAAATTTCCCAAAGAGGAAACTATATCAGCAACAACTTCATAAAACAATTTTTTTAAAGTAAAAAAAAAACCCCAGTGCAATATAATTAGAAATTAAAAAAGACAAATGTTAATTCAAATAATTTAAACAGAAATTATAGAAGCCTTCTTCTATAGCAGCAGGCTACCTGGGCTGGAGCAGCAGCAGGGCCGACTGGGCTGACTGGGTGTTATGGGTGTTTGGAAGCAGCTAAGTTGACTGGAAAAAAAAAAGTAAACCCCAAATCCTTTCAATTCAAACTAGCCACCATGGACTGGCAGAATTCAACCCACCTACACCATGTTAGAAATGCAGAACCTCTCAGGCCCCTTCCCAGACTCATTCAATCCAATCCTGTATTTTCCCAAGATACTCCAGGCCCTTGTATGCACATTACATCATGTCAAATGCTGGTCTAAAGCGTCGCACAGAAAAGACGTGTGCTTCACATGGGTCACATAGACCCTCTGCTCACCTCAGTTAAAATTATCAAACCTGCTACGGGACTAGATCTTAATTACTCAAGCCACTAAAAAAACCCAATAAATATGTCATCATAGAGGTGCTAATTATGGCTACAATGGCCATCGTTTTACAATATATAAATGTATCAAATCAACATGTTGTACATCTTAAATCTGTCCAATTTTATAAGTCAAATGCATTTCAATTTTTAAAAATCCACTAATTTTACTAAAAATAAAGGGGGAAACTTGCTTCTCTAAGGTATGACGTGACATGGGATATGTCAGACCCATGAGAACAGGCTCTGGGTTAACACACTGAGGTGGAGGTGGGCACTACAGCACTCATACCCCTCATCCCTGCAATGTCCTTCACTAGAATAAGGCGTTATAAGAAATGCAAGAGCAAGAAATGGGTGCCAAGTCCTATCTCTGGTCCATTCAGGCTGCTGTAATAGAAATACCATACATTGGGTGACTTATAAACACCAGAAATTTTTTCTCACAGCTTTGGAGGCTGTAAGTCTAAGATCAAGACACCGGCAAATTCGATGTCTGGTGAGAGCCCACCTCCTAGTCACAGATGATCAACTTCTTACTGTGTCATCACCCAGCAAAAGGGGAAGAGAGCTCTCTGGGGTCTGTCCTCTGCTTCATGACCTAATCACCTGCTCATGGCTCCACCTGCCAGGACCATCACACTGGGGGTTAGGTTTCAACATGTGAATTTGGGGGGACACACAGATACAGTCTATGGCAGCTCTTATGCATATAAACTTTTTTAAATGAGTTTCAGCTTTATATCCCACACATGAGTGAAATCATATGGTTCTTAGCTTTTTCTGACTGACTTATTTCACTTAGCATAATATTCTCAAGGTCCACCCATGTTATTACAAATAGCAGTATTTCATCTTTTCTTATGGCTGAGTATTATTCAGACCAGAGGGAAGTATTAAGCTACCAGAGGGAAGGGAATGGGTGGGTAGTAGAAGGTAAAGGGGGCCAAATATGTAGTGACAGATGATTTGACTTTGGGTGGCAGGCACACAATGCAATATACAGATCAGGTATCATAGAAATGTACACTTGAAACCTATATGATCTTATTAACCAATGCCACCCCAATAAATTTATTTTAAAATAAATAAATAAATAAAATAGACATTAAAAAAATGTGAAATGAAATCAGAAAGCAAATAATGAACACACAGCAGAAGACAAATTTGGCCTCAAAATAGGAGAGTTTTTTAAAACACCCATGATTTGAGAAGATTAAGGAAACATGGCTTCTTAAAAATAAGAGTTAGAAGGAGAGCTACAACAGATCAAGAGGGAGATGCTAAGCCCACAAAAGGCAATAAAAAAGTGAGCTGGCAGAGTTCAGGAGGAAAGTGAAAGAGAAAAATAAAACATTATGTAAATTACAACCATATTTCAAGCAGTGAGATTAGAACAAGAGTGTGAAGTTCAGAACACTGTAAGACTGAACAGATTACAAATCTCCAGAGCTAAGATTTATGCAAGTCTCAGCACGAATGGGGAGCGTGATGTCCTCAGGAAATTTAAGCAGAGTGGCACAGCACTGGTCAATATCCTGGCCATGTTCTTTGACCTCTGGGGTGAAGGAAGCATATTCTGAATCCTCAGTATAAATAGGCAAGTCATGCTGAAGAAATGGAAAGACCAAATTGGTCTCAGACTGAGTCCCAGAAGCCCCCCAATGCCAGAGGACACTGGAACAACTAAAACATTATGAGGGAGGGAAAAAATGACCCAAGAATTTCATCCTGAGCTAAGTCATCTTTGAACAGATGAGCCTTTTCAGGTGTGCAAGAATTCAAGGAATAGAGTGCACATCAACTGTTCCTTCAAAAAAACACAAGAAGAAAAAATCAACACAAACCAATAAAGGAATCAAAATTAATAACTCAGAAATGTGAAGGCTGTTGGAAGAAAGGATGTTTCTGTGAATTGAATGCATTAAATTTAAAATTAAAGCTAAACCTCTGTGTTAATTATGATTGCCAAACAGAATAGTGAATGTTGTATATGTTGACAGCATAGAAAAAGATGGTATATTCAGACAACGAGGAGAGAAAATGGAAAAGTGGGTTCACCAAGGATGTCGCCTCAGCTTACCTCTTCTAAGGCAGTACCCCACCATTTCCCCCATTACTGTTTGTCCCAGGATGATGTGTTCTCTTCTCCATCACACTGAAGTGAGGTCTCATGTGTTCATTTGTTCATTACCTGACTCTCCCCACTAGATGGCAAATTCCACGACCCAGGGCATCTTGTCTGCCCCTTTCATCATTGTTTCCCCAGAGTCCAGAATAGAGCCTGGCACATAGTAGGTGCTCAGTAAAGATAGTGGAGTGAATTGACAAACACAATTGAAAAGTGGGCAAATGACAAGAGCAAGCAATTCATAGAAAAAGAAATCCAAATAGAATACGTTACATAAAAAATAGCTTTAGAATACGTTACATAAAAGTGGTTCAGTCACATTCAACACGAACAAAATGCAGCCTTGAAACTGGCTGTGTTGTTCTGCACCTGTCAGATCAGCAAAGATAGAGAGCCAGAGAGTGTGCAGCTGCGTGCAGGGCATGAGGAAGCAGCTGTTCTCGTGGATAACTGGTGGGAGCACAAACAGGTACTAGCTTTTTCGACAGCAATTGGGCAATAATTAAAATACACACATTTTTTGAAGTTTCCATGTTTATTTTTTTTATTGATAGATTTTATATTTCAGAAAAGTTTTAGGTTCACAGAGAAGTTGACAGGAAGGTACAGAGATTTGCCCTATGCCCCCTGCCCTCACACACATAGCACCACTATCACCAACATCCCCATCAGAAGGGACATTTATTGTAATTGATGAACCTACACTAACACATCATCATCACCCAGAGTCCATAGTTTATATTGGGTTCACTCTTAATGTTGTACATTCTGTGGGTTTGGACCAATGAATAATGACACGCATAGACTATTACACTATCACACATATTAGTTTTATTACCCCCAAACTCCTCTGTGCTCTGCCTACTCACCCCTTTCACCCCCATGTTTATTTTTTGAAGGAAATTTTATGTAGAACATCAAAAATAAATACCAGTGTAGCTGCTCTCATTAGTGTGCCAGGAGGTCCAGAGCCTTCCCCTCGGCCTCCCCCAGTGGTCCCCAAGCTGCTGCCATCAGTGTGGGGGATCTAAAAGAAACAGTTCCAAATTATATTTTTCTAGTTGATGAGGGAAGAGAATTGATTTTTGCAATATTTTTCTATGTTTATAAATTTTCCAAATATAGATTTCCAATATTTCCCTATATATTTTCAAGATACTGAATATACTGTATTATGTTTTGGGCAAATATACACATTTTTGATTCAGCAACTTTATTTCTAGGACTATGTTTTATAGAACCTTACATAGTTTTCCATTTTACACAGAACATTTATGATTCAAAAACATGTGTGTACAACAATATTTCTTGCAGCATTACTTGAAATAGCAAAGACTAGAAACAAAATAAATATTGTAATACAAAAAATTGAAGTAATAATAACCAATATCAAAAAGAGTGAGGAAAACACACTTTCAACTAGTGTTAATGCAAATATAAATTGATAAATTATCAGCAATTCTGCTTTTAAAAATTTAATTTATAAAACACTTGCATTAAATATGTATATATACGCATGTTCATTATACAAGTGAAATGGAGAAAAAAATTGGAGGCAAACTAAATCTTCACTACACTTGTAGTGTTCTTGAACAGCAGGTTTTAATTTTAATGTAAATCAAATCTATTAATCTTTTCTTTTATACTTTGCCTTTAATGCCTTGTTGAAGAAATCCTTTCATACTCTGAGTTCATAAACATAGTAGACATTTTCTTCTAAGAGTTTTTAAAGTTGTGCTTCATGATTTTAGGTTTTTAGCTACTTGGAGTTCATTTACTTGGGCGTCACATGAGGCGAGGTTCTAGTCCTATTCTTTTCCACAAGTACCATGCGGGGATGGGGGGATGGGACTTTTGTCACTGCCTTCTGTGAATCCAGGAACCCACGGAGGCCCTGGTTCTGCTCAGGGGCTGGTTTGCACTCCTGTTACTCATGGGGCCTTTTATGAGTTTGACACGGTACAGGAGGAAGTCGCGGCTACTTCTGGTTTCTTTGGCACTCAAAGGCTATCATAGCCATTGAGTCCTCACTGACCGGGCCACTTCAGAGCCATAAGGGGTTAATCTTTGTGTTTGTATTCATGCTTCATTTTCTATTTCTTGACAGTATCTTTCAATATCCTATGCTTGGACTATGCTTACAGTAGAAGTGTCCTTAATAAAAGCTTTCAACTCTGTGGAGTCTAACAGATACAATATCTACCATTCCTATGAATCCAAATAATTCCATTGAAGCTGAGACTGAAACTTGTGCCATCAACCGGAAAAGCTCAAAAGGTCATTCCTCATTCTATCATGGTCATGCATTTGAATTCTAAGACCAATTATCCCTCTACCTAGATCAAAGGGGTGTAAAGCCTAGAAAAGTGTGCTTTGAATTTATCAATCCTGAGGTTCTTCTTAGGAAATCTGTGTTGGTTACATAATTTGTATGTGATAAGTGGTGCTCCACAGAAATATGAGTACCTCTAAAATAAAGACAACAAACTGTGCTGGTTTTGTAATGCCAGGGGAAATTGGATACTTTTTGTTATAGCCAGCTATTACATCATTTTCACATTAGTGATCTTTTAAATATAAAACAAAAAAGGTACTGTGGGAATATGCATAAAATATTGGAGACAATATAAAAACACAGCTCCTTCCCACTTTGCTAGTTATGGTCATCATGTCCTTTGGTCAATCAGAGTAGGAAGTTGTCTCATTCGTGGACAGGTCTTCCTTACACAGAAATCCTAGTGCAGATCAATTTTTTTCAATATTGTAATTACTTTCCAGAACTAGTTGCATTATTAGTGTTTTAGTCAGAGATGAGCTAAACTCTCCAAAATAAAAAATATATTGGGAGAAGTTGGCATCTGTTTCAAATCATTCACAGATGTTAAAATTCCAAGAGTTGGAATAATTTTTAATTTTGCAACCACATTCTTGAATTAAGATTAGAGTAGCTTAAAAAAATGCATCAATACCTTAAAAGAATTAACAGAATTTTTTTAAACTAGCCCTGGCTGGTGTGGCTCAGTAGATTGAGTTCTAGCCTGTGAACCAAAGGGTTGACGGTTCAATTCCCTATCAGGGCACGTGCCTGGGTTGTAGGCCAAGTCCCCAGTGAGGGGTGTATAAGAGGCAACCACACATGGATGTTTCTCTCTCCCTCTCTTCTCTCTCCCTCCCTTGCTCTCTAAAAATAAATAAAATCTTTTAAAAATATTTTAAACTAAAAAAACAAACATTTTTAGTTAAATGGAAAAAAATGTCAAACAACAGTTTCTTTTCCTACAGTAGTATGGAAAAAAATAATTTTGGGTGAAGAAAATAAAGCAAGAAAAGAAAAAAATTTTCTTTAGAAATGGAAAACCAATATGGTGGTTAAAGATTGCAGATTCAACTTGAATATTCATTTCTGCTCCCTCCAAAACCAGGAAAATGACAGAGAGCGGAGTATATTTATAATAAAAGGAATAAACCCACACAAGGAGAGTAGGAGAAGAGACCATTTATTTTTTTTTAAGGTTTTTATTTTTTTTTTTTAATTTTTATTGCTATTCAAGTACAGTTGTATGCCTTTTCTCCCCATCCCTCCACCCCACCCCAACTAAACCCACCTCCCTCCCCCACCTCCACCCTCCCCCTTGGTTTTGTCCATGTGTCCTCCATAGTAGTTCCTGTAATCCCCTCTTCCCACTGCCACTCCCCCCCGGCTATTGTTAGATTGTTCTCAACTTCAATGTCTCTGGTTATATTTTGTTTGCTTTTTTCTTCTATTGACTATGTTCCAGTTAAAGGTGAGATCATATGGTATTTGTCCCTCACCGCCTGGCTTATTTCACTTAGCATAATGCTCTCCAGTTTCATCCATGCTGTTGCAAAGGGTATAAGCTCCTTCTTTCTCTCTGCTTTGTACAATTCCATTGTGTAAATATACCATTGTTTTTGGATCCACTTGTTTGCTGATGGGCACTTAGGTTGCTTCCAGTACTTGGCTATTGTAAATTGTGCCACTATGAACATTGGGGTGCACAGGTTCTTTAGGATTGGTGTTTCAGGGTTCTTAGGGTATAATCCCAGCAGCGGAATTGCTGGGTCAAAGCACAGTTCCATTTTTAGTTTTCTGAGGAAATTCTATACTGTTTTCCACAGTGGCCTCACCAGTCTGCATTCCCACCAACAGTGCACTAGGGTTCCCTTTTCTCCTCATCCTCTCCAACATTTGTTTGTGGATGTGTTTATGTTGGCCACTCTGACTGGTATGAGATGGTATCTCATTGTGGTTTTAATTTGCATCTCTCTGATGGCTAGTGATGCTGAGCATCTTTTCATATATCTCTGGGCCCTCTGTATGTCTTCCTTGGAGAAGTGTCTGTTCAAGTCCTTTGCCCATTTTCTAATTGGGTTGTTTGTCTTCCTGGAGTGGAGTTGTGTGAGTTCTTTATATATTTTGGAGATCAGGCCCTTGTCTGAGATATCCTTGGCAAATATGTTTTCCCATACTGTTGGTTCTCTTTGTAATTTGGTGCTGTTTTCTTTAGCCATGCAGAAGCTTTTTATTTTGATGAGGTCCCATTTGTTTATTCTTTCCTTTATGTCCCTTGCTTTAGGGGATGTGTCTGTGAGGATGTTGCTGCGTGGAATGTCTGAGATTTTCCTGCCAATGTTTTCCTCAAGGACTTTTATGGTGTTACAACTTATATTTAAGTCTTTTATCCATCTTGAGTTTATTTTCGTGTATGGCGTTAAGTTGGTGATCGAGTTTCATTTTTTTGCACGTAGCTGTCCAGATCTCCCAACACCATGGCTGTTTTTGCTCCATTTTATGCTCCTTCCTCCTTTGTCAAATATTAATTGTCCGTATAGACTTGAGTTTCTTTCTGGGCTCTCTGTTCTCTTCCATTGGTCTATGTGCCTGTTTTTATGCCAGTGCCAGGCTGTTTTGATGACAGTGGCCTTGTAATACAATTTGATATCAGGTATTATGATCCCTCCTGCTTTGTTCTTCTTTCTCAAAATTGCTGCAGCTATTCGGTGTCATTTATGGTTCCATATAAATTTCTGAAATGTTTGTTCTATATCTGTGAAATATGTAATGGGTACTCTAATAGGGATTGCATCGAATCTATAAATTGCTTTGGGTAGTATAGCCATTTTGATGATGTTAATTCTTCCAATCCATGAGCATGGTACATGCTTCCATTTGTTTGTGTCTTCCTTAATTTCTTTATTCAGTGTTGTGTAGTTTTCTGAGTACAGGTCTTTTACCTCCTTGGTTGGGTTTATTCCTAGGTACTTTATTTTTCTTGAGACCATTTATTATAAGACAAGACTTTTGTGACTGAAAAGCAGCAGGACAAATTGTGATCTGCTAATTAGACCTGCAGAGCTGACCGCCTCGCTGGCAGGAGGAACAGTGTCCCTCACAGTCCCCAAACCTTAGTGTTTAGACACCACTGTCCCCAAGTGTAAGGAATGTTTGAAAGTTGTTCATGAAGCATTTAGGACCTTCCATCCCTGTATTAAAAAACCCTGAAATTTGTTCTCTGAAAAAAGTGTATGGGGGATGGGGGCAGTCAACACAGAAGAGGGAGGGAGTTAAGCAAAATCTATTGTACCACCATTCCCCTCACTGGGTTTTTGAAACACCAGCACTGACATTTATATTCCCTGGGAAAGATGTTGAAAGATTTCTTCTGGGAAAGCTGACTAGGCCAAAAGGGGAAAAAAACAACTAAAAACTAAAACAACAACAACAACACAATAAACACTGGAGAGAGCAACATTGCGAGTTCACAATGAGATCTCAGCCAGGTGCCCACAAGGACAGGAAAGCACCCAAGCTCTGTCCAAAGAGCACAGCTTTTAATGAAAAGTACTCACACTTTAACTATAAGGAGAAAGCTAGAGATGGGCAGACTTGTGGGCAAAGATTCTGACAAAAATATTAGAGACAAAAACAAGCAGAAAAAAGCCACTTGATAGGAATAGACATTATCTAAGAAGATGATAACTTTAAAACAATTACTAATATCTTTTGAGAGTTTTTTTAAAAGGCAATGCATCCAAGAAATAAGCACAGGATGATTATATATACATATAATTACCAATATGTAAAACAAACAAACAAATAAATTAAAAAAGTATTGGAAATCATAAAAATAAAACATGAGAGCAGAAAAGGAAAAATTCAATATAGGATTTGGAAATAAATTTGAGGAAATATATCAGAAAGTAGGAAAAAAGGCAGAGACAAGAAACAGAAAAGGTGAAAGCACAAGACAATCAGAGGACTAGTTTAAGAGGTCTGAATACCTGAACAACCTGAGTTCCAGAAAGTGAGAATAGACAAAACAGAATGAAAGAAGTGATCAAAGAAATAATTCAACAAAATGTCCTGTAATGGAAGTACAAGGGTTTCCAGACTGAAAGAGCCCACTGAGCATTCTGAACAATGGTTACAAACAGAACCACATTAAGGCACATTATTATAAGGTATCAGAACAATGGGGACAAAGATAAGACAGAAAAACAGACAGTGGGGAGGGGAGAATTTCTCTAGAGAACGCCGACTAAGGCAGTAGTATACAAGATAGTGTATCTTTTGCCTATGGTGAGAATTTTATTGGTTTAACTTAGACTTTATAGTGTTAGTCAAGAACTTTTCATAATGTTTTGGCTGAGAGAGAGGATGATGCTTAAGGTATTTAATAACATTTCTCAGAAAAGATCTCCTCACACACAGATGCCTTGTGTAAGAACAAGATTTCTCCAATAATTTCACAATGATGTCAGCCTGCAGACTTTTCTATGTTCTCACAAGCTCAGGAAAATCTTTCTTTTTAAAAATGTATTTATTTTCTAAGCTGAAAGCCAACTTATTTATGTGAAACAAGGACAGGCTCTTCCAAGCTGTTGGCTCCACAGAAGCAGATAAATCAGGCTCCTGGCTTGAAGATTCTCAAATCCTCTTTAAGCTCATCCATCAGGACTCCATGACTTCCATGGGGTCCCATCAGAGACAGACTGTGTTTGCCCGTCAAACTACAGCCTGATGACAGTTTCCAGAAACTTCTCCGTTTCTCTTAAGTAAAAAGGGCTTTACTTATTGAAAACTTGGTGCAAAATGCAGTAGAGATCAGACTCTTAGTTCCAACACCCAGAGTGGGCTTTGCTCTTGGATCCAGAGCCAAGACTGCTGGACGTGGCAACCAGCACCAGTGCCTACCCCTGCCAGTGTGCCTGACTCTCTGGTCGATCCTGCTTCAAAATATCCTAGCATTGCATGTCCAGCTGATACCTCATCACTCACCCCATCCATACGCCTTGCTCCTGAGAGACAGTGGGAGTATCGTGGTGTAGCTCCCAGAAGTCTGCTGCTGATTGAGAACATGAGGAAGCTGACCTGGGCATGGGGGCTGCCAAGGCCCAGAAAGCCCTCAGAGCTCTTTCCTCCCAACCTCTTGTCCTAACTTTTGCATCACACTCTTCCTGTTCTCTCTCTTCTATCCCCCTCCCACCCCACTTGTCTGGTATCTGTTCATCAATAACATAATCATTAGAGGTTCTTTATTTTGTAGTCCAATTTCACATGAATAATTCTTCAGACATAACTCTGAGGATCTGCTGGACTGCAATAAAGCATTGTTGACAAGTTACCAAACCATGATTTAGATATACAATTCCTAAAAAAAATTCTAAATTTAATTAGTTCACTGAAATAGAAATGTGTCTTTGTTGATCCTTTCCACAGCCAATTACCCTCTCTACCATCTCACCCAAAAGAAATTTGTCTTTTTTCCCCTCAGGTACATGATTTGCTAGCCTGGAAAGATGTAAAAATGTTGCAGTTAAAAATAAAACATGCTTCTATTTGGCATGGCAGAAATCAATTATTATTCTCACTTGAGGGTATGCCTAAAAAGATTGATGCATAACCAATAGTTCTTCTGAAATTTGTCACTAAAACACACAAAACACACATCTCTGCACACACATTCCAGCTGCAGTCCTTCCTGACTTCTATGGGATGACACAGTACCTATGAATTCTCAATGTTGGGCTGTTATCTGGAGTGAACTTTGTAATCTGATATCATTATAAAAATTTGATAGGAAGGAGAGCAGACTTGTTGGTTGCACTATGCACACCTCCAGAAAGCTGTGTATTGTAGAAAACTGCAGCTTTCCTCCCACTGGGGCAACCAAAGGTAGGCAGTTCCTCCTCGCCATCTCTCAGCAGCCTGAGTGTAGTCACATGATGTAAGGTGACAAATCAATATTCCCGAAGAAGGAACCCAAAAGCAGAGGGTCAGTAGGGATTGTTGCTAATGGCTGCAGCCAAGTCATGAGCCTGGTGGCACCGGCACTATCACTGGCCACCCCTTCAGTCCTGTCCAAGCCTGTCTTGCTAGTCTTATTGTGTATCGTCAATCCCTTCATGTAAATTTTCTTTAAAGTTTTTTTTAATTTTGACCTGAGGACATGTGTATTGATTTTAGAGAGAGAGTAAGGGAGAGAGAGAAAGAGGGAGAAACATCAATCAGCCTCCCTCTGCACGCACCCTGACCGGGGATCGAACCTGCAACCCTTTGGTTTACTGGTTGATGCTCCAACCAACTGATCCACCTGGCCAGGGCCGTAAATTCCCTTTTTAATAAGGTTTCAGATTCAGTTTCAGTTCTTTGTAACCAACAAATTATGATCCGTTCTGATAAAGTTTATGACTTTATGGCTGTCAACCAAACTTCTTTTGGGGATATCGAAAGAGTCTTGGCGTGTCTGTGCAAGATGAAAATTTAGAAAGCTCGGAGAACCAAATGGCGGCGTAGGTAGACACACTGCGCCTCCTCGCACAACCAGAACGGACAGAAAATTGAACGGCAAGGAAGTCCGACACCAAGGAAATAAAAAATAAACATCCATCCAGACCGGTAGGAGGGGCAGAGACGGGCACAGGGACGGAGAGGACTCACGTGGCTGTGGCGGGACCCAGACTGGTGGAGTGTGGGACAAAACGGGCAGGCAGTCTGACCACTAGCAGGCCCTGAGGCCCTACATTCACGCACAGATAAACCGAGAGTGCTGGACTCAGAGTGGCCAGAACGGGGCAGGTAGAGCGGCGGGTACCACCTCGTGGCCACACATTCACCCACAGATAAACCGGACAAACGGCGGGAGCAAAGCAGACTGCGCAACCCAGGGCTCCAGTGCGGGGAAATAAAGCCTCAAACCTCTGAGTGAAAACACCCGTGGGGGTTGGGGTGGCAGCAGGAGAGACTCCCAGCCGCACAGGAGAGGTTGTTGGAGAGACACACAGGGGCCTAGGGCGTGCACAAGCCCACCCACTCGGAAACCAGCACCACAGGAGCCCAGTTTGATTGTGGGTGGTGGAGGGAGTGACAGATCCTGTGGAGAGGGGAGCAGGCACTATTGCTTCCTCTCAGCCCCTCCCCCACATACAGCATCACAGCGCAAGGACCAGCATTACCCCACCCCTGGGAACACCTGAGGCTCCGCCCCTTTAAGTAACAGATACACCAAGACAAAAAAAAAATGGCCCAAATGACAGAACACTTCAAAGCTCCAGAAAAAATACAACTAAGCGAGGAAGAGATAGCCAACCTATCAGATGCACAGTTCAAAACACTGGTTATCAAGATGCTCACCGAATTGGTTCAATCTGTTTGAAAACCAGATGAAAAAATGAAGCCTATGCTAAGAGAAACAAAGGAAAATGTGCAGGGAACCAATGGCGATGCGAAGGAAACTGGGACTCAAATCAACGGTGTGGACCAGAAGGAAGAAAGAAACATCCAACCAGAAAAGAATGAAGAAACAAGAATTCAGAAAAATGAGGAGAGGCTTAAGAACCTCCAGGACATCTTGAAATGTTCCAACATCCGAATTATAGGGGTTCCAGAAGGAGAAGAGGAAGAACAAAAAATTGAAAACTTATTTGAACAAATAATGAAGGAGAACTTCCCCAGTCTGGCAAAGGAAATAGACTTCCAGGAAGTCCAGGAAGCTCAGAGAGTCCCAAAGAAGCTGGACCCAAGGAGGAACACACCAAGGCACATCATCATTACATTAGCCAAGATGAAACAGAAGAAGAGAATCTTAGAAGCAGCAAGAGAAAAGGACACGGTTACCTACAAAGGAGTGCCCATAAGACTGTCAGCTGATTTCTCCAAAGAGACCTTACAGGCAAGAAGGAGCTGGCAAGAAGTATTCCAAGTCATGAAAGGCAAGGACCTACATCCAAGATTGCTCTATCCAGGAAAGCTATCATTTAGAATGGAAGGGAAGATAAAGTGCTTCTCAGATAAGGTCAAGTTAAAGAAGTTCATCATCACCAAGCCCTTATTATATGAAATGTTAAAGGGACTTACCTAAGAAAAAGAAGATCAAAAATAGGAACAGTAAAAATGACAGCAAACTCACAGTTATTAACAACCACACTGAAAACAAAAACAAGAACAAAGTAGGCAAACAACTAGAACAGGAACAGAACCATAGAGATGGAGATCACATGGAGGGATGTCAATAGGGGAGTGGGAGGGGGAGAGGTGGGGAAAGGTACAGAGAATAAGTAGCATAGATGATGGGTGGAAAATAGACAGGGGGAGGGTAAGAATAGTGTAGGAAATGTAGAAGCCAAAGAACTTATAAGTATGACCCATGGACATGAACTATAGGGGGCGAATGTGGGAGGGAAGGGGGTGGGCAGGATGGAGTGGAGTGACGGGGGGGGGGGAATGGGTCAACTGTAATAGCATAATCAATAAATATATTCAAAAAAAGAAAAAAAAAGAAAATTTGGAAAGCTTCCTTTTCCCCAAAGCAGCAGAATCAGACATCTTACCAAGCATTTTTGGGATTTCATTGTGCAGCAGACAAAGCTATGACTTTCAGTGAAAGTGGTCTGGCAAAAAAACTTCTTACCATTTCCAAACATTGACTGTCTGTGTAATTTCAAAAGGGGCTCACAAAATAAGCTTTTGTTTTCTTTGATGGCCATTAGCATGTAAATGGTGACTATAAAAAAAGGAGATGATTACATAAAAAGATATCTGTAGTTTCTCCCAGTTGCATACTGAAAGGGAATGAGGAGGCTGCCAATTACTTGATGATTTGCTTCAAAATGTTAAAGGCAAGATCAAATATTCTGGAACATGTGGTCAGTCAAGAAAAACACTTCCACTTTCTCCTCTGTTCTGTTTCACAAACCAGCTCAGCCAATTGCCACACGTGGCTTTACTGAAACCTCAAAAAGGAGCAGCGGCTCCTGCCTAGGATGAGTCAAGAAAAGGTTTCTGTGAAATGGGAAATTCAAGGCTTAAGAAGGTCCAAGCTCATTTGAGGTGCGATTTTCTCACTCTACCTACTCACCTGAAATACCTTCAGTACCCCGCTGTTTGCACAAACAGATGTGCAGTGCAGCTAACGGTTTGCTCAGCCCTTTAATTGACAGAAAACACCATGGTTTTGTGTTTCATCATTGCATCCTGTCGACCACACAAGTAAAAGCAGGTGTTTGGAAACTGTCATCCTTCTTCTTTGACCTTTCACATTAAGGTGGGTCTATAAAATAAATGCAGAAGTATAGATTCAATTGTCATTTTGAAACTCAGTTTTTTGTCTTTCCAATTCGTTTAACCTGCATGTAAATAAGTGATTTTTATGTTAACTCAGTATAGGATATTCAGGAAACTTGTACAAGTAAACAACTTACAGCAGATTCTGTAGTTTATTCAAAAAAATAATTCATTTAATGACTTTTAATCCTTATGTTACATGCAGATTAAAACACTAGTTTAAAATCTGTGTGTTCCTAAAATCCAGCTGTTGTCAAGTAGAGTTGCTTGGTTTTGTTTTGTTCTGTTGTTGTTTTCACATTTCTTGGACAATTTCTGTTTGGGTTATGAGTATATTTTTGGGTTTTTTAAATTTTATTTTACCTCATCCCTTCACCCCTCACCTTTTGCAACCATCACATTGTTCTCTATACTATGAGTCTTGTTCTACTTTGGTTTGTTTATTTATTTGTTTTATTTTTTCAGATTCCATATATAAGTGAAGTCATGCAGTATTTGTCTTTCTCTATCTGACTTCTTTCACTTACCATACTACCCTCTAGGTCCACCCATGTTGTCAAAAATGGCAAGGTTTCATTCTTTTTTTTATGGCTTAGTTATATTCCATTGTGCATGTACCACAACTTCTTTATCCATTCATCTAAGGATGGACACTTTGGTCGCTTCCATACCTTGGCTATTGTAAATTATGCTGCAGTGAACACAGGGGTGTGTACATCTTTTTGAACTGGTGTTTTTGTTTTTGTTTTTTTCGGATGAATATCCCAAAGTGGAATTGCTGGGTTCTATGGCAGCTCTGTTTTCAATTTTTTGTGGAATCTCCATACTGTTTTTCATAGTGGCTTCAACAATTTACAACTCCACTAACAGTGCACAAGGGTTCCCCCTTTCTCCCCATCCTTGCCAACCCTTGTTGTTTGTTGATTTTTTGCTGATAACTATTCTGACAGGTGTGAGGTATCTCATTGTAATTTTGACTTGCATTTCCCTCATGAGTAGTGATATGGAGCATCTTTTCATGTACCTATTGGCCATCTGTATGTGTTCTTTGGAAAAATGACTACTTAGATCTTCTGCCCATTTTTTAATCAGATTGTTTGCATTTTTTGCTATTGAGTCGTGTGAGTATTTTTCAGTGGACCACAGTTCAGTCTGCACGTGCATTCAAACCCTCGTGTTGTTCAAGTGCCAACTCTGTGCATCGGAATCCACGTCTATAGAAGTCGACTGTAATCACAGCAGATTTTCAGCTACTCAGGAGCTGATTATTTTTAACCACCACATTGTTCAACCATGCCCTGTAAATATTTGTTGAATTAATGCAGCTCTAAAATAAGATATTTCCCATAAATGATTATAGAATGGCTTTCAAGCTGTATGTAACTTTCCTCCCAAGGCTATGCTGGAGGGGCTGCCACTGTCGTGAAGCCAGTGGCTCTGCTGCCTCTGGGTTCTGGGTTTCCTCCCCCTTCCCCTGGTTCAACCAAAGCAACTTTGAATTGTGGGATTCTTGTATAAAATCTCATTTGAAAATGAATTTAAATTCCAAAGTAATGTGTGAAAATCACTGCTCTAATGGAAGTTCCCTTCCACTCTAAATGGTATTACCCTTTGAGAATGACCCTGATTGCTTGCTCCTTCTCCAAACAAGTAGGTTCTATCTGTAAAATATATTTCAAACTGTCTACAGTCCAACTGTCTCCCCAAGGATACCTCTCTTCAATCCATCTTCCACACAGCAATGAGAGTCGTGTTTGTATAATGTAAATGAGACCATAGCATTGCCTTCTAGCACATTTGTCTTCTTTTGCCTCCCCAGGCAGCTAAACCCTTTTCCAGCATAGGGCCATCCCCAGAGGTTCATGCCTTTTCTTGGAACCTCCTGGCTCCAGTCTGCAAGGTTGACTCATCTGTCAGGTCTCAACTGCTGCCTTTCCTCCCCAAAAAGGCCTGCCTAGGCCATCAGATCCATAGTTAGTTAGCAAGCCTCTCAGAGTCTTCCTTCTAGTGCCTGTTTTTTTATTGACTTTATCATAATTTTAATAATATGTGTATCTATACATATATATATGTAGTTTTCTTGTTCAATGTCTAGTCTCTCTGCTAATTATAAGCTCTAAGGTAGGAACTTTTTCTATGTTGTTCAACAGAGCCCAGGAGTGTGCCTGGTGGGTGTAGCAGGCAGTCAGTAAATATTTGTTGCATGAATGCAAGAAGTAATAAGTTCAAATTACAGGAAGTAGAATTTCTTTTTAAATGAAGCAGTTTATCAAGGAAGTATCTGAAGTACCAATTGGTGAAAACCTTAAACTCCGGGAAAGGGGTCATAAGAATTTAAAATCTAAATATTCCATTTTTAAATCCTTGGATTAAATACATTAAGGAAAATAACGTTTCATCACCTCTAACTGTGGACAACTTGGCTCAGCTTACCACTAAATGTGTCATGTTCTCATGAAGCTTTTTTTGTGTCTCAGGCATTGTGTATCTAACACCCAAACCTCTGTGGATTTGACTAGTGACATGGTATGCTTAGGGTTCACATTTGAATTTCTTCATTATCTGTGAAACAGTAAGTAGTAGAAGCTTTTAAATAACTTATTTATGTAGCAGTGATTTATTGACACTACAAATTATACACTCCCTGCTCTAAATCACTGTCACAGGAAGGGTTTGCTGGGTAAGGTGAGACAGATGACACTCATGAATCCTTTTGGATTCTTAAAATCCTCTTCTCAAACTAGGAACCTGATAGGTTGCTACCCACTCAGAACTCTTAGAAAAAAGTTCTCCACTTGCTGAAATACCAGCTTCTCACCTGGCTCTTAAGAGACTCTCACAACTTGGCACTTTCCTCCTTTCCATCTCTGTTTTCTTTTGGTTCTTCTACATGTATCTGTTATTTTAATTCATGTGTAATGAACACACAGAATTTTAGGACTAAAAAGGACTTAATAGCAATGCCATCAAGACTTTTGTTTAATAGACGAAAAAGCTGAGTCCCAGTGAAGTTAACTGACAGACACTTAGTAGACAATCTTTTGTTGACTGAGTAAATTTCCCAAAATTATACTCCTACACAGTGGAGTAGTTGAAATTAGAAAGCAGCCTATCTAGTCTTCAAATTTTGACTATAATCATCATGATGAATAATATGTATTGAGTAATTACTATGTGCCACGCACACACAGAAACAAATTTAATCCTCTGAATAGCCTTAGGGGGAAACTGGGGCACAGCAGAGCATAAGGAATTTGACCTAAACTTCATAGTAAGTGGCTGCATGGGGATTTGACCCCCAAAGCCTGTATGTGTAATTACTAGGTAGTGGTGTCCATATATGTGTAGCCATCTGCATCTCCCAAACCTTGGCACCTTCTGTCATATCATCTCTCCATCTTGAATGTTCTTCATCCAGTTTTTCTCTCTCTTCTTCCACCCAGCATCACAATTCTTCACAGACCGCCTTAACTACCATCTCCTCCATGAAGCGCTTCATAACTTTCTTCAGCTCAGGGCACTGTGTGGGTCTGGATGTTCAGTTATTTCCTTCACAGCAGTTCCGCAGTTCTGAAGGCTGAGAAGTCCAAGATCAAGGTGCTTGCAAGGGCCCTCCTCTCTTGGCTTGCAGGACCTCTCTCTGTGAGCTCAGGTGACCTTTTCTCTATACACCTGGGGACAGGAGATAGCCCCCTCTGTGTCTCTTCCTAAGAGGGTGCTAATCTACCTCGTTTACCCTTGTCTTCTAAAGGCCTTATCTGTAAATGCAGTCACGTTGGGGGTAGGGATTCAACATATGAATTTTAGGAGGGACATAGTTCAGTCCACAGCACAAGGCATGTACTCCTCAGTTGGCCACAATCTCCATAACTCCCTGCCTCCCTGACACTGGCTGGAATCAGGGGCTATCCATCACTACAGACAGGCTGCTGTACCTCTTAGAGCAGAAGTAAGAGGAAGTGAAATCGTTATTGCATATTTGTCTCTATCAAACTTGAGAAAGTACAGTGGAGACTGAGAAGGCCAGGAGTGTCAAGCAAAATGGAAGATACATATTTTGGTGGAAGTAAACAATATTTTTACATGTTTATATGCAAACTGAATGTGACTTTGTCAAAGAATGAAACTTAAGGCACCATTATGAAACAAGCCACAGGAAGGGGCCATGCCTGGTTTGCTTTCTACAGTCAGGTCATCTGCTGGGTCCTGCAGGCATTTGAGTCTGAGATCCCTGTTTAATTCTCTTTCGACCCCTACAATCCTTGCCTCCACAGATGATGCATTGCCAGTCCTCACAATCATGCAGATATGTAGACAATGACATGAAGTAGCAGGTGCCCACAAGCCTCCAATACTGGCAACAAAATCCTAAGCATGCATTGCTTTTCTCTGCTTCTAGAAATTGCTTTAGGTCTGTGGAATTGCTACTCTTTGTGAAACGAATTGCTAACCCATCTTTCTATGCACATTGCAGACACCATTTAATCTGTTTTCCAGCCTCATATACACACTGCAGTGTAACTGATGGAGGCCAAGTCCCTGTGCTGCAGGGGATCAAAGCAGAGCTGGCTAAGCTGGCTCCCCTGTCTGACTCTTCAGCTTAGAAGGAAGCCAGGATATTTGTGTTTGCTCATTTCTTTTCCCAAACAGGAGCTTGTTGCTTGCTGCAATGCAACAAGCTATGAATTCAAAGTAGGATAGCACAGTTTAATGAGTGACGTTCCAGGTGAATGTCCAGTTTTGACCTGTGGCTCCAGAGGGTCTAAAGCCACAGAATGGAGGGACAGAGTACACAGGGGAAACTGGTTCCTGTAGAGCTTCCAGATTTTCCTGTGCCTAAGAAATTCTGAAAATAATAACCTTTCTAGAGGCAAATCAACCCTCTTTTCAAGGTAAATAAAAAGTGATGCTTGTTCCACTATGTGCAAATGCAGTAAGCAACAGTTTCAAAGTGAACAGAATGTGAACATTTTACTCTCCAAGTCCTAGGTTTCCTTTTTATTCTTGGCACATGGTGCACAGCAAACACCTTCTTTGTCTGACTTGATTGGTTGTGAAGGGGCAATGCCAGCTTTGGTGAGGCTGCTGTTGGGTTCTGGGGGCATTTTCCCTTGCCTGGTGTCATTGAGCTTTTGCCACAGCCATAGTGCCATGCCCCCATCTAGTGTGAGAATATTTGTCACAGCCTAAAAGAAAAAGGCACCAGCCAGAATTTTTTGTAACTCAGCTGACACTATGCTGTAGTAACTACTTTTTCTTGCAGGGTTTATGATGCCTATGGGTACCATGGCCATCATCTCAAAGTGAGGTAATTACTGAGCACTTCCATGGAAGTTTATTGAGTGCTTCGCACATTTCCATCTCACTGAACCCTTCACTGAGCTAATGAAGATGGAAACTAGGAGAGTTCATTATTCCCCGAGATTCCAGAGCTCTCAGTGTCGGGCCTGAGACTGACTCAGACCTCATTGTTCATTCACTCATTCATTTCTTTTTTTTCTTTCTTTCTTTATGCTTTTTTTTTAAGTTGTGGAAAAGCTCTTAAAATGAGATATGCCCTTTTAACACATTTTTAAATATACACTATTGTTGACTGTAGAAGTGTTGTACAGCAGATTTCTAGAGCTTATTCATTGTGCTTGTCATTCATTTCATTATATTCAATAAATACTGAGTTGATGATGTCTCTCTAACTCCAAAGCCTCTTCACCTGATCCTGAGATAGTCTTCCTTTTAAGTATTGTTTTAGAGATTCAATCAATGTCAGAGTAATATCTTGGCTTCTATACAACCTGGTGTTGTAAAAATGAGAGCTATTGGACTTGTGGCCAAAAGTCACCCACTATGAAGCAATCTGAACAGGCCAGGCTAGGAGAATTCCCTGTGACATGGAACTGTCGTCTGTCTGTTGGTAATGGCAGGTTATCTGACTGCATGCAGATCAATCTCACACATGCCATTAGGAAATGCCGGCCTGCCCTCTGGAGTCCTTTGTTCCATTTGCAGACTGTGAGAGAGAGGGCAAGGCAAGCAGAAAGAAATGAGATGCTTACGAACTCCATACAGGTTGCTGGTGGATTTTGTTAGGATCTGTTTTGGTTTTCTCTAGCCTGTCTTCCTATTTCAGTGAGCCCCCCACAAAAAAGTGCTTGTTGAAAAAAAAAAAGAGAGAGAGAGAGAGAGAGAGAGAAATTAAGCTAATAAGAACCAGAAAGACATTCTGAAGGTAATAAGATAGAACTTACGCTGGTCTCAAGCCCATTCACTTTCTTTAGCAACAAGAAAATCGAGAGACTTAGGGAACAATAAATTCTTTCTTATTGGTATGTTGCAATCTTAATACTACTTACACATAGATATTTCTTTGAATTTTTTGATGAATAACATATGATACCTTCTAGAAAATCAAATAAAAAATTAATCCTCTGTAGATAAGTGAAAGCAGATCATTTTACAGAAGAAAATCTACCTGATGGAATTACAGTAAATTGACACACACACTTTCATTTAACAATGATTGTATCAGCAAACTCTTTTCCTCTGTAGGCCTGAGACCAATGGTGCACATCAAGACACCAATTACCTGGGTCCTTCCTACATCACAGGGGGAATGGGAAAATGGGCACACAAAAAAGCACTCTTTTATTAGGACACAGTAACCTGCTTGGTTTTGAATAGTGTGCATGTGTCTGCCACTCAGAAAGAAAAGGAGATTTCGCTTCTGAGAAAATTGATTTCAGGTTTTCTGGCAAGTCTTATTAAATTCAGACATTAAGTCCCACAGCCACACTGTGCTTTAAAAAAACATACCAAGTGACATGCCCAACTTTAGATTTTAAAACATCTGTAGTTATCACTGACTTTGTGATCACTGAGCCTGAAGCAAAGTGTAGGAGAAGGTGGTGCAGATCTCTCTGTCAGCAAAGAAATCGAGCCAAGGACTTCCTGTTTGCCCTGAGAGAGGGAGGGATGGTGAGGCTGGAATGAAAAAGAGACCAGACTAGGAAACTAACCCTCAATGAAACTACATGTTTTTCATGAAAAATTTTGAAAAGGGAGGAAAATAAAAATGAAAACACAAATGAAAACATTGTTCAAAATTCACCTTCCGAAGATAACTACAGTTGTCTCATGGGGTTTTTTCCCACCAATCTCTTTACAATGTTCTTTATATTTCCAAGAGGATTTATAAAATCACTTCCACCTTTGTGTTTGTTTCCAAACTGACATATGTAAATTAAAAGGAATTTATAGAAAACAAAGAAACAAAGTGAAAACAGTCCATTGTCCAATCACAGAGAAGTACCAATGGTTTTCACACTGCACCTGACTGCTGTGCGCCCCCGGCCACTCTCCTATGCACCTGTCATGCACTAGCTCGTGTCAGGTGGATAGTCTTGGAGTCAGGTGAACGTAGTTGTTTTCATTTTTTTTTAATTTTAATTTTTATTGTTATTCAATTACAGTTGTGTGCCTTTTCTCCCCATCCCTCCACCCCACCCCAGCCAAAACCCCCTCTCTCCCCTACCTCCACGCTCCCCATTGATTTTGTCCATGTGTCCTTTATACTAGCTCCTATAGACCCCTCTCCCCACTATACCCTCCCCACTCCCCTGTGGAGATTGTTACATTGTTCTTAATTTCAATGTCTCTGGTTATATTTTGTTTGCTTTTTTCTTCTGTTGATTATGTTCCAGTTAAAGGTGAGATCATATGGTATTTGTCCCTCACCGCCTGGCTTATTTCACTTAGTATAATGCTCTCTAGTTCCATCCATGCTGTTGCAAAGGGTAAAAGCTCCTTCTTTCTCTCTGCTGCGTAGAATTCCATTGTGTAAATATACCATACTTTTTGGATAGACTCGTTTGCTGATAGGCACTTAGGTTGCTTCCACTACTTGGCTATTGTAAATTGTGCTGCTATGAACATTGGGGTGCACAGGTTCTTTTGGGTTGGTGTTTCAGGGTTTTTAGGGTATAATCCCAGCAGCGGAATTGCTGGGTCAAAGGGCAGTTCCATTTTTAGTTTTCTGAGGAAATTCCATACTGTTTTCCACAGTGGCCTCACCAGTCTGCATTCCCACCAACAGTGCACTAGGGTTACCTTTTCTCCGCATCCTCTCCAACATTTGTTTGTGGATTTGTTTATGTTGGCCACTCTGACTGGTGTGAGATGGTACCTCATTGTGGTTTTAATTTGCATCTCTCTGATGGCTAGTGATGCTGAGCATCTTTTCATATGTCTCTGGGCCCTCTGTATGTCTTCCTTGGAGAAGTGTCTGTTCAAGTCCTTTGCCCATTTTTAATTGGGTTGTTTGTCTTCCTGGAGTGGAGTTGTGTGAGTTCTTTATATATTTTGGAGATCAGGCCCTTGTCTGAGGGATCATTGGCAAATATGTTTTCCCATACTGTTGGTTCTCTTTGTAATTTGGTGCTGTTTTCTTTAGCCTTGCAGAAGATTTTTATTTTGATGAAGTCCCATTTGTTTATTCTTTCCTTTATGTCCCTTGCTTTAGGGGATGTGTCTGTGAGGATGTTGCTGTGTGGAATGTCTGAGATTTTCCTGCCAATGTTTTCCTCAAGGACTTTTATGGTGTTACAGCTTATATTTAAGTCTTTTATCCATCTTGAGTTTATTTTCGTGTATGGCATAAGTTGGTGATTGAGTTTCATTTTTTTGCACGTAGCTGTCCAGATCTCCCAACACCATCTGTTGAAGAGGCTGTTTTTGCTCCATTTTATGCTCCTGCCTCCTTTGTCAAATATTAATTGTCCGTATAGACTTGAGTTTATTTCTGGGCTCTCTGTTCTGTTCCATTGGTCTATGTGCCTGTTTTTATGCCAGTACCAGGCTGTTTTGATTACAGTGGCCTTGTAATACAGTTTGATATCAGGTATTGTGATTCCTCCTGCTTTGTTCTTCTTTCTCAAAATTGCTGCAGCTATTCAGGGTCGTTTATGGTTCCATATAAATTTCTGAAATGTTTGTTCCATATCTGTGAAATATGTCATGGGTACTCTAATAGGGATTGCACTGAATCTATAATCGCTTTGGGTAGTATGGCCATTTTGATAATGTTGATTCTTCCAATCCATGAACATGGTACATGCTTCCATTTGTTTGTGTCTTCCTTAAATTCTTTATTCAGTGTTGTGTAGTTTTCTGAGTACAGGTCTTTTACCTCCTTCGTTAGGTTTATTCCTAGGTACTTTATTTTTCTTGTTGCTATATCGAATGGGATTTTTTTCCTGATTTCTGTTTCTGCAGTTTTGTTGTTGGTGTACAGGAATGCCTTTGATTTCTGAGTATTGACTTTGTATCCAGCTGTTTTGCCAAATTCATTTATTAGGTCGAGTAGTTTTTTGGTGTAGTCTATCGGATTTCCCATGTACACTATTATGTCATCTGCAAACAGTGACAGTTTCATTTCCTCCTTTCCAATTTGGATGCCTTTTATTGCTTTTTCTTGTCTGATTGCTGTGGCTAGGACTTCCAATACTATGTTGAATAGGAGTGGTGAGACAGGGCATCCTTGTCTTGTTCCTGATCTTAGTGGGAAAGCTTTTAGGTTTTGCCCATTGAGTATGAAGTTGGCTGTAGGTCTCTCATATATGGCCTTTATTATGTGGAGGAATGCTCCCTCTATTCCCACTTTGCTGAGTGTTTTTATCAGAAATGGGTGCTGTACCTTATCAAATGCTTTTTATTTATCTATTGATATGATTATGTGCTTTTTATCTTTTGTTTTGTCTATGTGATATATTACATTTATTGATTTGCGAATATTGTACCATCCTCACATCCCTGGGATGAATTCCACTTAATGATGTATGATCTTGTTAACATATTGCTGGATGCGGTTTGCCAACATTTTATTGAGATTTTAGCATCTGTTCATCAGTGATATTGGCCTGAAGTTTACTTTCTTTGTTTTGTCTCTATCTGATTTTGGGATTAGGATGATGCTGGCTTCATAAAAAGAGTTGGGAGTCTTCCCTCTTTCTGAATTTTTTTGGAATAATCTGTGAAGAATAGGGGTTAGTTCATCCTTAAATACTTTGTAAAATTATCCTGTAAAACCATCTGGTCCAGGGCTTTTGTGTGCTGGGAGCTTTTGATTACTGCTTTAATTTCATTAGCTTTATCCGTCTGTTCAGGCTTTCTACTTCTTCTTCATTCAGTTTTGGAAGATTATATTTTTCTAGAAATGTGTCCTTTTCACCTATGTTTTCATATTTTTCACATATATTTCTTTGTAGTAATTTCTTACAATCCTTTGTATTTCCGTGGTAGCAGCTGTAATACCCCTGTTTCATTTCTCATTGTGTTTATTTGTGTTTTCTCTCTTTTTTTCTTGATGAGTCTGCTTAAAGGCTTTTGCATTTTGTTTATCATTTAAAGGAACCAGCTCCTGGATTTATTGATTCTTAAAATTGTGCTTTTAGTCTCTATGTCATTTAATTCTGCTCTGACCCTGATTATTTCTTTCCTTCTACTTGCTCTGGGCCAATTTTGTTGTTGTTTCTTGAGTTCTTGCAGGCATAGTATTAGGTTGTTTATTTGAAATGTTTCTATGTTTTTTAGGTAGGCCTGTATCACTATGAACTTCCCTCTCAAGACTGCCTTTATTGTGTCCCATAAGTTTTGGATTGTTGTGAGTTCATTGGTGTCCAGAAGCTTTTTGATTTCTTCCTTGATCTCATTCTTAACCTATTCATTGTTTAAAAACATGCTATTCAATCTCCATTAGTTTGAGTTTTTTGGATTTTTTCCTTGAGGTTGGTTTCTAGTTTTAGTCCCTTTTGGTCAGAGAAAATGCTTGATATGATTTCAATTTTCTTGAATTTTGTTGAGGCTTGTTTTGTGTCCTATCATGTGGTCTGTCTTTGAAAATGTTCCATGTCCATTTGAAAAGAATGTGTATGTTGCTTCTTTGGGATGAAAGGCTGTTATATAAGTTAAGTCCATTAGATCTAGGACATTGTTCCATGCTTCAATATCTTTGTTGATATTTTGTTCACAAGATCTATCCATTTTTGACAATGGGGTGTTAAAATCCCCTACTGTAATTGTGTTTCTGTCAATATCTTTTTTGAAGTCCTCCAAGATTTTCCTTATATATTTGAGTGCTCCTATATTTACATATAGGGTGCATATATATTTACATGTTTATGTCTTTTTGATGGATTCTTCCCTTGAGTATTATGAAGTGACCTTCTCTTTTTTGGGGCCTTTTTTTGAAGTCTCTACTGTCTGATATGAGTATTACTACCCCAGCTTTTTTTCCCTGTCCATTTATTTGGAAAGTTTGTTTCCAGCCCTTCACTTTCAGTCTGTGTAGGTTTTTTGTTCTGAGGTGGGTCTCTTGTAGGCAACATATGTGTGGGTCATGATTTCTTCTCCATTCAGGTACTCTATGTCTTTTGATTGGAGCATTTAATCCATTTACATTTAAGGCTGTTATTGATAGGTACTTATTCATTGACATCTTTTCATACCTGTATTCCTCTCTCTCTGACTGTTTTTTTTCTTGTTCTTAAAGCAGACCCTTTCACATCTCTTGCAGTGCTTGTTTGCTGGAGGTGTATTCTTTGAGGCTTCCTTTATCTGGGAAGCTCCTTATTTGGCCTTCCATTTTTTTTAATCAATTTTAATTTTTTATTATTTTTTAATATATTTATTGATTATGCTATTACAGTTGTCCCATTTCCCCCCCTCACTCCACTCCATCCTGCCCACCCCCTCCCTCCCACATTCCCACCCTATAGTTCATGTCCATGGGTCATACTTATAACTTCTTTGGCTTCTACATTTCCTACACTATTCTTACCCTCCCCCTGTCTATTTTCCACCTATCATTTATGCTACTTATTCTCTGTACCTTCCCCTCTCTCTCACCCTCCCAATCCCCTATTGACAACCCTCCATGTGATCTCCATTTCTGTGGTTCTGTTCCTGTTCTAGTTGTTTGCTTAGTTTTCTTTTGTTTTTGTTTTAGGTGTGGTTGTTAATAACTGTGAGTCTGCTGTCATTTTTACTGTTCCTATTTTTGATCTTCCTTTTCTTAGGTAAGTCCCTTTAACATTTCATATAATAATGGCTTGATGATGATGAACTCCTTTAACTTGACCTTATCTGAGAAGCACTTTATCTGCTCTTCCATTCTAAATGATAGCTTTGCTGGATACAGTAATCTTGGATGTAGGCCCTTGCCTTTCATGATTTGGAATACTTCTTGCCAGCCCCTTCTTGCCTGTAAGGTCTCTTTGGAGAAATCAGCTGACAGTCTTATGGGAACTCCTTTGGAGGTAACCGTGTTCTTTTCTCTTGCTCCTTCTAAGATTCTCTCCTTCTCTTTAATCTTAGGTAATGTAATGATGATGTGCCTTGGTGTGTTCCTCCTTGGGTCCAGCTTCTTTGGGACTCTCTGAGCTTCCTGGACTTCCTGGAAGTCTATTTCCTTTGCCAGACTGGGGAAGTTCTCCTTCATTATTTCTTCAAATAAGTTTTCCATTTTTTGTTCTTCCTCTTCTCCTTCTGGCACCCCTATAATTCGGATGTTGGAACGTTTCAAGATGTCCTGGAGGTTCCTAAGCCTCTCCTCATTTTTCTGAATTCTTGTTTCTTCATTCTTTTCTGGTGGGATGTTTCTTTCTTCCTTCTGGTCCACACCGTTGATTTGAGTCCCAGTTTCCTTCGCATCACTATTGTTTCCCTGTGCATTTTCCTTTGTTTCTCTTAGCATAGCCTTCGTTTTTTCATCTAATTTTCAACCAAATTCAACCAATTCTGTGAGCATCCTTATTACCAGCATTTTGAACTGTATATCTGATAGGTTGGCTATCTGTTCGCTGCTTAGTTGAATTATTTCTGGAGCTTTGAGGTGTTCTATCATTTGGGCCATTTTTTTTTTTCTTGGCATGTCTGTTACTTAAAGGGGCGGAGCCTTTGGTGTTCACCAGGGCGGGGTAATGCTGGTCGCTGCACTGTGATGCTGTATGTGGGGAAGGGGCCAAGAGGGAGCCATGGCGCCTGCTCCACTCTCCACCGGATTTCAGTCACTCCCTCTGCTACCCACAATCAAATTGGGCCCCTCTGGTGCTGGTTCCCGAGTGGGCGGGCCTGTGCACACTGTAGGCCCCTGTGGGGCTCTCCAATGACCTCTCCTGTGAGACTGGAAGTGTCTCCTGCTGCCGCCCCCAACCTCCACAGGTGTTTTCAATCAGAGGTTTCAGGCTTTATCTCCCTGCGCTGGAGCCCTGGGTTGCGCAGTCTGTTTCGATCCCCGCCGTTCCTCCCGGTTTATCTGTGTGCGAATGTGGGGCCCTGGGGTGCTACCCACTGCTCTGCCTGCCCCGTTCTCCACCACTCTGAGTCCGGCCCTCTCGGTTTATCTGTGCGTGAATGTGGGGTCGCAGGGTCTGCTCGAGTTCGGACTGCCTGCCCTGTTCGTCCCACACTCCGCCAGTCTCGGTCCCGCCAAGGCAATGTGAGTCCTCTCTGCCCCTCCTATCGGTCTGGATGAATGTTTATTTTTTATCTCCTTGGTGTGGGACTTCCTTGCCGTTTGATTTTCTGTCAGTTCTGGTTGTGTGAGGAGGTGCAGTGTGTCTACCTAGGCCTCTATCTTGGTTCTCCGTGGCCTTCCATTTTAAATGAGAGCCTTGCTGTGTAGTCTTGGTTGTAGGCCTTTGGTTTTCATTACTTGGAATATTCCTTGTCTATCTCTTTTGGCTTGTAGCTTTTCCATTGAGAAATCAGCTGCTAGTCTTATTGGGGCTGCCTTGTATGTTACTTCCTGTTTCTCCCTTTCTGCCTTTAAGATTCTCTCTTTGTCTTAGAATTTTGCCATTTTAATTATGATATGTCTTGAAGTGGGCGTCTTTGGGTTCCTCTTGATTGGGACTCTCTGTTTTTCCTGGATTTGTGTGACTTTTTCTCTCATCCAATTAGGGAAGTTTTCCATCATTACTTTTTCAAACAAGTTTTCGATCCCTTGCTCTTCTTCTTCTCCTTCTGGTATTCCTATTATACGGATATTGTTATGTTTCATGTTGTCCTGCATTTCCCTTATTGCCTCTTCATTCTTTCTGAGCCTCTTTTCCTTTTCTTGCTCTTTCTGGGAGTTTTTTCTACCTTATCCTCCAGGTTGCTTATCCAATCATCTGCTTCATCTAGCTTGCTTTTGATTCCTTCTACTGTGTTCTTCAACTCAGAAATTGTATTCTTCATTTCCTCTTGGCCCTTGTTGATAGTTTCTATTTCCTTTTTCATGTTGATATAGTTTGCAGTGATTTCTTTGTTGTTTCCCATAGTTTTGGTAATTCTCAATGAGCTCATTGAACTTCCTTATAACCATTGCTTTGAACTCAATATCTGATCATTGACTTGCCTCTATTTCATTTAGCATTTATTCTGAGGCTTCATCCTTCCCTTTCATTTGGGGTTTGTTTCTTTGTCTTCCCATGGTTTGTCAGACTCTTCTTGTTAGCCTCTGCTTCTTAAATTGATCTGTTCTGACTCCTTGGCTTTATGGTGTGAACTTCTGTGGCAGAAGACCTGTGAGATTCAGTGGTGTGGTCTCCTTTATCTCCTGAGCTTCCTGGTCTTGGGGTGTTGTTTATGTTGACTCTCTGGATGTCTTTGGGTTTTAATTGTTATTGAGTCTTTCTTTGGTGGGTCCTTCCCTCCAGCTGGTTAACTGAGGGTCACTCAGTCAACCATGTCTTGTGTTCTGTTGTTCAGGGGCAGACAGGGTGTATTGTAGCTGGCTCTTCTGTCTGTACAAGGTTTTGAGGTTTCTCTCTCCTTATTTTTTAGTTGTTTGTTCTGGTAATATCTCCACCATTTATCTGTATTTCCAGATCAGTCCTGGGTGGAGGTTAGTGTGGCTTCCACTCCCTCCTTCACCATCTTCCATTGTTATCTGTTGGTTGTTCCTTTGTTGGTGGGTTTCCTCTTCTAGCAGGTATACTGGTGTTTATAACTCCCCCCTATTTATGTGATTTTTCAATGTCCTCTACTGTTTTGTCCTCCAACCTCCATATATGTTGGGATACCATTGGCTGTTCACTCTCTTCCTTAGAAGATCGGTTAGGTGTTCCACCCATGCTCAGCGGGAAGTGGATTCCGCTCCCACCTATCTTGCCACCATCTTCTCTCTATTGTTTTATTTTAATGCCAGTTGAAATACTGGTTCTACTTTATTCTCTTAAAAAAAAAAAAACAAAAAACCTTTGCCTGAGTCATACATAGTATTTGCTGAAGAACACCATGATGTTTTAACATAACAGGCATTTCTATCTTATTTGTTAAGAATTAAGTAAAGTTATTGAAGATTTATATGTAAAAACATGTAATCACTATTCTGAATGTGGAATGAAATCTGAAAGCATTCATTTGTGTGTTTGTTATCCCTACAGAAGGCATTCCATCCTCCCAGAAGAAGATGGATGGCCATGGTTGGATCCACGCTTTGAAGGACTCAGGATGCACACAGGACACACAAGAGTCCCAGCCTGAAGCCTTGCTGTGCTTTGCATGTGTGGTTTTCTTTGTATGTGTTTTGTTTGTCTGTATGCTTCCTTGTTTATTTTGTATGTAAGATTATATATTCTTTTTTTAAATTTTTATTGTTATTCAATTACAGTTGTATGCCTTTTCTCCCCATCCCTCCACCCCACCCCAGCTGAACCCACCTCCCTCCCCCACCTCCACCCTCCCCCTTGACATATATAATCCCTTTTATACCTTGAAATCATTCCCAGGAGAGAAAATGAAGTTTATATTGCCATGTTTGATGGTAAAAAAACAAAAACAGTCCATGCTCCTCTTCATCTCCTCTGTGGTTGGTCAGTAAGGAGGTATAATTTGTCTGTATCTGTGACTGCCGTGCTGTATTCAGATTGAACAAATCTTTTTTTTTTTCAACAACTGTTATATGTCTAGCACCATGTTCTCATTTATTCTATCTCAATGTGACAATAACTTCACAAGATGAGTATTTTTATCATCATTTTATGTTAAGGAAGTTAAGATTTATTTTGTCAAAACAACCAGCACTGAGATTAATGTTATTTGTTCAAAGCCACACAACAAAACATATTCGATGCAGGTATTTCAGATCTATGGTGTTTACTCTTTCAACTCTTTTCCTTCTGATCCCCAAAATTCTGAGCAGTTGAAAGGATCACGGATGACATCTATAATGAACCTCAAAGACATTGTACTGAGCAAAAGAATCCAGACACAAAAAAGTACCTGTTGTGTGAATCATGTACATGAAATATGAACACAGGCTGAACTTCTCTGTGTAGACAGAAAGCAGGCAGTGGTTGACAGCTGTGGGAAGGTATGTGGGGAAGTGGAGGGAAACAACTGGAAGGGAAACAAGGGACTTTTCCACAGAGGATGGAAATGCTCCTCATTTGGTGACATGGATATATTCAATGGCCAAAACTCATTGCACTGAACACTTATAATCTGTTGATTTCATCATATTATCCTTTTTCAATTTTTAAAAAAGAACATCATGTTTAAATGACTTAACATGCAGCATCAGGTACTTCTACTTCCCCAGTAATCTTCATTTTTAACATACAAGAATTTCTACTTTGGAGTAGAAAACACAAAATAATACACTTAATGTCAATAATCTGTTTGAATACAACCTTGGCTGGAGCCACTGTTTTAGTCAATGAAAAGATTCAGGAAAAATGTGGGCTATTCGACACAATCTCCAGAGATTTTAAATTTCACTTAGAATCTGTGTTCAAGTAATAATGATGATATTAATGATATTAAACCTTTACTGAACACATTCTAAGCACTAGTCATGGAGTTAAATGCTTCACTACCTTTTCCCAGTTCATCCACACTGCAAATCAGTGGGATGGGTAATCATTGCCTAGTTCAGTGTGTAAGACGGAATTAATAAGAAAATGGAAGGAAATTAACAACATTGTTGAATGGCTAACATTAACTTTTGTTTCTTTCTACTCTTGCATTTTCTGGGTGTTTTGTACTGAGTATGGGTTGCTTTGTAAGTAATAAATACATTCTAAAATAAACAAAATATAATTTTGGAATTGAACTCCAAAATATCTTGGAAATTAGAAAAAGAAGTCTGGTTTAGACAATGTAGTCTATTTCAGTGCAGTTGACTAAAACTACATTTTAGCCTCAGAAAACTCAGTATATACACAAATTTATCTTCTGGCTTGAAGGAAAATATTTAACAGCATTCTTATTATGTAAAATTAGAATTGAAGGATTAAGCCATTGACTATAATATCCAAGCCTATTTGACCTTTTCCTCTCAGGTCTGATGTTTTGTGCCTAAAACTTGATTGAATCTGATTAATAGGTATCATGATAGCATACCATGTCCCTGAAGGATAAAATTAATAATTTTGCAATAGAATTCCTTTAGTTGATATTAATGGCTGAAGATTAAATACACTGAGGCTACTCCCAACACTTCCCATGGTCAAAGTTTTACAAGCAAGAAAGTCAGTCAAGCATCTGGAGCAGGTATCAAATCCAACAGTTGCCCCCGACATAATGGTTTTAGAGTTAGTGAAAGTTTGTTTCCTAGAAGAACGATTTACAGATTGTTAAAACATTAAAAATTTTAAAACTAAATCACACCCACAAGCCCTACCGTTCTTCCCTTCTCATCCTTCTCAGGCATTTAGTCACCTACCCAGTCAACCTAATCCACTCAAGTTTTGGTCACTATACACCAAACACTATAGAGGAAAACATCAAAGTAGCATCTACAAACCCAACATTTCTGATTCCCATCATTCCAGTTATTTTTAGTCATCCAAATTTTTCTATTTTTGCCTTCCTCTGGTATGCTACTGCTCCTTGAGAAAACCACAAATTGTCTTCAGTTATTTACTCACCCTACTTCCTGTGTGTATCTCTCTGCACCTTCTGAATGTGTCCTCTTTGGCTGGAATACTTTCTCCAAGAGTGATTTCACTAATCAACAAAAGAATAAAGCAAACAAAATATAACCAGAGGCATTAAAGTTAAGAGCAATCTAACAATAACCAGAGGGGACTGGGGAGGGGATAGTGGGGAGAGGGGTTTTCAGGAACTACCATAAAGGATACATGGACAAAACCAAGGGGGAGGGTGGAGGCGGGGGAGGGAGGTGGGTTTGGCTATAGTGGCGTGGAGGGGTGGGGAGAAAATGCAGACAACTGTAATTGAACAACAATAAAAAATGTTTAATTATAAAGAAAAAAAGGCAGTCTTTGTGTGACTTTTTCGGAGACAATTGTATGCTTGAGAATATCTTGACTGCATTTAAAAACCTAACCAGACAAAAACATTCTAGGTTCAAATTTATTTTTTTCTTCAACATGTTGAAAATATTAGCTTAGTCTCACATAACATGAAGAATGCTGAGAAGTCTAATACCAATTTGCTTTTTGATCCTTTGTCCCAGTAATCTTCTCTTGGACACTGATACTCTTAAATTTTATAATATAATATTACAAAATGTGGATTTTCTCTGATCTATTCTATTGATGCTTTCTACGTCCTTTCATTTTGTGGTCTTCCTTCTTTCTTTAATTATAGGAAATTCTTAATCATTATGTCATCAACTATTTTCTTTCCTGTATTTATTGCATTCTCTTTTTCTGAAGCTTCTTCTATCCTCCCTCTCTCTTTATGTTTTTTTATTTTGCTCTTCTTTATTCATACTTGATGCCTCTGGGAGAATTCCATTATATGCTTTTCCATCTTACCAGCTCATTTTTGAGCTATATGCATTCTGATATTCAATCCATCTATCAGATTCTTATTGTAATGATAACTGGTAATTACCTTTTCCTTATAACTCTTTGTTCCAGCTTCAAATTTCCACTCTCCTCCTGAAGAATGTTTCTTTTGTATACTTTAAATTAATTATTTGTGCTTCACCTTATATTGGTTCTCCAAACAAATTCTGAAATTTTTTTATATTTCTCTGAGCTCATGTCACTACAGGCTTGTCACCTCTCTTGGGTGGTCACCAGGACCTGCTGTAATCTGTCCTCCCACCCCTGCTGGGCTCTCATTCCCATGGGTGTCACCCATCCCCTGGCTCCAGTACTGGGCTGTGATTCCTGTTTCCTTCCCCCAAGTGGTGATCAGGATGCCCTTCTTGGGTTAATTTGTGGAGAGAAAAGAGTTCACTTAAGAGCTCTCCCTCTGCTTCTCCTCTGCTGTGGCTCCCCCTGCAATGTGGCCTGCAATTTCCTCACATACCAGCCTACTCAGATGTCCCAGTGTGAGGATCTGATAGTCTTTAAGTTATCAGTCAAGTCCTTTAATTTCTCTTTCACCCTGGAACATTCCCAGACTGAGTTCTTGGAGGGAGCCACTAACCATATTTGCTTGCAATCTTGCAAATCTAATTTTTTTTAATTATTGATTTTAGAGAGAGAGATGAAATGAGGGAGATGGAGGGAGAGAGAGAAAAAAAAACATCAATTTGTTCCACTTATTGATGCATTCATTAATGGATTCTTGTATGTACCCTGACCAGGCACATTGGGACAACATTCTAACCAACTGAGTTACCCAGCCAGGATTGCAAAATCTCACTTTTTGTGCAGTATCAAAGTGTTACAAATTTTAAAGCTAAATCACAGCCACCAGCTAATCCCATTCTTCCCCCTTTGTTCCCTTCCTTTTTAGTATGATACGCTCCTAAAATTGGCATGTCATTCCCATGTGTGTTTTGTACTTTTACTTCATACTGTCTAATGAACTCATAAAAAGTCTGGAGGCTTTGCTTGAAATAAATATTAAAGATTTATTCAAGGGTCTTCAAGTTTGCAAAGTGGGAACACAGCGAGGCAAAACCCAGATGTGTTTCAAAGAAGAACGTAAGAGTTCTCAGAGTAGGAAGTACATTTTTGAGAAGTAACAGTCTTGCATTGTTAATCTGAAGATTGATCCAGAACAGGTATCAGTCAAATGGAGTCTGGATGATGGATGCCAGGTGGTCTGAAAGATGAATGCCCCACTGTCTAGTCACATCTGGTGGTCTGGATGGTGGATATTATGTGGTCTGGATACACAGTCCTTCACAGGGTAATCAGACGGTTGTCTGGAGGTACTCATGCACCAGGCATTGGAACAGGACTGGAAAGTTCAAAATTTAACTTCCCAGGTTAGGGAGAACAAAAATAGAATTTTTTCATGCCTCAAACCTCATGATGTTAAGAATTTTAGCATCTTGGTTAAAGTAACTATATTTTATATATTCCCTATCTTTTATCTTCCTTTAATATGAACACTTCACTAAGCAGTTAGTACTATTTTGTGTTTTATATATATATTTATTGACTATGCTATTACAGTTGTCCCATTTCCGCCCCTTCACTCAACTCCATCCTGCCCATCCCCTCCCTCCCACATTCCGTCCCTATAGTTCATGTCCATGGGTCATACTTATAAGTTCTTTGGCTTCTACATTTCCTACACTATTCTTACCCTCCCCCTGTCTATTTTCCACCTATCATCTATGCTACTTATTCTCTGTACCTTTCCCCCCCTCCCCCTCCCACTCCCCTATTGACATCCCTCCATGTGATCTCCATCTCTATGGTTCTGTTCCTGTTCTAGTTGTTTGCCTACTTTGCTCTTGTTTTTGTTTTCAGTGTGGTCGTTAATAACTGTGAGTTTGCTGTCATTTTTATTGTTCATATTTTTATCTTCTTTTTCTTAGATAAGTCCCTTTAACATTTCATATAATAAGGGCTTGGTGATGATGAACTCCTTGAACTTGACCTTATCTGAGAAGCACTTTATCTGCCCTTCCATTCTAAATGATAGCTTTGCTGGATACAGTAATCTTGGATGTAGGCCCTTGCCTTTCATGACTTGGAATACTTCTTGCCAGCCCCTTCTTGCCTGTAAGGTCTCTTTGGAGAAATCAGCTGACAGTCTTATGGGAACTCCTTTGGAGGTAACTGTCTCCTTTTCTCTTGCTGCTTCTAAGATTCTCTCCTTCTCTTTAATCTTAAGTAATGTAATGATGATGTGCCTTGGTGTGTTCCTCCTTGGGTCCAGCTTCTTTGGGACTCTCTGAGCTTCCTGGACTTCCTGGAAGTCTATTTCCTTGGCCAGACTGGGGAAGTTCTCCTTCATTATTTCTTCAAATAAGCTTTCCATTTTTTGTTCTTCCTCTTCTCCTTCTGGCACCCCTATAATTCGGATGTTGGAACATTTCAAGATGTCCTGGAGGTTCCTAAGCCTCTCCTCATTTTTCCGAATTCTTGTTTCTTCATTCCTTTCTGGTTGGATGTTTCTTTCTTCCTTCTGGTCCACACCATTGATTTGAGTCCCAGTTTCCTTCGCATCACTATTGGTTCCCTGCACATTTTCCTTTGTTTCTCTTAGCATAGCCTTCGTTTTTTCATCTAGTTTTAGAACATAATCAACCAATTCCGTGAGCGTCTTAATATCCAGTGTATTGAACTGTGCATCCAATAGGTTGGATATCTCTTCCTTGCTTAGTTGTATTTTTTCTGGAGCTTTGAAGTGTTCTGTCATTTGGGCCTTTTTTTTTTTTTTTTTTTTTTTTGTCTTGGCGCATGTGTTACTTAAAGGGGCGAGCCTTAGGTGTTCCTTGGGGCGGGGTAACGCTGGTCGCTCCGCTGTGACACTGTATGTGGGGGAGGGGCCGAGAGAGAGCAATGGCGCCTGCTCCACTCTCCGCCAGATTTCAGTCACTCCCTCTTCCACCCACAATCAAATTGGACCTCTCTGGTGCTGGTTCCTGAGTGGGTGGGCTTGTGCACACTCTAGGCCCCTGTGGGTCTCTCCAATGACCTCTCCTGTGAGGCTGGGAGTCTCTCCTGCTGCCACCCCAACCCCCATGGGTGTTTTCACTCAGAGGTTTGAGGCTTTATTTCCCCGAGCTGGAGCCCTGGGTTGCGCGGTCTGCTTCGCTCCCCTCCGTTAGTCCCGGTTTATCTGTGTGCGAGTGTAGGGCCGTGGGGTGCTACCCACCGCTCTGCCTGCCCCATCCTCTGCCACTCTGAGTCCGGCCCTCTCGGTTTATCTGTGCGCAAATGTGGGGCCGCAGGGTCTGCTAGTGGTCAGACTGCCTCCTCCATTCATCCCACACTCTGCCAGTCTCGGTCCCGCCCTGGCGACACAAGTCCTCTCCACCCCGGTGCCTGTCTGAATGGATGTTTCTTTTTTATCTACTTGGTGTCGGACTTCCTTGCCGTTCGATTTTCTGTCAGTTCTGGTTGTGTGAGGAGGCGCAGTGTGTCTACCTACGCCGCCATCTTGGTTCTCCCCTATTTTGTGTTTTTTTAAATTTACATAAAGTGTATCATACCATAATATAAGATCAATTTAAAATATTTTATATTAATCTTTATTAAATTGACTCCAAAAGCAAAAGAACTTGGGACAATTGTAAGCCAAAGATATAACCCTTAATAAAAGAACAAGTACAAATTCAGAACCAAACAAAAACGAAAATGCAGTCATGCTTAGTAAGGTTTAGTATAGTTGCTGTGTTTGAGAATTAAAAAGTGATCTGACTAAAAGATCATTACATCTTTTAATGTTTTTGGAAAAAGACTCTCTGGGGGGAATTACCTTTTGATGATGTGTTACCTACTTAAATGCAAAGTCACTTGACCTTCCATTGATTACAGCATGATAAGGCTGCCCGGGCAAGGAGAGCCATTTAAGGCAGGAACCTGGAACCAGAGTGAAACAAAAGGAAAAAACATATCCAGGAGGTAACCTAATGTGCTTTGTTTGGAGAATTAGTTTAAGGCATCCCGTGTCTTTACAGTAATACAGCTACAGTATAACTTGGCTGTCCACACACCGTGAAATGATTTTAAAATTTGTAGCCATGATTTGAAATAGGAAGAGGCATTCCTCCCATGTTGCATGGCCAGAGTGCTGGCTGGGTTGACTAGCATGTCCCAGCGGTTAATGAAACAGTCGCTGTTATTTCAGGATTCCATTGGCTGTCTGGAGTCTCTACTGCTGGTTTAAAGAACGAAAATATCTGGTTTGCAACACCATATAAATAATATTATTCTACAATAAAACATTGCTTTCTAAATCTATTGCAGTGTATGTTTTTTAATCACTTAGAAAATTATGTATCTGGTGTGGGAAAGCTACAATTTTTCAAGGGCCTTTTTGTTGTTGTATAGTGAAATGAACTTGAAGGAGATTCAACTTCAGATATAGTGAAAGAGGAGAGCTGGACCATCTGTATATTCATGCTAGGGGTAAAATTAGAGTGGGCAACCTAGATCACTAATCACACTTGTTCTTTCACCATTAGATTCTCAGCCACTTACTTCACTTTACAAATATTTCTTGACCACCTACTATATGCCAGGCATTGTTCTAGGTGAGACAAAGATTCTGCCCTAACCCAACTCTAGTCAGGCTTGGCTCAGCTCTCAGGACCCTGACCTTGGCTGGTAAGAATCCTGCTGAGTCAGTGTTGGAAAATACCCCCTCTCCTCAATATCTGATCAGATCCCTCCTTATCCCTCCCTCATATCTTATCACCTTGGCCTGCCTTCAGCAAGAATCTTGTTGAACTGGTCTAGCAGGAATCTCCTAGCCCTGGTGTTTCCTGTTATTAATTTTCCAACTACTGACCCCTGACTCATCCTGTTCCTTGTACATAATCTTCACTTATCCTCACTGTATTTGGGGTTAGCTCGATCTCTCTTCCACTACAAAACCCCACTGTGGTAGTCTTCCCAAATAATGTCTGCCTCATCATGTTTAACAAATGTCATGAATAAAATTTCTCTAGCAGATGCTGGGAACACATGGTAGAAGGAAAGAAGTAATCCTTGCATTTATAGTCCAGACAATAAATAATCACTTAATGATCAATGACCATTTTGCAAAGTGCTACAAAATAAAAGCTCCATGAGTAGAAAATCCACATCAGAGGGGTATCTAATTTAATCAAACATGTGGAAAGGTGTTCCTGAGGAAGATCCACACCTGCTAAGACCGAACAGGTGAGTGGGCATTATGGAGGCAAGGAGCACACAAAGGAGGGTATCTCAGGCAGAGGGCATGTTAAGCATGGGATGGGAGTAACTTGGCATGTTTGAGGGCTAAAAAGGCAGGAAGTCTGGGGCTTAGGATACAAGGGAGACAGGTGAGTGGTAATAAGCTAGAGAAGCAGGCAAGGGAGAAAAATCACACAGAGCCTTTGCTAGTCACCTGAAGAATTTTGGATTTTATTCTAAGTTATCCAGAAGCATGATATGCTCAGATTTGCCCTCTAGAAAGATGATCTCACTACTCTGAAGAGAATAGTTTGGGCAGGACAGCTGGAGTCCGGGGTGGCAAAGACCAGACAGACAAGCCTAAGAGCAGGGGAGAGGAAAGGAGTGACTAGATTCCAACTGTCATCAGGAGGAACAACCAGCACCATCTGGTGATGACCCAGTGTCTAGACCCAGTCACTGTCACAGGGAATGGCCATGTTTGGCCAGTGACCGAGGTTTATAAGGACACAAAGGAAGAAAGTAGGTTTGGAGGATGGTGGGCCGTGGACCTCAGTGAATTCTGCCATGTCTTGGAAACAAAGCCCAGGACTTGTAACTGGGGCCAACATCCTATTTGCTTGTGGCTACCAGGTGTGAGCAGTGGCAGTAGGTGCAGTAATGGCCAGTGACAGCAGGCAGTGGACAAAAGCTAACAGGTTCTTCTCAGGTTGCTAGAGACAGGAGCCTGACTATGCTGTACATGAGGCCAGGGCCCACACTGGTCCCAGGGCCAGGTGCTAGCCCTTCTCTCCCAACACAGGCCTTATGAGTCTGGTTTACTGACACCAGCTGTCTTTGGATCTCCACAGGGTTTTGAGTTTGAAGGTTAAAATCTTAAGCTATTATGTAACAAGAAAGTGGGCAACTAGAGAGCTAAAGAAGGTCTGAGGAGATAAGGATTGGGAAAAAAAAAGAGAGTATGAGAAAATCATCATCGAAACTTTTTTCCAGAAACTCTGTCATGTTTAAATTTTGGGGGGAAAAAACAGTTATTTGTCCAGCGCTTAGAAAAAAATGATTAAAAAATGTATCAGAGTCAGATTCCTCTCCTGGGTGGCAGACTATTGCTGCTGTCACCTCTCTGACCTTCTGGGCCCTCTGTGGCAGCCTTGCTAACCTCCAAGTGTGCTCCTGCCTCAGGGCCTTCGCATAGGCCATTCCTTCCTCCTCTGTCCCTTTCAATGAGGCCTTCTCCCTCTGAAACCACATGCGCACACACCAACCCCCTACTTCTGGCAGTTCCATCCCTCCCGCTTGCTTTGTTTCTCAAAGCCATTATCCCTGTCTCACATAACTGTTCTTGTTTGTTTGTTTGCTTACTTCCTTCCACCAAAATGCAAGCCCCATGAAAGGCCACAACATTTGTTTTCTGAGTCTCCAGCTCTTGGAACAGGGACTCACAAAGTGTACCCTCGAAAAATGCTGACAGAATAGATGAGTAACTGTTTAAGACACAGGACACTGGTGCAGTAGCTTGGAAAGCTGAGTTCTGCCATGCAGGAGCAGCAGCAGCACATGTGTTTGCTGCTTACTGGAACACAGGACCCCAGTGTTATTGGACATGTTGGACGTGTGAACGTGAGTCTAGACACTATGAGAGGGGAAAGAAGAGTGGTCCCTGGGTCTTCAGTGTTTCCGTTGTTGACGAACACCAATGGTGGGGATCACCTAAAGGAGTGGTGGTTCAAGGTCATTTCTGGTTACCACAGAGCACACACACTCACATATCTGTGTGTAAATAAATGTGCGCTGGTCAATGTATGTCAGGCAGCAAATCCGATTTTCCTGTCATTGCTATGAAAATGAGGCTGCTTTGCCTCCACACAACCCCTTTCTGCTGGGCCCTGAAGGCACTGAGGTGCATTGGACCATCAATAGGAAACATGTCAGTCATGTGGAATGTGGCCAGTCCCCATGTTCTCTGTCCCCATGGAGCCGCTTAGTCCTCAGCTGGGCCTCCTTGTCGCTAGTTAGGCTCAGGGCTGGTCTCTAGCTGCAGACTTGGATAGAAGAGCATGAAATTCTCAGCTCCTGCTACTCTTTTGAGTCAAAGCCCAACTGGCTGCCTTCTGTCTTTTGATCCCATCTGGTCCAGCTGACCCTCTGACGCTTCCTCACTAAGAACAGGATCAGTGAGAATAGGAGAGGCGTAACAATGAGCTTGCTGAGTCCATCCCTCCCGTGATCCATCCTCCGAGCCTCACCTGGGGTCCCTCAGCATCAAAGAAGGAAGGAGAGTCCTAAATAGGGGCACTCAGAACTCTGTTTGATCACATTCCCCTCATGAGAAAAAAGAGCACATCAAGAATAAAATCAAAAGTTGAAAGAGCATTGTAGTCTCCTTTTCCCCTCCACCAAATGTTCTATCCTCTGCTCTGTGGGTCCCACTGAATATGGCTGAGGTTTCTGACTTGTCCCTGCTCATGGGAAAGTCCCCTCCCAGCAACTAGAATAGTAACTCTTAACTCATTTTCAACCTGGGGCCCACTGGGGAATCTGATGAAAACCATGGGCTCTTTCCCACAAAAAGAAAAAGAAGAAGGAGGAGGAGGAGGAGGAGGAATACAGGGAGGAGGAGGAGGAGAAATGAAAAATTCATGCAATTTTACAGTTCTCACAGGTTCCCTGAAAATCATCCCTAAACAGTCTAACACTCACATTGTTGTCAGGGTAGACATGCTAGGGTGTTGATCTTGACATTGACCAATGTGACTGAGCAAGTCTCTCTCTCTTCATTTGACCTGGGGACCCGTCTGATGTACAGGGTCCACTTTAATGTCTCTGGTTACATGATTATTTTGATATCAAAGAGATCACTGCTTTGAACAGGAAGCACAGATGTCTATTTTATTATTATTATTTTGCAGTAAACAGGTCTGAACTAGTTACAAAGACTGTGCTCCCAGCTAATGCTGGACAAGGGTACAGTGAGCAGGTGGAGAACTTCAGGTGGGGGCTGGAAGTAGAGGATTCCTAGTGGGTGTTCATCCTCTGGCAACCTCTCCTTAGAAAGCCAAGCAATGTTAGTCATAAAGACAAGGCTGGCTTCTTTTGATTTTTCTTTCATGGCAGTGATAAAGAGATCAACAATCCACAAAATTTTAATTATGAAAGGGCCCCAGGGGAAAAGGCCAGTCTCAGTGGCTGCTCAGTATGATGACACAATGACCAACACCTCCCTGGCAGTTGGCTGCATTCCCTATTGACTTGCTAACAATCAGTTGCAGACAACTGGCAACAACAGATTAGAATGGTGAACACAGACACTTCCTGATCACTGAGAAAGACACCCCATTCTCTCAGAGTGTCCTTTGAGACCACCTGCAGTCACATGTATCACTGAAATCCTGTCGTGGAAATGTTTTATTTGCAGCTGGTTCATTTATCAAAGGTGGCATTTGACAGAGCTAGAGAGACCTTATCCCACAGCTACATACTTGCATGTCTTGATAAGGCACCTAATTCATTCAGATGTTTTAGGGGCTGGAAATCTGTGTTCTGTTCATCCATTGTACACAGAAGAGGGATGGAGTGAGTCTCCCAGTTCCTCCTGCCTGGGGCTTATCCAGCTTCAGTAGCAAATCCAGTCTCTCAGCAGAGAGACCTGTACAGAGGATCAGTTCAGGTCTTAAATGACAAGTCTAACAGTCCTAAGGGACATTGTGGCACAGATGCCAGGGAGAATCTAAATGGCCAGTTGGCTTGCCCTGCATCAAAAAAGGTTATGAAGCAACAAACATGTAGAAAGCAAGATATAAATAATAACCCATAGAACTGCAAGTCAAATAGACAAGAACATCATGAGAAAGAGGCTGAAATTCACTAGCAGTCAGAGAAATGAAAACTTAAAAAATAATAAGCTATTTTATACCCATCAGGCTGGTGGCAACAATGTCAAACACACAATCTGTTTCTCACTGTTCCCTGAATGTACTTTACTCTTCCATATCACTTTGCCATCATAAAGGCTCCTCCCTTCTTCCAAACATAGAATTCCATAGTCCATCAAGAGCCACCAACAGCTGTGTCTATGCTGCCCCTCAGCAGCATCACCCAGGAGTCCAATGCATTACACCACATGCATCTTAAAGGCTACTAACATTTAGTCTCTACATCTTAAATGATTTTACTTGTAAAGTAATATTTTATGAATGTTTGGAGAAAGTACATAGGCAAATAGTGATACACATTGTGGACAGTTTTGTACCTTTTTAGTTTTATTATCTACCCAAATATGTTCTTTAGAAAAATGGGATCATATTTTATGTGTACTTTTGTAATTTTTCCACTTAAAACACATGTTGAATATTTCTATTAAATCAAGTATTATTTTATTTTATGTATTTATTTTTAGAGAGAGGAGAGGGAGGGACAGAGGGACAGAAACATCAACAGAAGTGAGAAACATCAATCAGTTGCCCCTCAAACATGCCCCAATTGGGGACCAAACCTGCAAGCAAGGCATGTGCCCTGACTGGGAATTGAACCAATGACCTTTCTGCAGAACGATGCCCAACCAACTGAGCCACACTGCTCAGGGCCAAATATTCTTTGCAAAAAAATATTTAATGATTGTGTAGTATTCCATTCTAGAGTTGAATCAACTCAACATAAAAACGTAAATATAGTGCTCGCTTCAGCAGCACATATACTAAAATTGGAACCATACAGAGATTAGCATGCCCCTGCGCAAGGATGACACGCAAATTCGTGAAGCGTTCCTTATTTTTGAGTGCTTAAGGACAATAAGGTCCCCGGGACCTGGGACCCGCGCGGCGACAAGGGCGGCAGAAGCCTCAGCCCAGGCACAGGGGCTGCTGCAGGATTCTTGGGAGAGGGCCAGGCTGAACTGTGAGAGGCCAGGTGCTTGTTTGGACCAGGGGGCTTCAATAGGAAGAATTTCTCAAAAAGAAAAAGAAAATAGAGGCACTCAGGGGCTAGTTAGAGAACTCTCGGCAGCAGCCGCGGCCCCTGGAGCCCCTCCCCGCTCTGCCGCTGGACTGTGAACGCGGGATAAGCAGCCCATGCGCTCATCTGAAGCCCGGTTGCGTGCACGCAGATTAGCGAACTGGGGGCCCACACACGAAAACCCTGCGGGGCGCCCACACCTGAAACCTCAGGTGGGTGAGCATCTGGAGCAGAGGCTAGCTGCTCCACCCACAGGCCCAAAACAGTGGACCTGAGTGCCGCATGACTCAGTCCCAAAGCAGCCCCGCCCACCCGTGAGACTGAAGCCAAAAGCCGCTGGATGGGCAGGCTGCAGGCGACCCAAGCACAAAGTGGCTGGATTGGCTGATCAACAGCCTGGCTGCCTGCCAGGGACCACACCTACAACGCCTACCTAACACCTGCTCATAGAGCCCTGCAGGGCCTACTGGCTCTAGGACTAAGGCAGAACACCCAGCAGAAGGGAGCTGCAGGGCTAGAGGAGACTGCATTCCCCGGAAAGACTCAACCCAGTAGGGGGCTGAACTACCCCATATCAGCACCTAGAGCCCCTAGCATCTAAGACAGCAAAGAGCAAGAAGGTAGAGTGTGAATTGCCCCTAATTGGTGCAACTCAAGGACAACACAACTGGTGAACTAAAGGCCTACTGGATAGCAGAAGGACCATGAGGAACTGGACTGCAGGCTGAACAACAGTGAAGAGTGTGGCCCAGGAAGGGAGAAAAGTGAAACCAATCCTTCCAACCACCCGCTCCTGTTCCACAGACAGGACAATCATCAGAACTAACCTGACTAGTTTAAAGCCAGCAGAAAACTTTCTTTTTCTTCCCTCCTTTCCCTCTGAATTCCTTCTTCCTTTCTGTCCTTCTTTCTTTTTTTATTCCTTCTTCCTTCCATCCTTTACCTTTTTTCTTCCTTCCTCCTGCTATCTTTTATTTATTGTTCTGTTTTAATTTTTGTTAAAATTCCTTCTTATCTTGCCTCTGATCTTTCTTTATTCCGTTTTCCTTCCTTTCTTTCCTTTTCTATTTCCTTTTCCCTTCCTTCCCTTCTTTTTTTTTTCTTCTTCCCCCCTTTCTCTTTTTGCCACAGGTGAGACAACAAAACCTGGAGTGCTAAAAAGACTAGAGTTAGACCGTGTTACACCCATAAACGTCAGCTCAAGACCAGTGAGCACAGGAGATTGAGGAGACAGCACCACTGAATCCCATTGGCATTCCACCATACAAGTTCATACCATAAACGCAGGGAGTCAGAACAGATCAATTGAAGAAGCAGAGGCTAACAAGAAGAGTCTCACAAACAATGGGAAGACAAAGAAACAATTCCCAAATGAAAGGAAAGGAGGAAGCCTCAGAAAGAATGCTAACTGAAAAAGAGGCAAGTCAACTATCAGATACTGAGTTCAAAGCAATGGTCATCAGGAGGCTCACTAAGATCTCTGAGCTCAGAGAGAACTACCAGAAACTACAGGGAAACTACAATGAACTCACTGCAAACTGTATCAACATGAAAAAGGACATAGAAACTATCAACAAGGGCCAAGAGGAAATGAAGAATAAAATTTCTGAACTGAAGAACAGAGTAGAAGGAATGAAAAGCAGACTTGATGAAGCAGAGGATTGGATCAGCGAGCTGGAGAAGAAAGAAGAAAAAAACACCCAGAAAGAGCAAGAAAAGGAAAAGAGGCTCAGAAAGAATGAAGAGGCAATAAGGAAAATGCAGGACAACATGAAACATAACAATATACGTATAATAGGAATACCAGAAGGAGAAGAAGAAGAGCAAGGGATAGAAAACCTGTTTGAAAAAGTAATGATGGAAAATTTCCCTAATCTGAGGAGAGAAAAAGTCGTACAAATCCAAGAATCACGGAGAGTCCCAAGCAAGAGGAACCCAAAGAGGCCCACTGTAAGACACATCATAATGAAAATGGCAAAATTCCAAGACAAAGAGAGGATCTTAAAGGAAGGAAGGGAGAAACAGGAAGTAACATAACAGGGAGCCCCAATAAGGTTAGCAAGGGACTTCTCAATGGAAACGCTCCAAGCCAGAAGAGAATGGCAAAAAATATTGCAAGCAATGAGAACCAGAGGCCTGCAACCAAGACTACGTTACCCAGCACAGCTCTCAATCAAGATAGAAGGCCAAATAAAGAGTTTCCCAGACAAAAGAAGTCTAAAAGAATATGCCTTCACAAAACCAGCTCTGCAAGAGATGCTAAAGGGGCTGCTGTAACGAAAGGAAGGAAAAGAGAAAGAGAGAGGAACACAGGTAGGAATAAAGGCAATGAATAACTACCTATGGATAATAACCTTAAACGTAAATGGATTAAATGCTCCAATCAAAAGACATAGAATAGCTGAATGGATAAGAGAACATGACCCACACATATGCTGCCTAAAAGAGACCCATCTCAGGACAAAAGACTTACACAGACTGAAAGTGAAGGGCTGGAAACAAATTTTCCAAGCAAACGGACAGGAAAAAAAAGCAGGGGTAGAAATACTCATATCAGACAAAATAGACTTCCAAAGAAGAGCCATAAAGAGAGACCCAGAAGGTCACTTCATAATACTCAAAGGAAGAATCCACCAAGAAGACATAAACATTGTAAATATATATGCACCCAACATAGGATCACCCAAACACATAAAGAAAATCATGGAGGACTTCAAGAAATATGTTGACAGCAACACAATTATAGTAGGGGACTTTAACACCCCACTATCAAAAATGGACAGATCTTCCAAACAAAATATCAACAAGGATATTGTGTCACTTAACAACACCCTAGAGGATATGGACTTAACTGATATATACAGAGCTTTTCATCCCAAAGAAGCAAAATACACATTCTTTTCAAGTGTCCATGGAACTTTTTCAAAGATAGACCACATGATAGGACACAAAGCAAGCCTCAACAAATTCAAGATAATTGAAATCATACCAAGCATTTTCTCTGACCAAAAGGGACTGAAACTAGAAACCAACCCCAAAGGAAAAAACCCCAAACACTCAAAATCATGGAGACTGAATAGCATGCTATTAAACAATGAATGGGTCAAGAACTACATGAGGGAAGAAATCAAAAACTTTCTGGAAAGAAATGAAAACGAACTCACAACAACCCAAAACCTATGGGACACAGCAAAGGCAGTCCTGAGAGGGAAGTTCATAGCAATACAGGAATGCCTTAAAAAGATAGAAACAGTTCAAACAAACAACCTAACCCTATGCCTACAAGAACTGGAGGAACAACAACAAAGACAGCCCAGAGCAAGCAGAAGGAAGGAAATAACCAAGATCAGAGCAGAACTAAATGACATAGAGACTAAAAGCACAATTGTAAGGATCAATGAAACCAGAAGCTGGTTCTTTGAAAAGATAAACAAAATCGACAAGCCTTTAAGTAGGCTTATCAAGAAGAAAAGAGAGAGGATCCAAATAAACAGAATTAGAAATGAAAGTGGAGAGATTACAACTGATACCACAGAAATACAAAGGATCGTAAGAAATTACTATGAAGACCTGTATGCAAAGAAATTTGAAAACCTAGATGAAATGGACACATTTCTAGAAAAATATAATCTTCCAAAACTGACTGAAGAAGAAGCAGAAAACCAGAGCAGACCAATATCAGCAAAGGAAATTGAAGCAGTCATCAAGAAACTCCCATCACACAAAAGCCCTGGACCAGATGGCTTCACAGGAGATTTCTACAAAGCATTTAAGGAAGAACTAACCCCTATCCTTCACAGACTATTCGAAAAAATCCAAACTGATGGAAGACTCCCAAACTCTTTTTATGAAGCCAACATCATCCTAATCCCAAAACCAGATAAAGACACAACGAAGAAAGAAAACTTCAGGCCAATATCGCTGATGAACATAGACACTAAAATTCTCAACAAAATATTAGCAAACCGCATCCAGCAGTATATTAAAAGGATCATCCACCATGACCAAGTGGGATTCATCCCAGGGATGCAAGGATGGTACAATATTCGCAAATGAATAAACATAATACATCACATAAACAACAGCAAAGACAAAAATCACATGATCATATCAATAGATGCGGAAAAAGCGTTCGATAAGATACAGCACCCATTTCTGATAAAAACACTCAGCAAAGTGGGAATAAAGGGAGCAGTCCTCAACATAATTAAGGCCATATATGAGAGACCTACAGCCAACATCACACTCAATGGACAAAAACTTAGAGCTTTCCCACTAAGATCAGGAACTAGACAAGGATGCCCTCTCTCACCACTCCTATTCAACATAGTATTGGACGTCCTAGCCACAGCAATCAGACAAGAAAAAGCAATAAAAGGCATCCAAATTGGAAAGGAGGAAATGAAACTGTCACTGTTTGCAGACGACATGATAGTGTACATGGAAAACCCTATAGACTCCATTCAAAAACTACTCGACCTAATAAATGAATTTGGCAAAATAGCTGGATACAGAGTCAATACCCAGAAATCAAAGGCATTCCTGTACACCAAAAACGAAACTGCAGAAACAGAAATCAGGAAAAAATCCCATTCGATATAGCAACAAGAAAAATAAAGTACCTAGGAATAAACCTAACGAAGGAGGTAAAAGACCTGTACTCAGAAAACTACACAACACTGAAGAAAGAAATTAAGGAAGATACAAACAAATGGAAGCATGTACCATGCTCATGGATTGGAAGAATTAACATCATCAAAATGGCCATACTTCCCAAAGCAATTTATAGATTCAATGCAATCCCTATTAGAGTACCCATGACATATTTCACAGATATAGAACAAACATTTCAGAAATTCATATGGAACCATAAACGACCCCGAATAGCAGCAGCAATTTTGAGAAAGAAGAACAAAGCAGGAGGGATCACAATACCTGATATCAAACTGTATTACAAGGCCACTGTAATCAAAACAGCCTGGTACTGGCATAAAAACAGGCACATAGACCAATGGAACAGAACATAGAGCCCAGAAATAAATTCAAACCTATACGATCAATTAATATTTGACAAAGGAGGCAGGAGCATAAAATGGAGCAAAAACAGTCTCTTCAACAGATGGTGTTGGGAGATCTGGACAGCTACGTGCAAAAAAATGAAACTCGATCACCAACTTACGCCATTCACGAAAATAAACTCAAGATGGATAAAAGACTTAAATATCAGTCGTAACACCATAAAAGTCCTTGAGGAAAACATTGGCAGGAAAATCTCAGACATTCCACACAGCAACATCCTCACAGACACATCCCCTAAAGCAAGGGACATAAAGGAAAGAATAAACAAATGGGACCTCATCAAAATAAAAAGCTTCTGCATGGCTAAAGAAAACAGCACCAAATTACAAAGAGAACCAACAGTATGGGAAAACATATTTGCCAATGATCCCTCAGACAAGGGCCTGATCTCCAAAATATATAAAGAACTCACACAACTCCACTCCAGGAAGACAAACAACCCAATTAAAAAATGGGCAAAGGACTTGAACAGACACTTCTCCAAGGAAGACATACAGAGGGCCCAGAGACATATGAAAAGATGCTCAGCATCACTAGCCATCAGAGAGATGCAAATTAAAACCACAATGAGGTATCATCTCACACCAGTCAGAGTGGCCAACATAAACAAATCCACAAACAAATGTTGGAGAGGATGCAGAGAAAAGGTAACCCTAGTGCACTGTTGGTGGGAATGCAGACTGGTGAGGCCACTGTGGAAAACAGTATGGAATTTCCTCAGAAAACTAAAAATGGAACTGCCCTTTGACCCAGCAATTCCACTGCTGGGATTATACCCTAAGAACCCTGAAACACCAATCCAAAAGAATCTGTGCACCCCAATGTTCATAGCAGCACAATTTACAATAGCCAAGTAGTGGAAGCAACTGAAGTGCCCATCAGCAAACGAGTGGATCCAAAAACTATGGTATATTTACACAATGGAATTCTATGCAGCAGAGAGAAAGAAGGAGCTTATACCCTTTGCAACAGCATGGATGAAACTGGAGAGCATTATGCTAAGTGAAATAATCCAGGAGGTGAGGGACAAATACCATATGATCTCACCTTTAACTGGAACATAAGCAATAGAAGGAAAAAGGAAACAAAATATAACCAGAGTCATTGAAGTTAAGAACAATCTAACAATAGCCAGGGCGGGGGTGGGGGGTGGGGGCGGGGACAGTGGGTAGAGGGGATTACAGGAACTACTATAAAGGACACATGGACAAAACCAAGGGGGAGGGTGGAGAGGGGGGAGGGAGGTGGGTTCAGCTGGGATGGGGTGGAGGGATGGGGAGAAAAGGCATACAACTGTAATTGAATAACAATTAAAAAAAAACCGTAAATATAAAAACATACCTATCTTGTATTGTTGGATATTTAACAATCTCCCATTCCTCTCAATTCTTATTAATATGCACAATAATGTGATACCAATTGCACTTAAATATTCGCACACATTTTTTTCTTCCTTCCTCAGGATAAATAACTAAAAATGGAAGTCCTAGGTCAATAAACTTGATTAGAATAATACTTTTAATTTTTATATTTGAGAGGTTTATTTTCCACATTCTTGCATAAACTTACCAATAATTCATGGCTTCATTTTTTGCATCTAAAAGTTTAATTTATCTGAAATTTATTTTGGCTTATAATGTGTGCAGCAGAGGTATTCTCCAATATTCATGATTACTTTCTCTAAAATAGAAGTAAAGGGCCTAATTTTGGGCAATATGTTTGACCACTCAGAATAAAGATCCATTTTTCAGTCTCTCTCACAGCTATGATCTGCCCAATAGAATTAGAGAGGAAGCGAGTTATGCAATTTCTGGTTTTATTCCTAAAGAAAGGACCCCTTTCCCCTCTTTATCACCCACCTTGCTGCCTACAACATATTGTGTAACATCTTGGAACATTCAAAAGTACCACTGTTTAGCGATGGTGGAACAACCAGATGAAAGGAATGCACACAACCAGTGTGTTAGGGCCACCAACCCATGCCTAGACTTCCTCCCCCGGACTGTGAAATTCAAGAGTAACAGCTATTTCTCATTGGGCTTTCTAGATTTCTGTTCCACAGAGCAAATCAATGTCTGAAATAATTAGGATAAATTAAAGGCACAACTTTAATTTTGTAAAAGTGGCTAAGTCCTTGTCACCCTGAAATCTACTGAATAGTTCATTATTTCTCCTAATAATTTGTAAAACCACTCTTACTGTATTATATACAACTTTTATATTCTGGTTATATTTCATTTTTTAAGATGTTATTTATCACAACCAAAAGGACAACAATTTAAAAACAAAAAACAACCAGAACTGACAGAAAATCCAACCGCATGGAAGACTGACAATGAAGGATATAAAGAAGAAACATTCATCCAGGTAGGAGGGGCAGAAAGGGGCAGCCAGGGCAGAGAGGACTCACAGAGGGTGGCGGCTGGCAGACGGACCCAGAGAGGTGGCGGATTGTGGAACAGGGGCAGGCCAGGCTGCAACTAGCAGACCCCACAAAGTAGACCCTGTGGCCCCACATTTGCGCATAGATAAACTGGGAGGGATGGCGGGGGAGCGAAACAGACCTTGCAACCCAGGGCTCCAGCACAGGGAAATAAAGCCTCAAACCTCCGATTGAAAACACCCATGGGGGTTGAGGCGACAGCAGGAGAAACTCCCAGCCTCACAGGAGAGTTTGTTGGAGAGACCCACAGGGGCCTAGAGTGTGCACAAGCCCACCCACTCGGGAATCAGAACCAGATGGGCCCAATTTGATTGTGGGTAGCAGAGGGAGTGACTGAAATCCAGCAGAGTGGAGCAAGCACCATTGCTCCCTGTCAGCCCCTCCCCCGTGTATAAGTCACAGCGCAGCCACCAGCGTTACCCCACCCCAGTGAACACCTAAGGCTCCACCCCTTTACATAACAGGTGCACCAAGACAAAAAAAAAAAAAATGGCCCAAATGAAAGAACAGATCAAAGCTCCAGAAAAACTACAATTAAGCAATGAAGAGATAGCCAACCTATCAGATGCATAGTCAAAACACTGGTAATCAGGAAGCTCACAGAATTGGTTGAATTTGGTCGCAAATTAGATGAAAAAATGAAGGCTATGCTAACAGAAACAAAGGAAAATGTACAGGGAACCAATAGTGATGCGAAGGAAACTGGGACTCAGATCAATGGTGTGGGCCAGAAGGAAGAAAGAAACATCTAACCAGAAAAGAATGAAGCAACAAGAATTCAAAAAAATGAGGAGAGGCTTATGAACCTCCAGGACATCTTTAAACATTCCAACATCTGAATCACAGGGGTGCCAGAAGGAGAAGAACAAGAGCAAGAACTTGAAAAGTTATTTGAACAAATAGTGAAAGAGAACTTCCCCAATCTGGCAAAGGAAATAGACTTCCAGGAAGTCCAGGAAGCTCAGAGAGTCCCAAAGAAGCTGGACCCAAGGAGGAACACACCAAGGCACATCATCATTACATTAGCCAAGATTAAAGAGAAGGAGAGAATCTTAGAAGCAGCAAGAGAAAAGGAGACAGTTACCTCCAAAGGACTTCCCATAAGACTGTCAGCTGATTTCTCCAAAGAGACCTTACAGGCAAGAAGGGGCTGGCAAGAAGTATTTGAAGTTATGAAAGGCAAGGACCTACATCCAAGATTACTGTATCCAGCAAAGCTATCATTTAGAATGGAAGGGCAGATAAAGTGCTTCTCAGATAAGGTCAAGTTCAAGGAGTTCATCATCACCAAGCCCTTATTAAATGAAATGTTAAAGGGATTTATCTGAGAAAAAGAAGATCAAAAATATGAACAGTAAAATGACAGCAAATTCACAGTTATTAACAACCACACCTGAAACAAGAACAAAAGCAAACTAAGCCAACAACTAGAACAGGAACAGAACCACAGAAATGGAGATCACATAGAGGGTTATCAACAGAGGAGTGGGAGGGGGAGAGAGGGGGGAAAGGTACAGAGAATAAGTAGCATAGATGATAGGTGGAAAATAGACAGGTGGAGGGTAAGAATAGTATAGGAAATGCAGAAGGGAAAGAACTTATAAGTATGACCCATGGACATGAACTATGGGGGGGGGGGCGATGTGGAAGGGAGGGGATGGGCAGGATGGAGTTGAGTGAAGGGGCAGAAATGGGACAACTGTAATAACAATCAATAAATATATATTTTTTAAAAGATGTTATTTATTTTTAGAGAGAGAGGAAGGGAAGGAGAAATTGAGTGAAAGAAACACCCATAAATGGGTTGCCTCTCACATGCCCCCAAGTGAGGATGTGGCCTACAACCCAGGCATGTGCCCTGAGTGGGAATCAAACCAGCAACCCTTTGGTTCACAGGCCAGCACTCAATCCAC